>NC_141696.1:615435007-616090341 GCF_964263255.1 Lissotriton vulgaris
AATTCTGTGGTGAAACGCTGCCACTGCTGGCCATTCAGTATAATCTGCAGATGGAAAAGTCCACTGTTAGCATAATTTTTACAAAGGGTAAACAGATCAATACCATGGAGTCTATATTATTGTGAAAATCAACAGCTCATTAGAAAATCAAATCCCAATTTGTAATTTTAACCTCCCATACTTCTTTGAATCCCACGCCTCACTTGCTAACACTCTCTAAACAACTGTAGCACATACATTAGGACATAGATCTATAGATCTTTTTCCCAGACAAGTGGCAGTGAACCCTTCTCAATTCATTTGTGTTAGGATATGGTACACCGATAGCAATTACGCCAGCTAAGTTAAAAGAGGAAGGGTTATGCTACAGTTAATGGAAATAATAAAAACGAGGAATAGAGTATTTACCATCCTCATTTTAGCCAATTCCTACCAGTTCAGCAATAGTAAAGTTGAGACTCTTATGCTCAAACGTACGTTCATACAAATTCAGAAGTCTCAGAAAGTGCCCCAATTTCTTTCATCTTAACATCTTAGTTTGCAGTAGGGCATCCTGTCTACCCTACTACTCATTTAATTACCAAGATGAATGTATCCTACTGATTAATAGGCAACAGAGTTGCCCTCATGTCAGACAACATCTTGTTTTTGCTTTATGATGTCAGCTTGCTAGGCAACAGAGTGGCCCTCAGGTCAGACAACATTCTTGCTTTAGCTTTATGACATCAGAGCACCAGTGGACCAATTGTCCTTGTGGAAGCTGACTACACAGGAGGATGAGATTTCAGAAGGTATGCAGTAGGTTACTATCTGTGTTTGTAAGGCAAGTAGGAGGGGGAATGATAAAGGACTCTGAACCACTCAAAGCATAGGGGCCTTTTTGAAAGTGGATGGGAATACAAAAATAGAGATTATCCTTAATATCAATCCATCTTGAGTATCAGAGTCCAACATACAAAGTGCAGGGGAAGACGTTAAATGAGCTTCCTTCTGTGAGAAGGAAACACTATCGTTCTCAAGTGAGATAGTGCATTTCAAAGTCAAAGGCAGCAAATTCCTCAAGTGGAACATTGCTAGCACTAGGATCTAAAGCAGGCCTTAGTAGTGTTGAAGGCAGTCAGTTTTTGTTAGCTATCATGACCAACACAATGTGATCCATATTACTTCTATATTGAAAGAAAATATATTCAGGCACAGGCTCCCACTAGAAGGTAATGAGGAAATTCAAAAGCTGTGAACGTCTTTTTAATGCCTAAAGGAATGATTGTGAGTTTTACTTACCATATAAATTGGTCAAATGATGCCGTATGCCGGAAGATTTGCTTTTTTTTTTTTCTTCAGTCTCGGCAAGGCAGAGAAATTCTGTGGTGAAACGCTGCCACTGCTGGCCATTCAGTATAATCTGCAGATGGAAAAGTCCACTGTTAGCACAATTTTTACAAACGGTAAACAGATCAATACTATGGAGTCTATATTATTGTGAAAATCAACAGCTCATTAGAAAATCAAATCCCAATTTGTAATTTTAACCTCCCATACTTCTTTGAATCCCACGCCTCACTTGCTAACACTCTCTAAACAACTGTAGCACATACATTAGGACATAGATCTATAGATCTTTTTCCCAGACAAGTGGCAGTGAACCCTTCTCAATTCATTTGTGTTAGGATATGGTACACCGATAGCAATTAAGCCAGCTGATAAGTTGAGAGAGGAAGGGTTATGCTACAGTTAATGGAAATAATAAAAACGATGAATAGATTATTTATCATCCTCATTTTAGCCAATTCCTACCAGTTCAGCAATAGTAAAGTTGAGACTCTTATGCTCAAACGTACGTTCATACAAATTCAAAAGTCTCAGAAAGTGCCCCAATTTCTTTCATCTTAACATCTTAGTTCGTAGTAGGGCATCCTGTCTACCCTACTACTCATTTAATTACCAAGATGAATGTATCCTACTGATTAATAGGCAACAGAGTGGCCCTCATGTCAGACAACATCTTGTTTTTGCTTTATGATGTCAGCTTGCTAGGCAACAGAGTGGCCCTCAGGTCAGACAACATTCTTGCTTTAGCTTTATGACGTCAGAGCACCAGTGGACCAATTGTCCTTGTGGAAGCTGACCACACAGGAGGATGAGATTTCAGAAGGTATGCAGTAGGTTACTATCTGTGTTTGTAGGGCAAGTAGGAGGGGGAATGATAAAGGACTCTGAACCACTCAAAGCATAGGGGCCTTTTTGAAAGTGGATGGGGATACAAAAATAGAGATTATCCTTAATATCAATCCATCTTGAGTATCAGAGTCCAACATACAATGTGCAGGGGAAGACGTTAAATGAGCTTCCTTCTGTGAGAAGGAAACACTATCGTTCTCAAGTGAGATAGTGCATTTCAAACTCAAAGGCAGCAAATTCCTCAAGTGGAACATTGCTAGCACTTGGATCTAAAGCAGGCCTTAGTAGTGTTGAAGGCAGTCAGTTTTTGTTAGCTATCATGACCAACACAATGTGATCCATATTACTTCTATATTGAAAGAAAATATATTCAGGCACAGGCTCCCACTAGAAGGTAATGAGGAAATTCAAAAGCTGTGAACGTCTTTTTAATGCCTAAAGGAATGATTGTGAGTTTTACTTACCATATAAATTGGTCAAATGATGCCGTATGCCGGAAGATTTGCTTTTTTTTTTTTCTTCAGTCTCGGCAAGGCAGAGAAATTCTGTGGTGAAACGCTGCCACTGCTGGCCATTCAGTATAATCTGCAGATGGAAAAGTCCACTGTTAGCACAATTTTTACAAAGGGTAAACAGATCAATACTATGGAGTCTATATTATTGTGAAAATCAACAGCTCATTAGAAAATCAAATCCCAATTTGTAATTTTAACCTCCCATACTTCTTTGAATCCCACGCCTCACTTGCTAACACTCTCTAAACAACTGTAGCACATACATTAGGACATAGATCTATAGATCTTTTTCCCCAGACAAGTGGCAGTGAACCCTTCTCAATTCATTTGTGTTAGGATATGGTACACCGATAGCAATTACGCCAGCTGATAAGTTAAGAGAGGGAGGGTTATGCTACAGTTAATGGATATAATAAAAACGAGGAATAGATTATTTACCATCCTCATTTTAGCCAATTCCTACCAGTTCAGCAATAGTAAAGTTGAGACTCTTATGCTCAAACGTACGTTCATACAAATTCAGAAGTCTCAGAGAGTGCCCCAATTTCTTTCATCTTAACATCTTAGTTTGTAGTAGGGCATCCTGTCTACCCTACTACTCATTTAATTACCAAGATGAATGTATCCTACTGATTAATAGGCAACAGAGTGGCCCTCATGTCAGACAACATCTTGTTTTTGCTTTATGATGTCAGCTTGCTAGGCAACAGAGTGGCCCCTCAGGTCAGGCAACATTCTTGCTTTAGCTTTATGACGTCAGAGCACCGGTGGACCAATTGTCCTTGTGGAAGCTGACCACACAGGAGGATGAGATTTCAGAAGGTATGCAGTAGGTTACTATCTGTGTTTGTAAGGCAAGTAGGAGGGGGAATGATAAAGGACTCTGAACCACTCAAAGCATAGGGGCCTTTTTGAAAGTGGATGGGGATACAAAAATAGAGATTATCCTTAATACCAATCCATCTTGAGTATCAGAGTCCAACATACAAAGTGCAGGGGAAGACGTTAAATGAGCTTCCTTCTGTGAGAAGGAAACACTATCGTTCTCAAGTGAGATAGTGCATTTCAAACTCAAAGGCAGCAAATTCCTCAAGTGGAACATTGCTAGCACTAGGATCTAAAGCAGGCTTTAGTAGTGTTGAAGGCAGTCAGTTTTTGTTAGCTATCATGACCAACACAATGTGATCCATATTACTTCTATATTGAAAGAAAATATATTCAGGCACAGACTCCCACTAGAAGGTAATGAGGAAATTCAAAAGCTGTGAACGTCTTTTTAATGCCTAAAGGAATGATTGTGAGTTTTACTTACCATATAAATTGGTCAAATGATGCAGTATGCCGGAAGATTTGCGTTTTTTTTTTCTTCAGTCTCGGCAAGGCAGAGAAATTTTGTGGTGAAACGCTGCCACTGCTGGCCATTCAGTATAATCTGCAGATGGAAAAGTCCACTGTTAGCACAATTTTTACAAAGGGTAAACAGATCAATACTATGGAGTCTATATTATTGTGAAAATCAACAGCTCATTAGAAAATCAAATCCCAATTTGTAATTTTAACCTCCCATACTTCTTTGAATCCCACGCCTCACTTGCTAACACTCTCTAAACAACTGTAGCACATACATTAGGACATAGATCTATAGATCTTTTTCCCAGACAAGTGGCAGTGAACCCTTCTCAATTCATTTGTGTTAGGATATGGTACACCGATAGCAATTACGCCAGCTGATAAGTTAAAAGAGGAAGGGTTATGCTACAGTTAATGGAAATAATAAAAACGAGGAATAGAGTATTTACCATCCTCATTTTAGCCAATTCCTACCAGTTCAGCAATAGTAAAGTTGAGACTCTTATGCTCAAACGTACGTTCATACAAATTCAGAAGTCTCAGAAAGTGCCCCAATTTCTTTCATCTTAACATCTTAGTTTGCAGTAGGGCATCCTGTCTACCCTACTACTCATTTAATTACCAAGATGAATGTATCCTACTGATTAATAGGCAACAGAGTGGCCCTCATGTCAGACAACATCTTGTTTTTGCTTTATGATGTCAGCTTGCTAGGCAACAGAGTGGCCCTCGGGTCAGACAACATTCTTGCTTTAGCTTTATGACGTCAGAGCACCAGTGGAACAATTGTCCTTGTGGAAGCTGACCACACAGGAGGATGAGATTTCAGAAGGTATGCAGTAGGTTACTATCTGTGTTTGTAAGGCAAGTAGGAGGGGGAATGGTAAAGGACTATGAACCACTCAAAGCATAGGGGCCTTTTTGAAAGTGGATGGGGATACAAAAATAGAGATTATCCTTAATACCAATCCATCTTGAGTATCAGAGTCCAACATACAAAGTGCAGGGGAAGACGTTAAATGAGCTTCCTTCTGTGAGAAGGAAACACTATCGTTCTCAAGTGAGATAGTGCATTTCAAACTCAAAGGCAGCAAATTCCTCAAGTGGAACATTGCTAGCACTAGGATCTAAAGCAGGCTTTAGTAGTGTTGAAGGCAGTCAGTTTTTGTTAGCTATCATGACCAACACAATGTGATCCATATTACTTCTATATTGAAAGAAAATATATTCAGGCACAGACTCCCACTAGAAGGTAATGAGGAAATTCAAAAGCTGTGAACGTCTTTTTAATGCCTAAAGGAATGATTGTGAGTTTTACTTACCATATAGATTGGTCAAATGATGCCGTATGCCGGAAGATTTGCTTTTTTTTTTTTCTTCAGTCTCGGCAAGGCAGAGAAATTCTGTGGTGAAACGCTGCCACTGCTGGCCATTCAGTATAATCTGCAGATGGAAAAGTCCACTGTTAGCACAATTTTTACAAACGGTAAACAGATCAATACTATGGAGTCTATATTATTGTGAAAATCAACAGCTCATTAAAAAATCAAATCCCAATTTGTAATTTTAACCTCCCATACTTCTTTGAATCCCACGCCTCACTTGCTAACACTCTCTAAACAACTGTAGCACATACATTAGGACATAGATCTATAGATCTTTTTCCCAGACAAGTGGCAGTGAACCCTTCTCAATTCATTTGTGTTAGGATATGGTACACCGATAGCAATTACGCCAGCTGATAAGTTGAGAGAGGAAGGGTTATGCTACAGTTAATGGAAATAATAAAAACGAGGAATAGATTATTTACCATCCTCATTTTAGCCAATTCCTACCAGTTCAGCAATAGTAAAGTTGAGACTCTTATGCTCAAACGTACGTTCATACAAATTCAGAAGTCTCAGAGAGTGCCCCAATTTCTTTCATCTTAACATCTTAGTTTGTAGTAGGGCATCCTGTCTACCCTACTACTCATTTAATTACCAAGATGAATGTATCCTACTGATTAATAGGCAACAGAGTTGCCCTCATGTCAGACAACATCTTGTTTTTGCTTTATGATGTCAGCTTGCTAGGCAACAGAGTGGCCCTCAGGTCAGGCAACATTCTTGCTTTAGCTTTATGACGTCAGAGCACCAGTGGACCAATTGTCCTTGTGGAAGCTGACCACACAGGAGGATGAGATTTCAGAAGGTATGCAGTAGGTTACTATCTGTGTTTGTAAGGCAAGTAGGAGGGGGAATGATAAAGGACTCTGAACCACTCAAAGCATAGGGGCCTTTTTGAAAGTGGATGGGGATACAAAAATAGAGATTATCCTTAATATCAATCCATCTTGAGTATCAGAGTCCAACATACAAAGTGCAGGGGAAGACGTTAAATGAGCTTCCTTCTGTGAGAAGGAAACACTATCGTTCTCAAGTGAGATAGTGCATTTCAAACTCAAAGGCAGCAAATTCCTCAAGTGGAACATTGCTAGCACTTGGATCTAAAGCAGGCCTTAGTAGTGTTGAAGGCAGTCAGTTTTTGTTAGCTATCATGACCAACACAATGTGATCCATATTACTTCTATATTGAAAGAAAATATATTCAGGCACAGGCTCCCACTAGAAGGTAATGAGGAAATTCAAAAGCTGTGAACGTCTTTTTAATGCCTAAAGGAATGATTGTGAGTTTTACTTACCATATAAATTGGTCAAATGATGCCGTATGCCGGAAGATTTGCTTTTTTTTTTTCTTCAGTCTCGGCAAGGCAAAGAAATTCTGTGGTGAAACGCTGCCACTGCTGGCCATTCAGTATAATCTGCAGATGGAAAAGTCCACTGTTAGCACAATTTTTACAAAGGGTAAACAGATCAATACTATGGAGTCTATATTATTGTGAAAATCAACAGCTCATTAGAAAATCAAATCCCAATTTGTAATTTTAACCTCCCATACTTCTTTGAATCCCACGCCTCACTTGCTAACACTCTCTAAACAACTGTAGCACATACATTAGGACATAGATCTATAGATCTTTTTCCCAGACAAGTGGCAGTGAACCCTTCTCAATTCATTTGTGTTAGGATATGGTACACCGATAGCAATTACGCCAGCTGATAAGTTGAGAGAGGAAGGGTTATGCTACAGTTAATGGAAATAATAAAAACGAGGAATAGATTATTTACCATCCTCATTTTAGCCAATTCCTACCAGTTCAGCAATAGTAAAGTTGAGACTCTTATGCTCAAACGTACGTTCATACAAATTCAGAAGTCTCAGAGAGTGCCCCAATTTCTTTCATCTTAACATCTTAGTTTGTAGTAGGGCATCCTGTCTACCCTACTACTCATTTAATTACCAAGATGAATGTATCCTACTGATTAATAGGCAACAGAGTGGCCCTCATGTCAGACAACATCTTGTTTTTGCTTTATGATGTCAGCTTGCTAGGCAACAGAGTGGCCCCTCAGGTCAGACAACATTCTTGCTTTAGCTTTATGACGTCAGAGCACCGGTGGACCAATTGTCCTTGTGGAAGCTGACCACACAGGAGGATGAGATTTCAGAAGGTATGCAGTAGGTTACTATCTGTGTTTGTAAGGCAAGTAGGAGGGGGAATGGTAAAGGACTATGAACCACTCAAAGCATAGGGGCCTTTTTGAAAGTGGATGGGGATACAAAAATAGAGATTATCCTTAATACCAATCCATCTTGAGTATCAGAGTCCAACATACAAAGTGCAGGGGAAGACGTTAAATGAGCTTCCTTCTGTTAGAAGGAAACACTATCGTTCTCAAGTGAGATAGTGCATTTCAAACTCAAAGGCAGCAAATTCCTCAAGTGGAACATTGCTAGCACTAGGATCTAAAGCAGGCTTTAGTAGTGTTGAAGGCAGTCAGTTTTTGTTAGCTATCATGACCAACACAATGTGATCCATATTACTTCTATATTGAAAGAAAATATATTCAGGCACAGACTCCCACTAGAAGGTAATGAGGAAATTCAAAAGCTGTGAACGTCTTTTTAATGCCTAAAGGAATGATTGTGAGTTTTACTTACCATATAAATTGGTCAAATGATGCAGTATGCCGGAAGATTTGCGTTTTTTTTTTCTTCAGTCTCGGCAAGGCAGAGAAATTTTGTGGTGAAACGCTGCCACTGCTGGCCATTCAGTATAATCTGCAGATGGAAAAGTCCACTGTTAGCACAATTTTTACAAAGGGTAAACAGATCAATACTATGGAGTCTATATTATTGTGAAAATCAACAGCTCATTAGAAAATCAAATCCCAATTTGTAATTTTAACCTCCCATACTTCTTTGAATCCCACGCCTCACTTGCTAACACTCTCTAAACAACTGTAGCACATACATTAGGACATAGATCTATAGATCTTTTTCCCAGACAAGTGGCAGTGAACCTTTCTCAATTCATTTGTGTTAGGATATGGTACACCGATAGCAATTAAGCCAGCTGATAAGTTGAGAGAGGAAGGGTTATGCTACAGTTAATGGAAATAATAAAAACGATGAATAGATTATTTACCATCCTCATTTTAGCCAATTCCTACCAGTTCAGCAATAGTAAAGTTGAGACTCTTATGCTCAAACGTACGTTCATACAAATTCAGAAGTCTCAGAAAGTGCCCCAATTTCTTTCATCTTAACATCTTAGTTCGTAGTAGGGCATCCTGTCTACCCTACTACTCATTTAATTACCAAGATGAATGTATCCTACTGATTAATAGGCAACAGAGTGGCCCTCATGTCAGACAACATCTTGTTTTTGCTTTATGATGTCAGCTTGCTAGGCAACAGAGTGGCCCTCAGGTCAGACAACATTCTTGCTTTAGCTTTATGACGTCAGAGCACCAGTGGACCAATTGTCCTTGTGGAAGCTGACCACACAGGAGGATGAGATTTCAGAAGGTATGCAGTAGGTTACTATCTGTGTTTGTAGGGCAAGTAGGAGGGGGAATGATAAAGGACTCTGAACCACTCAAAGCATAGGGGCCTTTTTGAAAGTGGATGGGGATACAAAAATAGAGATTATCCTTAATATCAATCCATCTTGAGTATCAGAGTCCAACATACAATGTGCAGGGGAAGACGTTAAATGAGCTTCCTTCTGTGAGAAGGAAACACTATCGTTCTCAAGTGAGATAGTGCATTTCAAACTCAAAGGCAGCAAATTCCTCAAGTGGAACATTGCTAGCACTAGGATCTAAAGCAGGCCTTAGTAGTGTTGAAGGCAGTCAGTTTTTGTTAGCTATCATGACCAACACAATGTGATCCATATTACTTCTATATTGAAAGAAAATATATTCAGGCACAGGCTCCCACTAGAAGGTAATGAGGAAATTCAAAAGCTGTGAACGTCTTTTTAATGCCTAAAGGAATGATTGTGAGTTTTACTTACCATATAAATTGGTCAAATGATGCCGTATGCCGGAAGATTTGCTTTTTTTTTTTTCTTCAGTCTCGGCAAGGCAGAGAAATTCTGTGGTGAAACGCTGCCACTGCTGGCCATTCAGTATAATCTGCAGATGGAAAAGTCCACTGTTAGCACAATTTTTACAAAGGGTAAACAGATCAATACTATGGAGTCTATATTATTGTGAAAATCAACAGCTCATTAGAAAATCAAATCCCAATTTGTAATTTTAACCTCCCATACTTCTTTGAATCCCACGCCTCACTTGCTAACACTCTCTAAACAACTGTAGCACATACATTAGGACATAGATCTATAGATCTTTTTCCCCAGACAAGTGGCAGTGAACCCTTCTCAATTCATTTGTGTTAGGATATGGTACACCGATAGCAATTACGCCAGCTGATAAGTTAAGAGAGGGAGGGTTATGCTACAGTTAATGGATATAATAAAAACGAGGAATAGATTATTTACCATCCTCATTTTAGCCAATTCCTACCAGTTCAGCAATAGTAAAGTTGAGACTCTTATGCTCAAACGTACGTTCATACAAATTCAGAAGTCTCAGAAAGTGCCCCAATTTCTTTCATCTTAACATCTTAGTTTGTAGTAGGGCATCCTGTCTACCCTACTACTCATTTAATTACCAAGATGAATGTATCCTACTGATTAATAGGCAACAGAGTTGCCCTCATGTCAGACAACATCTTGTTTTTGCTTTATGATGTCAGCTTGCTAGGCAACAGAGTGGCCCTCAGGTCAGGCAACATTCTTGCTTTAGCTTTATGACGTCAGAGCACCAGTGGACCAATTGTCCTTGTGGAAGCTGACCACACAGGAGGATGAGATTTCAGAAGGTATGCAGTAGGTTACTATCTGTGTTTGTAAGGCAAGTAGGAGGGGGAATGATAAAGGACTCTGAACCACTCAAAGCATAGGGGCCTTTTTGAAAGTGGATGGGGATACAAAAATAGAGATTATCCTTAATATCAATCCATCTTGAGTATCAGAGTCCAACATACAAAGTGCAGGGGAAGACGTTAAATGAGCTTCCTTCTGTGAGAAGGAAACACTATCGTTCTCAAGTGAGATAGTGCATTTCAAACTCAAAGGCAGCAAATTCCTCAAGTGGAACATTGCTAGCACTTGGATCTAAAGCAGGCCTTAGTAGTGTTGAAGGCAGTCAGTTTTTGTTAGCTATCATGACCAACACAATGTGATCCATATTACTTCTATATTGAAAGAAAATATATTCAGGCACAGGCTCCCACTAGAAGGTAATGAGGAAATTCAAAAGCTGTGAACGTCTTTTTAATGCCTAAAGGAATGATTGTGAGTTTTACTTACCATATAAATTGGTCAAATGATGCCGTATGCCGGAAGATTTGCTTTTTTTTTTTCTTCAGTCTCGGCAAGGCAAAGAAATTCTGTGGTGAAACGCTGCCACTGCTGGCCATTCAGTATAATCTGCAGATGGAAAAGTCCACTGTTAGCACAATTTTTACAAAGGGTAAACAGATCAATACTATGGAGTCTATATTATTGTGAAAATCAACAGCTCATTAGAAAATCAAATCCCAATTTGTAATTTTAACCTCCCATACTTCTTTGAATCCCACGCCTCACTTGCTAACACTCTCTAAACAACTGTAGCACATACATTAGGACATAGATCTATAGATCTTTTTCCCAGACAAGTGGCAGTGAACCCTTCTCAATTCATTTGTGTTAGGATATGGTACACCGATAGCAATTACGCCAGCTGATAAGTTGAGAGAGGAAGGGTTATGCTACAGTTAATGGAAATAATAAAAACGAGGAATAGATTATTTACCATCCTCATTTTAGCCAATTCCTACCAGTTCAGCAATAGTAAAGTTGAGACTCTTATGCTCAAACGTACGTTCATACAAATTCAGAAGTCTCAGAGAGTGCCCCAATTTCTTTCATCTTAACATCTTAGTTTGTAGTAGGGCATCCTGTCTACCCTACTACTCATTTAATTACCAAGATGAATGTATCCTACTGATTAATAGGCAACAGAGTGGCCCTCATGTCAGACAACATCTTGTTTTTGCTTTATGATGTCAGCTTGCTAGGCAACAGAGTGGCCCCTCAGGTCAGACAACATTCTTGCTTTAGCTTTATGACGTCAGAGCACCGGTGGACCAATTGTCCTTGTGGAAGCTGACCACACAGGAGGATGAGATTTCAGAAGGTATGCAGTAGGTTACTATCTGTGTTTGTAAGGCAAGTAGGAGGGGGAATGGTAAAGGACTATGAACCACTCAAAGCATAGGGGCCTTTTTGAAAGTGGATGGGGATACAAAAATAGAGATTATCCTTAATACCAATCCATCTTGAGTATCAGAGTCCAACATACAAAGTGCAGGGGAAGACGTTAAATGAGCTTCCTTCTGTGAGAAGGAAACACTATCGTTCTCAAGTGAGATAGTGCATTTCAAACTCAAAGGCAGCAAATTCCTCAAGTGGAACATTGCTAGCACTAGGATCTAAAGCAGGCTTTAGTAGTGTTGAAGGCAGTCAGTTTTTGTTAGCTATCATGACCAACACAATGTGATCCATATTACTTCTATATTGAAAGAAAATATATTCAGGCACAGACTCCCACTAGAAGGTAATGAGGAAATTCAAAAGCTGTGAACGTCTTTTTAATGCCTAAAGGAATGATTGTGAGTTTTACTTACCATATAAATTGGTCAAATGATGCAGTATGCCGGAAGATTTGCGTTTTTTTTTTCTTCAGTCTCGGCAAGGCAGAGAAATTTTGTGGTGAAACGCTGCCACTGCTGGCCATTCAGTATAATCTGCAGATGGAAAAGTCCACTGTTAGCACAATTTTTACAAAGGGTAAACAGATCAATACTATGGAGTCTATATTATTGTGAAAATCAACAGCTCATTAGAAAATCAAATCCCAATTTGTAATTTTAACCTCCCATACTTCTTTGAATCCCACGCCTCACTTGCTAACACTCTCTAAACAACTGTAGCACATACATTAGGACATAGATCTATAGATCTTTTTCCCAGACAAGTGGCAGTGAACCCTTCTCAATTCATTTGTGTTAGGATATGGTACACCGATAGCAATTACGCCAGCTGATAAGTTAAAAGAGGAAGGGTTATGCTACAGTTAATGGAAATAATAAAAACGAGGAATAGAGTATTTACCATCCTCATTTTAGCCAATTCCTACCAGTTCAGCAATAGTAAAGTTGAGACTCTTATGCTCAAACGTACGTTCATACAAATTCAGAAGTCTCAGAAAGTGCCCCAATTTCTTTCATCTTAACATCTTAGTTTGCAGTAGGGCATCCTGTCTACCCTACTACTCATTTAATTACCAAGATGAATGTATCCTACTGATTAATAGGCAACAGAGTGGCCCTCATGTCAGACAACATCTTGTTTTTGCTTTATGATGTCAGCTTGCTAGGCAACAGAGTGGCCCTCGGGTCAGACAACATTCTTGCTTTAGCTTTATGACGTCAGAGCACCAGTGGAACAATTGTCCTTGTGGAAGCTGACCACACAGGAGGATGAGATTTCAGAAGGTATGCAGTAGGTTACTATCTGTGTTTGTAAGGCAAGTAGGAGGGGGAATGGTAAAGGACTATGAACCACTCAAAGCATAGGGGCCTTTTTGAAAGTGGATGGGGATACAAAAATAGAGATTATCCTTAATACCAATCCATCTTGAGTATCAGAGTCCAACATACAAAGTGCAGGGGAAGACGTTAAATGAGCTTCCTTCTGTGAGAAGGAAACACTATCGTTCTCAAGTGAGATAGTGCATTTCAAACTCAAAGGCAGCAAATTCCTCAAGTGGAACATTGCTAGCACTAGGATCTAAAGCAGGCTTTAGTAGTGTTGAAGGCAGTCAGTTTTTGTTAGCTATCATGACCAACACAATGTGATCCATATTACTTCTATATTGAAAGAAAATATATTCAGGCACAGACTCCCACTAGAAGGTAATGAGGAAATTCAAAAGCTGTGAACGTCTTTTTAATGCCTAAAGGAATGATTGTGAGTTTTACTTACCATATAGATTGGTCAAATGATGCCGTATGCCGGAAGATTTGCTTTTTTTTTTTTCTTCAGTCTCGGCAAGGCAGAGAAATTCTGTGGTGAAACGCTGCCACTGCTGGCCATTCAGTATAATCTGCAGATGGAAAAGTCCACTGTTAGCACAATTTTTACAAACGGTAAACAGATCAATACTATGGAGTCTATATTATTGTGAAAATCAACAGCTCATTAAAAAATCAAATCCCAATTTGTAATTTTAACCTCCCATACTTCTTTGAATCCCACGCCTCACTTGCTAACACTCTCTAAACAACTGTAGCACATACATTAGGACATAGATCTATAGATCTTTTTCCCAGACAAGTGGCAGTGAACCCTTCTCAATTCATTTGTGTTAGGATATGGTACACCGATAGCAATTACGCCAGCTGATAAGTTGAGAGAGGAAGGGTTATGCTACAGTTAATGGAAATAATAAAAACGAGGAATAGATTATTTACCATCCTCATTTTAGCCAATTCCTACCAGTTCAGCAATAGTAAAGTTGAGACTCTTATGCTCAAACGTACGTTCATACAAATTCAGAAGTCTCAGAGAGTGCCCCAATTTCTTTCATCTTAACATCTTAGTTTGTAGTAGGGCATCCTGTCTACCCTACTACTCATTTAATTACCAAGATGAATGTATCCTACTGATTAATAGGCAACAGAGTGGCCCTCATGTCAGACAACATCTTGTTTTTGCTTTATGATGTCAGCTTGCTAGGCAACAGAGTGGCCCCTCAGGTCAGACAACATTCTTGCTTTAGCTTTATGACGTCAGAGCACCGGTGGACCAATTGTCCTTGTGGAAGCTGACCACACAGGAGGATGAGATTTCAGAAGGTATGCAGTAGGTTACTATCTGTGTTTGTAAGGCAAGTAGGAGGGGGAATGGTAAAGGACTATGAACCACTCAAAGCATAGGGGCCTTTTTGAAAGTGGATGGGGATACAAAAATAGAGATTATCCTTAATACCAATCCATCTTGAGTATCAGAGTCCAACATACAAAGTGCAGGGGAAGACGTTAAATGAGCTTCCTTCTGTGAGAAGGAAACACTATCGTTCTCAAGTGAGATAGTGCATTTCAAACTCAAAGGCAGCAAATTCCTCAAGTGGAACATTGCTAGCACTAGGATCTAAAGCAGGCTTTAGTAGTGTTGAAGGCAGTCAGTTTTTGTTAGCTATCATGACCAACACAATGTGATCCATATTACTTCTATATTGAAAGAAAATATATTCAGGCACAGACTCCCACTAGAAGGTAATGAGGAAATTCAAAAGCTGTGAACGTCTTTTTAATGCCTAAAGGAATGATTGTGAGTTTTACTTACCATATAAATTGGTCAAATGATGCAGTATGCCGGAAGATTTGCGTTTTTTTTTTCTTCAGTCTCGGCAAGGCAGAGAAATTTTGTGGTGAAACGCTGCCACTGCTGGCCATTCAGTATAATCTGCAGATGGAAAAGTCCACTGTTAGCACAATTTTTACAAAGGGTAAACAGATCAATACTATGGAGTCTATATTATTGTGAAAATCAACAGCTCATTAGAAAATCAAATCCCAATTTGTAATTTTAACCTCCCATACTTCTTTGAATCCCACGCCTCACTTGCTAACACTCTCTAAACAACTGTAGCACATACATTAGGACATAGATCTATAGATCTTTTTCCCAGACAAGTGGCAGTGAACCCTTCTCAATTCATTTGTGTTAGGATATGGTACACCGATAGCAACTACGCCAGCTGATAAGTTAAAAGAGGAAGGGTTATGCTACAGTTAATGGAAATAATAAAAACGAGGAATAGAGTATTTACCATCCTCATTTTAGCCAATTCCTACCAGTTCAGCAATAGTAAAGTTGAGACTCTTATGCTCAAACGTACGTTCATACAAATTCAGAAGTCTCAGAAAGTGCCCCAATTTCTTTCATCTTAACATCTTAGTTTGCAGTAGGGCATCCTGTCTACCCTACTACTCATTTAATTACCAAGATGAATGTATCCTACTGATTAATAGGCAACAGAGTGGCCCTCATGTCAGACAACATCTTGTTTTTGCTTTATGATGTCAGCTTGCTAGGCAACAGAGTGGCCCTCGGGTCAGACAACATTCTTGCTTTAGCTTTATGACGTCAGAGCACCAGTGGAACAATTGTCCTTGTGGAAGCTGACCACACAGGAGGATGAGATTTCAGAAGGTATGCAGTAGGTTACTATCTGTGTTTGTAAGGCAAGTAGGAGGGGGAATGGTAAAGGACTATGAACCACTCAAAGCATAGGGGCCTTTTTGAAAGTGGATGGGGATACAAAAATAGAGATTATCCTTAATACCAATCCATCTTGAGTATCAGAGTCCAACATACAAAGTGCAGGGGAAGACGTTAAATGAGCTTCCTTCTGTGAGAAGGAAACACTATCGTTCTCAAGTGAGATAGTGCATTTCAAACTCAAAGGCAGCAAATTCCTCAAGTGGAACATTGCTAGCACTAGGATCTAAAGCAGGCTTTAGTAGTGTTGAAGGCAGTCAGTTTTTGTTAGCTATCATGACCAACACAATGTGATCCATATTACTTCTATATTGAAAGAAAATATATTCAGGCACAGACTCCCACTAGAAGGTAATGAGGAAATTCAAAAGCTGTGAACGTCTTTTTAATGCCTAAAGGAATGATTGTGAGTTTTACTTACCATATAGATTGGTCAAATGATGCCGTATGCCGGAAGATTTGCTTTTTTTTTTTTCTTCAGTCTCGGCAAGGCAGAGAAATTCTGTGGTGAAACGCTGCCACTGCTGGCCATTCAGTATAATCTGCAGATGGAAAAGTCCACTGTTAGCACAATTTTTACAAACGGTAAACAGATCAATACTATGGAGTCTATATTATTGTGAAAATCAACAGCTCATTAAAAAATCAAATCCCAATTTGTAATTTTAACCTCCCATACTTCTTTGAATCCCACGCCTCACTTGCTAACACTCTCTAAACAACTGTAGCACATACATTAGGACATAGATCTATAGATCTTTTTCCCAGACAAGTGGCAGTGAACCCTTCTCAATTCATTTGTGTTAGGATATGGTACACCGATAGCAATTACGCCAGCTGATAAGTTGAGAGAGGAAGGGTTATGCTACAGTTAATGGAAATAATAAAAACGAGGAATAGATTATTTACCATCCTCATTTTAGCCAATTCCTACCAGTTCAGCAATAGTAAAGTTGAGACTCTTATGCTCAAACGTACGTTCATACAAATTCAGAAGTCTCAGAGAGTGCCCCAATTTCTTTCATCTTAACATCTTAGTTTGTAGTAGGGCATCCTGTCTACCCTACTACTCATTTAATTACCAAGATGAATGTATCCTACTGATTAATAGGCAACAGAGTGGCCCTCATGTCAGACAACATCTTGTTTTTGCTTTATGATGTCAGCTTGCTAGGCAACAGAGTGGCCCCTCAGGTCAGACAACATTCTTGCTTTAGCTTTATGACGTCAGAGCACCGGTGGACCAATTGTCCTTGTGGAAGCTGACCACACAGGAGGATGAGATTTCAGAAGGTATGCAGTAGGTTACTATCTGTGTTTGTAAGGCAAGTAGGAGGGGGAATGGTAAAGGACTATGAACCACTCAAAGCATAGGGGCCTTTTTGAAAGTGGATGGGGATACAAAAATAGAGATTATCCTTAATACCAATCCATCTTGAGTATCAGAGTCCAACATACAAAGTGCAGGGGAAGACGTTAAATGAGCTTCCTTCTGTGAGAAGGAAACACTATCGTTCTCAAGTGAGATAGTGCATTTCAAACTCAAAGGCAGCAAATTCCTCAAGTGGAACATTGCTAGCACTAGGATCTAAAGCAGGCTTTAGTAGTGTTGAAGGCAGTCAGTTTTTGTTAGCTATCATGACCAACACAATGTGATCCATATTACTTCTATATTGAAAGAAAATATATTCAGGCACAGACTCCCACTAGAAGGTAATGAGGAAATTCAAAAGCTGTGAACGTCTTTTTAATGCCTAAAGGAATGATTGTGAGTTTTACTTACCATATAAATTGGTCAAATGATGCAGTATGCCGGAAGATTTGCGTTTTTTTTTTCTTCAGTCTCGGCAAGGCAGAGAAATTTTGTGGTGAAACGCTGCCACTGCTGGCCATTCAGTATAATCTGCAGATGGAAAAGTCCACTGTTAGCACAATTTTTACAAAGGGTAAACAGATCAATACTATGGAGTCTATATTATTGTGAAAATCAACAGCTCATTAGAAAATCAAATCCCAATTTGTAATTTTAACCTCCCATACTTCTTTGAATCCCACGCCTCACTTGCTAACACTCTCTAAACAACTGTAGCACATACATTAGGACATAGATCTATAGATCTTTTTCCCAGACAAGTGGCAGTGAACCCTTCTCAATTCATTTGTGTTAGGATATGGTACACCGATAGCAACTACGCCAGCTGATAAGTTAAAAGAGGAAGGGTTATGCTACAGTTAATGGAAATAATAAAAACGAGGAATAGAGTATTTACCATCCTCATTTTAGCCAATTCCTACCAGTTCAGCAATAGTAAAGTTGAGACTCTTATGCTCAAACGTACGTTCATACAAATTCAGAAGTCTCAGAAAGTGCCCCAATTTCTTTCATCTTAACATCTTAGTTTGCAGTAGGGCATCCTGTCTACCCTACTACTCATTTAATTACCAAGATGAATGTATCCTACTGATTAATAGGCAACAGAGTGGCCCTCATGTCAGACAACATCTTGTTTTTGCTTTATGATGTCAGCTTGCTAGGCAACAGAGTGGCCCTCGGGTCAGACAACATTCTTGCTTTAGCTTTATGACGTCAGAGCACCAGTGGAACAATTGTCCTTGTGGAAGCTGACCACACAGGAGGATGAGATTTCAGAAGGTATGCAGTAGGTTACTATCTGTGTTTGTAAGGCAAGTAGGAGGGGGAATGGTAAAGGACTATGAACCACTCAAAGCATAGGGGCCTTTTTGAAAGTGGATGGGGATACAAAAATAGAGATTATCCTTAATACCAATCCATCTTGAGTATCAGAGTCCAACATACAAAGTGCAGGGGAAGACGTTAAATGAGCTTCCTTCTGTGAGAAGGAAACACTATCGTTCTCAAGTGAGATAGTGCATTTCAAACTCAAAGGCAGCAAATTCCTCAAGTGGAACA
The DNA here is from genome assembly GCF_964263255.1 of Lissotriton vulgaris. NCBI lineage: Eukaryota > Metazoa > Chordata > Amphibia > Caudata > Salamandridae > Lissotriton > Lissotriton vulgaris. The sequence continues at coordinate 615,453,771 of NC_141696.1, forward strand.
TTGCTAGCACTAGGATCTAAAGCAGGCTTTAGTAGTGTTGAAGGCAGTCAGTTTTTGTTAGCTATCATGACCAACACAATGTGATCCATATTACTTCTATATTGAAAGAAAATATATTCAGGCACAGACTCCCACTAGAAGGTAATGAGGAAATTCAAAAGCTGTGAACGTCTTTTTAATGCCTAAAGGAATGATTGTGAGTTTTACTTACCATATAGATTGGTCAAATGATGCCGTATGCCGGAAGATTTGCTTTTTTTTTTTTCTTCAGTCTCGGCAAGGCAGAGAAATTCTGTGGTGAAACGCTGCCACTGCTGGCCATTCAGTATAATCTGCAGATGGAAAAGTCCACTGTTAGCATAATTTTTACAAAGGGTAAACAGATCAATACCATGGAGTCTATATTATTGTGAAAATCAACAGCTCATTAGAAAATCAAATCCCAATTTGTAATTTTAACCTCCCATACTTCTTTGAATCCCACGCCTCACTTGCTAACACTCTCTAAACAACTGTAGCACATACATTAGGACATAGATCTATAGATCTTTTTCCCAGACAAGTGGCAGTGAACCTTTCTCAATTCATTTGTGTTAGGATATGGTACACCGATAGCAATTAAGCCAGCTGATAAGTTGAGAGAGGAAGGGTTATGCTACAGTTAATGGAAATAATAAAAACGATGAATAGATTATTTACCATCCTCATTTTAGCCAATTCCTACCAGTTCAGCAATAGTAAAGTTGAGACTCTTATGCTCAAACGTACGTTCATACAAATTCAGAAGTCTCAGAAAGTGCCCCAATTTCTTTCATCTTAACATCTTAGTTCGTAGTAGGGCATCCTGTCTACCCTACTACTCATTTAATTACCAAGATGAATGTATCCTACTGATTAATAGGCAACAGAGTGGCCCTCATGTCAGACAACATCTTGTTTTTGCTTTATGATGTCAGCTTGCTAGGCAACAGAGTGGCCCTCAGGTCAGACAACATTCTTGCTTTATCTTTATGACGTCAGAGCACCGGTGGACCAATTGTCCTTGTGGAAGCTGACCACACAGGAGGATGAGATTTCAGAAGGTATGCAGTAGGTTACTATCTGTGTTTGTAAGGCAAGTAGGAGGGGGAATGGTAAAGGACTATGAACCACTCAAAGCATAGGGGCCTTTTTGAAAGTGGATGGGGATACAAAAATAGAGATTATCCTTAATACCAATCCATCTTGAGTATCAGAGTCCAACATACAAAGTGCAGGGGAAGACGTTAAATGAGCTTCCTTCTGTGAGAAGGAAACACTATCGTTCTCAAGTGAGATAGTGCATTTCAAACTCAAAGGCAGCAAATTCCTCAAGTGGAACATTGCTAGCACTAGGATCTAAAGCAGGCTTTAGTAGTGTTAAAGGCAGTCGGTTTTTGTTAGCTATCATGACCAACACAATGTGATCCATATTACTTCTATATTGAAAGAAAATATATTCAGGCACAGGCTCCCACTAGAAGGTAATGAGGAAATTCAAAAGCTGTGAACGTCTTTTTAATGCCTAAAGGAATGATTGTGAGTTTTACTTACCATATAAATTGGTCAAATGATGCCGTATGCCGGAAGATTTGCTTTTTTTTTTTTCTTCAGTCTCGGCAAGGCAGAGAAATTCTGTGGTGAAACGCTGCCACTGCTGGCCATTCAGTATAATCTGCAGATGGAAAAGTCCACTGTTAGCACAATTTTTACAAACGGTAAACAGATCAATACTATGGAGTCTATATTATTGTGAAAATCAACAGCTCATTAAAAAATCAAATCCCAATTTGTAATTTTAACCTCCCATACTTCTTTGAATCCCACGCCTCACTTGCTAACACTCTCTAAACAACTGTAGCACATACATTAGGACATAGATCTATAGATCTTTTTCCCAGACAAGTGGCAGTGAACCCTTCTCAATTCATTTGTGTTAGGATATGGTACACCAATAGCAATTACGCCAGCTGATAAGTTGAGAGAGGAAGGGTTATGCTACAGTTAATGGAAATAATAAAAACGAGGAATAGATTATTTACCATCCTCATTTTAGCCAATTCCTACCAGTTCAGCAATAGTAAAGTTGAGACTCTTATGCTCAAAAGTACGTTCATACAAATTCAGAAGTCTCAGAGAGTGCCCCAATTTCTTTCATCTTAACATCTTAGTTTGTAGTAGGGCATCCTGTCTACCCTACTACTCATTTAATTACCAAGATGAATGTATCCTACTGATTAATAGGCAACAGAGTGGCCCTCATGTCAGACAACATCTTGTTTTTGCTTTATGATGTCAGCTTGCTAGGCAACAGAGTGGCCCCTCAGGTCAGACAACATTCTTGCTTTAGCTTTATGACGTCAGAGCACCGGTGGACCAATTGTCCTTGTGGAAGCTGACCACACAGGAGGATGAGATTTCAGAAGGTATGCAGTAGGTTACTATCTGTGTTTGTAAGGCAAGTAGGAGGGGGAATGGTAAAGGACTATGAACCACTCAAAGCATAGGGGCCTTTTTGAAAGTGGATGGGGATACAAAAATAGAGATTATCCTTAATACCAATCCATCTTGAGTATCAGAGTCCAACATACAAAGTGCAGGGGAAGACGTTAAATGAGCTTCCTTCTGTGAGAAGGAAACACTATCGTTCTCAAGTGAGATAGTGCATTTCAAACTCAAAGGCAGCAAATTCCTCAAGTGGAACATTGCTAGCACTAGGATCTAAAGCAGGCTTTAGTAGTGTTGAAGGCAGTCAGTTTTTGTTAGCTATCATGACCAACACAATGTGATCCATATTACTTCTATATTGAAAGAAAATATATTCAGGCACAGACTCCCACTAGAAGGTAATGAGGAAATTCAAAAGCTGTGAACGTCTTTTTAATGCCTAAAGGAATGATTGTGAGTTTTACTTACCATATAGATTGGTCAAATGATGCCGTATGCCGGAAGATTTGCTTTTTTTTTTTTTCTTCAGTCTCGGCAAGGCAGAGAAATTCTGTGGTGAAACGCTGCCACTGCTGGCCATTCAGTATAATCTGCAGATGGAAAAGTCCACTGTTAGCACAATTTTTACAAAGGGTAAACAGATCAATACTATGGAGTCTATATTATTGTGAAAATCAACAGCTCATTAGAAAATCAAATCCCAATTTGTAATTTTAACCTCCCATACTTCTTTGAATCCCACGCCTCACTTGCTAACACTCTCTAAACAACTGTAGCACATACATTAGGACATAGATCTATAGATCTTTTTCCCAGACAAGTGGCAGTGAACCTTTCTCAATTCATTTGTGTTAGGATATGGTACACCGAAAGCAATTAAGCCAGCTGATAAGTTGAGAGAGGAAGGGTTATGCTACAGTTAATGGAAATAATAAAAACGATGAATAGATTATTTACCATCCTCATTTTAGCCAATTCCTACCAGTTCAGCAATAGTAAAGTTGAGACTCTTATGCTCAAACGTACGTTCATACAAATTCAGAAGTCTCAGAAAGTGCCCCAATTTCTTTCATCTTAACATCTTAGTTCGTAGTAGGGCATCCTGTCTACCCTACTTCTCATTTAATTACCAAGATGAATGTATCCTACTGATTAATAGGCAACAGAGTGGCCCTCATGTCAGACAACATCTTGTTTTTGCTTTATGATGTCAGCTTGCTAGGCAACAGAGTGGCCCTCAGGTCAGACAACGTTCTTGCTTTATCTTTATGACGTCAGAGCACCGGTGGACCAATTGTCCTTGTGGAAGCTGACCACACAGGAGGATGAGATTTCAGAAGGTATGCAGTAGGTTACTATCTGTGTTTGTAAGGCAAGTAGGAGGGGGAATGGTAAAGGACTATGAACCACTCAAAGCATAGGGGCCTTTTTGAAAGTGGATGGGGATACAAAAATAGAGATTATCCTTAATACCAATCCATCTTGAGTATCAGAGTCCAACATACAAAGTGCAGGGGAAGACGTTAAATGAGCTTCCTTCTGTAAGAAGGAAACACTATCGTTCTCAAGTGAGATAGTGCATTTCAAACTCAAAGGCAGCAAATTCCTCAAGTGGAACATTGCTAGCACTAGGATCTAAAGCAGGCTTTAGTAGTGTTAAAGGCAGTCGGTTTTTGTTAGCTATCATGACCAACACAATGTGATCCATATTACTTCTATATTGAAAGAAAATATATTCAGGCACAGGCTCCCACTAGAAGGTAATGAGGAAATTCAAAAGCTGTGAACGTCTTTTTAATGCCTAAAGGAATGATTGTGAGTTTTACTTACCATATAAATTGGTCAAATGATGCCGTATGCCGGAAGATTTGCTTTTTTTTTTTTCTTCAGTCTCGGCAAGGCAGAGAAATTCTGTGGTGAAACGTTGCCACTGCTGGCCATTCAGTATAATCTGCAGATGGAAAAGTCCACTGTTAGCACAATTTTTACAAACGGTAAACAGATCAATACTATGGAGTCTATATTATTGTGAAAATCAACAGCTCATTAAAAAATCAAATCCCAATTTGTAATTTTAACCTCCCATACTTCTTTGAATCCCACGCCTCACTTGCTAACACTCTCTAAACAACTGTAGCACATACATAAGGACATAGATCTATAGATCTTTTTCCCAGACAAGTGGCAGTGAACCCTTCTCAATTCATTTGTGTTAGGATATGGTACACCGATAGCAATTAAGCCAGCTGATAAGTTGAGAGAGGAAGGGTTTTGCTACAGTTAATGGAAATAATAAAAACGAGGAATAGATTATTTACCATCCTCATTTTAGCCAATTCCTACCAGTTCAGCAATAGTAAAGTTGAGACTCTTATGCTCAAACGTACGTTCATACAAATTCAGAAGTCTCAGAGAGTGCCCCAATTTCCTTCATCTTAACATCTTAGTTTGTAGTAGGGCATCCTGTCTACCCTACTACTCATTTAATTACCAAGATGAATGTATCCTACTGATTAATAGGCAACAGAGTGGCCCTCATGTCAGACAACATCTTGTTTTTGCTTTATGATGTCAGCTTGCTAGGCAACAGAGTGGCCCTCAGGTCAGACAACATTCTTGCTTTAGCTTTATGACGTCAGAGCACCGGTGGACCAATTGTCCTTGTGGAAGCTGACCACACAGGAGGGTGAGATTTCAGAAGGTATGCAGTAGGTTACTATCTGTGTTTGTAAGGCAAGTAGGAGGGGGAATGGTAAAGGACTATGAACCACTCAAAGCATAGGGGCCTTTTTGAAAGTGGATGGGGATACAAAAATAGAGATTATCCTTAATACCAATCCATCTTGAGTATCAGAGTCCAACATACAAAGTGCAGGGGAAGACGTTAAATGAGCTTCCTTCTGTGAGAAGGAAACACTATCGTTCTCAAGTGAGATAGTGCATTTCAAACTCAAAGGCAGCAAATTCCTCAAGTGGAACATTGCTAGCACTAGGATCTAAAGCAGGCTTTAGTAGTGTTGAAGGCAGTCAGTTTTTGTTAGCTATCATGACCAACACAATGTGATCCATATTACTTCTATATTGAAAGAAAATATATTCAGGCACAGGCTCCCACTAGAAGGTAATGAGGAAATTCAAAAGCTGTGAACCTCTTTTTAATGCCTAAAGGAATGATTGTGAGTTTTACTTACCATATAGATTGGTCAAATGATGCCGTATGCCGGAAGATTTGCTTTTTTTTTTTTTCTTCAGTCTCGGCAAGGCAGAGAAATTCTGTGGTGAAACGCTGCCACTGCTGGCCATTCAGTATAATCTGCAGATGGAAAAGTCCACTGTTAGCACAATTTTTACAAAGGGTAAACAGATCAATACTATGGAGTCTATATTATTGTGAAAATCAACAGCTCATTAGAAAATCAAATCCCAATTTGTAATTTTAACCTCCCATACTTCTTTGAATCCCACGCCTCACTTGCTAACACTCTCTAAACAACTGTAGCACATACATTAGGACATAGATCTATAGATCTTTTTCCCAGACAAGTGGCAGTGAACCCTTCTCAATTCATTTGTGTTAGGATATGGTACACCGATAGCAATTAAGCCAGCTGATAAGTTGAGAGAGGAAGGGTTATGCTACAGTTAATGGAAATAATAAAAACGATGAATAGATTATTTATCATCCTCATTTTAGCCAATTCCTACCAGTTCAGCAATAGTAAAGTTGAGACTCTTATGCTCAAACGTACGTTCATACAAATTCAAAAGTCTCAGAAAGTGCCCCAATTTCTTTCATCTTAACATCTTAGTTTGTAGTAGGGCATCCTGTCTACCCTACTACTCATTTAATTACCAAGATGAATGTATCCTACTGATTAATAGGCAACAGAGTGGCCCTCATGTCAGACAACATCTTGTTTTTGCTTTATGATGTCAGCTTGCTAGGCAACAGAGTGGCCCTCAGGTCAGACAACATTCTTGCTTTAGCTTTATGACGTCAGAGCACCAGTGGACCAATTGTCCTTGTGGAAGCTGACCACACAGGAGGATGAGATTTCAGAAGGTATGCAGTAGGTTACTATCTGTGTTTGTAAGGCAAGTAGGAGGGGGAATGGTAAAGGACTATGAACCACTCAAAGCATAGGGGCCTTTTTGAAAGTGGATGGGGATACAAAAATAGAGATTATCCTTAATACCAATCCATCTTGAGTATCAGAGTCCAACATACAAAGTGCAGGGGAAGACGTTAAATGAGCTTCCTTCTGTGAGAAGGAAACACTATCGTTCTCAAGTGAGATAGTGCATTTCAAACTCAAAGGCAGCAAATTCCTCAAGTGGAACATTGCTAGCACTAGGATCTAAAGCAGGCCTTAGTAGTGTTGAAGGCAGTCAGTTTTTGTTAGCTATCATGACCAACACAATGTGATCCATATTACTTCTATATTGAAAGAAAATATATTCAGGCACAGGCTCCCACTAGAAGGTAATGAGGAAATTCAAAAGCTGTGAACGTCTTTTTAATGCCTAAAGGAATGATTGTGAGTTTTACTTACCATATAAATTGGTCAAATGATGCCGTATGCCGGAAGATTTGCTTTTTTTTTTTTCTTCAGTCTCGGCAAGGCAGAGAAATTCTGTGGTGAAACGCTGCCACTGCTGGCCATTCAGTATAATCTGCAGATGGAAAAGTCCACTGTTAGCACAATTTTTACAAAGGGTAAACAGATCAATACTATGGAGTCTATATTATTGTGAAAATCAACAGCTCATTAGAAAATCAAATCCCAATTTGTAATTTTAACCTCCCATACTTCTTTGAATCCCACGCCTCACTTGCTAACACTCTCTAAACAACTGTAGCACATACATTAGGACATAGATCTATAGATCTTTTTCCCCAGACAAGTGGCAGTGAACCCTTCTCAATTCATTTGTGTTAGGATATGGTACACCGATAGCAATTACGCCAGCTGATAAGTTAAGAGAGGAAGGGTTATGCTACAGTTAATGGATATAATAAAAACGAGGAATAGATTATTTACCATCCTCATTTTAGCCAATTCCTACCAGTTCAGCAATAGTAAAGTTGAGACTCTTATGCTCAAACGTACGTTCATACAAATTCAGAAGTCTCAGAAAGTGCCCCAATTTCTTTCATCTTAACATCTTAGTTTGTAGTAGGGCATCCTGTCTACCCTACTACTCATTTAATTACCAAGATGAATGTATCCTACTGATTAATAGGCAACAGAGTTGCCCTCATGTCAGACAACATCTTGTTTTTGCTTTATGATGTCAGCTTGCTAGGCAACAGAGTGGCCCTCAGGTCAGGCAACATTCTTGCTTTAGCTTTATGACGTCAGAGCACCAGTGGACCAATTGTCCTTGTGGAAGCTGACCACACAGGAGGATGAGATTTCAGAAGGTATGCAGTAGGTTACTATCTGTGTTTGTAAGGCAAGTAGGAGGGGGAATGATAAAGGACTCTGAACCACTCAAAGCATAGGGGCCTTTTTGAAAGTGGATGGGGATACAAAAATAGAGATTATCCTTAATATCAATCCATCTTGAGTATCAGAGTCCAACATACAAAGTGCAGGGGAAGACGTTAAATGAGCTTCCTTCTGTGAGAAGGAAACACTATCGTTCTCAAGTGAGATAGTGCATTTCAAACTCAAAGGCAGCAAATTCCTCAAGTGGAACATTGCTAGCACTAGGATCTAAAGCAGGCTTTAGTAGTGTTGAAGGCAGTCAGTTTTTGTTAGCTATCATGACCAACACAATGTGATCCATATTACTTCTATATTGAAAGAAAATATATTCAGGCACAGACTCCCACTAGAAGGTAATGAGGAAATTCAAAAGCTGTGAACGTCTTTTTAATGCCTAAAGGAATGATTGTGAGTTTTACTTACCATATAAATTGGTCAAATGATGCAGTATGCCGGAAGATTTGCGTTTTTTTTTCTTCAGTCTCGGCAAGGCAGAGAAATTTTGTGGTGAAACGCTGCCACTGCTGGCCATTCAGTATAATCTGCAGATGGAAAAGTCCACTGTTAGCACAATTTTTACAAAGGGTAAACAGATCAATACTATGGAGTCTATATTATTGTGAAAATCAACAGCTCATTAGAAAATCAAATCCCAATTTGTAATTTTAACCTCCCATACTTCTTTGAATCCCACGCCTCACTTGCTAACACTCTCTAAACAACTGTAGCACATACATTAGGACATAGATCTATAGATCTTTTTCCCAGACAAGTGGCAGTGAACCCTTCTCAATTCATTTGTGTTAGGATATGGTACACCGATAGCAATTACGCCAGCTGATAAGTTAAAAGAGGAAGGGTTATGCTACAGTTAATGGAAATAATAAAAACGAGGAATAGAGTATTTACCATCCTCATTTTAGCCAATTCCTACCAGTTCAGCAATAGTAAAGTTGAGACTCTTATGCTCAAACGTACGTTCATACAAATTCAGAAGTCTCAGAAAGTGCCCCAATTTCTTTCATCTTAACATCTTAGTTTGCAGTAGGGCATCCTGTCTACCCTACTACTCATTTAATTACCAAGATGAATGTATCCTACTGATTAATAGGCAACAGAGTGGCCCTCATGTCAGACAACATCTTGTTTTTGCTTTATGATGTCAGCTTGCTAGGCAACAGAGTGGCCCTCGGGTCAGACAACATTCTTGCTTTAGCTTTATGACGTCAGAGCACCAGTGGAACAATTGTCCTTGTGGAAGCTGACCACACAGGAGGATGAGATTTCAGAAGGTATGCAGTAGGTTACTATCTGTGTTTGTAAGGCAAGTAGGAGGGGGAATGGTAAAGGACTATGAACCACTCAAAGCATAGGGGCCTTTTTGAAAGTGGATGGGGATACAAAAATAGAGATTATCCTTAATACCAATCCATCTTGAGTATCAGAGTCCAACATACAAAGTGCAGGGGAAGACGTTAAATGAGCTTCCTTCTGTGAGAAGGAAACACTATCGTTCTCAAGTGAGATAGTGCATTTCAAACTCAAAGGCAGCAAATTCCTCAAGTGGAACATTGCTAGCACTAGGATCTAAAGCAGGCTTTAGTAGTGTTGAAGGCAGTCAGTTTTTGTTAGCTATCATGACCAACACAATGTGATCCATATTACTTCTATATTGAAAGAAAATATATTCAGGCACAGACTCCCACTAGAAGGTAATGAGGAAATTCAAAAGCTGTGAACGTCTTTTTAATGCCTAAAGGAATGATTGTGAGTTTTACTTACCATATAGATTGGTCAAATGATGCCGTATGCCGGAAGATTTGCTTTTTTTTTTTTTCTTCAGTCTCGGCAAGGCAGAGAAATTCTGTGGTGAAACGCTGCCACTGCTGGCCATTCAGTATAATCTGCAGATGGAAAAGTCCACTGTTAGCATAATTTTTACAAAGGGTAAACAGATCAATACCATGGAGTCTATATTATTGTGAAAATCAACAGCTCATTAGAAAATCAAATCCCAATTTGTAATTTTAACCTCCCATACTTCTTTGAATCCCACGCCTCACTTGCTAACACTCTCTAAACAACTGTAGCACATACATTAGGACATAGATCTATAGATCTTTTTCCCAGACAAGTGGCAGTGAACCCTTCTCAATTCATTTGTGTTAGGATATGGTACACCGATAGCAATTACGCCAGCTGATAAGTTGAGAGAGGAAGGGTTATGCTACAGTTAATGGAAATAATAAAAACGAGGAATAGATTATTTACCATCCTCATTTTAGCCAATTCCTACCAGTTCAGCAATAGTAAAGTTGAGACTCTTATGCTCAAACGTACGTTCATACAAATTCAGAAGTCTCAGAGAGTGCCCCAATTTCTTTCATCTTAACATCTTAGTTTGTAGTAGGGCATCCTGTCTACCCTACTACTCATTTAATTACCAAGATGAATGTATCCTACTGATTAATAGGCAACAGAGTGGCCCTCATGTCAGACAACATCTTGTTTTTGCTTTATGATGTCAGCTTGCTAGGCAACAGAGTGGCCCCTCAGGTCAGACAACATTCTTGCTTTAGCTTTATGACATCAGAGCACCGGTGGACCAATTGTCCTTGTGGAAGCTGACCACACAGGAGGATGAGATTTCAGAAGGTATGCAGTAGGTTACTATCTGTGTTTGTAAGGCAAGTAGGAGGGGGAATGGTAAAGGACTATGAACCACTCAAAGCATAGGGGCCTTTTTGAAAGTGGATGGGGATACAAAAATAGAGATTATCCTTAATACCAATCCATCTTGAGTATCAGAGTCCAACATACAAAGTGCAGGGGAAGACGTTAAATGAGCTTCCTTCTGTGAGAAGGAAACACTATCGTTCTCAAGTGAGATAGTGCATTTCAAACTCAAAGGCAGCAAATTCCTCAAGTGGAACATTGCTAGCACTAGGATCTAAAGCAGGCTTTAGTAGTGTTGAAGGCAGTCAGTTTTTGTTAGCTATCATGACCAACACAATGTGATCCATATTACTTCTATATTGAAAGAAAATATATTCAGGCACAGACTCCCACTAGAAGGTAATGAGGAAATTCAAAAGCTGTGAACGTCTTTTTAATGCCTAAAGGAATGATTGTGAGTTTTACTTACCATATAAATTGGTCAAATGATGCAGTATGCCGGAAGATTTGCGTTTTTTTTTTCTTCAGTCTCGGCAAGGCAGAGAAATTTTGTGGTGAAACGCTGCCACTGCTGGCCATTCAGTATAATCTGCAGATGGAAAAGTCCACTGTTAGCATAATTTTTACAAAGGGTAAACAGATCAATACCATGGAGTCTATATTATTGTGAAAATCAACAGCTCATTAGAAAATCAAATCCCAATTTGTAATTTTAACCTCCCATACTTCTTTGAATCCCACGCCTCACTTGCTAACACTCTCTAAACAACTGTAGCACATACATTAGGACATAGATCTATAGATCTTTTTCCCAGACAAGTGGCAGTGAACCTTTCTCAATTCATTTGTGTTAGGATATGGTACACCGATAGCAATTAAGCCAGCTGATAAGTTGAGAGAGGAAGGGTTATGCTACAGTTAATGGAAATAATAAAAACGATGAATAGATTATTTACCATCCTCATTTTAGCCAATTCCTACCAGTTCAGCAATAGTAAAGTTGAGACTCTTATGCTCAAACGTACGTTCATACAAATTCAGAAGTCTCAGAAAGTGCCCCAATTTCTTTCATCTTAACATCTTAGTTCGTAGTAGGGCATCCTGTCTACCCTACTTCTCATTTAATTACCAAGATGAATGTATCCTACTGATTAATAGGCAACAGAGTGGCCCTCATGTCAGACAACATCTTGTTTTTGCTTTATGATGTCAGCTTGCTAGGCAACAGAGTGGCCCCTCAGGTCAGACAACATTCTTGCTTTAGCTTTATGACGTCAGAGCACCGGTGGACCAATTGTCCTTGTGGAAGCTGACCACACAGGAGGATGAGATTTCAGAAGGTATGCAGTAGGTTACTATCTGTGTTTGTAAGGCAAGTAGGAGGGGGAATGGTAAAGGACTATGAACCACTCAAAGCATAGGGGCCTTTTTGAAAGTGGATGGGGATACAAAAATAGAGATTATCCTTAATACCAATCCATCTTGAGTATCAGAGTCCAACATACAAAGTGCAGGGGAAGACGTTAAATGAGCTTCCTTCTGTGAGAAGGAAACACTATCGTTCTCAAGTGAGATAGTGCATTTCAAACTCAAAGGCAGCAAATTCCTCAAGTGGAACATTGCTAGCACTAGGATCTAAAGCAGGCTTTAGTAGTGTTAAAGGCAGTCGGTTTTTGTTAGCTATCATGACCAACACAATGTGATCCATATTACTTCTATATTGAAAGAAAATATATTCAGGCACAGGCTCCCACTAGAAGGTAATGAGGAAATTCAAAAGCTGTGAACGTCTTTTTAATGCCTAAAGGAATGATTGTGAGTTTTACTTACCATATAAATTGGTCAAATGATGCCGTATGCCGGAAGATTTGCTTTTTTTTTTTTCTTCAGTCTCGGCAAGGCAGAGAAATTCTGTGGTGAAACGCTGCCACTGCTGGCCATTCAGTATAATCTGCAGATGGAAAAGTCCACTGTTAGCACAATTTTTACAAAGGGTAAACAGATCAATACTATGGAGTCTATATTATTGTGAAAATCAACAGCTCATTAAAAAATCAAATCCCAATTTGTAATTTTAACCTCCCATACTTCTTTGAATCCCACGCCTCACTTGCTAACACTCTCTAAACAACTGTAGCACATACATTAGGACATAGATCTATAGATCTTTTTCCCAGACAAGTGGCAGTGAACCCTTCTCAATTCATTTGTGTTAGGATATGGTACACCGATAGCAATTACGCCAGCTGATAAGTTGAGAGAGGAAGGGTTATGCTACAGTTAATGGAAATAATAAAAACGAGGAATAGATTATTTACCATCCTCATTTTAGCCAATTCCTACCAGTTCAGCAATAGTAAAGTTGAGACTCTTATGCTCAAACGTACGTTCATACAAATTCAGAAGTCTCAGAGAGTGCCCCAATTTCTTTCATCTTAACATCTTAGTTTGTAGTAGGGCATCCTGTCTACCCTACTACTCATTTAATTACCAAGATGAATGTATCCTACTGATTAATAGGCAACAGAGTGGCCCTCATGTCAGACAACATCTTGTTTTTGCTTTATGATGTCAGCTTGCTAGGCAACAGAGTGGCCCCTCAGGTCAGACAACATTCTTGCTTTAGCTTTATGACGTCAGAGCACCGGTGGACCAATTGTCCTTGTGGAAGCTGACCACACAGGAGGATGAGATTTCAGAAGGTATGCAGTAGGTTACTATCTGTGTTTGTAAGGCAAGTAGGAGGGGGAATGGTAAAGGACTATGAACCACTCAAAGCATAGGGGCCTTTTTGAAAGTGGATGGGGATACAAAAATAGAGATTATCCTTAATACCAATCCATCTTGAGTATCAGAGTCCAACATACAAAGTGCAGGGGAAGACGTTAAATGAGCTTCCTTCTGTGAGAAGGAAACACTATCGTTCTCAAGTGAGATAGTGCATTTCAAACTCAAAGGCAGCAAATTCCTCAAGTGGAACATTGCTAGCACTAGGATCTAAAGCAGGCTTTAGTAGTGTTGAAGGCAGTCAGTTTTTGTTAGCTATCATGACCAACACAATGTGATCCATATTACTTCTATATTGAAAGAAAATATATTCAGGCACAGACTCCCACTAGAAGGTAATGAGGAAATTCAAAAGCTGTGAACGTCTTTTTAATGCCTAAAGGAATGATTGTGAGTTTTACTTACCATATAAATTGGTCAAATGATGCAGTATGCCGGAAGATTTGCGTTTTTTTTTTCTTCAGTCTCGGCAAGGCAGAGAAATTTTGTGGTGAAACGCTGCCACTGCTGGCCATTCAGTATAATCTGCAGATGGAAAAGTCCACTGTTAGCACAATTTTTACAAAGGGTAAACAGATCAATACTATGGAGTCTATATTATTGTGAAAATCAACAGCTCATTAGAAAATCAAATCCCAATTTGTAATTTTAACCTCCCATACTTCTTTGAATCCCACGCCTCACTTGCTAACACTCTCTAAACAACTGTAGCACATACATTAGGACATAGATCTATAGATCTTTTTCCCAGACAAGTGGCAGTGAACCCTTCTCAATTCATTTGTGTTAGGATATGGTACACCGATAGCAATTACGCCAGCTGATAAGTTAAAAGAGGAAGGGTTATGCTACAGTTAATGGAAATAATAAAAACGAGGAATAGAGTATTTACCATCCTCATTTTAGCCAATTCCTACCAGTTCAGCAATAGTAAAGTTGAGACTCTTATGCTCAAACGTACGTTCATACAAATTCAGAAGTCTCAGAAAGTGCCCCAATTTCTTTCATCTTAACATCTTAGTTTGCAGTAGGGCATCCTGTCTACCCTACTACTCATTTAATTACCAAGATGAATGTATCCTACTGATTAATAGGCAACAGAGTGGCCCTCATGTCAGACAACATCTTGTTTTTGCTTTATGATGTCAGCTTTCTAGGCAACAGAGTGGCCCTCAGGTCAGACAACATTCTTGCTTTAGCTTTATGACGTCAGAGCACCAGTGGAACAATTGTCCTTGTGGAAGCTGACCACACAGGAGGATGAGATTTCAGAAGGTATGCAGTAGGTTACTATCTGTGTTTGTAAGGCAAGTAGGAGGGGGAATGGTAAAGGACTATGAACCACTCAAAGCATAGGGGCCTTTTTGAAAGTGGATGGGGATACAAAAATAGAGATTATCCTTAATACCAATCCATCTTGAGTATCAGAGTCCAACATACAAAGTGCAGGGGAAGACGTTAAATGAGCTTCCTTCTGTGAGAAGGAAACACTATCGTTCTCAAGTGAGATAGTGCATTTCAAACTCAAAGGCAGCAAATTCCTCAAGTGGAACATTGCTAGCACTAGGATCTAAAGCAGGCTTTAGTAGTGTTGAAGGCAGTCAGTTTTTGTTAGCTATCATGACCAACACAATGTGATCCATATTACTTCTATATTGAAAGAAAATATATTCAGGCACAGACTCCCACTAGAAGGTAATGAGGAAATTCAAAAGCTGTGAACGTCTTTTTAATGCCTAAAGGAATGATTGTGAGTTTTACTTACCATATAGATTGGTCAAATGATGCCGTATGCCGGAAGATTTGCTTTTTTTTTTTTTCTTCAGTCTCGGCAAGGCAGAGAAATTCTGTGGTGAAACGCTGCCACTGCTGGCCATTCAGTATAATCTGCAGATGGAAAAGTCCACTGTTAGCATAATTTTTACAAAGGGTAAACAGATCAATACCATGGAGTCTATATTATTGTGAAAATCAACAGCTCATTAGAAAATCAAATCCCAATTTGTAATTTTAACCTCCCATACTTCTTTGAATCCCACGCCTCACTTGCTAACACTCTCTAAACAACTGTAGCACATACATTAGGACATAGATCTATAGATCTTTTTCCCAGACAAGTGGCAGTGAACCCTTCTCAATTCATTTGTGTTAGGATATGGTACACCGATAGCAATTACGCCAGCTGATAAGTTGAGAGAGGAAGGGTTATGCTACAGTTAATGGAAATAATAAAAACGAGGAATAGATTATTTACCATCCTCATTTTAGCCAATTCCTACCAGTTCAGCAATAGTAAAGTTGAGACTCTTATGCTCAAACGTACGTTCATACAAATTCAGAAGTCTCAGAGAGTGCCCCAATTTCTTTCATCTTAACATCTTAGTTTGTAGTAGGGCATCCTGTCTACCCTACTACTCATTTAATTACCAAGATGAATGTATCCTACTGATTAATAGGCAACAGAGTGGCCCTCATGTCAGACAACATCTTGTTTTTGCTTTATGATGTCAGCTTGCTAGGCAACAGAGTGGCCCCTCAGGTCAGACAACATTCTTGCTTTAGCTTTATGACATCAGAGCACCGGTGGACCAATTGTCCTTGTGGAAGCTGACCACACAGGAGGATGAGATTTCAGAAGGTATGCAGTAGGTTACTATCTGTGTTTGTAAGGCAAGTAGGAGGGGGAATGGTAAAGGACTATGAACCACTCAAAGCATAGGGGCCTTTTTGAAAGTGGATGGGGATACAAAAATAGAGATTATCCTTAATACCAATCCATCTTGAGTATCAGAGTCCAACATACAAAGTGCAGGGGAAGACGTTAAATGAGCTTCCTTCTGTGAGAAGGAAACACTATCGTTCTCAAGTGAGATAGTGCATTTCAAACTCAAAGGCAGCAAATTCCTCAAGTGGAACATTGCTAGCACTAGGATCTAAAGCAGGCTTTAGTAGTGTTGAAGGCAGTCAGTTTTTGTTAGCTATCATGACCAACACAATGTGATCCATATTACTTCTATATTGAAAGAAAATATATTCAGGCACAGACTCCCACTAGAAGGTAATGAGGAAATTCAAAAGCTGTGAACGTCTTTTTAATGCCTAAAGGAATGATTGTGAGTTTTACTTACCATATAAATTGGTCAAATGATGCAGTATGCCGGAAGATTTGCGTTTTTTTTTTCTTCAGTCTCGGCAAGGCAGAGAAATTTTGTGGTGAAACGCTGCCACTGCTGGCCATTCAGTATAATCTGCAGATGGAAAAGTCCACTGTTAGCATAATTTTTACAAAGGGTAAACAGATCAATACCATGGAGTCTATATTATTGTGAAAATCAACAGCTCATTAGAAAATCAAATCCCAATTTGTAATTTTAACCTCCCATACTTCTTTGAATCCCACGCCTCACTTGCTAACACTCTCTAAACAACTGTAGCACATACATTAGGACATAGATCTATAGATCTTTTTCCCAGACAAGTGGCAGTGAACCTTTCTCAATTCATTTGTGTTAGGATATGGTACACCGATAGCAATTAAGCCAGCTGATAAGTTGAGAGAGGAAGGGTTATGCTACAGTTAATGGAAATAATAAAAACGATGAATAGATTATTTACCATCCTCATTTTAGCCAATTCCTACCAGTTCAGCAATAGTAAAGTTGAGACTCTTATGCTCAAACGTACGTTCATACAAATTCAGAAGTCTCAGAAAGTGCCCCAATTTCTTTCATCTTAACATCTTAGTTCGTAGTAGGGCATCCTGTCTACCCTACTTCTCATTTAATTACCAAGATGAATGTATCCTACTGATTAATAGGCAACAGAGTGGCCCTCATGTCAGACAACATCTTGTTTTTGCTTTATGATGTCAGCTTGCTAGGCAACAGAGTGGCCCCTCAGGTCAGACAACATTCTTGCTTTAGCTTTATGACGTCAGAGCACCGGTGGACCAATTGTCCTTGTGGAAGCTGACCACACAGGAGGATGAGATTTCAGAAGGTATGCAGTAGGTTACTATCTGTGTTTGTAAGGCAAGTAGGAGGGGGAATGGTAAAGGACTATGAACCACTCAAAGCATAGGGGCCTTTTTGAAAGTGGATGGGGATACAAAAATAGAGATTATCCTTAATACCAATCCATCTTGAGTATCAGAGTCCAACATACAAAGTGCAGGGGAAGACGTTAAATGAGCTTCCTTCTGTGAGAAGGAAACACTATCGTTCTCAAGTGAGATAGTGCATTTCAAACTCAAAGGCAGCAAATTCCTCAAGTGGAACATTGCTAGCACTAGGATCTAAAGCAGGCTTTAGTAGTGTTAAAGGCAGTCGGTTTTTGTTAGCTATCATGACCAACACAATGTGATCCATATTACTTCTATATTGAAAGAAAATATATTCAGGCACAGGCTCCCACTAGAAGGTAATGAGGAAATTCAAAAGCTGTGAACGTCTTTTTAATGCCTAAAGGAATGATTGTGAGTTTTACTTACCATATAAATTGGTCAAATGATGCCGTATGCCGGAAGATTTGCTTTTTTTTTTTTCTTCAGTCTCGGCAAGGCAGAGAAATTCTGTGGTGAAACGCTGCCACTGCTGGCCATTCAGTATAATCTGCAGATGGAAAAGTCCACTGTTAGCACAATTTTTACAAAGGGTAAACAGATCAATACTATGGAGTCTATATTATTGTGAAAATCAACAGCTCATTAAAAAATCAAATCCCAATTTGTAATTTTAACCTCCCATACTTCTTTGAATCCCACGCCTCACTTGCTAACACTCGCTAAACAACTGTAGCACATACATAAGGACATAGATCTATAGATCTTTTTCCCAGACAAGTGGCAGTGAACCCTTCTCAATTCATTTGTGTTAGGATATGGTACACCGATAGCAATTAAGCCAGCTGATAAGTTGAGAGAGGAAGGGTTTTGCTACAGTTAATGGAAATAATAAAAACGAGGAATAGATTATTTACCATCCTCATTTTAGCCAATTCCTACCAGTTCAGCAATAGTAAAGTTGAGACTCTTATGCTCAAACGTACGTTCATACAAATTCAGAAGTCTCAGAGAGTGCCCCAATTTCTTTCATCTTAACATCTTAGTTTGTAGTAGGGCATCCTGTCTACCCTACTACTCATTTAATTACCAAGATGAATGTATCCTACTGATTAATAGGCAACAGAGTGGCCCTCATGTCAGACAACATCTTGTTTTTGCTTTATGATGTCAGCTTGCTAGGCAACAGAGTGGCCCTCAGGTCAGACAACATTCTTGCTTTAGCTTTATGACGTCAGAGCACCGGTGGACCAATTGTCCTTGTGGAAGCTGACCACACAGGAGGATGAGATTTCAGAAGGTATGCAGTAGGTTACTATCTGTGTTTGTAAGGCAAGTAGGAGGGGGAATGGTAAAGGACTATGAACCACTCAAAGCATAGGGGCCTTTTTGAAAGTGGATGGGGATACAAAAATAGAGATTATCCTTAATACCAATCCATCTTGAGTATCAGAGTCCAACATACAAAGTGCAGGGGAAGACGTTAAATGAGCTTCCTTCTGTGAGAAGGAAACACTATCGTTCTCAAGTGAGATAGTGCATTTCAAACTCAAAGGCAGCAAATTCCTCAAGTGGAACATTGCTAGCACTAGGATCTAAAGCAGGCTTTAGTAGTGTTGAAGGCAGTCAGTTTTTGTTAGCTATCATGACCAACACAATGTGATCCATATTACTTCTATATTGAAAGAAAATATATTCAGGCACAGGCTCCCACTAGAAGGTAATGAGGAAATTCAAAAGCTGTGAACCTCTTTTTAATGCCTAAAGGAATGATTGTGAGTTTTACTTACCATATAGATTGGTCAAATGATGCCGTATGCCGGAAGATTTGCTTTTTTTTTTTTTCTTCAGTCTCGGCAAGGCAGAGAAATTCTGTGGTGAAACGCTGCCACTGCTGGCCATTCAGTATAATCTGCAGATGGAAAAGTCCACTGTTAGCATAATTTTTACAAAGGGTAAACAGATCAATACCATGGAGTCTATATTATTGTGAAAATCAACAGCTCATTAGAAAATCAAATCCCAATTTGTAATTTTAACCTCCCATACTTCTTTGAATCCCACGCCTCACTTGCTAACACTCTCTAAACAACTGTAGCACATACATTAGGACATAGATCTATAGATCTTTTTCCCAGACAAGTGGCAGTGAACCCTTCTCAATTCATTTGTGTTAGGATATGGTACACCGATAGCAATTACGCCAGCTAAGTTAAAAGAGGAAGGGTTATGCTACAGTTAATGGAAATAATAAAAACGAGGAATAGAGTATTTACCATCCTCATTTTAGCCAATTCCTACCAGTTCAGCAATAGTAAAGTTGAGACTCTTATGCTCAAACGTACGTTCATACAAATTCAGAAGTCTCAGAAAGTGCCCCAATTTCTTTCATCTTAACATCTTAGTTTGCAGTAGGGCATCCTGTCTACCCTACTAATTTAATTACCAAGATGAATGTATCCTACTGATTAATAGGCAACAGAGTTGCCCTCATGTCAGACAACATCTTGTTTTTGCTTTATGATGTCAGCTTGCTAGGCAACAGAGTGGCCCTCAGGTCAGACAACATTCTTGCTTTAGCTTTATGACATCAGAGCACCAGTGGACCAATTGTCCTTGTGGAAGCTGACCACACAGGAGGATGAGATTTCAGAAGGTATGCAGTAGGTTACTATCTGTGTTTGTAAGGCAAGTAGGAGGGGGAATGATAAAGGACTCTGAACCACTCAAAGCATAGGGGCCTTTTTGAAAGTGGATGGGAATACAAAAATAGAGATTATCCTTAATATCAATCCATCTTGAGTATCAGAGTCCAACATACAAAGTGCAGGGGAAGACGTTAAATGAGCTTCCTTCTGTGAGAAGGAAACACTATCGTTCTCAAGTGAGATAGTGCATTTCAAAGTCAAAGGCAGCAAATTCCTCAAGTGGAACATTGCTAGCACTAGGATCTAAAGCAGGCCTTAGTAGTGTTGAAGGCAGTCAGTTTTTGTTAGCTATCATGACCAACACAATGTGATCCATATTACTTCTATATTGAAAGAAAATATATTCAGGCACAGGCTCCCACTAGAAGGTAATGAGGAAATTCAAAAGCTGTGAACGTCTTTTTAATGCCTAAAGGAATGATTGTGAGTTTTACTTACCATATAAATTGGTCAAATGATGCCGTATGCCGGAAGAATTGCTTTTTTTTTTTTCTTCAGTCTCGGCAAGGCAGAGAAATTCTGTGGTGAAACGCTGCCACTGCTGGCCATTCAGTATAATCTGCAGATGGAAAAGTCCACTGTTAGCACAATTTTTACAAAGGGTAAACAGATCAATACTATGGAGTCTATATTATTGTGAAAATCAACAGCTCATTAGAAAATCCAAGCCCAATTTGTAATTTTAACCTCCCATACTTCTTTGAATCCCACGCCTCACTTGCTAACACTCTCTAAACAACTGTAGCACATACATTAGGACATAGATCTATAGATCTTTTTCCCAGACAAGTGGCAGTGAACCCTTCTCAATTCATTTGTGTTAGGATATGGTACACCGATAGCAATTACGCCAGCTGATAAGTTGAGAGAGGAAGGGTTATGCTACAGTTAATGGAAATAATAAAAACGAGGAATAGATTATTTACCATCCTCATTTTAGCCAATTCCTACCAGTTCAGCAATAGTAAAGTTGAGACTCTTATGCTCAAACGTACGTTCATACAAATTCAGAAGTCTCAGAGAGTGCCCCAATTTCTTTCATCTTAACATCCTAGTTTGTAGTAGGGCATCCTGTCTACCCTACTACTCATTTAATTACCAAGATGAATGTATCCTACTGATTAATAGGCAACAGAGTGGCCCTCATGTCAGACATCTTGTTTTTGCTTTATGATGTCAGCTTGCTAGGCAACAGAGTGGCCCTCAGGTCAGACAACATTCTTGCTTTAGCTTTATGACGTCAGAGCACCGGTGGACCAATTGTCCTTGTGGAAGCTGACCACACAGGAGGATGAGATTTCAGAAGGTATGCAGTAGGTTACTATCTGTGTTTGTAAGGCAAGTAGGAGGGGGAATGGTAAAGGTCTATGAACCACTCAAAGCATAGGGGCCTTTTTGAAAGTGGATGGGGATACAAAAATAGAGATTATCCTTAATACCAATCCATCTTGAGTATCAGAGTCCAACATACAAAGTGCAGGGGAAGACGTTAAATGAGCTTCCTTCTGTGAGAAGGAAGCACTATCGTTCTCAAGTGAGATAGTGCATTTCAAACTCAAAGGCAGCAAATTCCTCAAGTGGAACATTGCTAGCACTAGGATCTAAAGCAGGCTTTAGTAGTGTTGAAGGCAGTCAGTTTTTGTTAGCTATCATGACCAACACAATGTGATCCATATTACTTCTATATTGAAAGAAAATATATTCAGGCACAGGCTCCCACTAGAAGGTAATGAGGAAATTCAAAAGCTGTGAACCTCTTTTTAATGCCTAAAGGAATGATTGTGAGTTTTACTTACCATATAGATTGGTCAAATGATGCCGTATGCCGGAAGATTTGCTTTTTTTTTTTTCTTCAGTCTCGGCAAGGCAGAGAAATTCTGTGGTGAAACGCTGCCACTGCTGGCCATTCAGTATAATCTGCAGATGGAAAAGTCCACTGTTAGCATAATTTTTACAAAGGGTAAACAGATCAATACCATGGAGTCTATATTATTGTGAAAATCAACAGCTCATTAGAAAATCAAATCCCAATTTGTAATTTTAACCTCCCATACTTCTTTGAATCCCACGCCTCACTTGCTAACACTCTCTAAACAACTGTAGCACATACATTAGGACATAGATCTATAGATCTTTTTCCCAGACAAGTGGCAGTGAACCCTTCTCAATTCATTTGTGTTAGGATATGGTACACCGATAGCAATCACGCCAGCTGATAAGTTAAAAGAGGAAGGGTTATGCTACAGTTAATGGAAATAATAAAAACGAGGAATAGAGTATTTACCATCCTCATTTTAGCCAATTCCTACCAGTTCAGCAATAGTAAAGTTGAGACTCTTATGCTCAAACGTACGTTCATACAAATTCAGAAGTCTCAGAAAGTGCCCCAATTTCTTTCATCTTAACATCTTAGTTTGCAGTAGGGCATCCTGTCTACCCTACTACTCATTTAATTACCAAGATGAATGTATCCTACTGATTAATAGGCAACAGAGTTGCCCTCATGTCAGACAACATCTTGTTTTTGCTTCATGATGTCAGCTTGCTAGGCAACAGAGTGGCCCTCAGGTCAGACAACATTCTTGCTTTAGCTTTATGACGTCAGAGCACCGGTGGACCAATTGTCCTTGTGGAAGCTGACCACACAGGAGGATGAGATTTCAGAAGGTATGCAGTAGGTTACTATCTGTGTTTGTAAGGCAAGTAGGAGGGGGAATGGTAAAGGTCTATGAACCACTCAAAGCATAGGGGCCTTTTTGAAAGTGGATGGGGATACAAAAATAGAGATTATCCTTAATACCAATCCATCTTGAGTATCAGAGTCCAACATACAAAGTGCAGGGGAAGACGTTAAATGAGCTTCCTTCTGTGAGAAGGAAACACTATCGTTCTCAAGTGAGATAGTGCATTTCAAACTCAAAGGCAGCAAATTCCTCAAGTGGAACATTGCTAGCACTAGGATCTAAAGCAGGCTTTAGTAGTGTTGAAGGCAGTCAGTTTTTGTTAGCTATCATGACCAACACAATGTGATCCATATTACTTCTATATTGAAAGAAAATATATTCAGGCACAGGCTCCCACTAGAAGGTAATGAGGAAATTCAAAAGCTGTGAACCTCTTTTTAATGCCTAAAGGAATGATTGTGAGTTTTACTTACCATATAGATTGGTCAAATGATGCCGTATGCCGGAAGATTTGCTTTTTTTTTTTTCTTCAGTCTCGGCAAGGCAGAGAAATTCTGTGGTGAAACGCTGCCACTGCTGGCCATTCAGTATAATCTGCAGATGGAAAAGTCCACTGTTAGCATAATTTTTACAAAGGGTAAACAGATCAATACCATGGAGTCTATATTATTGTGAAAATCAACAGCTCATTAGAAAATCAAATCCCAATTTGTAATTTTAACCTCCCATACTTCTTTGAATCCCACGCCTCACTTGCTAACACTCTCTAAACAACTGTAGCACATACATTAGGACATAGATCTATAGATCTTTTTCCCAGACAAGTGGCAGTGAAGCCTTCTCAATTCATTTGTGTTAGGATATGGTACACCGATAGCAATTACGCCAGCTGATAAGTTAAAAGAGGAAGGGTTATGCTACAGTTAATGGAAATAATAAAAACGAGGAATAGAGTATTTACCATCCTCATTTTAGCCAATTCCTACCAGTTCAGCAATAGTTAAGTTGAGACTCTTATGCTCAAACGTACGTTCATACAAATTCAGAAGTCTCAGAAAGTGCCCCAATTTCTTTCATCTTAACATCTTAGTTTGCAGTAGGGCATCCTGTCTACCCTACTACTCATTTAATTACCAAGATGAATGTATCCTACTGATTAATAGGCAACAGAGTTGCCCTCATGTCAGACAACATCTTGTTTTTGCTTCATGATGTCAGCTTGCTAGGCAACAGAGTGGCCCTCAGGTCAGACAACATTCTTGCTTTAGCTTTATGACGTCAGAGCACCAGTGGACCAATTGTCCTTGTGGAAGCTGACCACACAGGAGGATGAGATTTCAGAAGGTATGCAGTAGGTTACTATCTGTGTTTGTAAGGCAAGTAGGAGGGGGAATGATAAAGGACTCTGAACCACTCAAAGCATAGGGGCCCTTTTTGAAAGTGGATGGGGATACAAATATAGAGATTATCCTTAATACCAATCCATCTTGAGTATCAGAGTCCAACATACAAAGTGCAGGGGAAGACGTTAAATGAGCTTCCTTCTGTGAGAAGGAAACACTATCGTTCTCAAGTGAGATAGTGCATTTCAAACTCAAAGGCAGCAAATTCCTCAAGTGGAACATTGCTAGCACTAGGATCGAAAGCAGGCTTTAGTAGTGTTGAAGGCAGTCAGTTTTTGTTAGCTATCATGACCAACACAATGTGATCCATATTACTTCTATATTGAAAGAAAATATATTCAGGCACAGGCTCCCACTAGAAGGTAATGAGGAAATTCAAAAGCTGTGAACGTCTTTTTAATGCCTAAAGGAATGATTGTGAGTTTTACTTACCATATAGATTGGTCAAATGATGCCGTATGCCGGAAGATTTGCTTTTTTTTTTTTTCTTCAGTCTCGGCAAGGCAGAGAAATTCTGTGGTGAAACGCTGCCACTGCTGGCCATTCAGTATAATCTGCAGATGGAAAAGTCCACTGTTAGCACAATTTTTACAAACGGTAAACAGATCAATACTATGGAGTCTATATTATTGTGAAAATCAACAGCTCATTAGAAAATCAAATCCCAATTTGTAATTTTAACCTCCCATACTTCTTTGAATCCCACGCCTCACTTGCTAACACTCTCTAAACAACTGTAGCACATACATTAGGACATAGATCTATAGATCCTTTTCCCAGACAAGTGGCAGTGAACCCTTCTCAATTCATTTGTGTTAGGATATGGTACACCGATAGCAATTAAGCCAGCTGATAAGTTGAGAGGTGAAGGGTTATGCTACAGTTAATGGAAATAATAAAAACGATGAATAGATTATTTACCATCCTCCTTTTAGCCAATTCCTACCAGTTCAGCAATAGTAAAGTTGAGACTCTTATGCTCAAACGTACGTTCATACAAATTCAGAAGTCTCAGAGAGTGCCCCAATTTCTTTCATCTTAACATCTTAGTTTGTAGTAGGGCATCCTGTCTACCCTACTACTCATTTAATTACCAAGATGAATGTATCCTACTGATTAATAGGCAACAGAGTGGCCCTCATGTCAGACAACATCTTGTTTTTGCTTTATGATGTCAGCTTGCTAGGCAACAGAGTGGCCCTCAGGTCAGACAACATTCTTGCTTTAGCTTTATGACGTCAGAGCACCAGTGGACCAATTGTCCTTGTGGAAGCTGACCACACAGGAGGATGAGATTTCAGAAGGTATGCAGTAGGTTACTATCTGTGTTTGTAAGGCAAGTAGGAGGGGGAATGGTAAAGGACTATGAACCACTCAAAGCATAGGGGCCTTTTTGAAAGTGGATGGGGATACAAAAATAGAGATTATCCTTAATACCAATCCATCTTGAGTATCAGAGTCCAACATACAAAGTGCAGGGGAAGACGTTAAATGAGCTTCCTTCTGTGAGAAGGAAACACTATCGTTCTCAAGTGAGATAGTGCATTTCAAACTCAAAGGCAGCAAATTCCTCAAGTGGAACATTGCTAGCACTAGGATCTAAAGCAGGCTTTAGTAGTGTTGAAGGCAGTCAGTTTTTGTTAGCTATCATGACCAACACAATGTGATCCATATTACTTCTATATTGAAAGAAAATATATTCAGGCACAGGCTCCCACTAGAAGGTAATGAGGAAATTCAAAAGCTGTGAACGTCTTTTTAATGCCTAAAGGAATGATTGTGAGTTTTACTTACCATATAGATTGGTCAAATGATGCCGTATGCCGGAAGATTTGCTTTTTTTTTTTTTCTTCAGTCTCGGCAAGGCAGAGAAATTCTGTGGTGAAACGCTGCCACTGCTGGCCATTCAGTATAATCTGCAGATGGAAAAGTCCACTGTTAGCACAATTTTTACAAACGGTAAACAGATCAATACTATGGAGTCTATATTATTGTGAAAATCAACAGCTCATTAGAAAATCAAATCCCAATTTGTAATTTTAACCTCCCATACTTCTTTGAATCCCACGCCTCACTTGCTAACACTCTCTAAACAACTGTAGCACATACATTAGGACATAGATCTATAGATCTTTTTCCCAGACAAGTGGCAGTGAACCCTTCTCAATTCATTTGTGTTAGGATATGGTACACCAATAGCAATTACGCCAGCTGATAAGTTGAGAGAGGAAGGGTTATGCTACAGTTAATGGAAATAATAAAAACGAGGAATAGATTATTTACCATCCTCCTTTTAGCCAATACCTACCAGTTCAGCAATAGTAAAGTAGAGACTCTTATGCTCAAACGTACGTTCATACAAATTCAGAAGTCTCAGAGAGTGCCACAATTTCTTTCATCTTAACATCTTAGTTTGTAGTAGGGCATACTGTCTACCCTACTACTCATTTAATTACCAAGATGAATGTATCCTACTGATTAATAGGCAACAGAGTGGCCCTCATGTCAGACAACATCTTGTTTTTGCTTTATGATGTCAGCTTGCTAGGCAACAGAGTGGCCCTCAGGTCAGACAACATTCTTGCTTTAGCTTTATGACGTCAGAGCACCAGTGGACCAACTGTCCTTGTGGAAGCTGACCACACAGGAGGATGAGATTTCAGAAGGTATGCAGTACGTTACTATCTGTGTTTGTAAGGCAAGTAGGAGGGGGAATGGTAAAGGACTATGAACCACTCAAAGCATAGGGGCCTTTTTGAAAGTGGATGGGGATACAAAAATAGAGATTATCCTTAATACCAATCCATCTTGAGTATCAGAGTCCAACATACAAAGTGCAGGGGAAGACGTTAAATGAGCTTCCTTCTGTGAGAAGGAAACACTATCGTTCTCAAGTGAGATAGTGCATTTCAAACGCAAAGGCAGCAAATTCCTCAAGTGGAACATTGCTAGCACTAGGATCTAAAGCAGGCTTTAGTAGTGTTGAAGGCAGTCAGTTTTTGTTAGCTATCATGACCAACACAATGTGATCCATATTACTTCTATATTGAAAGAAAATATATTCAGGCACAGGCTCCCACTAGAAGGTAATGAGGAAATTCAAAAGCTGTGAACGTCTTTTTAATGCCTAAAGGAATGATTGTGAGTTTTACTTATCATATAGATTGGTCAAATGATGCCGTATGCCGGAAGACTTGCTTTTTTTTTTTTCTTCAGTCTCGGCAAGGCAGAGAAATTCTGTGGTGAACCGCTGCCACTGCTGGCCATTCAGTATAATCTGCAGATGGAAAAGTCCACTGTTAGCACAATTTTTACAAAGGGTAAACTAAACAGATCAATACTATGGAGTCTATATTATTGTGAAAATCAACAGCTCATTAGAAAATCAAATCCCAATTTGTAATTTTAACCTCCCATACTTCTTTGAATCCCACGCCTCACTTGCTAACACTCTCTAAACAACTGTAGCACATACATTAGGACATAGATCTATAGATCTTTTTCCCAGACAAGTGGCAGTGAACCCTTCTCAATTCATTTGTGTTAGGATATGGTACACCGATAGCAATTACGCCAGCTGATAAGTTGAGAGAGGAAGGGTTATGCTACAGTTAATGGAAATAATAAAAACGAGGAATAGATTATTTACCATCCTCATTTTAGCCAATTCCTACCAGTTCAGCAATAGTAAAGTTGAGACTCTTATGCTCAAACGTACGTTCATACAAATTCAGAAGTCTCAGAAAGTGCCCCAATTTCTTTCATCTTAACATCTTAGTTCGTAGTAGGGCATCCTGTCTACCCTACTACTCATTTAATTACCAAGATGAATGTATCCTACTGATTAATAGGCAACAGAGTGGCCCTCATGTCAGACAACATCTTGTTTTTGCTTTATGATGTCAGCTTGCTAGGCAACAGAGTGGTCCTCAGGTCAGACAACATTCTTGCTTTAGCTTTATGACGTCAGAGCACCAGTGGACCAATTGTCCTTGTGGAAGCTGACCACACAGGAGGATGAGATTTCAGAAGGTATGCAGTAGGTTACTATCTGTGTTTGTAAGGCAAGTAGGAGGGGGAATGATAAAGGACTCCGAACCACTCAAAGCATAGGGGCCTTTTTGAAAGTGGATGGGGATACAAAAATAGAGATTATCCTTAATATCAATCCATCTTGAGTATCAGAGTCCAACATACAAAGTGCAGGGGAAGACGTTAAATGAGCTTCCTTCTGTGAGAAGGAAACACTATCGTTCTCAAGTGAGATAGTGCATTTCAAACTCAAAGGCAGCAAATTCCTCAAGTGGAACATTGCTAGCACTAGGATCTAAAGCAGGCCTTAGTAGTGTTGAAGGCAGTCAGTTTTTGTTATCTATCATGACCAACACAATGTGATCCATATTACTTCTATATTGAAAGAAAATATATTCAGGCACAGGCTCCCACTAGAAGGTAATGAGGAAATTCAAAAGCTGTGAACGTCTTTTTAATGCCTAAAGGAATGATTGTGAGTTTTACTTACCATATAAATTGGTCAAATGATGCCGTATGCCGGAAGAATTGCTTTTTTTTTTTTTCATCAGTCACGGCAAGGCAGAGAAATTCTGTGGTGAAACGCTGCCACTGCTGGCCATTCAGTATAATCTGCAGATGGAAAAGTCCACTGTTAGCACAATTTTTACAAAGGGTAAACAGATCAATACTATGGAGTCTATATTATTGTGAAAATCAACAGCTCATTAGAAAATCAAATCCCAATTTGTAATTTTAACCTCCCATACTTCTTTGAATCCCACGCCTCACTTGCTAACACTCTCTAAACAACTGTAGCACATACATTAGGACATAGATCTATAGATCTTTTTCCCAGACAAGTGGCAGTGAACCCTTCTCAATTCATTTGTGTTAGGATATGGTACACCGATAGCAATTACGCCAGCTGATAAGTTGAGAGAGGAAGGGTTATGCTACAGTTAATGGAAATAATAAAAACGAGGAATAGATTATTTACCATCCTAATTTTAGCCAATTCCTACCAGTTCAGCAATAGTAAAGTTGAGACTCTTATGCTCAAACGTACGTTCATACAAATTCAGAAGTCTCAGAAAGTGCCCCAATTTCTTTCATCTTAACATCTTAGTTCGTAGTAGGGCATCCTGTCTACCCTACTACTCATTTAATTACCAAGATGAATGTATCCTACTGATTAATAGGCAACAGAGTGGCCCTCATGTCAGACAACATCTTGTTTTTGCTTTATGATGTCAGCTTGCTAGGCAACAGAGTGGCCCTCAGGTCAGACAACATTCTTGCTTTAGCTTTATGACGTCAGAGCACCAGTGGACCAATTGTCCTTGTGGAAGCTGACCACACAGGAGGATGAGATTTCAGAAGGTATGCAGTAGGTTACTATCTGTGTTTGTAAGGCAAGTAGGAGGGGGAATGATAAAGGACTCCGAACCACTCAAAGCATAGGGGCCTTTTTGAAAGTGGATGGGGATACAAAAATAGAGATTATCCTTAATATCAATCCATCTTGAGTATCAGAGTCCAACATACAAAGTGCAGGGGAAGACGTTAAATGAGCTTCCTTCTGTGAGAAGGAAACACTATCGTTCTCAAGTGAGATAGTGCATTTCAAACTCAAAGGCAGCAAATTCCTCAAGTGGAACATTGCTAGCACTAGGATCTAAAGCAGGCCTTAGTAGTGTTGAAGGCAGTCAGTTTTTGTTATCTATCATGACCAACACAATGTGATCCATATTACTTCTATATTGAAAGAAAATATATTCAGGCACAGGCTCCCACTAGAAGGTAATGAGGAAATTCAAAAGCTGTGAACGTCTTTTTAATGCCTAAAGGAATGATTGTGAGTTTTACTTACCATATAAATTGGTCAAATGATGCCGTATGCCGGAAGAATTGCTTTTTTTTTTTTCTTCAGTCTCGGCAAGGCAGAGAAATTCTGTGGTGAAACGCTGCCACTGCTGGCCATTCAGTATAATCTGCAGATGGAAAAGTCCACTGTTAGCACAATTTTTACAAAGGGTAAACAGATCAATACTATGGAGTCTATATTATTGTGAAAATCAACAGCTCATTAGAAAATCCAAGCCCAATTTGTAATTTTAACCTCCCATACTTCTTTGAATCCCACGCCTCACTTGCTAACACTCTCTAAACAACTGTAGCACATACATTAGGACATAGATCTATAGATCTTTTTCCCAGACAAGTGGCAGTGAACCCTTCTCAATTCATTTGTGTTAGGATATGGTACACCGATAGCAATTACGCCAGCTGATAAGTTGAGAGAGGAAGGGTTATGCTACAGTTAATGGAAATAATAAAAACGAGGAATAGATTATTTACCATCCTCATTTTAGCCAATTCCTACCAGTTCAGCAATAGTAAAGTTGAGACTCTTATGCTCAAACGTACGTTCATACAAATTCAGAAGTCTCAGAGAGTGCCCCAATTTCTTTCATCTTAACATCCTAGTTTGTAGTAGGGCATCCTGTCTACCCTACTACTCATTTAATTACCAAGATGAATGTATCCTACTGATTAATAGGCAACAGAGTGGCCCTCATGTCAGACAACATCTTGTTTTTGCTTTATGATGTCAGCTTGCTAGGCAACAGAGTGGCCCTCAGGTCAGACAACATTCTTGCTTTAGCTTTATGACGTCAGAGCACCGGTGGACCAATTGTCCTTGTGGAAGCTGACCACACAGGAGGATGAGATTTCAGAAGGTATGCAGTAGGTTACTATCTGTGTTTGTAAGGCAAGTAGGAGGGGGAATGGTAAAGGACTATGAACCACTCAAAGCATAGGGGCCTTTTTGAAAGTGGATGGGGATACAAAAATAGAGATTATCCTTAATACCAATCCATCTTGAGTATCAGAGTCCAACATACAAAGTGCAGGGGAAGACGTTAAATGAGCTTCCTTCTGTGAGAAGGAAACACTATCGTTCTCAAGTGAGATAGTGCATTTCAAACTCAAAGGCAGCAAATTCCTCAAGTGGAACATTGCTAGCACTAGGATCTAAAGCAGGCTTTAGTAGTGTTGAAGGCAGTCAGTTTTTGTTAGCTATCATGACCAACCCAATGTGATCCATATTACTTCTATATTGAAAGAAAATATATTCAGGCACAGGCTCCCACTAGAAGGTAATGAGGAAATTCAAAAGCTGTGAACGTCTTTTTAATGCCTAAAGGAATGATTGTGAGTTTTACTTACCATATAGATTGGTCAAATGATGCCGTATGCCGGAAGATTTGCTTTTTTTTTTTTTCTTCAGTCTCGGCAAGGCAGAGAAATTCTGTGGTGAAACGCTGCCACTGCTGGCCATTCAGTATAATCTGCAGATGGAAAAGTCCACTGTTAGCATAATTTTTACAAAGGGTAAACAGATCAATACCATGGAGTCTATATTATTGTGAAAATCAACAGCTCATTAGAAAATCAAATCCCAATTTGTAATTTTAACCTCCCATACTTCTTTGAATCCCAAGCCTCACTTGCTAACACTCTCTAAACAACTGTAGCACATACATTAGGACATAGATCTATAGATCTTTTTCCCAGACAAGTGGCAGTAAACCCTTCTCAATTCATTTGTGTTAGGATATGGTACACCGATAGCAATTACGCCAGCTGATAAGTTGAGAGAGGAAGGGTTATGCTACAGTTAATGGAAATAATAAAAACGAGGAATAGATTATTTACCATCCTCCTTTTAGCCAATTCCTACCAGTTCAGCAATAGTAAAGTAGAGACTCTTATGCTCAAACGTACGTTCATACAAATTCAGAAGTCTCAGAGAGTGCCCCAATTTCTTTCATCTTAACATCTTAGTTTGTAGTAGGGCATCCTGTCTACCCTACTACTCATTTAATTACCAAGATGAATGTATCCTACTGATTAATAGGCAACAGAGTGGCCCTCATGTCAGACAACATCTTGTTTTTGCTTTATGATGTCAGCTTGCTAGGCAACAGAGTGGCCCTCAGGTCAGACAACATTCTTGCTTTAGCTTTATGACGTCGGAGCACCAGTGGACCAATTGTCCTTGTGGAAGCTGACCACACAGGAGGATGAGATTTCAGAAGGTATGCAGTAGGTTACTATCTGTGTTTGTAAGGCAAGTAGGAGGGGGAATGGTAAAGGACTATGAACCACTCAAAGCATAGGGGCCTTTTTGAAAGTGGATGGGGATACAAAAATAGAGATTATCCTTAATACCAATCCATCTTGAGTATCAGAGTCCAACATACAAAGTGCAGGGGAAGACGTTAAATGAGCTTCCTTCTGTGAGAAGGAAACACTATCATTCTCAAGTGAGATAGTGCATTTCAAACTCAAAGGCAGCAAATTCCTCAAGTGGAACATTGCTAGCACTAGGATCTAAAGCAGGCTTTAGTAGTGTTGAAGGCAGTCAGTTTTTGTTAGCTATCATGACCAACACAATGTGATCCATATTACTTCTATATTGAAAGAAAAGATATTCAGGCACAGGCTCCCACTAGAAGGTAATGAGGAAATTCAAAAGCTGGGAACGTCTTTTTAATGCCTAAAGGAATGATTGTGAGTTTTACTTATCATATAGATTGGTCAAATGATGCCGTATGCCGGAAGATTTGCTTTTTTTTTTTTCTTCAGTCTCGGCAAGGCAGAGAAATTCTGTGGTGAAACGCTGCCACTGCTGGCCATTCAGTATAATCTGCAGATGGAAAAGTCCACTGTTAGCATAATTTTTACAAAGGGTAAACAGATCAATACCATGGAGTCTATATTATTGTGAAAATCAACAGCTCATTAGAAAATCAAATCCCAATTTGTAATTTTAACCTCCCATACTTCTTTGAATCCCACGCCTCACTTGCTAACACTCTCTAAACAACTGTAGCACATACATTAGGACATAGATCTATAGATCCTTTTCCCAGACAAGTGGCAGTGAACCCTTCTCAATTCATTTGTGTTAGGATATGGTACACCGATAGCAATTAAGCCAGCTGATAAGTTGAGAGGTGAAGGGTTATGCTACAGTTAATGGAAATAATAAAAACGATGAATAGATTATTTACCATCCTCCTTTTAGCCAATTCCTACCAGTTCAGCAATAGTAAAGTTGAGACTCTTATGCTCAAACGTACGTTCATACAAATTCAGAAGTCTCAGAGAGTGCCCCAATTTCTTTCATCTTAACATCTTAGTTTGTAGTAGGGCATCCTGTCTACCCTACTACTCATTTAATTACCAAGATGAATGTATCCTACTGATTAATAGGCAACAGAGTGGCCCTCATGTCAGACAACATCTTGTTTTTGCTTTATGATGTCAGCTTGCTAGGCAACAGAGTGGCCCTCAGGTCAGACAACATTCTTGCTTTAGCTTTATGACGTCAGAGCACCAGTGGACCAATTGTCCTTGTGGAAGCTGACCACACAGGAGGATGAGATTTCAGAAGGTATGCAGTAGGTTACTATCTGTGTTTGTAAGGCAAGTAGGAGGGGGAATGGTAAAGGACTATGAACCACTCAAAGCATAGGGGCCTTTTTGAAAGTGGATGGGGATACAAAAATAGAGATTATCCTTAATACCAATCCATCTTGAGTATCAGAGTCCAACATACAAAGTGCAGGGGAAGACGTTAAATGAGCTTCCTTCTGTGAGAAGGAAACACTATCGTTCTCAAGTGAGATAGTGCATTTCAAACTCAAAGGCAGCAAATTCCTCAAGTGGAACATTGCTAGCACTAGGATCTAAAGCAAGCTTTAGTAGTGTTGAAGGCAGTCAGTTTTTGTTAGCTATCATGACCAACACAATGTGATCCATATTACTTCTATATTGAAAGAAAATATATTCAGGCACAGGCTCCCACTAGAAGGTAATGAGGAAATTCAAAAGCTGTGAACGTCTTTTTAATGCCTAAAGGAATGATTGTGAGTTTTACTTACCATATAGATTGGTCAAATGATGCCGTATGCCGGAAGATTTGCTTTTTTTTTTTTTCTTCAGTCTCGGCAAGGCAAAGAAATTCTGTGGTGAAACGCTGCCACTGCTGGCCATTCAGTATAATCTGCAGATGGAAAAGTCCACTGTTAGCACAATTTTTACAAACGGTAAACAGATCAATACTATGGAGTCTATATTATTGTGAAAATCAACAGCTCAGTAGAAAATCAAATCCCAATTTGTAATTTTAACCTCCCATACTTCTTTGAATCCCACGCCTCACTTGCTAACACTCTCTAAACAACTGTAGCACATACATTAGGACATAGATCTATAGATCCTTTTCCCAGACAAGTGGCAGTGAACCCTTCTCAATTCATTTGTGTTAGGATATGGTACACCGATAGCAATTAAGCCAGCTGATAAGTTGAGAGGTGAAGGGTTATGCTACAGTTAATGGAAATAATAAAAACGATGAATAGATTATTTACCATCCTCCTTTTAGCCAATTCCTACCAGTTCAGCAATAGTAAAGTTGAGACTCTTATGCTCAAACGTACGTTCATACAAATTCAGAAGTCTCAGAGAGTGCCCCAATTTCTTTCATCTTAACATCTTAGTTTGTAGTAGGGCATCCTGTCTACCCTACTACTCATTTAATTACCAAGATGAATGTATCCTACTGATTAATAGGCAACAGAGTGGCCCTCATGTCAGACAACATCTTGTTTTTGCTTTATGATGTCAGCTTGCTAGGCAACAGAGTGGCCCTCAGGTCAGACAACATTCTTGCTTTAGCTTTATGACGTCAGAGCACCAGTGGACCAATTGTCCTTGTGGAAGCTGACCACACAGGAGGATGAGATTTCAGAAGGTATGCAGTAGGTTACTATCTGTGTTTGTAAGGCAAGTAGGAGGGGGAATGGTAAAGGACTATGAACCACTCAAAGCATAGGGGCCTTTTTGAAAGTGGATGGGGATACAAAAATAGAGATTATCCTTAATACCAATCCATCTTGAGTATCAGAGTCCAACATACAAAGTGCAGGGGAAGACGTTAAATGAGCTTCCTTCTGTGAGAAGGAAACACTATCGTTCTCAAGTGAGATAGTGCATTTCAAACTCAAAGGCAGCAAATTCCTCAAGTGGAACATTGCTAGCACTAGGATCTAAAGCAAGCTTTAGTAGTGTTGAAGGCAGTCAGTTTTTGTTAGCTATCATGACCAACACAATGTGATCCATATTACTTCTATATTGAAAGAAAATATATTCAGGCACAGGCTCCCACTAGAAGGTAATGAGGAAATTCAAAAGCTGTGAACGTCTTTTTAATGCCTAAAGGAATGATTGTGAGTTTTACTTACCATATAGATTGGTCAAATGATGCCGTATGCCGGAAGATTTGCTTTTTTTTTTTTTCTTCAGTCTCGGCAAGGCAAAGAAATTCTGTGGTGAAACGCTGCCACTGCTGGCCATTCAGTATAATCTGCAGATGGAAAAGTCCACTGTTAGCACAATTTTTACAAACGGTAAACAGATCAATACTATGGAGTCTATATTATTGTGAAAATCAACAGCTCATTAGAAAATCAAATCCCAATTTGTAATTTTAACCTCCCATACTTCTTTGAATCCCACGCCTCACTTGCTAACACTCTCTAAACAACTGTAGCACATACATTAGGACATAGATCTATAGATCCTTTTCCCAGACAAGTGGGAGTGAACCCTTCTCAATTCATTTGTGTTAGGATATGGTACACCGATAGCAATTAAGCCAGCTGATAAGTTGAGAGGTGAAGGGTTATGCTACAGTTAATGGAAATAATAAAAAAGATGAATAGATTATTTACCATCCTCCTTTTAGCCAATTCCTACCAGTTCAGCAATAGTAAAGTTGAGACTCTTATGCTCAAACGTACGTTCATACAAATTCAGAAGTCTCAGAGAGTGCCCCAATTTCTTTCATCTTAACATCTTAGTTTGCAGTAGGGCATCCTGTCTACCCTACTACTCATTTAATTACCAAGATGAATGTATCCTACTGATTAATAGGCAACAGAGTGGCCCTCATGTCAGACAACATCTTGTTTTTGCTTTATGATGTCAGCTTGCTAGGCAACAGAGTGGCCCTCAGGTCAGACAACATTCTTGCTTTAGCTTTATGACGTCAGAGCACCAGTGGACCAATTGTCCTTGTGGAAGCGGACCACACAGGAGGATGAGATTTCAGAAGGTATGCAGTAGGTTACTATCTGTGTTTGTAAGGCAAGTAGGAGGGGGAATGGTAAAGGACTATGAACCACTCAAAGCATAGGGGCCTTTTTGAAAGTGGATGGGGATACAAAAATAGAGATTATCCTTAATACCAATCCATCTTGAGTATCAGAGTCCAACATACAAAGTGCAGGGGAAGACGTTAAATGAGCTTCCTTCTGTGAGAAGGAAACACTATCGTTCTCAAGTGAGATAGTGCATTTCAAACTCAAAGGCAGCAAATTCCTCAAGTGGAACATTGCTAGCACTAGGATCTAAAGCAGGCTTTAGTAGTGTTAAAGGCAGTCAGTTTTTGTTAGCTATCATGACCAACACAATGTGATCCATATTACTTCTATATTGAAAGAAAATATATTCAGGCACAGGCTCCCACTAGAAGGTAATGAGGAAATTCAAAAGCTGTGAACATCTTTTTAATGCCTAAAGGAATGATTGTGAGTTTTACTTACCATATAAATTGGTCAAATGATGCCGTATGCCGGAAGATTTGCTTTTTTTTTTTCTTCAGTCTCGGCAAGGCAGAGAAATTCTGTGGTGAAACGCTGCCACTGCTGGCCATTCAGTATAATCTGCAGATGGAAAAGTCCACTGTTAGCACAATTTTTACAAACGGTAAACAGATCAATACTATGGAGTCTATATTATTGTGAAAATCAACAGCTCATTAAAAAATCAAATCCCAATTTGTAATTTTAACCTCCCATACTTCTTTGAATCCCACGCCTCACTTGCTAACACTCTCTAAACAACTGTAGCACATACATTAGGACATAGATCTATAGATCTTTTTCCCAGACAAGTGGCAGTGAACCCTTCTCAATTCATTTGTGTTAGGATATGGTACACCGATAGCAATTAAGCCAGCTGATAAGTTGAGAGAGGAAGGGTTATGCTACAGTTAATGGAAATAATAAAAACAATGAATAGATTATTTACCATCCTCATTTTAGCCAATTCCTACCAGTTCAGCAATAGTAAAGTTGAGACTCTTATGCTCAAACGTACATTCATACAATCTCAGAAGTCTCAGAAAGGGCCCCAATTTCTTTCATCTTAACATCTTAGTTCGTAGTAGGGCATCCTGTCTACCCTACTACTCATTTAATTACCAAGATGAATGTATCCTACTGATTAATAGGCAACAGAGTGGCCCTCATGTCAGACAACATCTTGTTTTTGCTTTATGATGTCAGCTTGCTAGGCAACAGAGTGGCCCTCAGGTCAGACAACATTCTTGCTTTAGCTTTATGACGTCAGAGCACCAGTGGACCAATTGTCCTTGTGGAAGCTGACCACACAGGAGGATGAGATTTCAGAAGGTATGCAGTAGGTTACTATCTGTGTTTGTAAGGCAAGTAGGAGGGGGAATGGTAAAGGACTATGAACCACTCAAAGCATAGGGGCCTTTTTGAAAGTGGATGGGGATAGAAAAATAGAGATTATCCTTATACCAATCCATCTTGAGTAACAGAGTCCAACATACAAAGTGCAGGGGAAGACGTTAAATGAGCTTCCTTCTGTGAGAAGGAAACACTATCGTTCTCAAGTGAGATAGTGCATTTCAAACTCAAAGGCAGCAAATTCCTCAAGTGGAACATTGCTAGCACTAGGATCTAAAGCAGGCTTTAGTAGTGTTGAAGGCAGTCAGTTTTTGTTAGCTATCATGACCAACACAATGTGATCCATATTACTTCTATATTGAAAGAAAATATATTCAGGCACATGCTCCCACTAGAAGGTAATGAGGAAATTCAAAAGCTGTGAACGTCTTTTTAATGCCTAAAGGAATGATTGTGAGTTTTACTTACCATATAAATTGGTCAAATGATGCCGTATGCCGGAAGACTTGCTTTTTTTTTTCTTCAGTCTCGGCAAGGCAGAGAAATTCTGTGGTGAACCGCTGCCACTGCTGGCACTGCTGGCCATTCAGTATAATCTGCAGATGGAAAAGTCCACTGTTAGCACAATTTTTACAAAGGGTAAACAGATCAATACTATGGAGTCTATATTATTGTGAAAATCAACAGCTCATTAGAAAATCAAATCCCAATTTGTAATTTTAACCTCCCATACTTCTTTGAATCCCACGCCTCACTTGCTAACACTCTCTAAACAACTGTAGCACATACATTAGGACATAGATCTATAGATCTTTTTCCCAGACAAGTGGCAGTGAACCCTTCTCAATTCATTTGTGTTAGGATATGGTACACCGATAGCAATTAAGCCAGCTGATAAGTTGAGAGAGGAAGGGTTATGCTACAGTTAATGGAAATAATAAAAACGAGGAATAGATTATTTACCATCCTCATTTTAGCCAATTCCTACCAGTTCAGCAATAGTAAAGTTGAGACTCTTATGCTCAAACGTACGTTCATACAAATTCAGAAGTCTCAGAAAGTGCCCCAATTTCTTTCATCTTAACATCTTAGTTCGTAGTAGGGCATCCTGTCTACCCTACTACTCATTTAATTACCAAGATGAATGTATCCTACTGATTAATAGGCAACAGAGTGGCCCTCATGTCAGACAACATCTTGTTTTTGCTTTATGATGTCAGCTTGCTAGGCAACAGAGTGGCCCTCAGGTCAGACAACATTCTTGCTTTAGCTTTATGACGTCAGAGCACCAGTGGACCAATTGTCCTTGTGGAAGCTGACCACACAGGAGGATGAGATTTCAGAAGGTATGCAGTAGGTTACTATCTGTGTTTGTAAGGCAAGTAGGAGGGGGAATGGTAAAGGACTATGAACCACTCAAAGCATAGGGGCCTTTTTGAAAGTGGATGGGGATACAAAAATAGAGATTATCCTTAATACCAATCCATCTTGAGTATCAGAGTCCAACATACAAAGTGCAGGGGAAGACGTTAAATGAGCTTCCTTCTGTGAGAAGGAAACACTATCGTTCTCAAGTGAGATAGTGCATTTCAAACTCAAAGGCAGCAAATTCCTCAAGTGGAACATTGCTAGCACTAGGATCTAAAGCAGGCTTTAGTAGTGTTAAAGGCAGTCAGTTTTTGTTAGCTATCATGACCAAC
Source organism: Lissotriton vulgaris (assembly GCF_964263255.1). Classification (NCBI taxonomy): domain Eukaryota; kingdom Metazoa; phylum Chordata; class Amphibia; order Caudata; family Salamandridae; genus Lissotriton; species Lissotriton vulgaris. Next base: position 615,493,330 of record NC_141696.1, read on the forward strand.
ACAATGTGATCCATATTACTTCTATATTGAAAGAAAATATATTCAGGCACAGGCTCCCACTAGAAGGTAATGAGGAAATTCAAAAGCTGTGAACATCTTTTTAATGCCTAAAGGAATGATTGTGAGTTTTACTTACCATATAAATTGGTCAAATGATGCCGTATGCCGGAAGATTTGCTTTTTTTTTTTCTTCAGTCTCGGCAAGGCAGAGAAATTCTGTGGTGAAACGCTGCCACTGCTGGCCATTCAGTATAATCTGCAGATGGAAAAGTCCACTGTTAGCACAATTTTTACAAACGGTAAACAGATCAATACTATGGAGTCTATATTATTGTGAAAATCAACAGCTCATTAAAAAATCAAATCCCAATTTGTAATTTTAACCTCCCATACTTCTTTGAATCCCACGCCTCACTTGCTAACACTCTCTAAACAACTGTAGCACATACATTAGGACATAGATCTATAGATCTTTTTCCCAGACAAGTGGCAGTGAACCCTTCTCAATTCATTTGTGTTAGGATATGGTACACCGATAGCAATTAAGCCAGCTGATAAGTTGAGAGAGGAAGGGTTATGCTACAGTTAATGGAAATAATAAAAACAATGAATAGATTATTTACCATCCTCATTTTAGCCAATTCCTACCAGTTCAGCAATAGTAAAGTTGAGACTCTTATGCTCAAACGTACATTCATACAATCTCAGAAGTCTCAGAAAGGGCCCCAATTTCTTTCATCTTAACATCTTAGTTCGTAGTAGGGCATCCTGTCTACCCTACTACTCATTTAATTACCAAGATGAATGTATCCTACTGATTAATAGGCAACAGAGTGGCCCTCATGTCAGACAACATCTTGTTTTTGCTTTATGATGTCAGCTTGCTAGGCAACAGAGTGGCCCTCAGGTCAGACAACATTCTTGCTTTAGCTTTATGACGTCAGAGCACCAGTGGACCAATTGTCCTTGTGGAAGCTGACCACACAGGAGGATGAGATTTCAGAAGGTATGCAGTAGGTTACTATCTGTGTTTGTAAGGCAAGTAGGAGGGGGAATGATAAAGGACTATGAACCACTCAAAGCATAGGGGCCTTTTTGAAAGTGGATGGGGATAGAAAAATAGAGATTATCCTTATACCAATCCATCTTGAGTAACAGAGTCCAACATACAAAGTGCAGGGGAAGACGTTAAATGAGCTTCCTTCTGTGAGAAGGAAACACTATCGTTCTCAAGTGAGATAGTGCATTTCAAACTCAAAGGCAGCAAATTCCTCAAGTGGAACATTGCTAGCACTAGGATCTAAAGCAGGCTTTAGTAGTGTTGAAGGCAGTCAGTTTTTGTTAGCTATCATGACCAACACAATGTGATCCATATTACTTCTATATTGAAAGAAAATATATTCAGGCACATGCTCCCACTAGAAGGTAATGAGGAAATTCAAAAGCTGTGAATGTCTTTTTAATGCCTAAAGGAATGATTGTGAGTTTTACTTACCATATAAATTGGTCAAATGATGCCGTATGCCGGAAGACTTGCTTTTTTTTTTTCTTCAGTCTCGGCAAGGCAGAGAAATTCTGTGGTGAACCGCTGCCACTGCTGGCCATTCAGTATAATCTGCAGATGGAAAAGTCCACTGTTAGCACAATTTTTACAAAGGGTAAACAGATCAATACTATGGAGTCTATATTATTGTGAAAATCAACAGCTCATTAGAAAATCAAATCCCAATTTGTAATTTTAACCTCCCATACTTCTTTGAATCCCACGCCTCACTTGCTAACACTCTCTAAACAACTGTAGCACATACATTAGGACATAGATCTATAGATCTTTTTCCCAGACAAGTGGCAGTGAACCCTTCTCAATTCATTTGTGTTAGGATATGGTACACCGATAGCAATTAAGCCAGCTGATAAGTTGAGAGAGGAAGGGTTATGCTACAGTTAATGGAAATAATAAAAACGAGGAATAGATTATTTACCATCCTCATTTTAGCCAATTCCTACCAGTTCAGCAATAGTAAAGTTGAGACTCTTATGCTCAAACGTACGTTCATACAAATTCAGAAGTCTCAGAAAGTGCCCCAATTTCTTTCATCTTAACATCTTAGTTCGTAGTAGGGCATCCTGTCTACCCTACTACTCATTTAATTACCAAGATGAATGTATCCTACTGATTAATAGGCAACAGAGTGGCCCTCATGTCAGACAACATCTTGTTTTTGCTTTATGATGTCAGCTTGCTAGGCAACAGAGTGGCCCTCAGGTCAGACAACATTCTTGCTTTAGCTTTATGACGTCAGAGCACCAGTGGACCAATTGTCCTTGTGGAAGCTGACCACACAGGAGGATGAGATTTCAGAAGGTATGCAGTAGGTTACTATCTGTGTTTGTAAGGCAAGTAGGAGGGGGAATGGTAAAGGACTATGAACCACTCAAAGCATAGGGGCCTTTTTGAAAGTGGATGGGGATAGAAAAATAGAGATTATCCTTATACCAATCCATCTTGAGTAACAGAGTCCAACATACAAAGTGCAGGGGAAGACGTTAAATGAGCTTCCTTCTGTGAGAAGGAAACACTATCGTTCTCAAGTGAGATAGTGCATTTCAAACTCAAAGGCAGCAAATTCCTCAAGTGGAACATTGCTAGCACTAGGATCTAAAGCAGGCTTTAGTAGTGTTGAAGGCAGTCAGTTTTTGTTAGCTATCATGACCAACACAATGTGATCCATATTACTTCTATATTGAAAGAAAATATATTCAGGCACATGCTCCCACTAGAAGGTAATGAGGAAATTCAAAAGCTGTGAACGTCTTTTTAATGCCTAAAGGAATGATTGTGAGTTTTACTTACCATATAAATTGGTCAAATGATGCCGTATGCCGGAAGACTTGCTTTTTTTTTTCTTCAGTCTCGGCAAGGCAGAGAAATTCTGTGGTGAACCGCTGCCACTGCTGGCACTGCTGGCCATTCAGTATAATCTGCAGATGGAAAAGTCCACTGTTAGCACAATTTTTACAAAGGGTAAACAGATCAATACTATGGAGTCTATATTATTGTGAAAATCAACAGCTCATTAGAAAATCAAATCCCAATTTGTAATTTTAACCTCCCATACTTCTTTGAATCCCACGCCTCACTTGCTAACACTCTCTAAACAACTGTAGCACATACATTAGGACATAGATCTATAGATCTTTTTCCCAGACAAGTGGCAGTGAACCCTTCTCAATTCATTTGTGTTAGGATATGGTACACCGATAGCAATTAAGCCAGCTGATAAGTTGAGAGAGGAAGGGTTATGCTACAGTTAATGGAAATAATAAAAACGAGGAATAGATTATTTACCATCCTCATTTTAGCCAATTCCTACCAGTTCAGCAATAGTAAAGTTGAGACTCTTATGCTCAAACGTACGTTCATACAAATTCAGAAGTCTCAGAAAGTGCCCCAATTTCTTTCATCTTAACATCTTAGTTCGTAGTAGGGCATCCTGTCTACCCTACTACTCATTTAATTACCAAGATGAATGTATCCTACTGATTAATAGGCAACAGAGTGGCCCTCATGTCAGACAACATCTTGTTTTTGCTTTATGATGTCAGCTTGCTAGGCAACAGAGTGGCCCTCAGGTCAGACAACATTCTTGCTTTAGCTTTATGACGTCAGAGCACCAGTGGACCAATTGTCCTTGTGGAAGCTGACCACACAGGAGGATGAGATTTCAGAAGGTATGCAGTAGGTTACTATCTGTGTTTGTAAGGCAAGTAGGAGGGGGAATGGTAAAGGACTATGAACCACTCAAAGCATAGGGGCCTTTTTGAAAGTGGATGGGGATACAAAAATAGAGATTATCCTTAATACCAATCCATCTTGAGTATCAGAGTCCAACATACAAAGTGCAGGGGAAGACGTTAAATGAGCTTCCTTCTGTGAGAAGGAAACACTATCGTTCTCAAGTGAGATAGTGCATTTCAAACTCAAAGGCAGCAAATTCCTCAAGTGGAACATTGCTAGCACTAGGATCTAAAGCAGGCTTTAGTAGTGTTAAAGGCAGTCAGTTTTTGTTAGCTATCATGACCAACACAATGTGATCCATATTACTTCTATATTGAAAGAAAATATATTCAGGCACAGGCTCCCACTAGAAGGTAATGAGGAAATTCAAAAGCTGTGAACGTCTTTTTAATGCCTAAAGGAATGATTGTGAGTTTTACTTACCATATAGATTGGTCAAATGATGCCGTATGCCGGAAGATTTGCTTTTTTTTTTTTTCTTCAGTCTCGGCAAGGCAGAGAAATTCTGTGGTGAAACGCTGCCACTGCTGGCCATTCAGTATAATCTGCAGATGGAAAAGTCCACTGTTAGCACAATTTTTACAAACGGTAAACAGATCAATACTATGGAGTCTATATTATTGTGAAAATCAACAGCTCATTAGAAAATCAAATCCCAATTTGTAATTTTAACCTCCCATACTTCTTTGAATCCCACGCCTCACTTGCTAACACTCTCTAAACAACTGTAGCACATACATTAGGACATAGATCTATAGATCTTTTTCCCAGACAAGTGGCAGTGAACCCTTCTCAATTCATTTGTGTTAGGATATGGTACACCAATAGCAATTACGCCAGCTGATAAGTTGAGAGAGGAAGGGTTATGCTACAGTTAATGGAAATAATAAAAACGAGGAATAGATTATTTACCATCCTCCTTTTAGCCAATACCTACCAGTTCAGCAATAGTAAAGTAGAGACTCTTATGCTCAAACGTACGTTCATACAAATTCAGAAGTCTCAGAGAGTGCCACAATTTCTTTCATCTTAACATCTTAGTTTGTAGTAGGGCATACTGTCTACCCTACTACTCATTTAATTACCAAGATGAATGTATCCTACTGATTAATAGGCAACAGAGTGGCCCTCATGTCAGACAACATCTTGTTTTTGCTTTATGATGTCAGCTTGCTAGGCAACAGAGTGGCCCTCAGGTCAGACAACATTCTTGCTTTAGCTTTATGACGTCAGAGCACCAGTGGACCAACTGTCCTTGTGGAAGCTGACCACACAGGAGGATGAGATTTCAGAAGGTATGCAGTACGTTACTATCTGTGTTTGTAAGGCAAGTAGGAGGGGGAATGGTAAAGGACTATGAACCACTCAAAGCATAGGGGCCTTTTTGAAAGTGGATGGGGATACAAAAATAGAGATTATCCTTAATACCAATCCATCTTGAGTATCAGAGTCCAACATACAGAGTGCAGGGGAAGACGTTAAATGAGCTTCCTTCTGTGAGAAGGAAACACTATCGTTCTCAAGTGAGATAGTGCATTTCAAACGCAAAGGCAGCAAATTCCTCAAGTGGAACATTGCTAGCACTAGGATCTAAAGCAGGCTTTAGTAGTGTTGAAGGCAGTCAGTTTTTGTTAGCTATCATGACCAACACAATGTGATCCATATTACTTCTATATTGAAAGAAAATATATTCAGGCACAGGCTCCCACTAGAAGGTAATGAGGAAATTCAAAAGCTGTGAACGTCTTTTTAATGCCTAAAGGAATGATTGTGAGTTTTACTTATCATATAGATTGGTCAAATGATGCCGTATGCCGGAAGACTTGCTTTTTTTTTTTTCTTCAGTCTCGGCAAGGCAGAGAAATTCTGTGGTGAACCGCTGCCACTGCTGGCCATTCAGTATAATCTGCAGATGGAAAAGTCCACTGTTAGCACAATTTTTACAAAGGGTAAACTAAACAGATCAATACTATGGAGTCTATATTATTGTGAAAATCAACAGCTCATTAGAAAATCAAATCCCAATTTGTAATTTTAACCTCCCATACTTCTTTGAATCCCACGCCTCACTTGCTAACACTCTCTAAACAACTGTAGCACATACATTAGGACATAGATCTATAGATCTTTTTCCCAGACAAGTGGCAGTGAACCCTTCTCAATTCATTTGTGTTAGGATATGGTACACCGATAGCAATTACGCCAGCTGATAAGTTGAGAGAGGAAGGGTTATGCTACAGTTAATGGAAATAATAAAAACGAGGAATAGATTATTTACCATCCTCATTTTAGCCAATTCCTACCAGTTCAGCAATAGTAAAGTTGAGACTCTTATGCTCAAACGTACGTTCATACAAATTCAGAAGTCTCAGAAAGTGCCCCAATTTCTTTCATCTTAACATCTTAGTTCGTAGTAGGGCATCCTGTCTACCCTACTACTCATTTAATTACCAAGATGAATGTATCCTACTGATTAATAGGCAACAGAGTGGCCCTCATGTCAGACAACATCTTGTTTTTGCTTTATGATGTCAGCTTGCTAGGCAACAGAGTGGTCCTCAGGTCAGACAACATTCTTGCTTTAGCTTTATGACGTCAGAGCACCAGTGGACCAATTGTCCTTGTGGAAGCTGACCACACAGGAGGATGAGATTTCAGAAGGTATGCAGTAGGTTACTATCTGTGTTTGTAAGGCAAGTAGGAGGGGGAATGATAAAGGACTCCGAACCACTCAAAGCATAGGGGCCTTTTTGAAAGTGGATGGGGATACAAAAATAGAGATTATCCTTAATATCAATCCATCTTGAGTATCAGAGTCCAACATACAAAGTGCAGGGGAAGACGTTAAATGAGCTTCCTTCTGTGAGAAGGAAACACTATCGTTCTCAAGTGAGATAGTGCATTTCAAACTCAAAGGCAGCAAATTCCTCAAGTGGAACATTGCTAGCACTAGGATCTAAAGCAGGCCTTAGTAGTGTTGAAGGCAGTCAGTTTTTGTTATCTATCATGACCAACACAATGTGATCCATATTACTTCTATATTGAAAGAAAATATATTCAGGCACAGGCTCCCACTAGAAGGTAATGAGGAAATTCAAAAGCTGTGAACGTCTTTTTAATGCCTAAAGGAATGATTGTGAGTTTTACTTACCATATAAATTGGTCAAATGATGCCGTATGCCGGAAGAATTGCTTTTTTTTTTTTTCATCAGTCACGGCAAGGCAGAGAAATTCTGTGGTGAAACGCTGCCACTGCTGGCCATTCAGTATAATCTGCAGATGGAAAAGTCCACTGTTAGCACAATTTTTACAAAGGGTAAACAGATCAATACTATGGAGTCTATATTATTGTGAAAATCAACAGCTCATTAGAAAATCAAATCCCAATTTGTAATTTTAACCTCCCATACTTCTTTGAATCCCACGCCTCACTTGCTAACACTCTCTAAACAACTGTAGCACATACATTAGGACATAGATCTATAGATCTTTTTCCCAGACAAGTGGCAGTGAACCCTTCTCAATTCATTTGTGTTAGGATATGGTACACCGATAGCAATTACGCCAGCTGATAAGTTGAGAGAGGAAGGGTTATGCTACAGTTAATGGAAATAATAAAAACGAGGAATAGATTATTTACCATCCTAATTTTAGCCAATTCCTACCAGTTCAGCAATAGTAAAGTTGAGACTCTTATGCTCAAACGTACGTTCATACAAATTCAGAAGTCTCAGAAAGTGCCCCAATTTCTTTCATCTTAACATCTTAGTTCGTAGTAGGGCATCCTGTCTACCCTACTACTCATTTAATTACCAAGATGAATGTATCCTACTGATTAATAGGCAACAGAGTGGCCCTCATGTCAGACAACATCTTGTTTTTGCTTTATGATGTCAGCTTGCTAGGCAACAGAGTGGCCCTCAGGTCAGACAACATTCTTGCTTTAGCTTTATGACGTCAGAGCACCAGTGGACCAATTGTCCTTGTGGAAGCTGACCACACAGGAGGATGAGATTTCAGAAGGTATGCAGTAGGTTACTATCTGTGTTTGTAAGGCAAGTAGGAGGGGGAATGATAAAGGACTCCGAACCACTCAAAGCATAGGGGCCTTTTTGAAAGTGGATGGGGATACAAAAATAGAGATTATCCTTAATATCAATCCATCTTGAGTATCAGAGTCCAACATACAAAGTGCAGGGGAAGACGTTAAATGAGCTTCCTTCTGTGAGAAGGAAACACTATCGTTCTCAAGTGAGATAGTGCATTTCAAACTCAAAGGCAGCAAATTCCTCAAGTGGAACATTGCTAGCACTAGGATCTAAAGCAGGCCTTAGTAGTGTTGAAGGCAGTCAGTTTTTGTTATCTATCATGACCAACACAATGTGATCCATATTACTTCTATATTGAAAGAAAATATATTCAGGCACAGGCTCCCACTAGAAGGTAATGAGGAAATTCAAAAGCTGTGAACGTCTTTTTAATGCCTAAAGGAATGATTGTGAGTTTTACTTACCATATAAATTGGTCAAATGATGCCGTATGCCGGAAGAATTGCTTTTTTTTTTTTCTTCAGTCTCGGCAAGGCAGAGAAATTCTGTGGTGAAACGCTGCCACTGCTGGCCATTCAGTATAATCTGCAGATGGAAAAGTCCACTGTTAGCACAATTTTTACAAAGGGTAAACAGATCAATACTATGGAGTCTATATTATTGTGAAAATCAACAGCTCATTAGAAAATCCAAGCCCAATTTGTAATTTTAACCTCCCATACTTCTTTGAATCCCACGCCTCACTTGCTAACACTCTCTAAACAACTGTAGCACATACATTAGGACATAGATCTATAGATCTTTTTCCCAGACAAGTGGCAGTGAACCCTTCTCAATTCATTTGTGTTAGGATATGGTACACCGATAGCAATTACGCCAGCTGATAAGTTGAGAGAGGAAGGGTTATGCTACAGTTAATGGAAATAATAAAAACGAGGAATAGATTATTTACCATCCTCATTTTAGCCAATTCCTACCAGTTCAGCAATAGTAAAGTTGAGACTCTTATGCTCAAACGTACGTTCATACAAATTCAGAAGTCTCAGAGAGTGCCCCAATTTCTTTCATCTTAACATCCTAGTTTGTAGTAGGGCATCCTGTCTACCCTACTACTCATTTAATTACCAAGATGAATGTATCCTACTGATTAATAGGCAACAGAGTGGCCCTCATGTCAGACAACATCTTGTTTTTGCTTTATGATGTCAGCTTGCTAGGCAACAGAGTGGCCCTCAGGTCAGACAACATTCTTGCTTTAGCTTTATGACGTCAGAGCACCGGTGGACCAATTGTCCTTGTGGAAGCTGACCACACAGGAGGATGAGATTTCAGAAGGTATGCAGTAGGTTACTATCTGTGTTTGTAAGGCAAGTAGGAGGGGGAATGGTAAAGGACTATGAACCACTCAAAGCATAGGGGCCTTTTTGAAAGTGGATGGGGATACAAAAATAGAGATTATCCTTAATACCAATCCATCTTGAGTATCAGAGTCCAACATACAAAGTGCAGGGGAAGACGTTAAATGAGCTTCCTTCTGTGAGAAGGAAACACTATCGTTCTCAAGTGAGATAGTGCATTTCAAACTCAAAGGCAGCAAATTCCTCAAGTGGAACATTGCTAGCACTAGGATCTAAAGCAGGCTTTAGTAGTGTTGAAGGCAGTCAGTTTTTGTTAGCTATCATGACCAACCCAATGTGATCCATATTACTTCTATATTGAAAGAAAATATATTCAGGCACAGGCTCCCACTAGAAGGTAATGAGGAAATTCAAAAGCTGTGAACGTCTTTTTAATGCCTAAAGGAATGATTGTGAGTTTTACTTACCATATAGATTGGTCAAATGATGCCGTATGCCGGAAGATTTGCTTTTTTTTTTTTTCTTCAGTCTCGGCAAGGCAGAGAAATTCTGTGGTGAAACGCTGCCACTGCTGGCCATTCAGTATAATCTGCAGATGGAAAAGTCCACTGTTAGCATAATTTTTACAAAGGGTAAACAGATCAATACCATGGAGTCTATATTATTGTGAAAATCAACAGCTCATTAGAAAATCAAATCCCAATTTGTAATTTTAACCTCCCATACTTCTTTGAATCCCAAGCCTCACTTGCTAACACTCTCTAAACAACTGTAGCACATACATTAGGACATAGATCTATAGATCTTTTTCCCAGACAAGTGGCAGTGAACCCTTCTCAATTCATTTGTGTTAGGATATGGTACACCGATAGCAATTACGCCAGCTGATAAGTTGAGAGAGGAAGGGTTATGCTACAGTTAATGGAAATAATAAAAACGAGGAATAGATTATTTACCATCCTCCTTTTAGCCAATTCCTACCAGTTCAGCAATAGTAAAGTAGAGACTCTTATGCTCAAACGTACGTTCATACAAATTCAGAAGTCTCAGAGAGTGCCCCAATTTCTTTCATCTTAACATCTTAGTTTGTAGTAGGGCATCCTGTCTACCCTACTACTCATTTAATTACCAAGATGAATGTATCCTACTGATTAATAGGCAACAGAGTGGCCCTCATGTCAGACAACATCTTGTTTTTGCTTTATGATGTCAGCTTGCTAGGCAACAGAGTGGCCCTCAGGTCAGACAACATTCTTGCTTTAGCTTTATGACGTCGGAGCACCAGTGGACCAATTGTCCTTGTGGAAGCTGACCACACAGGAGGATGAGATTTCAGAAGGTATGCAGTAGGTTACTATCTGTGTTTGTAAGGCAAGTAGGAGGGGGAATGGTAAAGGACTATGAACCACTCAAAGCATAGGGGCCTTTTTGAAAGTGGATGGGGATACAAAAATAGAGATTATCCTTAATACCAATCCATCTTGAGTATCAGAGTCCAACATACAAAGTGCAGGGGAAGACGTTAAATGAGCTTCCTTCTGTGAGAAGGAAACACTATCATTCTCAAGTGAGATAGTGCATTTCAAACTCAAAGGCAGCAAATTCCTCAAGTGGAACATTGCTAGCACTAGGATCTAAAGCAGGCTTTAGTAGTGTTGAAGGCAGTCAGTTTTTGTTAGCTATCATGACCAACACAATGTGATCCATATTACTTCTATATTGAAAGAAAAGATATTCAGGCACAGGCTCCCACTAGAAGGTAATGAGGAAATTCAAAAGCTGGGAACGTCTTTTTAATGCCTAAAGGAATGATTGTGAGTTTTACTTATCATATAGATTGGTCAAATGATGCCGTATGCCGGAAGATTTGCTTTTTTTTTTTTCTTCAGTCTCGGCAAGGCAGAGAAATTCTGTGGTGAAACGCTGCCACTGCTGGCCATTCAGTATAATCTGCAGATGGAAAAGTCCACTGTTAGCATAATTTTTACAAAGGGTAAACAGATCAATACCATGGAGTCTATATTATTGTGAAAATCAACAGCTCATTAGAAAATCAAATCCCAATTTGTAATTTTAACCTCCCATACTTCTTTGAATCCCACGCCTCACTTGCTAACACTCTCTAAACAACTGTAGCACATACATTAGGACATAGATCTATAGATCCTTTTCCCAGACAAGTGGCAGTGAACCCTTCTCAATTCATTTGTGTTAGGATATGGTACACCGATAGCAATTAAGCCAGCTGATAAGTTGAGAGGTGAAGGGTTATGCTACAGTTAATGGAAATAATAAAAACGATGAATAGATTATTTACCATCCTCCTTTTAGCCAATTCCTACCAGTTCAGCAATAGTAAAGTTGAGACTCTTATGCTCAAACGTACGTTCATACAAATTCAGAAGTCTCAGAGAGTGCCCCAATTTCTTTCATCTTAACATCTTAGTTTGTAGTAGGGCATCCTGTCTACCCTACTACTCATTTAATTACCAAGATGAATGTATCCTACTGATTAATAGGCAACAGAGTGGCCCTCATGTCAGACAACATCTTGTTTTTGCTTTATGATGTCAGCTTGCTAGGCAACAGAGTGGCCCTCAGGTCAGACAACATTCTTGCTTTAGCTTTATGACGTCAGAGCACCAGTGGACCAATTGTCCTTGTGGAAGCTGACCACACAGGAGGATGAGATTTCAGAAGGTATGCAGTAGGTTACTATCTGTGTTTGTAAGGCAAGTAGGAGGGGGAATGGTAAAGGACTATGAACCACTCAAAGCATAGGGGCCTTTTTGAAAGTGGATGGGGATACAAAAATAGAGATTATCCTTAATACCAATCCATCTTGAGTATCAGAGTCCAACATACAAAGTGCAGGGGAAGACGTTAAATGAGCTTCCTTCTGTGAGAAGGAAACACTATCGTTCTCAAGTGAGATAGTGCATTTCAAACTCAAAGGCAGCAAATTCCTCAAGTGGAACATTGCTAGCACTAGGATCTAAAGCAAGCTTTAGTAGTGTTGAAGGCAGTCAGTTTTTGTTAGCTATCATGACCAACACAATGTGATCCATATTACTTCTATATTGAAAGAAAATATATTCAGGCACAGGCTCCCACTAGAAGGTAATGAGGAAATTCAAAAGCTGTGAACGTCTTTTTAATGCCTAAAGGAATGATTGTGAGTTTTACTTACCATATAGATTGGTCAAATGATGCCGTATGCCGGAAGATTTGCTTTTTTTTTTTTTCTTCAGTCTCGGCAAGGCAAAGAAATTCTGTGGTGAAACGCTGCCACTGCTGGCCATTCAGTATAATCTGCAGATGGAAAAGTCCACTGTTAGCACAATTTTTACAAACGGTAAACAGATCAATACTATGGAGTCTATATTATTGTGAAAATCAACAGCTCAGTAGAAAATCAAATCCCAATTTGTAATTTTAACCTCCCATACTTCTTTGAATCCCACGCCTCACTTGCTAACACTCTCTAAACAACTGTAGCACATACATTAGGACATAGATCTATAGATCCTTTTCCCAGACAAGTGGCAGTGAACCCTTCTCAATTCATTTGTGTTAGGATATGGTACACCGATAGCAATTAAGCCAGCTGATAAGTTGAGAGGTGAAGGGTTATGCTACAGTTAATGGAAATAATAAAAACGATGAATAGATTATTTACCATCCTCCTTTTAGCCAATTCCTACCAGTTCAGCAATAGTAAAGTTGAGACTCTTATGCTCAAACGTACGTTCATACAAATTCAGAAGTCTCAGAGAGTGCCCCAATTTCTTTCATCTTAACATCTTAGTTTGTAGTAGGGCATCCTGTCTACCCTACTACTCATTTAATTACCAAGATGAATGTATCCTACTGATTAATAGGCAACAGAGTGGCCCTCATGTCAGACAACATCTTGTTTTTGCTTTATGATGTCAGCTTGCTAGGCAACAGAGTGGCCCTCAGGTCAGACAACATTCTTGCTTTAGCTTTATGACGTCAGAGCACCAGTGGACCAATTGTCCTTGTGGAAGCTGACCACACAGGAGGATGAGATTTCAGAAGGTATGCAGTAGGTTACTATCTGTGTTTGTAAGGCAAGTAGGAGGGGGAATGGTAAAGGACTATGAACCACTCAAAGCATAGGGGCCTTTTTGAAAGTGGATGGGGATACAAAAATAGAGATTATCCTTAATACCAATCCATCTTGAGTATCAGAGTCCAACATACAAAGTGCAGGGGAAGACGTTAAATGAGCTTCCTTCTGTGAGAAGGAAACACTATCGTTCTCAAGTGAGATAGTGCATTTCAAACTCAAAGGCAGCAAATTCCTCAAGTGGAACATTGCTAGCACTAGGATCTAAAGCAAGCTTTAGTAGTGTTGAAGGCAGTCAGTTTTTGTTAGCTATCATGACCAACACAATGTGATCCATATTACTTCTATATTGAAAGAAAATATATTCAGGCACAGGCTCCCACTAGAAGGTAATGAGGAAATTCAAAAGCTGTGAACGTCTTTTTAATGCCTAAAGGAATGATTGTGAGTTTTACTTACCATATAGATTGGTCAAATGATGCCGTATGCCGGAAGATTTGCTTTTTTTTTTTTTCTTCAGTCTCGGCAAGGCAAAGAAATTCTGTGGTGAAACGCTGCCACTGCTGGCCATTCAGTATAATCTGCAGATGGAAAAGTCCACTGTTAGCACAATTTTTACAAACGGTAAACAGATCAATACTATGGAGTCTATATTATTGTGAAAATCAACAGCTCATTAGAAAATCAAATCCCAATTTGTAATTTTAACCTCCCATACTTCTTTGAATCCCACGCCTCACTTGCTAACACTCTCTAAACAACTGTAGCACATACATTAGGACATAGATCTATAGATCCTTTTCCCAGACAAGTGGGAGTGAACCCTTCTCAATTCATTTGTGTTAGGATATGGTACACCGATAGCAATTAAGCCAGCTGATAAGTTGAGAGGTGAAGGGTTATGCTACAGTTAATGGAAATAATAAAAAAGATGAATAGATTATTTACCATCCTCCTTTTAGCCAATTCCTACCAGTTCAGCAATAGTAAAGTTGAGACTCTTATGCTCAAACGTACGTTCATACAAATTCAGAAGTCTCAGAGAGTGCCCCAATTTCTTTCATCTTAACATCTTAGTTTGCAGTAGGGCATCCTGTCTACCCTACTACTCATTTAATTACCAAGATGAATGTATCCTACTGATTAATAGGCAACAGAGTGGCCCTCATGTCAGACAACATCTTGTTTTTGCTTTATGATGTCAGCTTGCTAGGCAACAGAGTGGCCCTCAGGTCAGACAACATTCTTGCTTTAGCTTTATGACGTCAGAGCACCAGTGGACCAATTGTCCTTGTGGAAGCGGACCACACAGGAGGATGAGATTTCAGAAGGTATGCAGTAGGTTACTATCTGTGTTTGTAAGGCAAGTAGGAGGGGGAATGGTAAAGGACTATGAACCACTCAAAGCATAGGGGCCTTTTTGAAAGTGGATGGGGATACAAAAATAGAGATTATCCTTAATACCAATCCATCTTGAGTATCAGAGTCCAACATACAAAGTGCAGGGGAAGACGTTAAATGAGCTTCCTTCTGTGAGAAGGAAACACTATCGTTCTCAAGTGAGATAGTGCATTTCAAACTCAAAGGCAGCAAATTCCTCAAGTGGAACATTGCTAGCACTAGGATCTAAAGCAGGCTTTAGTAGTGTTAAAGGCAGTCAGTTTTTGTTAGCTATCATGACCAACACAATGTGATCCATATTACTTCTATATTGAAAGAAAATATATTCAGGCACAGGCTCCCACTAGAAGGTAATGAGGAAATTCAAAAGCTGTGAACATCTTTTTAATGCCTAAAGGAATGATTGTGAGTTTTACTTACCATATAAATTGGTCAAATGATGCCGTATGCCGGAAGATTTGCTTTTTTTTTTTCTTCAGTCTCGGCAAGGCAGAGAAATTCTGTGGTGAAACGCTGCCACTGCTGGCCATTCAGTATAATCTGCAGATGGAAAAGTCCACTGTTAGCACAATTTTTACAAACGGTAAACAGATCAATACTATGGAGTCTATATTATTGTGAAAATCAACAGCTCATTAAAAAATCAAATCCCAATTTGTAATTTTAACCTCCCATACTTCTTTGAATCCCACGCCTCACTTGCTAACACTCTCTAAACAACTGTAGCACATACATTAGGACATAGATCTATAGATCTTTTTCCCAGACAAGTGGCAGTGAACCCTTCTCAATTCATTTGTGTTAGGATATGGTACACCGATAGCAATTAAGCCAGCTGATAAGTTGAGAGAGGAAGGGTTATGCTACAGTTAATGGAAATAATAAAAACAATGAATAGATTATTTACCATCCTCATTTTAGCCAATTCCTACCAGTTCAGCAATAGTAAAGTTGAGACTCTTATGCTCAAACGTACATTCATACAATCTCAGAAGTCTCAGAAAGGGCCCCAATTTCTTTCATCTTAACATCTTAGTTCGTAGTAGGGCATCCTGTCTACCCTACTACTCATTTAATTACCAAGATGAATGTATCCTACTGATTAATAGGCAACAGAGTGGCCCTCATGTCAGACAACATCTTGTTTTTGCTTTATGATGTCAGCTTGCTAGGCAACAGAGTGGCCCTCAGGTCAGACAACATTCTTGCTTTAGCTTTATGACGTCAGAGCACCAGTGGACCAATTGTCCTTGTGGAAGCTGACCACACAGGAGGATGAGATTTCAGAAGGTATGCAGTAGGTTACTATCTGTGTTTGTAAGGCAAGTAGGAGGGGGAATGGTAAAGGACTATGAACCACTCAAAGCATAGGGGCCTTTTTGAAAGTGGATGGGGATAGAAAAATAGAGATTATCCTTATACCAATCCATCTTGAGTAACAGAGTCCAACATACAAAGTGCAGGGGAAGACGTTAAATGAGCTTCCTTCTGTGAGAAGGAAACACTATCGTTCTCAAGTGAGATAGTGCATTTCAAACTCAAAGGCAGCAAATTCCTCAAGTGGAACATTGCTAGCACTAGGATCTAAAGCAGGCTTTAGTAGTGTTGAAGGCAGTCAGTTTTTGTTAGCTATCATGACCAACACAATGTGATCCATATTACTTCTATATTGAAAGAAAATATATTCAGGCACATGCTCCCACTAGAAGGTAATGAGGAAATTCAAAAGCTGTGAACGTCTTTTTAATGCCTAAAGGAATGATTGTGAGTTTTACTTACCATATAAATTGGTCAAATGATGCCGTATGCCGGAAGACTTGCTTTTTTTTTTCTTCAGTCTCGGCAAGGCAGAGAAATTCTGTGGTGAACCGCTGCCACTGCTGGCACTGCTGGCCATTCAGTATAATCTGCAGATGGAAAAGTCCACTGTTAGCACAATTTTTACAAAGGGTAAACAGATCAATACTATGGAGTCTATATTATTGTGAAAATCAACAGCTCATTAGAAAATCAAATCCCAATTTGTAATTTTAACCTCCCATACTTCTTTGAATCCCACGCCTCACTTGCTAACACTCTCTAAACAACTGTAGCACATACATTAGGACATAGATCTATAGATCTTTTTCCCAGACAAGTGGCAGTGAACCCTTCTCAATTCATTTGTGTTAGGATATGGTACACCGATAGCAATTAAGCCAGCTGATAAGTTGAGAGAGGAAGGGTTATGCTACAGTTAATGGAAATAATAAAAACGAGGAATAGATTATTTACCATCCTCATTTTAGCCAATTCCTACCAGTTCAGCAATAGTAAAGTTGAGACTCTTATGCTCAAACGTACGTTCATACAAATTCAGAAGTCTCAGAAAGTGCCCCAATTTCTTTCATCTTAACATCTTAGTTCGTAGTAGGGCATCCTGTCTACCCTACTACTCATTTAATTACCAAGATGAATGTATCCTACTGATTAATAGGCAACAGAGTGGCCCTCATGTCAGACAACATCTTGTTTTTGCTTTATGATGTCAGCTTGCTAGGCAACAGAGTGGCCCTCAGGTCAGACAACATTCTTGCTTTAGCTTTATGACGTCAGAGCACCAGTGGACCAATTGTCCTTGTGGAAGCTGACCACACAGGAGGATGAGATTTCAGAAGGTATGCAGTAGGTTACTATCTGTGTTTGTAAGGCAAGTAGGAGGGGGAATGGTAAAGGACTATGAACCACTCAAAGCATAGGGGCCTTTTTGAAAGTGGATGGGGATACAAAAATAGAGATTATCCTTAATACCAATCCATCTTGAGTATCAGAGTCCAACATACAAAGTGCAGGGGAAGACGTTAAATGAGCTTCCTTCTGTGAGAAGGAAACACTATCGTTCTCAAGTGAGATAGTGCATTTCAAACTCAAAGGCAGCAAATTCCTCAAGTGGAACATTGCTAGCACTAGGATCTAAAGCAGGCTTTAGTAGTGTTAAAGGCAGTCAGTTTTTGTTAGCTATCATGACCAACACAATGTGATCCATATTACTTCTATATTGAAAGAAAATATATTCAGGCACAGGCTCCCACTAGAAGGTAATGAGGAAATTCAAAAGCTGTGAACATCTTTTTAATGCCTAAAGGAATGATTGTGAGTTTTACTTACCATATAAATTGGTCAAATGATGCCGTATGCCGGAAGATTTGCTTTTTTTTTTTCTTCAGTCTCGGCAAGGCAGAGAAATTCTGTGGTGAAACGCTGCCACTGCTGGCCATTCAGTATAATCTGCAGATGGAAAAGTCCACTGTTAGCACAATTTTTACAAACGGTAAACAGATCAATACTATGGAGTCTATATTATTGTGAAAATCAACAGCTCATTAAAAAATCAAATCCCAATTTGTAATTTTAACCTCCCATACTTCTTTGAATCCCACGCCTCACTTGCTAACACTCTCTAAACAACTGTAGCACATACATTAGGACATAGATCTATAGATCTTTTTCCCAGACAAGTGGCAGTGAACCCTTCTCAATTCATTTGTGTTAGGATATGGTACACCGATAGCAATTAAGCCAGCTGATAAGTTGAGAGAGGAAGGGTTATGCTACAGTTAATGGAAATAATAAAAACAATGAATAGATTATTTACCATCCTCATTTTAGCCAATTCCTACCAGTTCAGCAATAGTAAAGTTGAGACTCTTATGCTCAAACGTACATTCATACAATCTCAGAAGTCTCAGAAAGGGCCCCAATTTCTTTCATCTTAACATCTTAGTTCGTAGTAGGGCATCCTGTCTACCCTACTACTCATTTAATTACCAAGATGAATGTATCCTACTGATTAATAGGCAACAGAGTGGCCCTCATGTCAGACAACATCTTGTTTTTGCTTTATGATGTCAGCTTGCTAGGCAACAGAGTGGCCCTCAGGTCAGACAACATTCTTGCTTTAGCTTTATGACGTCAGAGCACCAGTGGACCAATTGTCCTTGTGGAAGCTGACCACACAGGAGGATGAGATTTCAGAAGGTATGCAGTAGGTTACTATCTGTGTTTGTAAGGCAAGTAGGAGGGGGAATGATAAAGGACTATGAACCACTCAAAGCATAGGGGCCTTTTTGAAAGTGGATGGGGATAGAAAAATAGAGATTATCCTTATACCAATCCATCTTGAGTAACAGAGTCCAACATACAAAGTGCAGGGGAAGACGTTAAATGAGCTTCCTTCTGTGAGAAGGAAACACTATCGTTCTCAAGTGAGATAGTGCATTTCAAACTCAAAGGCAGCAAATTCCTCAAGTGGAACATTGCTAGCACTAGGATCTAAAGCAGGCTTTAGTAGTGTTGAAGGCAGTCAGTTTTTGTTAGCTATCATGACCAACACAATGTGATCCATATTACTTCTATATTGAAAGAAAATATATTCAGGCACATGCTCCCACTAGAAGGTAATGAGGAAATTCAAAAGCTGTGAACGTCTTTTTAATGCCTAAAGGAATGATTGTGAGTTTTACTTACCATATAAATTGGTCAAATGATGCCGTATGCCGGAAGACTTGCTTTTTTTTTTTCTTCAGTCTCGGCAAGGCAGAGAAATTCTGTGGTGAACCGCTGCCACTGCTGGCCATTCAGTATAATCTGCAGATGGAAAAGTCCACTGTTAGCACAATTTTTACAAAGGGTAAACAGATCAATACTATGGAGTCTATATTATTGTGAAAATCAACAGCTCATTAGAAAATCAAATCCCAATTTGTAATTTTAACCTCCCATACTTCTTTGAATCCCACGCCTCACTTGCTAACACTCTCTAAACAACTGTAGCACATACATTAGGACATAGATCTATAGATCTTTTTCCCAGACAAGTGGCAGTGAACCCTTCTCAATTCATTTGTGTTAGGATATGGTACACCGATAGCAATTAAGCCAGCTGATAAGTTGAGAGAGGAAGGGTTATGCTACAGTTAATGGAAATAATAAAAACGAGGAATAGATTATTTACCATCCTCATTTTAGCCAATTCCTACCAGTTCAGCAATAGTAAAGTTGAGACTCTTATGCTCAAACGTACGTTCATACAAATTCAGAAGTCTCAGAAAGTGCCCCAATTTCTTTCATCTTAACATCTTAGTTCGTAGTAGGGCATCCTGTCTACCCTACTACTCATTTAATTACCAAGATGAATGTATCCTACTGATTAATAGGCAACAGAGTGGCCCTCATGTCAGACAACATCTTGTTTTTGCTTTATGATGTCAGCTTGCTAGGCAACAGAGTGGCCCTCAGGTCAGACAACATTCTTGCTTTAGCTTTATGACGTCAGAGCACCAGTGGACCAATTGTCCTTGTGGAAGCTGACCACACAGGAGGATGAGATTTCAGAAGGTATGCAGTAGGTTACTATCTGTGTTTGTAAGGCAAGTAGGAGGGGGAATGGTAAAGGACTATGAACCACTCAAAGCATAGGGGCCTTTTTGAAAGTGGATGGGGATAGAAAAATAGAGATTATCCTTATACCAATCCATCTTGAGTAACAGAGTCCAACATACAAAGTGCAGGGGAAGACGTTAAATGAGCTTCCTTCTGTGAGAAGGAAACACTATCGTTCTCAAGTGAGATAGTGCATTTCAAACTCAAAGGCAGCAAA
Organism: Lissotriton vulgaris; assembly: GCF_964263255.1. Classification (NCBI taxonomy): domain Eukaryota; kingdom Metazoa; phylum Chordata; class Amphibia; order Caudata; family Salamandridae; genus Lissotriton; species Lissotriton vulgaris. Next base: position 615,513,668 of record NC_141696.1, read on the forward strand.
TTCCTCAAGTGGAACATTGCTAGCACTAGGATCTAAAGCAGGCTTTAGTAGTGTTGAAGGCAGTCAGTTTTTGTTAGCTATCATGACCAACACAATGTGATCCATATTACTTCTATATTGAAAGAAAATATATTCAGGCACATGCTCCCACTAGAAGGTAATGAGGAAATTCAAAAGCTGTGAACGTCTTTTTAATGCCTAAAGGAATGATTGTGAGTTTTACTTACCATATAAATTGGTCAAATGATGCCGTATGCCGGAAGACTTGCTTTTTTTTTTCTTCAGTCTCGGCAAGGCAGAGAAATTCTGTGGTGAACCGCTGCCACTGCTGGCACTGCTGGCCATTCAGTATAATCTGCAGATGGAAAAGTCCACTGTTAGCACAATTTTTACAAAGGGTAAACAGATCAATACTATGGAGTCTATATTATTGTGAAAATCAACAGCTCATTAGAAAATCAAATCCCAATTTGTAATTTTAACCTCCCATACTTCTTTGAATCCCACGCCTCACTTGCTAACACTCTCTAAACAACTGTAGCACATACATTAGGACATAGATCTATAGATCTTTTTCCCAGACAAGTGGCAGTGAACCCTTCTCAATTCATTTGTGTTAGGATATGGTACACCGATAGCAATTAAGCCAGCTGATAAGTTGAGAGAGGAAGGGTTATGCTACAGTTAATGGAAATAATAAAAACGAGGAATAGATTATTTACCATCCTCATTTTAGCCAATTCCTACCAGTTCAGCAATAGTAAAGTTGAGACTCTTATGCTCAAACGTACGTTCATACAAATTCAGAAGTCTCAGAAAGTGCCCCAATTTCTTTCATCTTAACATCTTAGTTCGTAGTAGGGCATCCTGTCTACCCTACTACTCATTTAATTACCAAGATGAATGTATCCTACTGATTAATAGGCAACAGAGTGGCCCTCATGTCAGACAACATCTTGTTTTTGCTTTATGATGTCAGCTTGCTAGGCAACAGAGTGGCCCTCAGGTCAGACAACATTCTTGCTTTAGCTTTATGACGTCAGAGCACCAGTGGACCAATTGTCCTTGTGGAAGCTGACCACACAGGAGGATGAGATTTCAGAAGGTATGCAGTAGGTTACTATCTGTGTTTGTAAGGCAAGTAGGAGGGGGAATGGTAAAGGACTATGAACCACTCAAAGCATAGGGGCCTTTTTGAAAGTGGATGGGGATACAAAAATAGAGATTATCCTTAATACCAATCCATCTTGAGTATCAGAGTCCAACATACAAAGTGCAGGGGAAGACGTTAAATGAGCTTCCTTCTGTGAGAAGGAAACACTATCGTTCTCAAGTGAGATAGTGCATTTCAAACTCAAAGGCAGCAAATTCCTCAAGTGGAACATTGCTAGCACTAGGATCTAAAGCAGGCTTTAGTAGTGTTAAAGGCAGTCAGTTTTTGTTAGCTATCATGACCAACACAATGTGATCCATATTACTTCTATATTGAAAGAAAATATATTCAGGCACAGGCTCCCACTAGAAGGTAATGAGGAAATTCAAAAGCTGTGAACATCTTTTTAATGCCTAAAGGAATGATTGTGAGTTTTACTTACCATATAAATTGGTCAAATGATGCCGTATGCCGGAAGATTTGCTTTTTTTTTTTCTTCAGTCTCGGCAAGGCAGAGAAATTCTGTGGTGAAACGCTGCCACTGCTGGCCATTCAGTATAATCTGCAGATGGAAAAGTCCACTGTTAGCACAATTTTTACAAACGGTAAACAGATCAATACTATGGAGTCTATATTATTGTGAAAATCAACAGCTCATTAAAAAATCAAATCCCAATTTGTAATTTTAACCTCCCATACTTCTTTGAATCCCACGCCTCACTTGCTAACACTCTCTAAACAACTGTAGCACATACATTAGGACATAGATCTATAGATCTTTTTCCCAGACAAGTGGCAGTGAACCCTTCTCAATTCATTTGTGTTAGGATATGGTACACCGATAGCAATTAAGCCAGCTGATAAGTTGAGAGAGGAAGGGTTATGCTACAGTTAATGGAAATAATAAAAACAATGAATAGATTATTTACCATCCTCATTTTAGCCAATTCCTACCAGTTCAGCAATAGTAAAGTTGAGACTCTTATGCTCAAACGTACATTCATACAATCTCAGAAGTCTCAGAAAGGGCCCCAATTTCTTTCATCTTAACATCTTAGTTCGTAGTAGGGCATCCTGTCTACCCTACTACTCATTTAATTACCAAGATGAATGTATCCTACTGATTAATAGGCAACAGAGTGGCCCTCATGTCAGACAACATCTTGTTTTTGCTTTATGATGTCAGCTTGCTAGGCAACAGAGTGGCCCTCAGGTCAGACAACATTCTTGCTTTAGCTTTATGACGTCAGAGCACCAGTGGACCAATTGTCCTTGTGGAAGCTGACCACACAGGAGGATGAGATTTCAGAAGGTATGCAGTAGGTTACTATCTGTGTTTGTAAGGCAAGTAGGAGGGGGAATGATAAAGGACTATGAACCACTCAAAGCATAGGGGCCTTTTTGAAAGTGGATGGGGATAGAAAAATAGAGATTATCCTTATACCAATCCATCTTGAGTAACAGAGTCCAACATACAAAGTGCAGGGGAAGACGTTAAATGAGCTTCCTTCTGTGAGAAGGAAACACTATCGTTCTCAAGTGAGATAGTGCATTTCAAACTCAAAGGCAGCAAATTCCTCAAGTGGAACATTGCTAGCACTAGGATCTAAAGCAGGCTTTAGTAGTGTTGAAGGCAGTCAGTTTTTGTTAGCTATCATGACCAACACAATGTGATCCATATTACTTCTATATTGAAAGAAAATATATTCAGGCACATGCTCCCACTAGAAGGTAATGAGGAAATTCAAAAGCTGTGAACGTCTTTTTAATGCCTAAAGGAATGATTGTGAGTTTTACTTACCATATAAATTGGTCAAATGATGCCGTATGCCGGAAGACTTGCTTTTTTTTTTTCTTCAGTCTCGGCAAGGCAGAGAAATTCTGTGGTGAACCGCTGCCACTGCTGGCCATTCAGTATAATCTGCAGATGGAAAAGTCCACTGTTAGCACAATTTTTACAAAGGGTAAACAGATCAATACTATGGAGTCTATATTATTGTGAAAATCAACAGCTCATTAGAAAATCAAATCCCAATTTGTAATTTTAACCTCCCATACTTCTTTGAATCCCACGCCTCACTTGCTAACACTCTCTAAACAACTGTAGCACATACATTAGGACATAGATCTATAGATCTTTTTCCCAGACAAGTGGCAGTGAACCCTTCTCAATTCATTTGTGTTAGGATATGGTACACCGATAGCAATTACGCCAGCTGATAAGTTAAAAGAGGAAGGGTTATGCTACAGTTAATGGAAATAATAAAAACGAGGAATAGATTATTTACCATCCTCATTTTAGCCAATTCCTACCAGTTCAGCAATAGTAAAGTTGAGACTCTTATGCTCAAACGTACGTTCATACAAATTCAGAAGTCTCAGAAAGTGCCCCAATTTCTTTCATCTTAACATCTTAGTTTGCAGTAGGGCATCCTGTCTACCCTACTACTCATTTAATTACCAAGATGAATGTATCCTACTGATTAATAGGCAACAGAGTTGCCCTCATGTCAGACAACATCTTGTTTTTGCTTTATGATGTCAGCTTGCTAGGCAACAGAGTGGCCCTCAGGTCAGACAACATTCTTGCTTTAGCTTTATGACATCAGAGCACCAGTGGACCAATTGTCCTTGTGGAAGCTGACCACACAGGAGGATGAGATTTCAGAAGGTATGCAGTAGGTTACTATCTGTGTTTGTAAGGCAAGTAGGAGGGGGAATGATAAAGGACTCTGAACCACTCAAAGCATAGGGGCCTTTTTGAAAGTGGATGGGGATACAAAAATAGAGATTATCCTTAATATCAATCCATCTTGAGTATCAGAGTCCAACATACAAAGTGCAGGGGAAGACGTTAAATGAGCTTCCTTCTGTGAGAAGGAAACACTATCGTTCTCAAGTGAGATAGTGCATTTCAAAGTCAAAGGCAGCAAATTCCTCAAGTGGAACATTGCTAGCACTAGGATCTAAAGCAGGCCTTAGTAGTGTTGAAGGCAGTCAGTTTTTGTTAGCTATCATGACCAACACAATGTGATCCATATTACTTCTATATTGAAAGAAAATATATTCAGGCACAGGCTCCCACTAAAAGGTAATGAGGAAATTCAAAAGCTGTGAACGTCTTTTTAATGCCTAAAGGAATGATTGTGAGTTTTACTTACCATATAAATTGGTCAAATGATGCCGTATGCCGGAAGATTTGCTTTTTTTTTTTTTTCTTCAGTCTCGGCAAGGCAGAGAAATTCTGTGGTGAAACGCTGCCACTGCTGGCCATTCAGTATAATCTGCAGATGGAAAAGTCCACTGTTAGCACAATTTTTACAAAGGGTAAACAGATCAATACTATGGAGTCTATATTATTGTGAAAATCAACAGCTCATTAGAAAATCAAATCCCAATTTGTAATTTTAACCTCCCATACTTCTTTGAATCCCACGCCTCACTTGCTAACACTCTCTAAACAACTGTAGCACATACATTAGGACATAGATCTATAGATCTTTTTCCCAGACAAGTGGCAGTGAACCCTTCTCAATTCATTTGTGTTAGGATATGGTACACCGATAGCAATTAAGCCAGCTGATAAGTTGAGAGAGGAAGGGTTATGCTACAGTTAATGGAAATAATAAAAACGAGGAATAGATTATTTACCATCCTCATTTTAGCCAATTCCTACCAGTTCAGCAATAGTAAAGTTGAGACTCTTATGCTCAAACGTACGTTCATACAAATTCAGAAGTCTCAGAAAGTGCCCCAATTTCTTTCATCTTAACATCTTAGTTCGTAGTAGGGCATCCTGTCTACCCTACTACTCATTTAATTACCAAGATGAATGTATCCTACTGATTAATAGGCAACAGAGTGGCCCTCATGTCAGACAACATCTTGTTTTTGCTTTATGATGTCAGCTTGCTAGGCAACAGAGTGGCCCTCAGGTCAGACAACAGTCTTGCTTTAGCTTTATGACGTCAGAGCACCAGTGGACCAATTGTCCTTGTGGAAGCTGACCACACAGGAGGATGAGATTTCAGAAGGTATGCAGTAGGTTACTATCTGTGTTTGTAAGGCAAGTAGGAGGGGGAATGGTAAAGGACTATGAACCACTCAAAGCATAGGGGCCTTTTTGAAAGTGGATGGGGATAGAAAAATAGAGATTATCCTTATACCAATCCATCTTGAGTATCAGAGTCCAACATACAAAGTGCAGGGGAAGACGTTAAATGAGCTTCCTTCTGTGAGAAGGAAACACTATCGTTCTCAAGTGAGATAGTGCATTTCAAACTCAAAGGCAGCAAATTCCTCAAGTGGAACATTGCTAGCACTAGGATCTAAAGCAGGCTTTAGTAGTGTTGAAGGCAGTCAGTTTTTGTTAGCTATCATGACCAACACAATGTGATCCATATTACTTCTATATTGAAAGAAAATATATTCAGGCACATGCTTCCACTAGAAGGTAATGAGGAAATTCAAAAGCTGTGAACGTCTTTTTAATGCCTAAAGGAATGATTGTGAGTTTTACTTACCATATAAATTGGTCAAATGATGCCGTATGCCGGAAGACTTGCTTTTTTTTTTTCTTCAGTCTCGGCAAGGCAGAGAAATTCTGTGGTGAACCGCTGCCACTGCTGGCCATTCAGTATAATCTGCAGATGGAAAAGTCCACTGTTAGCACAATTTTTACAAAGGGTAAACAGATCAATACTATGGAGTCTATATTATTGTGAAAATCAACAGCTCATTAGAAAATCAAATCCCAATTTGTAATTTTAACCTCCCATACTTCTTTGAATCCCACGCCTCACTTGCTAACACTCTCTAAACAACTGTAGCACATACATTAGGACATAGATCTATAGATCTTTTTCCCAGACAAGTGGCAGTGAACCCTTCTCAATTCATTTGTGTTAGGATATGGTACACCGATAGCAATTACGCCAGCTGATAAGTTGAGAGAGGAAGGGTTATGCTACAGTTAATGGAAATAATAAAAACAATGAATAGATTATTTACCATCCTCATTTTAGCCAATTCCTACCAGTTCAGCAATAGTAAAGTTGAGACTCTTATGCTCAAACGTACGTTCATACAAATTCAGAAGTCTCAGAAAGTGCCCCAATTTCTTTCATCTTAACATCTTAGTTCGTAGTAGGGCATCCTGTCTACCCTACTACTCATTTAATTACCAAGATGAATGTATCCTACTGATTAATAGGCAACAGAGTGGCCCTCATGTCAGACAACATCTTGTTTTTGCTTTATGATGTCAGCTTGCTAGGCAACAGAGTGGCCCTCAGGTCAGACAACATTCTTGCTTTAGCTTTATGACGTCAGAGCACCAGTGGACCAATTGTCCTTGTGGAAGCTGACCACACAGGAGGATGAGATTTCAGAAGGTATGCAGTAGGTTATTATCTGTGTTTGTAAGGCAAGTAGGAGGGGGAATGATAAAGGACTCTGAACCACTCAAAGCATAGGGGCCTTTTTGAAAGTGGATGGGGATACAAAAATAGAGATTATCCTTAATATCAATCCATCTTGAGTATCAGAGTCCAACATACAAAGTGCAGGGGAAGACGTTAAATGAGCTTCCTTCTGTGAGAAGGAAACACTATCGTTCTCAAGTGAGATAGTGCATTTCAAACTCAAAGGCAGCAAATTCCTCAAGTGGAACATTGCTAGCACTAGGATCTAAAGCAGGCCTTAGTAGTGTTGAAGGCAGTCAGTTTTTGTTAGCTATCATGACCAACACAATGTGAATCCATATTACTTCTATATTGAAAGAAAATATATTCAGGCACAGGCTCCCACTAAAAGGTAATGAGGAAATTCAAAAGCTGTGAACGTCTTTTTAATGCCTAAAGGAATGATTGTGAGTTTTACTTACCATATAAATTGGTCAAATGATGCCGTATGCCGGAAGATTTGCTTTTTTTTTTTTTTCTTCAGTCTCGGCAAGGCAGAGAAATTCTGTGGTGAAACGCTGCCACTGCTGGCCATTCAGTATAATCTGCAGATGGAAAAGTCCACTGTTAGCACAATTTTTACAAAGGGTAAACAGATCAATACTATGGAGTCTATATTATTGTGAAAATCAACAGCTCATTAGAAAATCAAATCCCAATTTGTAATTTTAACCTCCCATACTTCTTTGAATCCCACGCCTCACTTGCTAACACTCTCTAAACAACTGTAGCACATACATTAGGACATAGATCTATAGATCTTTTTCCCAGACAAGTGGCAGTGAACCCTTCTCAATTCATTTGTGTTAGGATATGGTACACCGATAGCAATTACGCCAGCTGATAAGTTAAAAGAGGAAGGGTTATGCTACAGTTAATGGAAATAATAAAAACGAGGAATAGATTATTTACCATCCTCATTTTAGCCAATTCCTACCAGTTCAGCAATAGTAAAGTTGAGACTCTTATGCTCAAACGTACGTTCATACAAATTCAGAAGTCTCAGAAAGTGCCCCAATTTCTTTCATCTTAACATCTTAGTTTGCAGTAGGGCATCCTGTCTACCCTACTACTCATTTAATTACCAAGATGAATGTATCCTACTGATTAATAGGCAACAGAGTTGCCCTCATGTCAGACAACATCTTGTTTTTGCTTTATGATGTCAGCTTGCTAGGCAACAGAGTGGCCCTCAGGTCAGACAACATTCTTGCTTTAGCTTTATGACATCAGAGCACCAGTGGACCAATTGTCCTTGTGGAAGCTGACCACACAGGAGGATGAGATTTCAGAAGGTATGCAGTAGGTTACTATCTGTGTTTGTAAGGCAAGTAGGAGGGGGAATGATAAAGGACTCTGAACCACTCAAAGCATAGGGGCCTTTTTGAAAGTGGATGGGGATACAAAAATAGAGATTATCCTTAATATCAATCCATCTTGAGTATCAGAGTCCAACATACAAAGTGCAGGGGAAGACGTTAAATGAGCTTCCTTCTGTGAGAAGGAAACACTATCGTTCTCAAGTGAGATAGTGCATTTCAAAGTCAAAGGCAGCAAATTCCTCAAGTGGAACATTGCTAGCACTAGGATCTAAAGCAGGCCTTAGTAGTGTTGAAGGCAGTCAGTTTTTGTTAGCTATCATGACCAACACAATGTGATCCATATTACTTCTATATTGAAAGAAAATATATTCAGGCACAGGCTCCCACTAGAAGGTAATGAGGAAATTCAAAAGCTGTGAACGTCTTTTTAATGCCTAAAGGAATGATTGTGAGTTTTACTTACCATATAAATTGGTCAAATGATGCCGTATGCCGGAAGATTTGCTTTTTTTTTTTTCTTCAGTCTCGGCAAGGCAGAGAAATTCTGTGGTGAAACGCTGCCACTGCTGGCCATTCAGTATAATCTGCAGATGGAAAAGTCCACTGTTAGCACAATTTTTACAAAGGGTAAACAGATCAATACTATGGAGTCTATATTATTGTGAAAATCAACAGCTCATTAGAAAATCCAAGCCCAATTTGTAATTTTAACCTCCCATACTTCTTTGAATCCCACGCCTCACTTGCTAACACTCTCTAAACAACTGTAGCACATACATTAGGACATAGATCTATAGATCTTTTTCCCAGACAAGTGGCAGTGAACCCTTCTCAATTCATTTGTGTTAGGATATGGTACACCGATAGCAATTACGCCAGCTGATAAGTTGAGAGAGGAAGGGTTATGCTACAGTTAATGGAAATAATAAAAACGATGAATAGATTATTTACCATCCTCCTTTTAGCCAATTCCTACCAGTTCAGCAATAGTAAAGTTGAGACTCTTATGCTCAAACGTACGTTCATACAAATTCAGAAGTCTCAGAGAGTGCCCCAATTTCTTTCATCTTAACATCTTAGTTTGTAGTAGGGCATCCTGTCTACCCTACTACTCATTTAATTACCAAGATGAATGTATCCTACTGATTAATAGGCAACAGAGTGGCCCTCATGTCAGACAACATCTTATTTTTGCTTCATGATGTCAGCTTGCTAGGCAACAGAGTGGCCCTCAGGTCAGACAACATTCTTGCTTTAGCTTTATGACGTCAGAGCACCAGTGGACCAATTGTCCTTGTGGAAGCTGACCACACAGGAGGATGAGATTTCAGAAGGTATGCAGTAGGTTACTATCTGTGTTTGTAAGGCAAGTAGGAGGGGGAATGATAAAGGACTCTGAACCACTCAAAGCATAGGGGCCTTTTTGAAAGTGGATGGGGATACAAAAATAGAGATTATCCTTAATATCAATCCATCTTGAGTATCAGAGTCCAACATACAAAGTGCAGGGGAAGACGTTAAATGAGCTTCCTTCTGTGAGAAGGAAACACTATCGTTCTCAAGTGAGATAGTGCATTTCAAAGTCAAAGGCAGCAAATTCCTCAAGTGGAACATTGCTAGCACTAGGATCTAAAGCAGGCCTTAGTAGTGTTGAAGGCAGTCAGTTTTTGTTAGCTATCATGACCAACACAATGTGATCCATATTACTTCTATATTGAAAGAAAATATATTCAGGCACAGGCTCCCACTAGAAGGTAATGAGGAAATTCAAAAGCTGTGAACGTCTTTTTAATGCCTAAAGGAATGATTGTGAGTTTTACTTACCATATAAATTGGTCAAATGATGCCATATGCCGGAAGATTTGCTTTTTTTTTTTTCTTCAGTCTCGGCAAGGCAGAGAAATTCTGTGGTGAAACGCTGCCACTGCTGGCCATTCAGTATAATCTGCAGATGGAAAAGTCCACTGTTAGCATAATTTTTACAAAGGGTAAACAGATCAATACCATGGAGTCTATATTATTGTGAAAATCAACAGCTCATTAGAAAATCAAATCCCAATTTGTAATTTTAACCTCCCATACTTCTTTGAATCCCACGCCTCACTTGCTAACACTCTCTAAACAACTGTAGCACATACATTAGGACATAGATCTATAGATCTTTTTCCCAGACAAGTGGCAGTGAACCCTTCTCAATTCATTTGTGTTAGGATATGGTACACCGATAGCAATTAAGCCAGCTGATAAGTTGAGAGGTGAAGGGTTATGCTACAGTTAATGGAAATAATAAAAACGATGAATAGATTATTTACCATCCTCCTTTTAGCCAATTCCTACCAGTTCAGCAATAGTAAAGTTGAGACTCTTATGCTCAAACGTACGTTCATACAAATTCAGAAGTCTCGGAGAGTGCCCCAATTTCTTTCATCTTAACATCTTAGTTTGTAGTAGGGCATCCTGTCTACCCTACTACTCATTTAATTACCAAGATGAATGTATCCTACTGATTAATAGGCAACAGAGTGGCCCTCATGTCAGACAACATCTTGTTTTTGCTTTATGATGTCAGCTTGCTAGGCAACAGAGTGGCCCTCAGCTCAGACAACATTCTTGCTTTAGCTTTATGACGTCAGAGCACCAGTGGACCAATTGTCCTTGTGGAAGCTGACCACACAGGAGGATGTGATTTCAGAAGGTATGCAGTAGGTTACTATCTGTGTTTGTAAGGCAAGTAGGAGGGGGAATGGTAAAGGACTATGAACCACTCAAAGCATAGGGGCCTTTTTGAAAGTGGATGGGGATACAAAAATAGAGATTATCCTTAATACCAATCCATCTTGAGTATCAGAGTCCAACATACAAAGTGCAGGGGAAGACGTTAAATGAGCTTCCTTCTGTGAGAAGGAAACACTATCGTTCTCAAGTGAGATAGTGCATTTCAAACTCAAAGGCAGCAAATTCCTCAAGTGGAACATTGCTAGCACTAGGATCTAAAGCAGGCCTTAATAGTGTTAAAGGCAGTCAGTTTTTGTTAGCTATCATGACCAACACAATGTGATCCATATTACTTCTATATTGAAAGAAAATATATTCAGGCACAGGCTCCCACTAGAAGGTAATGAGGAAATTCAAAAGCTGTGAACGTCTTTTTAATGCCTAAAGGAATGATTGTGAGTTTTACTTACCATATAAATTGGTCAAATGATGCCATATGCCGGAAGATTTGCTTTTTTTTTTTCTTCAGTCTCGGCAAGGCAGAGAAATTCTGTGGTGAAACGCTGCCACTGCTGGCCATTCAGTATAATCTGCAGATGGAAAAGTCCACTGTTAGCACAATTTTTACAAACGGTAAACAGATCAATACTATGGAGTCTATATTATTGTGAAAATCAACAGCTCATTAGAAAATCAAATCCCAATTTGTAATTTTAACCTCCCATACTTCTTTGAATCCCACGCCTCACTTGCTAACACTCTCTAAACAACTGTAGCACATACATTAGGACATAGATCTATAGATCTTTTTCCCAGACAAGTGGCAGTGAACCCTTCTCAATTCATTTGTGTTAGGATATGGTACACCGATAGCAATTACGCCAGCTGATAAGTTAAAAGAGGAAGGGTTATGCTACAGTTAATGGAAATAATAAAAACGAGGAATAGAGTATTTACCATCCTCATTTTAGCCAATTCCTACCAGTTCAGCAATAGTAAAGTTGAGACTCTTATGCTCAAACGTACGTTCATACAAATTCAGAAGTCTCAGAAAGTGCCCCAATTTCTTTCATCTTAACATCTTAGTTTGCAGTAGGGCATCCTGTCTACCCTACTACTCATTTAATTACCAAGATGAATGTATCCTACTGATTAATAGGCAACAGAGTTGCCCTCATGTCAGACAACATCTTGTTTTTGCTTCATGATGTCAGCTTGCTAGGCAACAGAGTGGCCCTCAGGTCAGACAACATTCTTGCTTTAGCTTTATGACGTCAGAGCACCAGTGGACCAATTGTCCTTGTGGAAGCTGACCACACAGGAGGATGAGATTTCAGAAGGTATGCAGTAGGTTACTATCTGTGTTTGTAAGGCAAGTAGGAGGGGGAATGATAAAGGACTCTGAACCACTCAAAGCATAGGGGCCTTTTTGAAAGTGGATGGGGATACAAAAATAGAGATTATCCTTAATATCAATCCATCTTGAGTATCAGAGTCCAACATACAAAGTGCAGGGCAAGACGTTAATTGAGCTTCCTTCTGTGAGAAGGAAACACTATCGTTCTCAAGTGAGATAGTGCATTTCAAAGTCAAAGGCAGCAAATTCCTCAAGTGGAACATTGCTAGCACTAGGATCTAAAGCAGGCCTTAGTAGTGTTGAAGGCAGTCAGTTTTTGTTAGCTATCATGACCAACACAATGTGATCCATATTACTTCTATATTGAAAGAAAATATATTCAGGCACAGGCTCCCACTAGAAGGTAATGAGGAAATTCAAAAGCTGTGAACGTCTTTTTAATGCCTAAAGGAATGATTGTGAGTTTTACTTACCATATAAATTGGTCAAATAATGCCGTATGCCGGAAGATTTGCTTTTTTTTTTTTCTTCAGTCTCGGCAAGGCAGAGAAATTCTGTGGTGAAACGCTGCCACTGCTGGCCATTCAGTATAATCTGCAGATGGAAAAGTCCACTGTTAGCACAATTTTTACAAAGGGTAATCAGATCAATACTATGGAGTCTATATTATTGTGAAAATCAACAGCTCATTAGAAAATCAAATCCCAATTTGTAATTTTAACCTCCCATACTTCTTTGAATCCCACGCCTCACTTGCTAACACTCTCTAAACAACTGTAGCACATACATTAGGACATAGATCTATAGATCTTTTTCCCAGACAAGTGGCAGTGAACCCTTCTCAATTCATTTGTGTTAGGATATGGTACAACGATAGCAATTACGCCAGCTGATAAGTTGAGAGAGGAAGGGTTATGCTACAGTTAATGGAAATAATAAAAACGAGGAATAGATTATTTACCATCCTCCTTTTAGCCAATTCCTACCAGTTCAGCAATAGTAAAGTTGAGACTCTTATGCTCAAACTTACGTTCATACAAATTCAGAAGTCTCAGAGAGTGCCCCAATTTCTTTCATCTTAACATCTTAGTTTGTAGTAGGGCATCCTGTCTACCCTACTACTCATTTAATTACCAAGATGAATGTATCCTACTGATTAATAGGCAACAGAGTGGCCCTCATGTCAGACAACATCTTGTTTTTGCTTTATGATGTCAGCTTGCTAGGCAACAGAGTGGCCCTCAGGTCAGACAACATTCTTGCTGTAGCTTTATGACGTCAGAGCACCGGTGGACCAATTGTCCTTGTGGAAGCTGACCACACAGGAGGATGAGATTTCAGAAGGTATGCAGTAGGTTACTATCTGTGTTTGTAAGGCAAGTAGGAGGGGGAATGGTAAAGGACTATGAACCACTCAAAGCATAGGGGCCTTTTTGAAAGTGGATGGGGATACAAAAATAGAGATTATCCTTAATACCAATCCATCTTGAGTATCAGAGTCCAACATACAAAGTGCAGGGGAATACGTTAAATGAGCTTCCTTCTGTGAGAAGGAAACACTATCGTTCTCAAGTGAGATAGTGCATTTCAAACTCAAAGGCAGCAAATTCCTCAAGTGGAACATTGCTAGCACTAGGATCTAAAGCAGGCTTTAGTAGTGTTGAAGGCAGTCAGTTTTTGTTAGCTATCATGACCAACACAATGTGATCCATATTACTTCTATATTGAAAGAAAATATATTCAGGCACAGGCTCCCACTAGAAGGTAATGAGGAAATTCAAAAGCTGTGAACGTCTTTTTAATGCCTAAAGGAATGATTGTGAGTTTTACTTACCATATAAATTGGTCAAATGATGCCATATGCCGGAAGATTTGCTTTTTTTTTTTTCTTCAGTCTCGGCAAGGCAGAGAAATTCTGTGGTGAAACGCTGCCACTGCTGGCCATTCAGTATAATCTGCAGATGGAAAAGTCCACTATTAGCACAATTTTTACAAACGGTAAACAGATCAATACTATGGAGTCTATATTATTGTGAAAATCAACAGCTCAATAGAAAATCAAATCCCAATTTGTAATTTTAACCTCCCATACTTCTTTGAATCCCACGCCTCACTTGCTAACACTCTCTAAACAACTGTAGCACATACATTAGGACATAGATCTATAGATCTTTTTCCCAGACAAGTGGCAGTGAACCCTTCTCAATTCATTTGTGTTAGGATATGGTACACCGATAGCAATTAAGCCAGCTGATAAGTTGAGAGGTGAAGGGTTATGCTACAGTTAATGGAAATAATAAAAACGATGAATAGATTATTTACCATCCTCCTTTTAGCCAATTCCTACCAGTTCAGCAATAGTAAAGTTGAGACTCTTATGCTCAAACGTACGTTCATACAAATTCAGAAGTCTCAGAGAGTGCCCCAATTTCTTTCATCTTAACATCTTAGTTTGTAGTAGGGCATCCTGTCTACCCTACTACTCATTTAATTACCAAGATGAATGTATCCTACTGATTAATAGGCAACAGAGTGGCCCTCATGTCAGACAACATCTTGTTTTTGCTTTATGATGTCAGCTTGCTGGGCAACAGAGTGGCCCTCAGGTCAGACAACATTCTTGCTTTAGCTTTATGACGTCAGAGCACCAGTGGACCAATTGTCCTTGTGGAAGCTGACCACACAGGAGGATGAGATTTCAGAAGGTATGCAGTAGGTTACTATCTGTGTTTGTAAGGCAAGTAGGAGGGGGAATGGTAAAGGACTATGAACCACTCAAAGCATAGGGGCCTTTTTGAAAGTGGATGGGGATACAAAAATAGAGATTATCCTTAATACCAATCCATCTTGAGTATCAGAGTCCAACATACAAAGTGCAGGGGAAGACGTTAAATGAGCTTCCTTCTGTGAGAAGGAAACACTATCGTTCTCAAGTGAGATAGTGCATTTCAAACTCAAAGGCAGCAAATTCCTCAAGTGGAACATTGCTAGCACTAGGATCTAAAGCAGGCTTTAGTAGTGTTGAAGGCAGTCAGTTTTTGTTAGCTATCATGACCAACACAATGTGATCCATATTACTTCTATATTGAAAGAAAATATATTCAGGCACATGCTCCCACTAGAAGGTAATGAGGAAATTCAAAAGCTGTGAACGTCTTTTTAATGCCTAAAGGAATGATTGTGAGTTTTACTTACCATATAAATTGGTCAAATGATGCCGTATGCCGGAAGATTTGCTTTTTTTTTTTTTCTTCAGTCTCGGCAAGGCAGAGAAATTCTGTGGTGAAACGCTGCCACTGCTGGCCATTCAGTATAATCTGCAGATGGAAAAGTCCACTGTTAGCACAATTTTTACAAAGGGTAAACAGATCAATACTATGGAGTCTATATTATTGTGAAAATCAACAGCTCATTAGAAAATCAAATCCCAATTTGTAATTTTAACCTCCCATACTTCTTTGAATCCCACGCCTCACTTGCTAACACTCTCTAAACAACTGTAGCACATACATTAGGACATAGATCTATAGATCTTTTTCCCAGACAAGTGGCAGTGAACCCTTCTCAATTCATTTGTGTTAGGATATGGTACACCGATAGCAATTACGCCAGCTGATAAGTTGAGAGAGGAAGGGTTATGCTACAGTTAAAGGAAATAATAAAAACGAGGAATAGATTATTTACCATCCTCCTTTTAGCCAATTCCTACCAGTTCAGCAATAGTAAAGTTGAGACTCTTATGCTCAAACGTACGTTCATACAAATTCAGAAGTCTCAGAGAGTGTCCCAATTTCTTTCATCTTAACATCTTAGTTTGTAGTAGGGCATCCTGTCTACCCTACTACTCATTTAATTACCAAGATGAATGTATCCTACTGATTAATAGGCAACAGAGTGGCCCTCATGTCAGACAACATCTTGTTTTTGCTTTATGATGTCAGCTTGCTAGGCAACAGAGTGGCCCTCAGCTCAGACAACATTCTTGCTTTAGCTTTATGACGTCAGAGCACCAGTGGACCAATTGTCCTTGTGGAAGCTGACCACACAGGAGGATGAGATTTCAGAAGGTATGCAGTAGGTTACTATCTGTGTTTGTAAGGCAAGTAGGAGGGGGAATGGTAAAGGACTATGAACCACTCAAAGCATAGGGGCCTTTTTGAAAGTGGATGGGGATACAAAAATAGAGATTATCCTTAATACCAATCCATCTTGAGTATCAGAGTCCAACATACAAAGTGCAGGGGAAGACGTTAAATGAGCTTCCTTCTGTGAGAAGGAAACACTATCGTTCTCAAGTGAGATAGTGCATTTCAAACTCAAAGGCAGCAAATTCCTCAAGTGGAACATTGCTAGCACTAGGATCTAAAGCAGGCTTTAGTAGTGTTGAAGGCAGTCAGTTTTTGTTAGCTATCATGACCAACACAATGTGATCCATATTACTTCTATATTGAAAGAAAATATATTCAGGCACAGGCTCCCACTAGAAGGTAATGAGGAAATTCAAAAGCTGTGAACGTCTTTTTAATGCCTAAAGGAATGATTGTGAGTTTTACTTACCATATAGATTGGTCAAATGATGCCGTATGCCGGAAGATTTGCTTTTTTTTTTTCTTTAGTCTCGGCAAGGCAGAGAAATTCTGTGGTGAAACGCTGCCACTGCTGGCCATTCAGTATAATCTGCAGATGGAAAAGTCCACTGTTAGCACAATTTTTACAAACGGTAAACAGATCAATACTATGGAGTCTATATTATTGTGAAAATCAACAGCTCATTAGAAAATCAAATCCCAATTTGTAATTTTAACCTCCCATACTTCTTTGAATCCCACGCCTCACTTGCTAACACTCTCTAAACAACTGTAGCACATACATTAGGACATAGATCTATAGATCTTTTTCCCAGACAAGTGGCAGTGAACCCTTCTCAATTCATTTGTGTTAGGATATGGTACACCGATAGCAATTAAGCCAGCTGATAAGTTGAGAGGTGAAGGGTTATGCTACAGTTAATGGAAATAATAAAAACGAGGAATAGATTATTTACCATCCTCCTTTTAGCCAATTCCTACCAGTTCAGCAATAGTAAAGTTGAGACTCTTATGCTCAAACGTACGTTCATACAAATTCAGAAGTCTCAGAGAGTGCCCCAATTTCTTTCATCTTAACATCTTCAGTGCTTAATTTGTAAAATATTAAGTGCAGGTGCTCACATTTTTGGGGGAGGCCACACCCACTCCCCCGGCTCCTCCCACTTCCTCCAGTGGCTCCACCCACTCAATTTATTGGCTCCACCCATACCCATAAGCCTCAAACATCAGCGCTAACTCCTTACTTCTTGAGTTCTGCAAGAAGCTGCAGCCCTGGCTCAACACATTAGTACCTCGGGGGCCTCACACCTACATACCTGCCCAAGCACCTGGATACCCTCTTGAGTGATTAGTTCACTATACAAATCAATATTACATAACATAATATAGCATATAGGAAACCTATGACAACAACTTAAAAATGAACTCAAATTTGAAAATGTGTGTAAATCTCAAAATGCAGCTTTAGGAAAGGTCATTTGAGTACTTGAAGCAGTTTTGCAAACTAAAGAGAATGTGCTTGCACTGCGCGGTTCAAAAGAAAGGAAGGGATGAAGGAAGGAATACATTAAACAAGGCAGCAACAAATGCAGGCGCGAAGGGGAGTACTGGAGTGAGGAAACAAATAAGTCATGGATGAAAGAAGGAAAAATAAGAAAGGAAAGTGAAAGCAAGAAATTAAGGAATAGTGCAAGAAAAGAAGTGAACGATGTGTAATGGATAAATAGAAAGAAGAAAGGAAGGAGGAAGAACAGCAGAAGGAAGGTTTGAGGATAAGAAAGGAAGAAATGAAAGAATGAGGTGAAGTAAGGAGAAAGGAAAAAAAAGAAAGCAGGGAATAAATGGAGGAAAAGTACACCAAGGGAGGAAGAGTGGGGAATGAATGAGGATGTATGGAAGCAAGAATGGAAAGAAGAAAGGAGGTATGGCTGGAGGGGGGGGAGGAAGAGAAAAAGGAAAAAGATGGGACGAAGGAAAGAAAGGAGGTCAAGGGAATGTATGCAAGTTTGAAAGGTATTGGATGAAGCAGGGACAGAGGGAATAATGACAGTATAATATTGCAAAGAAATTGAAAAACAAAAGATTAAAATACATTTGTGTCCTTAACACATCATGTATGTTTGTAAAGCACATATGCACCAGATGGGGCCTAGACACCAAATTCAAAATGTTGCTATCTTGCTCAATGGCACTCATTTTATCGACTCCAGAAAGATGAAAGACTGAGTGACCACACCAAGATTTAAATGTATGACCCTGAGATCAAACACAGATTCCTGGAGTGGATATAAAGATATGTACAAGAAGGAAAAACATAAAAGGGAAAGGATGGAAGAACGAGAGGTCTGACGGCAAGGATAAATACAAAGATACATAGGTAGACAAAGAATGTGAAAAGAAGTGGGGAAAGCACAGATTGGGAATGCAAGATTGGAGTGAAAAATGATCAGAATGAAAAGTGGAAAGAGGATAAAAGCAAGGGAAGAAGAGCAGACAGCAGGGAGCGCATGAAAGGAGAGTGTAAATGAAAGATGGAAATGTGTCAAATGAAAATCAGTTAATGAGGGGAGACGGCCATTAAGAGGAAACGTGGACGTAGGGCAGAAAGTGAAGGTAAAATGGAGAGAAGCAAAGGAGTGAGTTATGAATGGGGGAAGAAAAGCAGATACTGAGGGACAGCCCCTTCTTCCCTAGCCCCCTCCACAGTTCTGGTGTAGCTTTCCTGTGACTCTGCTCCGATCACTAGGAGTGGACTTAGAAATATGGAGTTATGTGCTTCTCGCATTTTGGACTGAACTTTAAAGAAGGAGCATAGAGAGTGGGTGATCTTTATACGTTCTGTTGATTTACTTACTTCCTTTCCCCCAGAATTCCCTAGATTTATAATTATCACCAGACTCGTTGGGAGGGGGCAGTTACCAAACCCTGCGGGGTTTGAGATGGAATCGCTGTAAGCTTTTCCTTTCAGAGTTTGCCTTACTCTGTTCCACAAATGTTTTGAAAAGAAGGGGGGACCTGGGTTGGCTCTACCCAACTCGAGACCCTAGGCTTTCTTGTGAGACACCACCGGCACAAATTAAGCACTGGGAAGGACGCAAGTAAATTGGCAGTGCTCTGGGGAGGGGCAGACACTGGATGGACAAGGAAACCCTTTGAATAAGAAGCAGGCAAAAGAGAATGTAAGGAGATCCATTCAGTTGTAATCAATGTGAGGGATCTAAGCTAATGTATGGTCTTAGAAACCCCACAATATGCCATACATCAGCGCATGCACTGTCTTGGAGGCTCTACCTACCACGGAGCAGGACACAGACCTGGAGGCATAGAAACATACAATGAAGCTGACGCATGGTCTGATAGATAAGAAGACAGGCTAACACATATACAGAGAAACCACTGGGTGTACGGAGAGCTAATATGGGCCCTTACTTATTTATACGTTTTTGGAAATTAATATTATAAAGCAAACTCTGAAAGAATGACAGACCAGCCCACTTAGTAAAGAGTGTGGAGGAATTCAATTACAGAGGTCTTAACCTCAAAATTATAAACTGTGGTCCTTTTTCTGGCAGCCTCTGCTCTCCTTAATTAAGTGAAATGCATTAATTTAGTGTTGCTCGCTGAATCTCAAAAAAGCGTCTTCTCTCAGGTGTGCTACGTTAAAAAGTCATATGCAATTGCTGAGTCATGCCATACATTGCAGAGTAGTTAGTGAATACCCTTTAACTTGCAAGTTTATGGGTGTGCACAGCCTCATGGGGCATTCCAAACCAGGAAGTAGCGCTTCCTGCCTACTTCTAGTCGCTGTATGCAGTGCTGTGGAAAGGTGGCAAAGTGAGAACCTTCCAAGAATCCAGACCCAGATGTAACAGGAGCCACAGCATAATGAAAGAGGCTGTTAAACTGATATAATGGGAATGCTGCCCTAATCGGTCTACTCACTGCATGGCACTAAAATAGTAAAGTAATTTGGAAGCATCTTATTCCTTGCACAAGAAGATATTGTATACGACTCCCCATCCCTGAAACGTTTGGTTAAAAGTGGGAACGGGGTGGGGTGGGATTGTTTAAATTCCATCTGGTTACTGCCTTTGTTGGGCGGAATGTCCTCTACCTGGTATTCCTTGCTTAGTAACGCCATTTTATTAATTAGTCAAAATATTATAATGAGTTAGACAGAACTCTGGGCAAACAAATACCAGGTCAAATATACATATGTCATTGAGTCACGAGTGTCAGTGTGCCCACAACAGCTCTAAATAGCGCAGAGCATCATAAAATACAAAATATTAGATGGAATACCTAACATACTTCCAGCACTCCACAGATGTACCACGTAGATGTATATTACTGTGCCCACAACAGCGCTTGCACACACCATCAGGACCCACCAACATACAACAGAATGTGTGTAAACAGAGCTCCTTAACTCCACACAACACAACCCACGAAAGCCATCAATTGGCTATCCAAGTTCACAAACAGCACCCACCACATCAAGTTAATACACTCATATGCAAATTTGTATGATAACAAACAAACCAGATCACCAGTTGGCGCATAAGCCTGGTAGACAGACCTCCGGCCACACCCAGGAAACGGACCACACATATCATTATTAACAATCAAACATTGTCATACTGACTGCACAAATCACTTGGCATGAGCATTGAAAATTCCAGTCTGCCATGAAATCCTTTAAAAGAAGGTGACAAGACACCGTTCGCAGTGGGGTTTTTAAGGCAATACCACTAACAGCCTGATGCAAAATAATGAATTATACCATAAAATAACAAAACAGATCACTTGATTATGACTTAATTGGAATTTTTAAAAAAACAAAAATCGAACACAACAGTCCTTACACAAACAAACCTTATATTCACAGATAATATTTACACACAACGTTATCAAATCGATACATTAACAGTTAAATATAAATATGTGCGCACTCATACCTTTCCTTCGGCTCTGTCGCCGCCTGCCTCTCGCTTCCCCTGCCCCTTCTCTTACTAGGTGTCTGTACGTTTCGGTTCCAGCTAGTGTTCTTTCCTCACACTCTGAGCTTCACTTTCCTCTGGTTTTCTATGCGCTTCTTTTCTCTTCTCTCTCGTCCCCATTTTTCTCCTAATTTTCATTCTCGTCTCCACTCCTGCCACCTCTTCTTTCCTTCTCGCACCCCGTCCCTTCTTGGAAGGTCTCTGCACCTCGCTCAGCTGTGCTAGCATGTCCCGTTACTCTGCCCTTCCGAAAGTTATGGCCTAGAAACAGGAACAAGTAAGAGTCCCCCGTGCCCCTCTCACCCCACTCCCTGTTACACAAACCCCAGCACACCCCCCACAAACACACACCGAGAGCACTGGGGACTGACACAGCCACGTCCTGCCCAGAGAGAGCGGGGGGGGGGGGGGAGGCTTGAGGAGGCAGGATCTCGCTCCTATTATCCCAGAGCACGGTGAGCGCTCAGAGTTTGTCTTAAGGAAAGTTTTGCATTTAAAGTATGCCGCTGCGAGGTGTCAAGGGAGCACAGGACACCTGAGCTGTGTCAAGCGTAGCCCCCCTTTGTGGCTGGGGGCTCGGATGCGACAACCAACTAACCAGCTCTCACGCTGCCAGGAGTGCCCCGGAAGTCGATTTTTTTGTGTTGAAATCTGCCTGTTCCGTTCGCGCCGAGGCCTGCCTGTTCCGTTCGCGCCGAGGCCTGCCTGTTCCGTTCGCGCCGAGGCCTGCCTGTCCCTGCAGAGCCTTGAAGGTGCCTCGGACCACAGCCCTGCTCACAACTACGCTCCGCAGCTGACCGACTGCAATCAAGCCTCAAGAAATGAAATAAACTTTACCCCACCCGGAAAAAGTCGGCACCTGCAAGCACACTCCTCTGGAGCATACCTATGCTCATTAATTCTATAGACCCGGTGCTGAGAAATAGGTGCCGGTGCTTAGCACCGGAAAGCACCGGCACAAATTAAGCACTGAACATCTTAGTTTGTAGTAGGGCATCCTGTCTACCCTACTACTCATTTAATTACCAAGATGAATGTATCCTACTGATTAATAGGCAACAGAGTGGCCCTCATGTCAGACAACATCTTGTTTTTGCTTTATGATGTCAGCTTGCTAGGCAACAGAGTGGCCCTCAGGTCAGACAACATTCTTGCTTTAGCTTTATGACGTCAGAGCACCAGTGGACCAATTGTCCTTGTGGAAGCTGACCACACAGGAGGATGAGATTTCAGAAGGTATGCAGTAGGTTACTATCTGTGTTTGTAAGGCAAGTAGGAGGGGGAATGGTAAAGGACTATGAACCACTCAAAGCATAGGGGCCTTTTTGAAAGTGGATGGGGATACAAAAATAGAGATTATCCTTAATACCAATCCATCTTGAGTATCAGAGTCCAACATACAAAGTGCAGGGGAAGACGTTAAATGAGCTTCCTTCTGTGAGAAGGAAACACTATCGTTCTCAAGTGAGATAGTGCATTTCAAACTCAAAGGCAGCAAATTCCTCAAGTGGAACATTGCTAGCACTAGGATCTAAAGCAGGCTTTAGTAGTGTTGAAGGCAGTCAGTTTTTGTTAGCTATCATGACCAACACAATGTGATCCATATTACTTCTATATTGAAAGAAAATATATTCAGGCACAGGCTCCCACTAGAAGGTAATGAGGAAATTCAAAAGCTGTGAACGTCTTTTTAATGCCTAAAGGAATGATTGTGAGTTTTACTTACCATATAGATTGGTCAAATGATGCCGTATGCCGGAAGATTTGCTTTTTTTTTTTCTTTAGTCTCGGCAAGGCAGAGAAATTCTGTGGTGAAACGCTGCCACTGCTGGCCATTCAGTATAATCTGCAGATGGAAAAGTCCACTGTTAGCACAATTTTTACAAACGGTAAACAGATCAATACTATGGAGTCTATATTATTGTGAAAATCAACAGCTCATTAGAAAATCAAATCCCAATTTGTAATTTTAACCTCCCATACTTCTTTGAATCCCACGCCTCACTTGCTAACACTCTCTAAACAACTGTAGCACATACATTAGGACATAGATCTATAGATCTTTTTCCCAGACAAGTGGCAGTGAACCCTTCTCAATTCATTTGTGTTAGGATATGGTACACCGATAGCAATTAAGCCAGCTGATAAGTTGAGAGGTGAAGGGTTATGCTACAGTTAATGGAAATAATAAAAACGATGAATAGATTATTTACCATCCTCCTTTTAGCCAATTCCTACCAGTTCAGCAATAGTAAAGTTGAGACTCTTATGCTCAAACGTACGTTCATACAAATTCAGAAGTCTCAGAGAGTGCCCCAATTTCTTTCATCTTAACATCTTAGTTTGTAGTAGGGCATCCTGTCTACCCTACTACTCATTTAATTACCAAGATGAATGTATCCTACTGATTAATAGGCAACAGAGTGGCCCTCATGTCAGACAACATCTTGTTTTTGCTTTATGATGTCAGCTTGCTAGGCAACAGAGTGGCCCTCAGCTCAGACAACATTCTTGCTTTAGCTTTATGACGTCAGAGCACCAGTGGACCAATTGTCCTTGTGGAAGCTGACCACACAGGAGGATGAGATTTCAGAAGGTATGCAGTAGGTTACTATCTGTGTTTGTAAGGCAAGTAGGAGGGGGAATGGTAAAGGACTATGAACCACTCAAAGCATAGGGGCCTTTTTGAAAGTAGATGGGGATACAAAAATAGAGATTATCCTTAATACCAATCCATCTTGAGTATCAGAGTCCAACATACAAAGTGCAGGGGAAGACGTTAAATGAGCTTCCTTCTGTGAGAAGGAAACACTATCGTTCTCAAGTGAGATAGTGCATTTCAAACTCAAAGGCAGCAAATTCCTCAAGTGGAACATTGCTAGCACTAGGATCTAAAGCAGGCTTTAGTAGTGTTAAAGGCAGTCAGTTTTTGTTAGCTATCATGACCAACACAATGTGATCCATATTACTTCTATATTGAAAGAAAATATATTCAGGCACAGGCTCCCACTAGAAGGCAATGAGGAAATTCAAAAGCTGTGAACGTCTTTTTAATGCCTAAAGGAATGATTGTGAGTTTTACTTACCATATAGATTGGTCAAATGATGCCGTATGCCGGAAGATTTGCTTTTTTTTTTTTTTCTTCAGTCTCGGCAAGGCAGAGAAATTCTGTGGTGAAACGCTGCCACTGCTGGCCATTCAGTATAATCTGCAGATGGAAAAGTCCACTGTTAGCACAATTTTTACAAACGGTAAACAGATCAATACTATGGAGTCTATATTATTGTGAAACTCAACAGCTCATTAGAAAATCAAATCCCAATTTGTAATTTTAACCTCCCATACTTCTTTGAATCCCACGCCTTACTTGCTAACACTCTCTAAACAACTGTAGCACATACATTAGGACATAGATCTATAGATCTTTTTCCCAGACAAGTGGCAGTGAACCCTTCTCAATTCATTTGTGTTAGGATATGGTACACCGATAGCAATTAAGCCAGCTGATAAGTTGAGAGAGGAAGGGTTATGCTACAGTTAATGGAAATAATAAAAACGATGAATAGATTATTTACCATCCTCCTTTTAGCCAATTCCTACCAGTTCAGCAATAGTAAAGTTGAGACTCTTATGCTCAAACGTACGTTCATACAATCTCAGAAGTCTCAGAAACGGCCCCAATTTCTTTCATCTTAACATCTTACTTCGTAGTAGGGCATCCTGTCTACCCTACTACTCATTTAATTACCAAGATGAATGTATCCTACTGATTAATAGGCAACAGAGTGGCCCTCATGTCAGACAACATCTTGTTTTTGCTTTATGATGTCAGCTTGCTAGGCAACAGAGTGGCCCTCAGGTCAGACAACATTCTTGCTTTAGCTTTATGACGTCAGAGCACCAGTGGACCAATTGTCCTTGTGGAAGCTGACCACACAGGAGGATGAGATTTCAGAAGGTATGCAGTAGGTTACTATCTGTGTTTGTAAGGCAAGTAGGAGGGGGAATGGTAAAGGACTATGAACCACTCAAAGCATAGGGGCCTTTTTGAAAGTGGATGGGGATACAAAAATAGAGATTATCCTTATACCAATCCATCTTGAGTATCAGAGTCCAACATACAAAGTGCAGGGGAAGACGTTAAATGAGCTTCCTTCTGTGAGAAGGAAACACTATCGTTCTCAAGTGAGATAGTGCATTTCAAACTCAAAGGCAGCAAATTCCTCAAGTGGAACATTGCTAGCACTAGGATCTAAAGCAGGCTTTAGTAGTGTTGAAGGCAGTCAGTTTTTGTTAGCTATCATGACCAACACAATGTGATCCATATTACTTCTATATTGAAAGAAAATATATTCAGGCACATGCTCCCACTAGAAGGTAATGAGGAAATTCAAAAGCTGTGAACGTCTTTTTAATGCCTAAAGGAATGATTGTGAGTTTTACTTACCATATAAATTGGTCAAATGATGCCGTATGCCGGAAGATTTGCTTTTTTTTTTTTTCTTCAGTCTCGGCAAGGCAGAGAAATTCTGTGGTGAAACGCTGCCACTGCTGGCCATTCAGTATAATCTGCAGATGGAAAAGTCCACTGTTAGCACAATTTTTACAAAGGGTAAACAGATCAATACTATGGAGTCTATATTATTGTGAAAATCAACAGCTCATTAGAAAATCAAATCCCAATTTGTAATTTTAACCTCCCATACTTCTTTGAATCCCACGCCTCACTTGCTAACACTCTCTAAACAACTGTAGCACATACATTAGGACATAGATCTATAGATCTTTTTCCCAGACAAGTGGCAGTGAACCCTTCTCAATTCATTTGTGTTAGGATATGGTACACCGATAGCAATTAAGCCAGCTGATAAGTTGAGAGGTGAAGGGTTATGCTACAGTTAATGGAAATAATAAAAACGATGAATAGATTATTTACCATCCTCCTTTTAGCCAATTCCTACCAGTTCAGCAATAGTAAAGTTGAGACTCTTATGCTCAAACGTACGTTCATACAAATTCAGAAGTCTCAGAGAGTGCCCCAATTTCTTTCATCTTAACATCTTAGTTTGTAGTAGGGCATCCTGTCTACCCTACTACTCATTTAATTACCAAGATGAATGTATCCTACTGATTAATAGGCAACAGAGTGGCCCTCATGTCAGACAACATCTTGTTTTTGCTTTATGATGTCAGCTTGCTAGGCAACAGAGTGGCCCTCAGGTCAGACAACATTCTTGCTTTAGCTTTATGACGTCAGAGCACCAGTGGACCAATTGTCCTTGTGGAAGCTGACCACACAGGAGGATGAGATTTCAGAAGGTATGCAGTAGGTTACTATCTGTGTTTGTAAGGCAAGTAGGAGGGGGAATGGTAAAGGACTATGAACCACTCAAAGCATAGGGGCCTTTTTGAAAGTGGATGGGGATACAAAAATAGAGATTATCCTTATACCAATCCATCTTGAGTATCAGAGTCCAACATACAAAGTGCAGGGGAAGACGTTAAATGAGCTTCCTTCTGTGAGAAGGAAACACTATCGTTCTCAAGTGAGATAGTGCATTTCAAACTCAAAGGCAGCAAATTCCTCAAGTGGAACATTGCTAGCACTAGGATCTAAAGCAGGCTTTAGTAGTGTTGAAGGCAGTCAGTTTTTGTTAGCTATCATGACCAACACAATGTGATCCATATTACTTCTATATTGAAAGAAAATATATTCAGGCACATGCTCCCACTAGAAGGTAATGAGGAAATTCAAAAGCTGTGAACGTCTTTTTAATGCCTAAAGGAATGATTGTGAGTTTTACTTACCATATAGATTGGTCAAATGATGCCGTATGCCGGAAGATTTGCTTTTTTTTTTTCTTTAGTCTCGGCAAGGCAGAGAAATTCTGTGGTGAAACGCTGCCACTGCTGGCCATTCAGTATAATCTGCAGATGGAAAAGTCCACTGTTAGCACAATTTTTACAAACGGTAAACAGATCAATACTATGGAGTCTATATTATTGTGAAAATCAACAGCTCATTAGAAAATCAAATCCCAATTTGTAATTTTAACCTCCCATACTTCTTTGAATCCCACGCCTCACTTGCTAACACTCTCTAAACAACTGTAGCACATACATTAGGACATAGATCTATAGATCTTTTTCCCAGACAAGTGGCAGTGAACCCTTCTCAATTCATTTGTGTTAGGATATGGTACACCGATAGCAATTAAGCCAGCTGATAAGTTGAGAGGTGAAGGGTTATGCTACAGTTAATGGAAATAATAAAAACGATGAATAGATTATTTACCATCCTCCTTTTAGCCAATTCCTACCAGTTCAGCAATAGTAAAGTTGAGACTCTTATGCTCAAACGTACGTTCATACAAATTCAGAAGTCTCAGAGAGTGCCCCAATTTCTTTCATCTTAACATCTTAGTTTGTAGTAGGGCATCCTGTCTACCCTACTACTCATTTAATTACCAAGATGAATGTATCCTACTGATTAATAGGCAACAGAGTGGCCCTCATGTCAGACAACATCTTGTTTTTGCTTTATGATGTCAGCTTGCTAGGCAACAGAGTGGCCCTCAGCTCAGACAACATTCTTGCTTTAGCTTTATGACGTCAGAGCACCAGTGGACCAATTGTCCTTGTGGAAGCTGACCACACAGGAGGATGAGATTTCAGAAGGTATGCAGTAGGTTACTATCTGTGTTTGTAAGGCAAGTAGGAGGGGGAATGGTAAAGGACTATGAACCACTCAAAGCATAGGGGCCTTTTTGAAAGTAGATGGGGATACAAAAATAGAGATTATCCTTAATACCAATCCATCTTGAGTATCAGAGTCCAACATACAAAGTGCAGGGGAAGACGTTAAATGAGCTTCCTTCTGTGAGAAGGAAACACTATCGTTCTCAAGTGAGATAGTGCATTTCAAACTCAAAGGCAGCAAATTCCTCAAGTGGAACATTGCTAGCACTAGGATCTAAAGCAGGCTTTAGTAGTGTTAAAGGCAGTCAGTTTTTGTTAGCTATCATGACCAACACAATGTGATCCATATTACTTCTATATTGAAAGAAAATATATTCAGGCACAGGCTCCCACTAGAAGGTAATGAGGAAATTCAAAAGCTGTGAACGTCTTTTTAATGCCTAAAGGAATGATTGTGAGTTTTACTTACCATATAGATTGGTCAAATGATGCCGTATGCCGGAAGATTTGCTTTTTTTTTTTTTTCTTCAGTCTCGGCAAGGCAGAGAAATTCTGTGGTGAAACGCTGCCACTGCTGGCCATTCAGTATAATCTGCAGATGGAAAAGTCCACTGTTAGCACAATTTTTACAAACGGTAAACAGATCAATACTATGGAGTCTATATTATTGTGAAACTCAACAGCTCATTAGAAAATCAAATCCCAATTTGTAATTTTAACCTCCCATACTTCTTTGAATCCCACGCCTTACTTGCTAACACTCTCTAAACAACTGTAGCACATACATTAGGACATAGATCTATAGATCTTTTTCCCAGACAAGTGGCAGTGAACCCTTCTCAATTCATTTGTGTTAGGATATGGTACACCGATAGCAATTAAGCCAGCTGATAAGTTGAGAGAGGAAGGGTTATGCTACAGTTAATGGAAATAATAAAAACGATGAATAGATTATTTACCATCCTCCTTTTAGCCAATTCCTACCAGTTCAGCAATAGTAAAGTTGAGACTCTTATGCTCAAACGTACGTTCATACAATCTCAGAAGTCTCAGAAACGGCCCCAATTTCTTTCATCTTAACATCTTACTTCGTAGTAGGGCATCCTGTCTACCCTACTACTCATTTAATTACCAAGATGAATGTATCCTACTGATTAATAGGCAACAGAGTGGCCCTCATGTCAGACAACATCTTGTTTTTGCTTTATGATGTCAGCTTGCTAGGCAACAGAGTGGCCCTCAGGTCAGACAACATTCTTGCTTTAGCTTTATGACGTCAGAGCACCAGTGGACCAATTGTCCTTGTGGAAGCTGACCACACAGGAGGATGAGATTTCAGAAGGTATGCAGTAGGTTACTATCTGTGTTTGTAAGGCAAGTAGGAGGGGGAATGGTAAAGGACTATGAACCACTCAAAGCATAGGGGCCTTTTTGAAAGTGGATGGGGATACAAAAATAGAGATTATCCTTATACCAATCCATCTTGAGTATCAGAGTCCAACATACAAAGTGCAGGGGAAGACGTTAAATGAGCTTCCTTCTGTGAGAAGGAAACACTATCGTTCTCAAGTGAGATAGTGCATTTCAAACTCAAAGGCAGCAAATTCCTCAAGTGGAACATTGCTAGCACTAGGATCTAAAGCAGGCTTTAGTAGTGTTGAAGGCAGTCAGTTTTTGTTAGCTATCATGACCAACACAATGTGATCCATATTACTTCTATATTGAAAGAAAATATATTCAGGCACATGCTCCCACTAGAAGGTAATGAGGAAATTCAAAAGCTGTGAACGTCTTTTTAATGCCTAAAGGAATGATTGTGAGTTTTACTTACCATATAAATTGGTCAAATGATGCCGTATGCCGGAAGATTTGCTTTTTTTTTTTTTCTTCAGTCTCGGCAAGGCAGAGAAATTCTGTGGTGAAACGCTGCCACTGCTGGCCATTCAGTATAATCTGCAGATGGAAAAGTCCACTGTTAGCACAATTTTTACAAAGGGTAAACAGATCAATACTATGGAGTCTATATTATTGTGAAAATCAACAGCTCATTAGAAAATCAAATCCCAATTTGTAATTTTAACCTCCCATACTTCTTTGAATCCCACGCCTCACTTGCTAACACTCTCTAAACAACTGTAGCACATACATTAGGACATAGATCTATAGATCTTTTTCCCAGACAAGTGGCAGTGAACCCTTCTCAATTCATTTGTGTTAGGATATGGTACACCGATAGCAATTACGCCAGCTGATAAGTTGAGAGAGGAAGGGTTATGCTACAGTTAAAGGAAATAATAAAAACGAGGAATAGATTATTTACCATCCTCCTTTTAGCCAATTCCTACCAGTTCAGCAATAGTAAAGTTGAGACTCTTATGCTCAAACGTACGTTCATACAAATTCAGAAGTCTCAGAGAGTGCCCCAATTTCTTTCATCTTAACATCTTAGTTTGTAGTAGGGCATCCTGTCTACCCTACTACTCATTTAATTACCAAGATGAATGTATCCTACTGATTAATAGGCAACAGAGTGGCCCTCATGTCAGACAACATCTTGTTTTTGCTTTATGATGTCAGCTTGCTAGGCAACAGAGTGGCCCTCAGCTCAGACAACATTCTTGCTTTAGCTTTATGACGTCAGAGCACCAGTGGACCAATTGTCCTTGTGGAAGCTGACCACACAGGAGGATGAGATTTCAGAAGGTATGCAGTAGGTTACTATCTGTGTTTGTAAGGCAAGTAGGAGGGGGAATGGTAAAGGACTATGAACCACTCAAAGCATAGGGGCCTTTTTGAAAGTGGATGGGGATACAAAAATAGAGATTATCCTTAATACCAATCCATCTTGAGTATCAGAGTCCAACATACAAAGTGCAGGGGAAGACGTTAAATGAGCTTCCTTCTGTGAGAAGGAAACACTATCGTTCTCAAGTGAGATAGTGCATTTCAAACTCAAAGGCAGCAAATTCCTCAAGTGGAACATTGCCAGCACTAGGATCTAAAGCAGGCTTTAGTAGTGTTGAAGGCAGTCAGTTTTTGTTAGCTATCATGACCAACACAATGTGATCCATATTACTTCTATATTGAAAGAAAATATATTCAGGCACAGGCTCCCACTAGAAGGTAATGAGGAAATTCAAAAGCTGTGAACGTCTTTTTAATGCCTAAAGGAATGATTGTGAGTTTTACTTACCATATAGATTGGTCAAATGATGCCGTATGCCGGAAGATTTGCTTTTTTTTTTTCTTTAGTCTCGGCAAGGCAGAGAAATTCTGTGGTGAAACGCTGCCACTGCTGGCCATTCAGTATAATCTGCAGATGGAAAAGTCCACTGTTAGCACAATTTTTACAAACGGTAAACAGATCAATACTATGGAGTCTATATTATTGTGAAAATCAACAGCTCATTAGAAAATCAAATCCCAATTTGTAATTTTAACCTCCCATACTTCTTTGAATCCCACGCCTCACTTGCTAACACTCTCTAAACAACTGTAGCACATACATTAGGACATAGATCTATAGATCTTTTTCCCAGACAAGTGGCAGTGAACCCTTCTCAATTCATTTGTGTTAGGATATGGTACACCGATAGCAATTAAGCCAGCTGATAAGTTGAGAGGTGAAGGGTTATGCTACAGTTAATGGAAATAATAAAAACGATGAATAGATTATTTACCATCCTCCTTTTAGCCAATTCCTACCAGTTCAGCAATAGTAAAGTTGAGACTCTTATGCTCAAACGTACGTTCATACAAATTCAGAAGTCTCAGAGAGTGCCCCAATTTCTTTCATCTTAACATCTTAGTTTGTAGTAGGGCATCCTGTCTACCCTACTACTCATTTAATTACCAAGATGAATGTATCCTACTGATTAATAGGCAACAGAGTGGCCCTCATGTCAGACAACATCTTGTTTTTGCTTTATGATGTCAGCTTGCTAGGCAACAGAGTGGCCCTCAGGTCAGACAACATTCTTGCTTTAGCTTTATGACGTCAGAGCACCAGTGGACCAATTGTCCTTGTGGAAGCTGACCACACAGGAGGATGAGATTTCAGAAGGTATGCAGTAGGTTACTATCTGTGTTTGTAAGGCAAGTAGGAGGGGGAATGGTAAAGGACTATGAACCACTCAAAGCATAGGGGCCTTTTTGAAAGTGGATGGGGATACAAAAATAGAGATTATCCTTATACCAATCCATCTTGAGTATCAGAGTCCAACATACAAAGTGCAGGGGAAGACGTTAAATGAGCTTCCTTCTGTGAGAAGGAAACACTATCGTTCTCAAGTGAGATAGTGCATTTCAAACTCAAAGGCAGCAAATTCCTCAAGTGGAACATTGCTAGCACTAGGATCTAAAGCAGGCTTTAGTAGTGTTGAAGGCAGTCAGTTTTTGTTAGCTATCATGACCAACACAATGTGATCCATATTACTTCTATATTGAAAGAAAATATATTCAGGCACATGCTCCCACTAGAAGGTAATGAGGAAATTCAAAAGCTGTGAACGTCTTTTTAATGCCTAAAGGAATGATTGTGAGTTTTACTTACCATATAGATTGGTCAAATGATGCCGTATGCCGGAAGATTTGCTTTTTTTTTTTTCTTTAGTCTCGGCAAGGCAGAGAAATTCTGTGGTGAAACGCTGCCACTGCTGGCCATTCAGTATAATCTGCAGATGGAAAAGTCCACTGTTAGCACAATTTTTACAAACGGTAAACAGATCAATACTATGGAGTCTATATTATTGTGAAAATCAACAGCTCATTAGAAAATCAAATCCCAATTTGTAATTTTAACCTCCCATACTTCTTTGAATCCCACGCCTCACTTGCTAACACTCTCTAAACAACTGTAGCACATACATTAGGACATAGATCTATAGATCTTTTTCCCAGACAAGTGGCAGTGAACCCTTCTCAATTCATTTGTGTTAGGATATGGTACACCGATAGCAATTAAGCCAGCTGATAAGTTGAGAGAGGAAGGGTTATGCTACAGTTAATGGAAATAATAAAAACGATGAATAGATTATTTACCATCCTCCTTTTAGCCAATTCCTACCAGTTCAGCAATAGTAAAGTTGAGACTCTTATGCTCAAACGTACGTTCATACAAATTCAGAAGTCTCAGAGAGTGCCCCAATTTCTTTCATCTTAACATCCTAGTTTGTAGTAGGGCATCCTGTCTACCCTACTACTCATTTAATTACCAAGATGAATGTATCCTACTGATTAATAGGCAACAGAGTGGCCCTCATGTCAGACAACATCTTGTTTTTGCTTTATGATGTCAGCTTGCTAGGCAACAGAGTGGCCCTCAGGTCAGACAACATTCTTGCTTTAGCTTTATGACGTCAGAGCACCGGTGGACCAATTGTCCTTGTGGAAGCTGACCACACAGGAGGATGAGATTTCAGAAGGTATGCAGTAGGTTACTATCTGTGTTTGTAAGGCAAGTAGGAGGGGGAATGGTAAAGGACTATGAACCACTCAAAGCATAGGGGCCTTTTTGAAAGTGGATGGGGATACAAAAATAGAGATTATCCTTAATACCAATCCATCTTGAGTATCAGAGTTCAACATACAAAGTGCAGGGGAAGACGTTAAATGAGCTTCCTTCTGTGAGAAGGAAACACTATCGTTCTCAAGTGAGATAGTGCATTTCAAACTCAAAGGCAGCAAATTCCTCAAGTGGAACATTGCTAGCACTAGGATCTAAAGCAGGCTTTAGTAGTGTTGAAGGCAGTCAGTTTTTGTTAGCTATCATGACCAACACAATGTGATCCATATTACTTCTATATTGAAAGAAAATATATTCAGGCACAGGCTCCCACTAGAAGGTAATGAGGAAATTCAAAAGCTGTGAACGTCTTTTTAATGCCTAAAGGAATGATTGTGAGTTTTACTTACCATATAGATTGGTCAAATGATGCCGTATGCCGGAAGATTTGCTTTTTTTTTTTTTATTTAGTCTCTGCAAGGCAGAGAAATTCTGTGGTGAAACGCTGCCACTGCTGGCCATTCAGTATAATCTGCAGATGGAAAAGTCCACTGTTAGCACAATTTTTACAAACGGTAAACAGATCAATACTATGGAGTCTATATTATTGTGAAAATCAACAGCTCATTAGAAAATCAAATCCCAATTTGTAATTTTAACCTCCCATACTTCTTTGAATCCCACGCCTCACTTGCTAACACTCTCTAAACAACTGTAGCACATACATTAGGACATAGATCTATAGATCTTTTTCCCAGACAAGTGGCAGTGAACCCTTCTCAATTCATTTGTGTTAGGATATGGTACACCGATAGCAATTAAGCCAGCTGATAAGTTGAGAGGTGAAGGGTTATGCTACAGTTAATGGAAATAATAAAAACGATGAATAGATTATTTACCATCCTCCTTTTAGCCAATTCCTACCAGTTCAGCAATAGTAAAGTTGAGACTCTTATGCTCAAACGTACGTTCATACAAATTCAGAAGTCTCAGAGAGTGCCCCAATTTCTTTCATCTTAACATCTTAGTTTGTAGTAGGGCATCCTGTCTACCCTACTACTCATTTAATTACCAAGATGAATGTATCCTACTGATTAATAGGCAACAGAGTGGCCCTCATGTCAGACAACATCTTGTTTTTGCTTTATGATGTCAGCTTGCTAGGCAACAGAGTGGCCCTCAGCTCAGACAACATTCTTGCTTTAGCTTTATGACGTCAGAGCACCAGTGGACCAATTGTCCTTGTGGAAGCTGACCACACAGGAGGATGAGATTTCAGAAGGTATGCAGTAGGTTACTATCTGTGTTTGTAAGGCAAGTAGGAGGGGGAATGGTAAAGGACTATGAACCACTCAAAGCATAGGGGCCTTTTTGAAAGTAGATGGGGATACAAAAATAGAGATTACCCTTAATACCAATCCATCTTGAGTATCAGAGTCCAACATACAAAGTGCAGGGGAAGACGTTAAATGAGCTTCCTTCTGTGAGAAGGAAACACTATCGTTCTCAAGTGAGATAGTGCATTTCAAACTCAAAGGCAGCAAATTCCTCAAGTGGAACATTGCTAGCACTAGGATCTAAAGCAGGCTTTAGTAGTGTTAAAGGCAGTCAGTTTTTGTTAGCTATCATGACCAACACAATGTGATCCATATTACTTCTATATTGAAAGAAAATATATTCAGGCACAGGCTCCCACTAGAAGGTAATGAGGAAATTCAAAAGCTGTGAACGTCTTTTTAATGCCTAAAGGAATGATTGTGAGTTTTACTTACCATATAAATTGGTCAAATGATGCCGTATGCCGGAAGATTTGCTTTTTTTTTTTCTTCAGTCTCGGCAAGGCAGAGAAATTCTGTGGTGAAACGCTGCCACTGCTGGCCATTCAGTATAATCTGCAGATGGAAAAGTCCACTGTTAGCACAATTTTTACAAAGGGTAAACAGATCAATACTATGGAGTCTATATTATTGTGAAAATCAACAGCTCATTAAAAAATCAAATCCCAATTTGTAATTTTAACCTCCCATACTTCTTTGAATCCCACGCCTCACTTGCTAACACTCTCTAAACAACTGTAGCACATACATTAGGACATAGATCTATAGATCTTTTTCCCAGACAAGTGGCAGTGAACCCTTCTCAATTCATTTGTGTTAGGATATGGTACACCGATAGCAATTAAGCCAGCTGATAAGTTGAGAGAGGAAGGGTTATGCTACAGTTAATGGAAATAATAAAAACGATGAATAGATTATTTACCATCCTCATTTTAGCCAATTCCTACCAGTTCAGCAATAGTAAAGTTGAGACTCTTATGCTCAAACGTACGTTCATACAAATTCAGAAGTCTCAGAGAGTGCCCCAATTTCTTTCATCTTAACATCCTAGTTTGTAGTAGGGCATCCGGTCTACCCTACTACTCATTTAATTACCAAGATGAATGTATCCTACTGATTAATAGGCAACAGAGTGGCCCTCATGTCAGACAACATCTTGTTTTTGCTTTATGATGTCAGCTTGCTAGGCAACAGAGTGGCCCTCAGGTCAGACAACATTCTTGCTGTAGCTTTATGACGTCAGAGCACCGGTGGACCAATTGTCCTTGTGGAAGCTGACCACACAGGAGGATGAGATTTCAGAAGGTATGCAGTAGGTTACTATCTGTGTTTGTAAGGCAAGTAGGAGGGGGAATGGTAAAGGACTATGAACCACTCAAAGCATAGGGGCCTTTTTGAAAGTGGATGGGGATACAAAAATAGAGATTATCCTTAATACCAATCCATCTTGAGTATCAGAGTCCAACATACAAAGTGCAGGGGAAGACGTTAAATGAGCTTCCTTCTGTGAGAAGGAAACACTATCGTTCTCAAGTGAGATAGTGCATTTCAAACTCAAAGGCAGCAAATTCCTCAAGTGGAACATTGCTAGCACTAGGATCTAAAGCAGGCTTTAGTAGTGTTGAAGGCAGTCAGTTTTTGTTAGCTATCATGACCAACACAATGTGATCCATATTACTTCTATATTGAAAGAAAATATATTCAGGCACAGGCTCCCACTAGAAGGTAATGAGGAAATTCAAAAGCTGTGAACGTCTTTTTAATGCCTAAAGGAATGATTGTGAGTTTTACTTACCATATAGATTGGTCAAATGATGCCGTATGCCGGAAGATTTGCTTTTTTTTTTTCTTTAGTCTCGGCAAGGCAGAGACATTCTGTGGTGAAACGCTGCCACTGCTGGCCATTCAGTATAATCTGCAGATGGAAAAGTCCACTGTTAGCACAATTTTTACAAAGGGTAAACAGATCAATACCATGGAATCTATATTATTATGAAAATCAACAGCTCATTAGAAAATCAAATCCCAATTTGTAATTTTAACCTCCCATACTTCTTTGAATCCCACGCCTCACTTGCTAACACTCTCTAAACAACTGTAGCACATACATTAGGACATAGATCTATAGATCTTTTTCCCAGACAAGTGGCAGTGAACCCTTCTCAATTCATTTGTGTTAGGATATGGTACACCGATAGCAATTAAGCCAGCTGATAAGTTGAGAGGTGAAGGGTTATGCTACAGTTAATGGAAATAATAAAAACGATGAATAGATTATTTACCATCCTCCTTTTAGCCAATTCCTACCAGTTCAGCAATAGTAAAGTTGAGACTCTTATGCTCAAACGTACGTTCATACAAATTCAGAAGTCTCAGAGAGTGCCCCAATTTCTTTCATCTTAACATCTTAGTTTGTAGTAGGGCATCCTGTCTACCCTACTACTCATTTAATTACCAAGATGAATGTATCCTACTGATTAATAGGCAACAGAGTGGCCCTCATGTCAGACAACATCTTGTTTTTGCTTTATGATGTCAGCTTGCTAGGCAACAGAGTGGCCCTCAGCTCAGACAACATTCTTGCTTTAGCTTTATGACGTCAGAGCACCAGTGGACCAATTGTCCTTGTGGAAGCTGACCACACAGGAGGATGAGATTTCAGAAGGTATGCAGTAGGTTACTATCTGTGTTTGTAAGGCAAGTAGGAGGGGGAATGGTAAAGGACTATGAACCACTCAAAGCATAGGGGCCTTTTTGAAAGTAGATGGGGATACAAAAATAGAGATTACCCTTAATACCAATCCATCTTGAGTATCAGAGTCCAACATACAAAGTGCAGGGGAAGACGTTAAATGAGCTTCCTTCTGTGAGAAGGAAACACTATCGTTCTCAAGTGAGATAGTGCATTTCAAACTCAAAGGCAGCAAATTCCTCAAGTGGAACATTGCTAGCACTAGGATCTAAAGCAGGCTTTAGTAGTGTTAAAGGCAGTCAGTTTTTGTTAGCTATCATGACCAACACAATGTGATCCATATTACTTCTATATTGAAAGAAAATATATTCAGGCACAGGCTCCCACTAGAAGGTAATGAGGAAATTCAAAAGCTGTGAACGTCTTTTTAATGCCTAAAGGAATGATTGTGAGTTTTACTTACCATATAAATTGGTCAAATGATGCCGTATGCCGGAAGATTTGCTTTTTTTTTTTCTTCAGTCTCGGCAAGGCAGAGAAATTCTGTGGTGAAACGCTGCCACTGCTGGCCATTCAGTATAATCTGCAGATGGAAAAGTCCACTGTTAGCACAATTTTTACAAAGGGTAAACAGATCAATACTATGGAGTCTATATTATTGTGAAAATCAACAGCTCATTAAAAAATCAAATCCCAATTTGTAATTTTAACCTCCCATACTTCTTTGAATCCCACGCCTCACTTGCTAACACTCTCTAAACAACTGTAGCACATACATTAGGACATAGATCTATAGATCTTTTTCCCAGACAAGTGGCAGTGAACCCTTCTCAATTCATTTGTGTTAGGATATGGTACACCGATAGCAATTAAGCCAGCTGATAAGTTGAGAGAGGAAGGGTTATGCTACAGTTAATGGAAATAATAAAAACGATGAATAGATTATTTACCATCCTCATTTTAGCCAATTCCTACCAGTTCAGCAATAGTAAAGTTGAGACTCTTATGCTCAAACGTACGTTCATACAAATTCAGAAGTCTCAGAGAGTGCCCCAATTTCTTTCATCTTAACATCCTAGTTTGTAGTAGGGCATCCGGTCTACCCTACTACTCATTTAATTACCAAGATGAATGTATCCTACTGATTAATAGGCAACAGAGTGGCCCTCATGTCAGACAACATCTTGTTTTTGCTTTATGATGTCAGCTTGCTAGGCAACAGAGTGGCCCTCAGGTCAGACAACATTCTTGCTGTAGCTTTATGACGTCAGAGCACCGGTGGACCAATTGTCCTTGTGGAAGCTGACCACACAGGAGGATGAGATTTCAGAAGGTATGCAGTAGGTTACTATCTGTGTTTGTAAGGCAAGTAGGAGGGGGAATGGTAAAGGACTATGAACCACTCAAAGCATAGGGGCCTTTTTGAAAGTGGATGGGG
Organism: Lissotriton vulgaris; assembly: GCF_964263255.1. Lineage (NCBI taxonomy): Eukaryota > Metazoa > Chordata > Amphibia > Caudata > Salamandridae > Lissotriton > Lissotriton vulgaris. Next base: position 615,552,435 of record NC_141696.1, read on the forward strand.
ATACAAAAATAGAGATTATCCTTAATACCAATCCATCTTGAGTATCAGAGTCCAACATACAAAGTGCAGGGGAAGACGTTAAATGAGCTTCCTTCTGTGAGAAGGAAACACTATCGTTCTCAAGTGAGATAGTGCATTTCAAACTCAAAGGCAGCAAATTCCTCAAGTGGAACATTGCTAGCACTAGGATCTAAAGCAGGCTTTAGTAGTGTTGAAGGCAGTCAGTTTTTGTTAGCTATCATGACCAACACAATGTGATCCATATTACTTCTATATTGAAAGAAAATATATTCAGGCACAGGCTCCCACTAGAAGGTAATGAGGAAATTCAAAAGCTGTGAACGTCTTTTTAATGCCTAAAGGAATGATTGTGAGTTTTACTTACCATATAGATTGGTCAAATGATGCCGTATGCCGGAAGATTTGCTTTTTTTTTTTCTTTAGTCTCGGCAAGGCAGAGACATTCTGTGGTGAAACGCTGCCACTGCTGGCCATTCAGTATAATCTGCAGATGGAAAAGTCCACTGTTAGCACAATTTTTACAAAGGGTAAACAGATCAATACCATGGAATCTATATTATTATGAAAATCAACAGCTCATTAGAAAATCAAATCCCAATTTGTAATTTTAACCTCCCATACTTCTTTGAATCCCACGCCTCACTTGCTAACACTCTCTAAACAACTGTAGCACATACATTAGGACATAGATCTATAGATCTTTTTCCCAGACAAGTGGCAGTGAACCCTTCTCAATTCATTTGTGTTAGGATATGGTACACCGATAGCAATTAAGCCAGCTGATAAGTTGAGAGGTGAATGGTTATGCTACAGTTAATGGAAATAATAAAAACGATGAATAGATTATTTACCATCCTCCTTTTAGCCAATTCCTACCAGTTCAGCAATAGTAAAGTTGAGACTCTTATGCTCAAACGTACGTTCATACAAATTCAGAAGTCTCAGAGAGTGCCCCAATTTCTTTCATCTTAACATCTTAGTTTGTAGTAGGGCATCCTGTCTACCCTACTACTCATTTAATTACCAAGATGAATGTATCCTACTGATTAATAGGCAACAGAGTGGCCCTCATGTCAGACAACATCTTGTTTTTGCTTTATGATGTCAGCTTGCTAGGCAACAGAGTGGCCCTCAGGTCAGACAACATTCTTGCTTTAGCTTTATGACGTCAGAGCACCAGTGGACCAATTGTCCTTGTGGAAGCTGACCACACAGGAGGATGAGATTTCAGAAGGTATGCAGTAGGTTACTATCTGTGTTTGTAAGGCAAGTAGGAGGGGGAATGGTAAAGGACTATGAACCACTCAAAGCATAGGGGCCTTTTTGAAAGTGGATGGGGATACAAAAATAGAGATTATCCTTATACCAATCCATCTTGAGTATCAGAGTCCAACATACAAAGTGCAGGGGAAGACGTTAAATGAGCTTCCTTCTGTGAGAAGGAAACACTATCGTTCTCAAGTGAGATAGTGCATTTCAAACTCAAAGGCAGCAAATTCCTCAAGTGGAACATTGCTAGCACTAGGATCTAAAGCAGGCTTTAGTAGTGTTGAAGGCAGTCAGTTTTTGTTAGCTATCATGACCAACACAATGTGATCCATATTACTTCTATATTGAAAGAAAATATATTCAGGCACATGCTCCCACTAGAAGGTAATGAGGAAATTCAAAAGCTGTGAACGTCTTTTTAATGCCTAAAGGAATGATTGTGAGTTTTACTTACCATATAGATTGGTCAAATGATGCCGTATGCCGGAAGATTTGCTTTTTTTTTTTTTCTTTAGTCTCGGCAAGGCAGAGAAATTCTGTGGTGAAACGCTGCCACTGCTGGCCATTCAGTATAATCTGCAGATGGAAAAGTCCACTGTTAGCACAATTTTTACAAACGGTAAACAGATCAATACTATGGAGTCTATATTATTGTGAAAATCAACAGCTCATTAGAAAATCAAATCCCAATTTGTAATTTTAACCTCCCATACTTCTTTGAATCCCACGCCTCACTTGCTAACACTCTCTAAACAACTGTAGCACATACATTAGGACATAGATCTATAGATCTTTTTCCCAGACAAGTGGCAGTGAACCCTTCTCAATTCATTTGTGTTAGGATATGGTACACCGATAGCAATTAAGCCAGCTGATAAGTTGAGAGAGGAAGGGTTATGCTACAGTTAATGGAAATAATAAAAACGATGAATAGATTATTTACCATCCTCCTTTTAGCCAATTCCTACCAGTTCAGCAATAGTAAAGTTGAGACTCTTATGCTCAAACGTACGTTCATACAAATTCAGAAGTCTCAGAGAGTGCCCCAATTTCTTTCATCTTAACATCCTAGTTTGTAGTAGGGCATCCTGTCTACCCTACTACTCATTTAATTACCAAGATGAATGTATCCTACTGATTAATAGGCAACAGAGTGGCCCTCATGTCAGACAACATCTTGTTTTTGCTTTATGATGTCAGCTTGCTAGGCAACAGAGTGGCCCTCAGGTCAGACAACATTCTTGCTTTAGCTTTATGACGTCAGAGCACCGGTGGACCAATTGTCCTTGTGGAAGCTGACCACACAGGAGGATGAGATTTCAGAAGGTATGCAGTAGGTTACTATCTGTGTTTGTAAGGCAAGTAGGAGGGGGAATGGTAAAGGACTATGAACCACTCAAAGCATAGGGGCCTTTTTGAAAGTGGATGGGGATACAAAAATAGAGATTATCCTTAATACCAATCCATCTTGAGTATCAGAGTTCAACATACAAAGTGCAGGGGAAGACGTTAAATGAGCTTCCTTCTGTGAGAAGGAAACACTATCGTTCTCAAGTGAGATAGTGCATTTCAAACTCAAAGGCAGCAAATTCCTCAAGTGGAACATTGCTAGCACTAGGATCTAAAGCAGGCTTTAGTAGTGTTGAAGGCAGTCAGTTTTTGTTAGCTATCATGACCAACACAATGTGATCCATATTACTTCTATATTGAAAGAAAATATATTCAGGCACAGGCTCCCACTAGAAGGTAATGAGGAAATTCAAAAGCTGTGAACGTCTTTTTAATGCCTAAAGGAATGATTGTGAGTTTTACTTACCATATAGATTGGTCAAATGATGCCGTATGCCGGAAGATTTGCTTTTTTTTTTTTTATTTAGTCTCTGCAAGGCAGAGAAATTCTGTGGTGAAACGCTGCCACTGCTGGCCATTCAGTATAATCTGCAGATGGAAAAGTCCACTGTTAGCACAATTTTTACAAACGGTAAACAGATCAATACTATGGAGTCTATATTATTGTGAAAATCAACAGCTCATTAGAAAATCAAATCCCAATTTGTAATTTTAACCTCCCATACTTCTTTGAATCCCACGCCTCACTTGCTAACACTCTCTAAACAACTGTAGCACATACATTAGGACATAGATCTATAGATCTTTTTCCCAGACAAGTGGCAGTGAACCCTTCTCAATTCATTTGTGTTAGGATATGGTACACCGATAGCAATTAAGCCAGCTGATAAGTTGAGAGGTGAAGGGTTATGCTACAGTTAATGGAAATAATAAAAACGATGAATAGATTATTTACCATCCTCCTTTTAGCCAATTCCTACCAGTTCAGCAATAGTAAAGTTGAGACTCTTATGCTCAAACGTACGTTCATACAAATTCAGAAGTCTCAGAGAGTGCCCCAATTTCTTTCATCTTAACATCTTAGTTTGTAGTAGGGCATCCTGTCTACCCTACTACTCATTTAATTACCAAGATGAATGTATCCTACTGATTAATAGGCAACAGAGTGGCCCTCATGTCAGACAACATCTTGTTTTTGCTTTATGATGTCAGCTTGCTAGGCAACAGAGTGGCCCTCAGCTCAGACAACATTCTTGCTTTAGCTTTATGACGTCAGAGCACCAGTGGACCAATTGTCCTTGTGGAAGCTGACCACACAGGAGGATGAGATTTCAGAAGGTATGCAGTAGGTTACTATCTGTGTTTGTAAGGCAAGTAGGAGGGGGAATGGTAAAGGACTATGAACCACTCAAAGCATAGGGGCCTTTTTGAAAGTAGATGGGGATACAAAAATAGAGATTACCCTTAATACCAATCCATCTTGAGTATCAGAGTCCAACATACAAAGTGCAGGGGAAGACGTTAAATGAGCTTCCTTCTGTGAGAAGGAAACACTATCGTTCTCAAGTGAGATAGTGCATTTCAAACTCAAAGGCAGCAAATTCCTCAAGTGGAACATTGCTAGCACTAGGATCTAAAGCAGGCTTTAGTAGTGTTAAAGGCAGTCAGTTTTTGTTAGCTATCATGACCAACACAATGTGATCCATATTACTTCTATATTGAAAGAAAATATATTCAGGCACAGGCTCCCACTAGAAGGTAATGAGGAAATTCAAAAGCTGTGAACGTCTTTTTAATGCCTAAAGGAATGATTGTGAGTTTTACTTACCATATAAATTGGTCAAATGATGCCGTATGCCGGAAGATTTGCTTTTTTTTTTTCTTCAGTCTCGGCAAGGCAGAGAAATTCTGTGGTGAAACGCTGCCACTGCTGGCCATTCAGTATAATCTGCAGATGGAAAAGTCCACTGTTAGCACAATTTTTACAAAGGGTAAACAGATCAATACTATGGAGTCTATATTATTGTGAAAATCAACAGCTCATTAAAAAATCAAATCCCAATTTGTAATTTTAACCTCCCATACTTCTTTGAATCCCACGCCTCACTTGCTAACACTCTCTAAACAACTGTAGCACATACATTAGGACATAGATCTATAGATCTTTTTCCCAGACAAGTGGCAGTGAACCCTTCTCAATTCATTTGTGTTAGGATATGGTACACCGATAGCAATTAAGCCAGCTGATAAGTTGAGAGAGGAAGGGTTATGCTACAGTTAATGGAAATAATAAAAACGATGAATAGATTATTTACCATCCTCATTTTAGCCAATTCCTACCAGTTCAGCAATAGTAAAGTTGAGACTCTTATGCTCAAACGTACGTTCATACAAATTCAGAAGTCTCAGAGAGTGCCCCAATTTCTTTCATCTTAACATCCTAGTTTGTAGTAGGGCATCCGGTCTACCCTACTACTCATTTAATTACCAAGATGAATGTATCCTACTGATTAATAGGCAACAGAGTGGCCCTCATGTCAGACAACATCTTGTTTTTGCTTTATGATGTCAGCTTGCTAGGCAACAGAGTGGCCCTCAGGTCAGACAACATTCTTGCTGTAGCTTTATGACGTCAGAGCACCGGTGGACCAATTGTCCTTGTGGAAGCTGACCACACAGGAGGATGAGATTTCAGAAGGTATGCAGTAGGTTACTATCTGTGTTTGTAAGGCAAGTAGGAGGGGGAATGGTAAAGGACTATGAACCACTCAAAGCATAGGGGCCTTTTTGAAAGTGGATGGGGATACAAAAATAGAGATTATCCTTAATACCAATCCATCTTGAGTATCAGAGTCCAACATACAAAGTGCAGGGGAAGACGTTAAATGAGCTTCCTTCTGTGAGAAGGAAACACTATCGTTCTCAAGTGAGATAGTGCATTTCAAACTCAAAGGCAGCAAATTCCTCAAGTGGAACATTGCTAGCACTAGGATCTAAAGCAGGCTTTAGTAGTGTTGAAGGCAGTCAGTTTTTGTTAGCTATCATGACCAACACAATGTGATCCATATTACTTCTATATTGAAAGAAAATATATTCAGGCACAGGCTCCCACTAGAAGGTAATGAGGAAATTCAAAAGCTGTGAACGTCTTTTTAATGCCTAAAGGAATGATTGTGAGTTTTACTTACCATATAGATTGGTCAAATGATGCCGTATGCCGGAAGATTTGCTTTTTTTTTTTCTTTAGTCTCGGCAAGGCAGAGACATTCTGTGGTGAAACGCTGCCACTGCTGGCCATTCAGTATAATCTGCAGATGGAAAAGTCCACTGTTAGCACAATTTTTACAAAGGGTAAACAGATCAATACCATGGAATCTATATTATTATGAAAATCAACAGCTCATTAGAAAATCAAATCCCAATTTGTAATTTTAACCTCCCATACTTCTTTGAATCCCACGCCTCACTTGCTAACACTCTCTAAACAACTGTAGCACATACATTAGGACATAGATCTATAGATCTTTTTCCCAGACAAGTGGCAGTGAACCCTTCTCAATTCATTTGTGTTAGGATATGGTACACCGATAGCAATTAAGCCAGCTGATAAGTTGAGAGGTGAATGGTTATGCTACAGTTAATGGAAATAATAAAAACGATGAATAGATTATTTACCATCCTCCTTTTAGCCAATTCCTACCAGTTCAGCAATAGTAAAGTTGAGACTCTTATGCTCAAACGTACGTTCATACAAATTCAGAAGTCTCAGAGAGTGCCCCAATTTCTTTCATCTTAACATCTTAGTTTATAGTAGGGCATCCTGTCTACCCTACTACTCATTTAATTACCAAGATGAATGTATCCTACTGATCAATAGGCAACAGAGTGGCCCTCATGTCAGACAACATCTTGTTTTTGCTTTATGATGTCAGCTTGCTAGGCAACAGAGTGGCCCTCAGCTCAGACAACAGTCTTGCTTTAGCTTTATGACGTCAGAGCACCAGTGGACCAATTGTCCTTGTGGAAGCTGACCACACAGGAGGATGAGATTTCAGAAGGTATGCAGTAGGTTACTATCTGTGTTTGTAAGGCAAGTAGGAGGGGGAATGGTAAAGGACTATGAACCACTCAAAGCATAGGGGCCTTTTTGAAAGTAGATGGGGATACAAAAATAGAGATTATCCTTAATACCAATCCATCTTGAGTATCAGAGTCCAACATACAAAGTGCAGGGGAAGACGTTAAATGAGCTTCCTTCTGTGAGAAGGAAACACTATCGTTCTCAAGTGAGATAGTGCATTTCAAACTCAAAGGCAGCAAATTCCTCAAGTGGAACATTGCTAGCACTAGGATCTAAAGCAGGCTTTAGTAGTGTTAAAGGCAGTCAGTTTTTGTTAGCTATCATGACCAACACAATGTGATCCATATTACTTCTATATTGAAAGAAAATATATTCAGGCACAGGCTCCCACTAGAAGGTAATGAGGAAATTCAAAAGCTGTGAACGTCTTTTTAATGCCTAAAGGAATGATTGTGAGTTTTACTTACCATATAAATTGGTCAAATGATGCCGTATGCCGGAAGATTTGCTTTTTTTTTTCTTCAGTCTCGGCAAGGCAGAGAAATTCTGTGGTGAAACGCTGCCACTGCTGGCCATTCAGTATAATCTGCAGATGGAAAAGTCCACTGTTAGCACAATTTTTACAAACGGTAAACAGATCAATACTATGGAGTCTATATTATTGTGAAAATCAACAGCTCATTAGAAAATCAAATCCCAATTTGTAATTTTAACCTCCCATACTTCTTTGAATCCCACGCCTCACTTGCTAACACTCTCTAAACAACTGTAGCACATACATTAGGACATAGATCTATAGATCTTTTTCCCAGACAAGTGGCAGTGAACCCTTCTCAATTCATTTGCGTTAGGATATGGTACACCGATAGCAATTACGCCAGCTGATAAGTTAAAAGAGGAAGGGTTATGCTACAGTTAATGGAAATAATAAAAATGAGGAATAGATTATTTACCATCCTCATTTTAGCCAATTCCTACCAGTTCAGCAATAGTAAAGTTAAGACTCTTATGCTCAAACGTACGTTCATACAAATTCAGAAGTCTCAGAAAGTGCCCCAATTTCTTTCATCTTAACATCTTAGTTTGCAGTAGGGCATCCTGTCTACCCTACTACTCATTTAATTACCAAGATGAATGTATCCTACTGATTAATAGGCAACAGAGTGGCCCTCATGTCAGACAACATCTTGTTTTTGCTTTATGATGTCAGCTTGCTAGGCAACAGAGTGGCCCTCAGGTCAGACAACATTCTTGCTTTAGCTTTATGACGTCAGAGCACCAGTGGACCAATTGTCCTTGTGGAAGCTGACCACACAGGAGGATGAGATTTCAGAAGGTATGCAGTAGGTTACTATCTGTGTTTGTAAGGCAAGTAGGAGGGGGAATGGTAAAGGACTATGAACCACTCAAAGCATAGGGGCCTTTTTGAAAGTGGATGGGGATACAAAAATAGAGATTATCCTTATACCAATCCATCTTGAGTATCAGAGTCCAACATACAAAGTGCAGGGGAAGACGTTAAATGAGCTTCCTTCTGTGAGAAGGAAACACTATCGTTCTCAAGTGAGATAGTGCATTTCAAACTCAAAGGCAGCAAATTCCTCAAGTGGAACATTGCTAGCACTAGGATCTAAAGCATGCTTTAGTAGTGTTGAAGGCAGTCAGTTTTTGTTAGCTATCATGACCAACACAATGTGATCCATATTACTTCTATATTGAAAGAAAATATATTCAGGCACATGCTCCCACTAGAAGGTAATGAGGAAATTCAAAAGCTGTGAACGTCTTTTTAATGCCTAAAGGAATGATTGTGAGTTTTACTTACCATATAAATTGGTCAAATGATGCCGTATGCCGGAAGATTTGCTTTTTTTTTTTTTCTTCAGTCTCGGCAAGGCAGAGAAATTCTGTGGTGAAACGCTGCCACTGCTGGCCATTCAGTATAATCTGCAGATGGAAAAGTCCACTGTTAGCACAATTTTTACAAAGGGTAAACAGATCAATACTATGGAGTCTATATTATTGTGAAAATCAACAGCTCATTAGAAAATCAAATCCCAATTTGTAATTTTAACCTCCCATACTTCTTTGAATCCCACGCCTCACTTGCTAACACTCTCTAAACAACTGTAGCACATACATTAGGACATAGATCTATAGATCTTTTTCCCAGACAAGTGGCAGTGAACCCTTCTCAATTCATTTGTGTTAGGATATGGTACACCGATAGCAATTACGCCAGCTGATAAGTTGAGAGAGGAAGGGTTATGCTACAGTTAAAGGAAATAATAAAAACGAGGAATAGATTATTTACCATCCTCCTTTTAGCCAATTCCTACCAGTTCAGCAATAGTAAAGTTGAGACTCTTATGCTCAAACGTACGTTCATACAATCTCAGAAGTCTCAGAAACGGCCCCAATTTCTTTCATCTTAACATCTTAGTTCGTAGTAGGGCATCCTGTCTACCCTACTACTCATTTAATTACCAAGATGAATGTATCCTACTGATTAATAGGCAACAGAGTGGCCCTCATGTCAGACAACATCTTGTTTTTGCTTTATGATGTCAGCTTGCTAGGCAACAGAGTGGCCCTCAGGTCAGACAACATTCTTGCTTTAGCTTTATGACGTCAGAGCACCAGTGGACCAATTGTCCTTGTGGAAGCTGACCACACAGGAGGATGAGATTTCAGAAGGTATGCAGTAGGTTACTATCTGTGTTTGTAAGGCAAGTAGGAGGGGGAATGGTAAAGGACTATGAACCACTCAAAGCATAGGGGCCTTTTTGAAAGTGGATGGGGATACAAAAATAGAGATTATCCTTATACCAATCCATCTTGAGTATCAGAGTCCAACATACAAAGTGCAGGGGAAGACGTTAAATGAGCTTCCTTCTGTGAGAAGGAAACACTATCGTTCTCAAGTGAGATAGTGCATTTCAAACTCAAAGGCAGCAAATTCCTCAAGTGGAACATTGCTAGCACTAGGATCTAAAGCATGCTTTAGTAGTGTTGAAGGCAGTCAGTTTTTGTTAGCTATCATGACCAACACAATGTGATCCATATTACTTCTATATTGAAAGAAAATATATTCAGGCACATGCTCCCACTAGAAGGTAATGAGGAAATTCAAAAGCTGTGAACGTCTTTTTAATGCCTAAAGGAATGATTGTGAGTTTTACTTACCATATAAATTGGTCAAATGATGCCGTATGCCGGAAGATTTGCTTTTTTTTTTTTTCTTCAGTCTCGGCAAGGCAGAGAAATTCTGTGGTGAAACGCTGCCACTGCTGGCCATTCAGTATAATCTGCAGATGGAAAAGTCCACTGTTAGCACAATTTTTACAAAGGGTAAACAGATCAATACTATGGAGTCTATATTATTGTGAAAATCAACAGCTCATTAGAAAATCAAATCCCAATTTGTAATTTTAACCTCCCATACTTCTTTGAATCCCACGCCTCACTTGCTAACACTCTCTAAACAACTGTAGCACATACATTAGGACATAGATCTATAGATCTTTTTCCCAGACAAGTGGCAGTGAACCCTTCTCAATTCATTTGTGTTAGGATATGGTACACCGATAGCAATTACGCCAGCTGATAAGTTGAGAGAGGAAGGGTTATGCTACAGTTAAAGGAAATAATAAAAACGAGGAATAGATTATTTACCATCCTCCTTTTAGCCAATTCCTACCAGTTCAGCAATAGTAAAGTTGAGACTCTTATGCTCAAACGTACGTTCATACAAATTCAGAAGTCTCAGAGAGTGCCCCAATTTCTTTCATCTTAACATCTTAGTTTGTAGTAGGGCATCCTGTCTACCCTACTACTCATTTAATTACCAAGATGAATGTATCCTACTGATTAATAGGCAACAGAGTGGCCCTCATGTCAGACAACATCTTGTTTTTGCTTTATGATGTCAGCTTGCTAGGCAACAGAGTGGCCCTCAGCTCAGACAACATTCTTGCTTTAGCTTTATGACGTCAGAGCACCAGTGGACCAATTGTCCTTGTGGAAGCTGACCACACAGGAGGATGAGATTTCAGAAGGTATGCAGTAGGTTACTATCTGTGTTTGTAAGGCAAGTAGGAGGGGGAATGGTAAAGGACTATGAACCACTCAAAGCATAGGGGCCTTTTTGAAAGTGGATGGGGATACAAAAATAGAGATTATCCTTAATACCAATCCATCTTGAGTATCAGAGTCCAACATACAAAGTGCAGGGGAAGACGTTAAATGAGCTTCCTTCTGTGAGAAGGAAACACTATCGTTCTCAAGTGAGATAGTGCATTTCAAACTCAAAGGCAGCAAATTCCTCAAGTGGAACATTGCTAGCACTAGGATCTAAAGCAGGCTTTAGTAGTGTTAAAGGCAGTCAGTTTTTGTTAGCTATCATGACCAACACAATGTGATCCATATTACTTCTATATTGAAAGAAAATATATTCAGGCACAGGCTCCCACTAGAAGGTAATGAGGAAATTCAAAAGCTGTGAACGTCTTTTTAATGCCTAAAGGAATGATTGTGAGTTTTACTTACCATATAGATTGGTCAAATGATGCCGTATGCCGGAAGATTTGCTTTTTTTTTTTTTTCTTCAGTCTCGGCAAGGCAGAGAAATTCTGTGGTGAAACGCTGCCACTGCTGGCCATTCAGTATAATCTGCAGATGGAAAAGTCCACTGTTAGCACAATTTTTACAAACGGTAAACAGATCAATACTATGGAGTCTATATTATTGTGAAACTCAACAGCTCATTAGAAAATCAAATCCCAATTTGTAATTTTAACCTCCCATACTTCTTTGAATCCCACGCCTCACTTGCTAACACTCTCTAAACAACTGTAGCACATACATTAGGACATAGATCTATAGATCTTTTTCCCAGACAAGTGGCAGTGAACCCTTCTCAATTCATTTGTGTTAGGATATGGTACACCGATAGCAATTAAGCCAGCTGATAAGTTGAGAGAGGAAGGGTTATGCTACAGTTAATGGAAATAATAAAAACGATGAATAGATTATTTACCATCCTCCTTTTAGCCAATTCCTACCAGTTCAGCAATAGTAAAGTTGAGACTCTTATGCTCAAACGTACGTTCATACAATCTCAGAAGTCTCAGAAACGGCCCCAATTTCTTTCATCTTAACATCTTAGTTCGTAGTAGGGCATCCTGTCTACCCTACTACTCATTTAATTACCAAGATGAATGTATCCTACTGATTAATAGGCAACAGAGTGGCCCTCATGTCAGACAACATCTTGTTTTTGCTTTATGATGTCAGCTTGCTAGGCAACAGAGTGGCCCTCAGGTCAGACAACATTCTTGCTTTAGCTTTATGACGTCAGAGCACCAGTGGACCAATTGTCCTTGTGGAAGCTGACCACACAGGAGGATGAGATTTCAGAAGGTATGCAGTAGGTTACTATCTGTGTTTGTAAGGCAAGTAGGAGGGGGAATGGTAAAGGACTATGAACCACTCAAAGCATAGGGGCCTTTTTGAAAGTGGATGGGGATACAAAAATAGAGATTATCCTTATACCAATCCATCTTGAGTATCAGAGTCCAACATACAAAGTGCAGGGGAAGACGTTAAATGAGCTTCCTTCTGTGAGAAGGAAACACTATCGTTCTCAAGTGAGATAGTGCATTTCAAACTCAAAGGCAGCAAATTCCTCAAGTGGAACATTGCTAGCACTAGGATCTAAAGCATGCTTTAGTAGTGTTGAAGGCAGTCAGTTTTTGTTAGCTATCATGACCAACACAATGTGATCCATATTACTTCTATATTGAAAGAAAATATATTCAGGCACATGCTCCCACTAGAAGGTAATGAGGAAATTCAAAAGCTGTGAACGTCTTTTTAATGCCTAAAGGAATGATTGTGAGTTTTACTTACCATATAAATTGGTCAAATGATGCCGTATGCCGGAAGATTTGCTTTTTTTTTTTTTCTTCAGTCTCGGCAAGGCAGAGAAATTCTGTGGTGAAACGCTGCCACTGCTGGCCATTCAGTATAATCTGCAGATGGAAAAGTCCACTGTTAGCACAATTTTTACAAAGGGTAAACAGATCAATACTATGGAGTCTATATTATTGTGAAAATAAACAGCTCATTAGAAAATCAAATCCCAATTTGTAATTTTAACCTCCCATACTTCTTTGAATCCCACGCCTCACTTGCTAACACTCTCTAAACAACTGTAGCACATACATTAGGACATAGATCTATAGATCTTTTTCCCAGACAAGTGGCAGTGAACCCTTCTCAATTCATTTGTGTTAGGATATGGTACACCGATAGCAATTACGCCAGCTGATAAGTTGAGAGAGGAAGGGTTATGCTACAGTTAAAGGAAATAATAAAAACGAGGAATAGATTATTTACCATCCTCCTTTTAGCCAATTCCTACCAGTTCAGCAATAGTAAAGTTGAGACTCTTATGCTCAAACGTACGTTCATACAAATTCAGAAGTCTCAGAGAGTGCCCCAATTTCTTTCATCTTAACATCTTAGTTTGTAGTAGGGCATCCTGTCTACCCTACTACTCATTTAATTACCAAGATGAATGTATCCTACTGATTAATAGGCAACAGAGTGGCCCTCATGTCAGACAACATCTTGTTTTTGCTTTATGATGTCAGCTTGCTAGGCAACAGAGTGGCCCTCAGCTCAGACAACATTCTTGCTTTAGCTTTATGACGTCAGAGCACCAGTGGACCAATTGTCCTTGTGGAAGCTGACCACACAGGAGGATGAGATTTCAGAAGGTATGCAGTAGGTTACTATCTGTGTTTGTAAGGCAAGTAGGAGGGGGAATGGTAAAGGACTATGAACCACTCAAAGCATAGGGGCCTTTTTGAAAGTGGATGGGGATACAAAAATAGAGATTATCCTTAATACCAATCCATCTTGAGTATCAGAGTCCAACATACAAAGTGCGGGGGAAGACGTTAAATGAGCTTCCTTCTGTGAGAAGGAAACACTATCGTTCTCAAGTGAGATAGTGCATTTCAAACTCAAAGGCAGCAAATTCCTCAAGTGGAACATTGCTAGCACTAGGATCTAAAGCAGGCTTTAGTAGTGTTGAAGGCAGTCAGTTTTTGTTAGCTATCATGACCAACACAATGTGATCCATATTACTTCTATATTGAAAGAAAATATATTCAGGCACAGGCTCCCACTAGAAGGTAATGAGGAAATTCAAAAGCTGTGAACGTCTTTTTAATGCCTAAAGGAATGATTGTGAGTTTTACTTACCATATAGATTGGTCAAATGATGCCGTATGCCGGAAGATTTGCTTTTTTTTTTTTCTTTAGTCTCGGCAAGGCAGAGAAATTCTGTGGTGAAACGCTGCCACTGCTGGCCATTCAGTATAATCTGCAGATGGAAAAGTCCACTGTTAGCACAATTTTTACAAACGGTAAACAGATCAATACTATGGAGTCTATATTATTGTGAAAATCAACAGCTCATTAGAAAATCAAATCCCAATTTGTAATTTTAACCTCCCATACTTCTTTGAATCCCACGCCTCACTTGCTAACACTCTCTAAACAACTGTAGCACATACATTAGGACATAGATCTATAGATCTTTTTCCCAGACAAGTGGCAGTGAACCCTTCTCAATTCATTTGTGTTAGGATATGGTACACCGATAGCAATTAAGCCAGCTGATAAGTTGAGAGGTGAAGGGTTATGCTACAGTTAATGGAAATAATAAAAACGATGAATAGATTATTTACCATCCTCCTTTTAGCCAATTCCTACCAGTTCAGCAATAGTAAAGTTGAGACTCTTATGCTCAAACGTATGTTCATACAAATTCAGAAGTCTCAGAGAGTGCCCCAATTTCTTTCATCTTAACATCTTAGTTTGTAGTAGGGCATCCTGTCTACCCTACTACTCATTTAATTACCAAGATGAATGTATCCTACTGATTAATAGGCAACAGAGTGGCCCTCATGTCAGACAACATCTTGTTTTTGCTTTATGATGTCAGCTTGCTAGGCAACAGAGTGGCCCTCAGGTCAGACAACATTCTTGCTTTAGCTTTATGACGTCAGAGCACCGGTGGACCAATTGTCCTTGTGGAAGCTGACCACACAGGAGGATGAGATTTCAGAAGGTATGCAGTAGATTACTATCTGTGTTTGTAAGGCAAGTAGGAGGGGGAATGGTAAAGGACTATGAACCACTCAAAGCATAGGGGCCTTTTTGAAAGTGGATGGGGATACAAAAATAGAGATTATCCTTAATACCAATCCATCTTGAGTATCAGAGTCCAACATACAAAGTGCAGGGGAAGACGTTAAATGAGCTTCCTTCTGTGAGAAGGAAACACTATCGTTCTCAAGTGAGATAGTGCATTTCAAACTCAAAGGCAGCAAATTCCTCAAGTGGAACATTGCTAGCACTAGGATCTAAAGCAGGCTTTAGTAGTGTTGAAGGCAGTCAGTTTTTGTTAGCTATCATGACCAACACAATGTGATCCATATTACTTCTATATTGAAAGAAAATATATTCAGGCACAGGCTCCCACTAGAAGGTAATGAGGAAATTCAAAAGCTGTGAACGTCTTTTTAATGCCTAAAGGAATGATTGTGAGTTTTACTTACCATATAGATTGGTCAAATGATGCCGTATGCCGGAAGATTTGCTTTTTTTTTTTTTCTTTAGTCTCGGCAAGGCAGAGAAATTCTGTGGTGAAACGCTGCCACTGCTGGCCATTCAGTATAATCTGCAGATGGAAAAGTCCACTGTTAGCACAATTTTTACAAACGGTAAACAGATCAATACTATGGAGTCTATATTATTGTGAAAATCAACAGCTCATTAGAAAATCAAATCCCAATTTGTAATTTTAACCTCCCATACTTCTTTGAATCCCACGCCTCACTTGCTAACACTCTCTAAACAACTGTAGCACATACATTAGGACATAGATCTATAGATCTTTTTCCCAGACAAGTGGCAGTGAACCCTTCTCAATTCATTTGTGTTAGGATATGGTACACCGATAGCAATTAAGCCAGCTGATAAGTTGAGAGGTGAAGGGTTATGCTACAGTTAATGGAAATAATAAAAACGATGAATAGATTATTTACCATCCTCCTTTTAGCCAATTCCTACCAGTTCAGCAATAGTAAAGTTGAGACTCTTATGCTCAAACGTACGTTCATACAAATTCAGAAGTCTCAGAGAGTGCCCCAATTTCTTTCATCTTAACATCTTAGTTTGTAGTAGGGCATCCTGTCTACCCTACTACTCATTTAATTACCAAGATGAATGTATCCTACTGATTAATAGGCAACAGAGTGGCCCTCATGTCAGACCACATCTTGTTTTTGCTTTATGATGTCAGCTTGCTAGGCAACAGAGTGGCCCTCAGCTCAGACAACATTCTTGCTTTAGCTTTATGACGTCAGAGCACCAGTGGACCAATTGTCCTTGTGGAAGCTGACCACACAGGAGGATGAGATTTCAGAAGGTATGCAGTAGGTTACTATCTGTGTTTGTAAGGCAAGTAGGAGGGGGAATGGTAAAGGACTATGAACCACTCAAAGCATAGGGGCCTTTTTGAAAGTGGATGGGGATACAAAAATAGAGATTATCCTTATACCAATCCATCTTGAGTATCAGAGTCCAACATACAAAGTGCAGGGGAAGACGTTAAATGAGCTTCCTTCTGTGAGAAGGAAACACTATCGTTCTCAAGTGAGATAGTGCATTTCAAACTCAAAGGCAGCAAATTCCTCAAGTGGAACATTGCTAGCACTAGGATCTAAAGCAGGCTTTAGTAGTGTTGAAGGCAGTCAGTTTTTGTTAGCTATCATGACCAACACAATGTGATCCATATTACTTCTATATTGAAAGAAAATATATTCAGGCACATGCTCCCACTAGAAGGTAATGAGGAAATTCAAAAGCTGTGAACGTCTTTTTAATGCCTAAAGGAATGATTGTGAGTTTTACTTACCATATAAATTGGTCAAATGATGCCGTATGCCGGAAGACTTGCTTTTTTTTTTTTCTTCAGTCTCGGCAAGGCAGAGAAATTCTGTGGTGAACCGCTGCCACTGCTGGCCATTCAGTATAATCTGCAGATGGAAAAGTCCACTGTTAGCACAATTTTTACAAAGGGTAAACAGATCAATACCATGGAATCTATATTATTGTGAAAATCAACAGCTCATTAGAAAATCAAATCCCAATTTGTAATTTTAACCTCCCATACTTCTTTGAATCCCACGCCTCACTTGCTAACACTCTCTAAACAACTGTAGCACATACATTAGGACATAGATCTATAGATCTTTTTCCCAGACAAGTGGCAGTGAACCCTTCTAAATTCATTTGTGTTAGGATATGGTACACCGATAGCAATTACGCCAGCTGATAAGTTGAGAGAGGAAGGGTTATGCTACAGTTAATGGAAATAATAAAAACGAGGAATAGATTATTTACCATCCTCATTTTAGCCAATTCCTACCAGTTCAGCAATAGTAAAGTTGAGACTCTTATGCTCAAACGTACGTTCATACAAATTCAGAAGTCTCAGAGAGTGCCCCAATTTCTTTCATCTTAACATCTTAGTTTGTAGTAGGGCATCCTGTCTACCCTACTACTCATTTAATTACCAAGATGAATGTATCCTACTGATTAATAGGCAACAGAGTGGCCCTCATGTCAGACAACATCTTGTTTTTGCTTTATGATGTCAGCTTGCTAGGCAACAGAGTGGCCCTCAGCTCAGACAACATTCTTGCTTTAGCTTTATGACGTCAGAGCACCAGTGGACCAATTGTCCTTGTGGAAGCTGACCACACAGGAGGATGAGATTTCAGAAGGTATGCAGTAGGTTACTATCTGTGTTTGTAAGGCAAGTAGGAGGGGGAATGGTAAAGGACTATGAACCACTCAAAGCATAGGGGCCTTTTTGAAAGTGGATGGGGATACAAAAATAGAGATTATCCTTAATACCAATCCATCTTGAGTATCAGAGTCCAACATACAAAGTGCAGGGGAAGACGTTAAATGAGCTTCCTTCTGTGAGAAGGAAACACTATCGTTCTCAAGTGAGATAGTGCATTTCAAACTCAAAGGCAGCAAATTCCTCAAGTGGAACATTGCTAGCACTAGGATCTAAAGCAGGCTTTAGTAGTGTTGAAGGCAGTCAGTTTTTGTTAGCTATCATGACCAACACAATGTGATCCATATTACTTCTATATTGAAAGAAAATATATTCAGGCACAGGCTCCCACTAGAAGGTAATGAGGAAATTCAAAAGCTGTGAACGTCTTTTTAATGCCTAAAGGAATGATTGTGAGTTTTACTTACCATATAGATTGGTCAAATGATGCCGTATGCCGGAAGATTTGCTTTTTTTTTTTTTCTTTAGTCTCGGCAAGGCAGAGAAATTCTGTGGTGAAACGCTGCCACTGCTGGCCATTCAGTATAATCTGCAGATGGAAAAGTCCACTGTTAGCACAATTTTTACAAACGGTAAACAGATCAATACTATGGAGTCTATATTATTGTGAAAATCAACAGCTCATTAGAAAATCAAATCCCAATTTGTAATTTTAACCTCCCATACTTCTTTGAATCCCACGCCTCACTTGCTAACACTCTCTAAACAACTGTAGCACATACATTAGGACATAGATCTATAGATCTTTTTCCCAGACAAGTGGCAGTGAACCCTTCTCAATTCATTTGTGTTAGGATATGGTACACCGATAGCAATTAAGCCAGCTGATAAGTTGAGAGGTGAAGGGTTATGCTACAGTTAATGGAAATAATAAAAACGATGAATAGATTATTTACCATCCTCCTTTTAGCCAATTCCTACCAGTTCAGCAATAGTAAAGTTGAGACTCTTATGCTCAAACGTACGTTCATACAAATTCAGAAGTCTCAGAGAGTGCCCCAATTTCTTTCATCTTAACATCTTAGTTTGTAGTAGGGCATCCTGTCTACCCTACTACTCATTTAATTACCAAGATGAATGTATCCTACTGATTAATAGGCAACAGAGTGGCCCTCATGTCAGACCACATCTTGTTTTTGCTTTATGATGTCAGCTTGCTAGGCAACAGAGTGGCCCTCAGCTCAGACAACATTCTTGCTTTAGCTTTATGACGTCAGAGCACCAGTGGACCAATTGTCCTTGTGGAAGCTGACCACACAGGAGGATGAGATTTCAGAAGGTATGCAGTAGGTTACTATCTGTGTTTGTAAGGCAAGTAGGAGGGGGAATGGTAAAGGACTATGAACCACTCAAAGCATAGGGGCCTTTTTGAAAGTGGATGGGGATACAAAAATAGAGATTATCCTTATACCAATCCATCTTGAGTATCAGAGTCCAACATACAAAGTGCAGGGGAAGACGTTAAATGAGCTTCCTTCTGTGAGAAGGAAACACTATCGTTCTCAAGTGAGATAGTGCATTTCAAACTCAAAGGCAGCAAATTCCTCAAGTGGAACATTGCTAGCACTAGGATCTAAAGCAGGCTTTAGTAGTGTTGAAGGCAGTCAGTTTTTGTTAGCTATCATGACCAACACAATGTGATCCATATTACTTCTATATTGAAAGAAAATATATTCAGGCACATGCTCCCACTAGAAGGTAATGAGGAAATTCAAAAGCTGTGAACGTCTTTTTAATGCCTAAAGGAATGATTGTGAGTTTTACTTACCATATAAATTGGTCAAATGATGCCGTATGCCGGAAGACTTGCTTTTTTTTTTTCTTCAGTCTCGGCAAGGCAGAGAAATTCTGTGGTGAACCGCTGCCACTGCTGGCCATTCAGTATAATCTGCAGATGGAAAAGTCCACTGTTAGCACAATTTTTACAAAGGGTAAACAGATCAATACCATGGAATCTATATTATTGTGAAAATCAACAGCTCATTAGAAAATCAAATCCCAATTTGTAATTTTAACCTCCCATACTTCTTTGAATCCCACGCCTCACTTGCTAACACTCTCTAAACAACTGTAGCACATACATTAGGACATAGATCTATAGATCTTTTTCCCAGACAAGTGGCAGTGAACCCTTCTAAATTCATTTGTGTTAGGATATGGTACACCGATAGCAATTACGCCAGCTGATAAGTTGAGAGAGGAAGGGTTATGCTACAGTTAATGGAAATAATAAAAACGAGGAATAGATTATTTACCATCCTCATTTTAGCCAATTCCTACCAGTTCAGCAATAGTAAAGTTGAGACTCTTATGCTCAAACGTACGTTCATACAAATTCAGAAGTCTCAGAGAGTGCCCCAATTTCTTTCATCTTAACATCCTAGTTTGTAGTAGGGCATCCTGTCTACCCTACTACTCATTTAATTACCAAGATGAATGTATCCTACTGATTAATAGGCAACAGAGTGGCCCTCATGTCAGACAACATCTTGTTTTTGCTTTATGATGTCAGCTTGCTAGGCAACAGAGTGGCCCTCAGGTCAGACAACATTCTTGCTTTAGCTTTATGACGTCAGAGCACCGGTGGACCAATTGTCCTTGTGGAAGCTGACCACACAGGAGGATGAGATTTCAGAAGGTATGCAGTAGGTTACTATCTGTGTTTGTAAGGCAAGTAGGAGGGGGAATGGTAAAGGACTATGAACCACTCAAAGCATAGGGGCCTTTTTGAAAGTGGATGGGGATACAAAAATAGAGATTATCCTTAATACCAATCCATCTTGAGTATCAGAGTCCAACATACAAAGTGCAGGGGAAGACGTTAAATGAGCTTCCTTCTGTGAGAAGGAAACACTATCGTTCTCAAGTGAGATAGTGCATTTCAAACTCAAAGGCAGCAAATTCCTCAAGTGGAACATTGCTAGCACTAGGATCTAAAGCAGGCTTTAGTAGTGTTGAAGGCAGTCAGTTTTTGTTAGCTATCATGACCAACACAATGTGATCCATATTACTTCTATATTGAAAGAAAATATATTCAGGCACAGGCTCCCACTAGAAGGTAATGAGGAAATTCAAAAGCTGTGAACGTCTTTTTAATGCCTAAAGGAATGATTGTGAGTTTTACTTACCATATAGATTGGTCAAATGATGCCGTATGCCGGAAGATTTGCTTTTTTTTTTTTTCTTTAGTCTCGGCAAGGCAGAGAAATTCTGTGGTGAAACGCTGCCACTGCTGGCCATTCAGTATAATCTGCAGATGGAAAAGTCCACTGTTAGCACAATTTTTACAAACGGTAAACAGATCAATACTATGGAGTCTATATTATTGTGAAAATCAACAGCTCATTAGAAAATCAAATCCCAATTTGTAATTTTAACCTCCCATACTTCTTTGAATCCCACGCCTCACTTGCTAACACTCTCTAAACAACTGTAGCACATACATTAGGACATAGATCTATAGATCTTTTTCCCAGACAAGTGGCAGTGAACCCTTCTCAATTCATTTGTGTTAGGATATGGTACACCGATAGCAATTAAGCCAGCTGATAAGTTGAGAGGTGAAGGGTTATGCTACAGTTAATGGAAATAATAAAAACGATGAATAGATTATTTACCATCCTCCTTTTAGCCAATTCCTACCAGTTCAGCAATAGTAAAGTTGAGACTCTTATGCTCAAACGTACGTTCATACAAATTCAGAAGTCTCAGAGAGTGCCCCAATTTCTTTCATCTTAACATCTTAGTTTGTAGTAGGGCATCCTGTCTACCCTACTACTCATTTAATTACCAAGATGAATGTATCCTACTGATTAATAGGCAACAGAGTGGCCCTCATGTCAGACCACATCTTGTTTTTGCTTTATGATGTCAGCTTGCTAGGCAACAGAGTGGCCCTCAGCTCAGACAACATTCTTGCTTTAGCTTTATGACGTCAGAGCACCAGTGGACCAATTGTCCTTGTGGAAGCTGACCACACAGGAGGATGAGATTTCAGAAGGTATGCAGTAGGTTACTATCTGTGTTTGTAAGGCAAGTAGGAGGGGGAATGGTAAAGGACTATGAACCACTCAAAGCATAGGGGCCTTTTTGAAAGTGGATGGGGATACAAAAATAGAGATTATCCTTATACCAATCCATCTTGAGTATCAGAGTCCAACATACAAAGTGCAGGGGAAGACGTTAAATGAGCTTCCTTCTGTGAGAAGGAAACACTATCGTTCTCAAGTGAGATAGTGCATTTCAAACTCAAAGGCAGCAAATTCCTCAAGTGGAACATTGCTAGCACTAGGATCTAAAGCAGGCTTTAGTAGTGTTGAAGGCAGTCAGTTTTTGTTAGCTATCATGACCAACACAATGTGATCCATATTACTTCTATATTGAAAGAAAATATATTCAGGCACATGCTCCCACTAGAAGGTAATGAGGAAATTCAAAAGCTGTGAACGTCTTTTTAATGCCTAAAGGAATGATTGTGAGTTTTACTTACCATATAAATTGGTCAAATGATGCCGTATGCCGGAAGACTTGCTTTTTTTTTTTTCTTCAGTCTCGGCAAGGCAGAGAAATTCTGTGGTGAACCGCTGCCACTGCTGGCCATTCAGTATAATCTGCAGATGGAAAAGTCCACTGTTAGCACAATTTTTACAAAGGGTAAACAGATCAATACCATGGAATCTATATTATTGTGAAAATCAACAGCTCATTAGAAAATCAAATCCCAATTTGTAATTTTAACCTCCCATACTTCTTTGAATCCCACGCCTCACTTGCTAACACTCTCTAAACAACTGTAGCACATACATTAGGACATAGATCTATAGATCTTTTTCCCAGACAAGTGGCAGTGAACCCTTCTAAATTCATTTGTGTTAGGATATGGTACACCGATAGCAATTACGCCAGCTGATAAGTTGAGAGAGGAAGGGTTATGCTACAGTTAATGGAAATAATAAAAACGAGAAATAGATTATTTACCATCCTCATTTTAGCCAATTCCTACCAGTTCAGCAATAGTAAAGTTGAGACTCTTATGCTCAAACGTACGTTCATACAAATTCAGAAGTCTCAGAGAGTGCCCCAATTTCTTTCATCTTAACATCTTAGTTTGTAGTAGGGCATCCTGTCTACCCTACTACTCATTTAATTACCAAGATGAATGTATCCTACTGATTAATAGGCAACAGAGTGGCCCTCATGTCAGACAACATCTTGTTTTTGCTTTATGATGTCAGCTTGCTAGGCAACAGAGTGGCCCTCAGCTCAGACAACATTCTTGCTTTAGCTTTATGACGTCAGAGCACCAGTGGACCAATTGTCCTTGTGGAAGCTGACCACACAGGAGGATGAGATTTCAGAAGGTATGCAGTAGGTTACTATCTGTGTTTGTAAGGCAAGTAGGAGGGGGAATGGTAAAGGACTATGAACCACTCAAAGCATAGGGGCCTTTTTGAAAGTGGATGGGGATACAAAAATAGAGATTATCCTTAATACCAATCCATCTTGAGTATCAGAGTCCAACATACAAAGTGCAGGGGAAGACGTTAAATGAGCTTCCTTCTGTGAGAAGGAAACACTATCGTTCTCAAGTGAGATAGTGCATTTCAAACTCAAAGGCAGCAAATTCCTCAAGTGGAACATTGCTAGCACTAGGATCTAAAGCAGGCTTTAGTAGTGTTGAAGGCAGTCAGTTTTTGTTAGCTATCATGACCAACACAATGTGATCCATATTACTTCTATATTGAAAGAAAATATATTCAGGCACAGGCTCCCACTAGAAGGTAATGAGGAAATTCAAAAGCTGTGAACGTCTTTTTAATGCCTAAAGGAATGATTGTGAGTTTTACTTACCATATAGATTGGTCAAATGATGCCGTATGCCGGAAGATTTGCTTTTTTTTTTTTTCTTTAGTCTCGGCAAGGCAGAGAAATTCTGTGGTGAAACGCTGCCACTGCTGGCCATTCAGTATAATCTGCAGATGGAAAAGTCCACTGTTAGCACAATTTTTACAAACGGTAAACAGATCAATACTATGGAGTCTATATTATTGTGAAAATCAACAGCTCATTAGAAAATCAAATCCCAATTTGTAATTTTAACCTCCCATACTTCTTTGAATCCCACGCCTCACTTGCTAACACTCTCTAAACAACTGTAGCACATACATTAGGACATAGATCTATAGATCTTTTTCCCAGACAAGTGGCAGTGAACCCTTCTCAATTCATTTGTGTTAGGATATGGTACACCGATAGCAATTAAGCCAGCTGATAAGTTGAGAGGTGAAGGGTTATGCTACAGTTAATGGAAATAATAAAAACGATGAATAGATTATTTACCATCCTCCTTTTAGCCAATTCCTACCAGTTCAGCAATAGTAAAGTTGAGACTCTTATGCTCAAACGTACGTTCATACAAATTCAGAAGTCTCAGAGAGTGCCCCAATTTCTTTCATCTTAACATCTTAGTTTGTAGTAGGGCATCCTGTCTACCCTACTACTCATTTAATTACCAAGATGAATGTATCCTACTGATTAATAGGCAACAGAGTGGCCCTCATGTCAGACCACATCTTGTTTTTGCTTTATGATGTCAGCTTGCTAGGCAACAGAGTGGCCCTCAGCTCAGACAACATTCTTGCTTTAGCTTTATGACGTCAGAGCACCAGTGGACCAATTGTCCTTGTGGAAGCTGACCACACAGGAGGATGAGATTTCAGAAGGTATGCAGTAGGTTACTATCTGTGTTTGTAAGGCAAGTAGGAGGGGGAATGGTAAAGGACTATGAACCACTCAAAGCATAGGGGCCTTTTTGAAAGTGGATGGGGATACAAAAATAGAGATTATCCTTATACCAATCCATCTTGAGTATCAGAGTCCAACATACAAAGTGCAGGGGAAGACGTTAAATGAGCTTCCTTCTGTGAGAAGGAAACACTATCGTTCTCAAGTGAGATAGTGCATTTCAAACTCAAAGGCAGCAAATTCCTCAAGTGGAACATTGCTAGCACTAGGATCTAAAGCAGGCTTTAGTAGTGTTGAAGGCAGTCAGTTTTTGTTAGCTATCATGACCAACACAATGTGATCCATATTACTTCTATATTGAAAGAAAATATATTCAGGCACATGCTCCCACTAGAAGGTAATGAGGAAATTCAAAAGCTGTGAACGTCTTTTTAATGCCTAAAGGAATGATTGTGAGTTTTACTTACCATATAAATTGGTCAAATGATGCCGTATGCCGGAAGACTTGCTTTTTTTTTTTTCTTCAGTCTCGGCAAGGCAGAGAAATTCTGTGGTGAACCGCTGCCACTGCTGGCCATTCAGTATAATCTGCAGATGGAAAAGTCCACTGTTAGCACAATTTTTACAAAGGGTAAACAGATCAATACCATGGAATCTATATTATTGTGAAAATCAACAGCTCATTAGAAAATCAAATCCCAATTTGTAATTTTAACCTCCCATACTTCTTTGAATCCCACGCCTCACTTGCTAACACTCTCTAAACAACTGTAGCACATACATTAGGACATAGATCTATAGATCTTTTTCCCAGACAAGTGGCAGTGAACCCTTCTAAATTCATTTGTGTTAGGATATGGTACACCGATAGCAATTACGCCAGCTGATAAGTTGAGAGAGGAAGGGTTATGCTACAGTTAATGGAAATAATAAAAACGAGGAATAGATTATTTACCATCCTCATTTTAGCCAATTCCTACCAGTTCAGCAATAGTAAAGTTGAGACTCTTATGCTCAAACGTACGTTCATACAAATTCAGAAGTCTCAGAGAGTGCCCCAATTTCTTTCATCTTAACATCCTAGTTTGTAGTAGGGCATCCTGTCTACCCTACTACTCATTTAATTACCAAGATGAATGTATCCTACTGATTAATAGGCAACAGAGTGGCCCTCATGTCAGACAACATCTTGTTTTTGCTTTATGATGTCAGCTTGCTAGGCAACAGAGTGGCCCTCAGGTCAGACAACATTCTTGCTTTAGCTTTATGACGTCAGAGCACCGGTGGACCAATTGTCCTTGTGGAAGCTGACCACACAGGAGGATGAGATTTCAGAAGGTATGCAGTAGGTTACTATCTGTGTTTGTAAGGCAAGTAGGAGGGGGAATGGTAAAGGACTATGAACCACTCAAAGCATAGGGGCCTTTTTGAAAGTGGATGGGGATACAAAAATAGAGATTATCCTTAATACCAATCCATCTTGAGTATCAGAGTCCAACATACAAAGTGCAGGGGAAGACGTTAAATGAGCTTCCTTCTGTGAGAAGGAAACACTATCGTTCTCAAGTGAGATAGTGCATTTCAAACTCAAAGGCAGCAAATTCCTCAAGTGGAACATTGCTAGCACTAGGATCTAAAGCAGGCTTTAGTAGTGTTGAAGGCAGTCAGTTTTTGTTAGCTATCATGACCAACACAATGTGATCCATATTACTTCTATATTGAAAGAAAATATATTCAGGCACAGGCTCCCACTAGAAGGTAATGAGGAAATTCAAAAGCTGTGAACGTCTTTTTAATGCCTAAAGGAATGATTGTGAGTTTTACTTACCATATAGATTGGTCAAATGATGCCGTATGCCGGAAGATTTGCTTTTTTTTTTTTTCTTTAGTCTCGGCAAGGCAGAGAAATTCTGTGGTGAAACGCTGCCACTGCTGGCCATTCAGTATAATCTGCAGATGGAAAAGTCCACTGTTAGCACAATTTTTACAAACGGTAAACAGATCAATACTATGGAGTCTATATTATTGTGAAAATCAACAGCTCATTAGAAAATCAAATCCCAATTTGTAATTTTAACCTCCCATACTTCTTTGAATCCCACGCCTCACTTGCTAACACTCTCTAAACAACTGTAGCACATACATTAGGACATAGATCTATAGATCTTTTTCCCAGACAAGTGGCAGTGAACCCTTCTCAATTCATTTGTGTTAGGATATGGTACACCGATAGCAATTAAGCCAGCTGATAAGTTGAGAGGTGAAGGGTTATGCTACAGTTAATGGAAATAATAAAAACGATGAATAGATTATTTACCATCCTCCTTTTAGCCAATTCCTACCAGTTCAGCAATAGTAAAGTTGAGACTCTTATGCTCAATCGTACGTTCATACAAATTCAGAAGTCTCAGAGAGTGCCCCAATTTCTTTCATCTTAACATCTTAGTTTGTAGTAGGGCATCCTGTCTACCCTACTACTCATTTAATTACCAAGATGAATGTATCCTACTGATTAATAGGCAACAGAGTGGCCCTCATGTCAGACAACATCTTGTTTTTGCTTTATGATGTCAGCTTGCTAGGCAACAGAGTGGCCCTCAGCTCAGACAACATTCTTGCTTTAGCTTTATGACGTCAGAGCACCAGTGGACCAATTGTCCTTGTGGAAGCTGACCACACAGGAGGATGAGATTTCAGAAGGTATGCAGTAGGTTACTATCTGTGTTTGTAAGGCAAGTAGGAGGGGGAATGGTAAAGGACTATGAACCACTCAAAGCATAGGGGCCTTTTTGAAAGTGGATGGGGATACAAAAATAGAGATTATCCTTAATACCAATCCATCTTGAGTATCAGAGTCCAACATACAAAGTGCAGGGGAAGACGTTAAATGAGCTTCCTTCTGTGAGAAGGAAACACTATCGTTCTCAAGTGAGATAGTGCATTTCAAACTCAAAGGCAGCAAATTCCTCAAGTGGAACATTGCTAGCACTAGGATCTAAAGCAGGCTTTAGTAGTGTTGAAGGCAGTCAGTTTTTGTTAGCTATCATGACCAACACAATGTGATCCATATTACTTCTATATTGAAAGAAAATATATTCAGGCACAGGCTCCCACTAGAAGGTAATGAGGAAATTCAAAAGCTGTGAACGTCTTTTTAATGCCTAAAGGAATGATTGTGAGTTTTACTTACCATATAGATTGGTCAAATGATGCCGTATGCCGGAAGATTTGCTTTTTTTTTTTTTCTTTAGTCTCGGCAAGGCAGAGAAATTCTGTGGTGAAACGCTGCCACTGCTGGCCATTCAGTATAATCTGCAGATGGAAAAGTCCACTGTTAGCACAATTTTTACAAACGGTAAACAGATCAATACTATGGAGTCTATATTATTGTGAAAATCAACAGCTCATTAGAAAATCAAATCCCAATTTGTAATTTTAACCTCCCATACTTCTTTGAATCCCACGCCTCACTTGCTAACACTCTCTAAACAACTGTAGCACATACATTAGGACATAGATCTATAGATCTTTTTCCCAGACAAGTGGCAGTGAACCCTTCTCAATTCATTTGTGTTAGGATATGGTACACCGATAGCAATTAAGCCAGCTGATAAGTTGAGAGGTGAAGGGTTATGCTACAGTTAATGGAAATAATAAAAACGATGAATAGATTATTTACCATCCTCCTTTTAGCCAATTCCTACCAGTTCAGCAATAGTAAAGTTGAGACTCTTATGCTCAAACGTACGTTCATACAAATTCAGAAGTCTCAGAGAGTGCCCCAATTTCTTTCATCTTAACATCTTAGTTTGTAGTAGGGCATCCTGTCTACCCTACTACTCATTTAATTACCAAGATGAATGTATCCTACTGATTAATAGGCAACAGAGTGGCCCTCATGTCAGACAACATCTTGTTTTTGCTTTATGATGTCAGCTTGCTAGGCAACAGAGTGGCCCTCAGCTCAGACAACATTCTTGCTTTAGCTTTATGACGTCAGAGCACCAGTGGACCAATTGTCCTTGTGGAAGCTGACCACACAGGAGGATGAGATTTCAGAAGGTATGCAGTAGGTTACTATCTGTGTTTGTAAGGCAAGTAGGAGGGGGAATGGTAAAGGACTATGAACCACTCAAAGCATAGGGGCCTTTTTGAAAGTAGATGGGGATACAAAAATAGAGATTACCCTTAATACCAATCCATCTTGAGTATCAGAGTCCAACATACAAAGTGCAGGGGAAGACGTTAAATGAGCTTCCTTCTGTGAGAAGGAAACACTATCGTTCTCAAGTGAGATAGTGCATTTCAAACTCAAAGGCAGCAAATTCCTCAAGTGGAACATTGCTAGCACTAGGATCTAAAGCAGGCTTTAGTAGTGTTGAAGGCAGTCAGTTTTTGTTAGCTATCATGACCAACACAATGTGATCCATATTACTTCTATATTGAAAGAAAATATATTCAGGCACATGCTCCCACTAGAAGGTAATGAGGAAATTCAAAAGCTGTGAACGTCTTTTTAATGCCTAAAGGAATGATTGTGAGTTTTACTTACCATATAAATTGGTCAAATGATGCCGTATGCCGGAAGACTTGCTTTTTTTTTTTTCTTCAGTCTCGGCAAGGCAGAGAAATTCTGTGGTGAACCGCTGCCACTGCTGGCCATTCAGTATAATCTGCAGATGGAAAAGTCCACTGTTAGCACAATTTTTACAAAGGGTAAACAGATCAATACCATGGAATCTATATTATTGTGAAAATCAACAGCTCATTAGAAAATCAAATCCCAATTTGTAATTTTAACCTCCCATACTTCTTTGAATCCCACGCCTCACTTGCTAACACTCTCTAAACAACTGTAGCACATACATTAGGACATAGATCTATAGATCTTTTTCCCAGACAAGTGGCAGTGAACCCTTCTCAATTCATTTGTGTTAGGATATGGTACACCGATAGCAATTACGCCAGCTGATAAGTTGAGAGAGGAAGGGTTATGCTACAGTTAATGGAAATAATAAAAACGAGGAATAGATTATTTACCATCCTCATTTTAGCCAATTCCTACCAGTTCAGCAATAGTAAAGTTGAGACTCTTATGCTCAAACGTACGTTCATACAAATTCAGAAGTCTCAGAGAGTGCCCCAATTTCTTTCATCTTAACATCCTAGTTTGTAGTAGGGCATCCTGTCTACCCTACTACTCATTTAATTACCAAGATGAATGTATCCTACTGATTAATAGGCAACAGAGTGGCCCTCATGTCAGACAACATCTTGTTTTTGCTTTATGATGTCAGCTTGCTAGGCAACAGAGTGGCCCTCAGGTCAGACAACATTCTTGCTTTAGCTTTATGACGTCAGAGCACCGGTGGACCAATTGTCCTTGTGGAAGCTGACCACACAGGAGGATGAGATTTCAGAAGGTATGCAGTAGGTTACTATCTGTGTTTGTAAGGCAAGTAGGAGGGGGAATGGTAAAGGACTATGAACCACTCAAAGCATAGGGGCCTTTTTGAAAGTGGATGGGGATACAAAAATAGAGATTATCCTTAATACCAATCCATCTTGAGTATCAGAGTCCAACATACAAAGTGCAGGGGAAGACGTTAAATGAGCTTCCTTCTGTGAGAAGGAAACACTATCGTTCTCAAGTGAGATAGTGCATTTCAAACTCAAAGGCAGCAAATTCCTCAAGTGGAACATTGCTAGCACTAGGATCTAAAGCAGGCTTTAGTAGTGTTGAAGGCAGTCAGTTTTTGTTAGCTATCATGACCAACACAATGTGATCCATATTACTTCTATATTGAAAGAAAATATATTCAGGCACAGGCTCCCACTAGAAGGTAATGAGGAAATTCAAAAGCTGTGAACGTCTTTTTAATGCCTAAAGGAATGATTGTGAGTTTTACTTACCATATAGATTGGTCAAATGATGCCGTATGCCGGAAGATTTGCTTTTTTTTTTTTTCTTTAGTCTCGGCAAGGCAGAGAAATTCTGTGGTGAAACGCTGCCACTGCTGGCCATTCAGTATAATCTGCAGATGGAAAAGTCCACTGTTAGCACAATTTTTACAAACGGTAAACAGATCAATACTATGGAGTCTATATTATTGTGAAAATCAACAGCTCATTAGAAAATCAAATCCCAATTTGTAATTTTAACCTCCCATACTTCTTTGAATCCCACGCCTCACTTGCTAACACTCTCTAAACAACTGTAGCACATACATTAGGACATAGATCTATAGATCTTTTTCCCAGACAAGTGGCAGTGAACCCTTCTCAATTCATTTGTGTTAGGATATGGTACACCGATAGCAATTAAGCCAGCTGATAAGTTGAGAGGTGAAGGGTTATGCTACAGTTAATGGAAATAATAAAAACGATGAATAGATTATTTACCATCCTCCTTTTAGCCAATTCCTACCAGTTCAGCAATAGTAAAGTTGAGACTCTTATGCTCAAACGTACGTTCATACAAATTCAGAAGTCTCAGAGAGTGCCCCAATTTCTTTCATCTTAACATCTTAGTTTGTAGTAGGGCATCCTGTCTACCCTACTACTCATTTAATTACCAAGATGAATGTATCCTACTGATTAATAGGCAACAGAGTGGCCCTCATGTCAGACAACATCTTGTTTTTGCTTTATGATGTCAGCTTGCTAGGCAACAGAGTGGCCCTCAGCTCAGACAACATTCTTGCTTTAGCTTTATGACGTCAGAGCACCAGTGGACCAATTGTCCTTGTGGAAGCTGACCACACAGGAGGATGAGATTTCAGAAGGTATGCAGTAGGTTACTATCTGTGTTTGTAAGGCAAGTAGGAGGGGGAATGGTAAAGGACTATGAACCACTCAAAGCATAGGGGCCTTTTTGAAAGTAGATGGGGATACAAAAATAGAGATTACCCTTAATACCAATCCATCTTGAGTATCAGAGTCCAACATACAAAGTGCAGGGGAAGACGTTAAATGAGCTTCCTTCTGTGAGAAGGAAACACTATCGTTCTCAAGTGAGATAGTGCATTTCAAACTCAAAGGCAGCAAATTCCTCAAGTGGAACATTGCTAGCACTAGGATCTAAAGCAGGCTTTAGTAGTGTTAAAGGCAGTCAGTTTTTGTTAGCTATCATGACCAACACAATGTGATCCATATTACTTCTATATTGAAAGAAAATATATTCAGGCACAGGCTCCCACTAGAAGGTAATGAGGAAATTCAAAAGCTGTGAACGTCTTTTTAATGTCTAAAGGAATGATTGTGAGTTTTACTTACCATATAAATTGGTCAAATGATGCCGTATGCCGGAAGATTTGCTTTTTTTTTTCTTCAGTCTCGGCAAGGCAGAGAAATTCTGTGGTGAAACGCTGCCACTGCTGGCCATTCAGTATAATCTGCAGATGGAAAAGTCCACTGTTAGCACAATTTTTACAAACGGTAAACAGATCAATACTATGGAGTCTATATTATTGTGAAAATCAACAGCTCATTAAAAAATCAAATCCCAATTTGTAATTTTAACCTCCCATACTTCTTTGAATCCCACGCCTCACTTGCTAACACTCTCTAAACAACTGTAGCACATACATTAGGACATAGATCTATAGATCTTTTTCCCAGACAAGTGGCAGTGAACCCTTCTCAATTCATTTGTGTTAGGATATGGTACACCGATAGCAATTAAGCCAGCTGATAAGTTGAGAGAGGAAGGGTTATGCTACAGTTAATGGAAATAATAAAAACGATGAATAGATTATTTACCATCCTCATTTTAGCCAATTCCTACCAGTTCAGCAATAGTAAAGTTGAGACTCTTATGCTCAAACGTACGTTCATACAAATTCAGAAGTCTCAGAGAGTGCCCCAATTTCTTTCATCTTAACATCCTAGTTTGTAGTAGGGCATCCTGTCTACCCTACTACTCATTTAATTACCAAGATGAATGTATCCTACTGATTAATAGGCAACAGAGTGGCCCTCATGTCAGACAACATCTTGTTTTTGCTTTATGATGTCAGCTTGCTAGGCAACAGAGTGGCCCTCAGGTCAGACAACATTCTTGCTTTAGCTTTATGACGTCAGAGCACCGGTGGACCAATTGTCCTTGTGGAAGCTGACCACACAGGAGGATGAGATTTCAGAAGGTATGCAGTAGGTTACTATCTGTGTTTGTAAGGCAAGTAGGAGGGGGAATGGTAAAGGACTATGAACCACTCAAAGCATAGGGGCCTTTTTGAAAGTGGATGGGGATACAAAAATAGAGATTATCCTTAATACCAATCCATCTTGAGTATCAGAGTCCAACATACAAAGTGCAGGGGAAGACGTTAAATGAGCTTCCTTCTGTGAGAAGGAAACACTATCGTTCTCAAGTGAGATAGTGCATTTCAAACTCAAAGGCAGCAAATTCCTCAAGTGGAACATTGCTAGCACTAGGATCTAAAGCAGGTTTTAGTAGTGTTGAAGGCAGTCAGTTTTTGTTAGCTATCATGACCAACACAATGTGATCCATATTACTTCTATATTGAAAGAAAATATATTCAGGCACAGGCTCCCACTAGAAGGTAATGAGGAAATTCAAAAGCTGTGAACGTCTTTTTAATGCCTAAAGGAATGATTGTGAGTTTTACTTACCATATAGATTGGTCAAATGATGCCGTATGCCGGAAGATTTGCTTTTTTTTTTTTTCTTCAGTCTCGGCAAGGCAGAGAAATTCTGTGGTGAAACGCTGCCACTGCTGGCCATTCAGTATAATCTGCAGATGGAAAAGTCCACTGTTAGCACAATTTTTACAAAGGGTAAACAGATCAATACCATGGAATCTATATTATTGTGAAAATCAACAGCTCATTAAAAAATCAAATCCCAATTTGTAATTTTAACCTCCCATACTTCTTTGAATCCCACGCCTCACTTGCTAACACTCTCTAAACAACTGTAGCACATACATTAGGACATAGATCTATAGATCTTTTTCCCAGACAAGTGGCAGTGAACCCTTCTCAATTCATTTGTGTTAGGATATGGTACACCGATAGCAATTAAGCCAGCTGATAAGTTGAGAGAGGAAGGGTTATGCTACAGTTAATGGAAATAATAAAAACGATGAATAGATTATTTACCATCCTCATTTTAGCCAATTCCTACCAGTTCAGCAATAGTAAAGTTGAGACTCTTATGCTCAAACGTACGTTCATACAAATTCAGAAGTCTCAGAGAGTGCCCCAATTTCTTTCATCTTAACATCCTAGTTTGTAGTAGGGCATCCTGTCTACCCTACTACTCATTTAATTACCAAGATGAATGTATCCTACTGATTAATAGGCAACAGAGTGGCCCTCATGTCAGACAACATCTTGTTTTTGCTTTATGATGTCAGCTTGCTAGGCAACAGAGTGGCCCTCAGGTCAGACAACATTCTTGCTTTAGCTTTATGACGTCAGAGCACCGGTGGACCAATTGTCCTTGTGGAAGCTGACCACACAGGAGGATGAGATTTCAGAAGGTATGCAGTAGGTTACTATCTGTGTTTGTAAGGCAAGTAGGAGGGGGAATGGTAAAGGACTATGAACCACTCAAAGCATAGGGGCCTTTTTGAAAGTGGATGGGGATACAAAAATAGAGATTATCCTTAATACCAATCCATCTTGAGTATCAGAGTCCAACATACAAAGTGCAGGGGAAGACGTTAAATGAGCTTCCTTCTGTGAGAAGGAAACACTATCGTTCTCAAGTGAGATAGTGCATTTCAAACTCAAAGGCAGCAAATTCCTCAAGTGGAACATTGCTAGCACTAGGATCTAAAGCAGGCTTTAGTAGTGTTGAAGGCAGTCAGTTTTTGTTAGCTATCATGACCAACACAATGTGATCCATATTACTTCTATATTGAAAGAAAATATATTCAGGCACAGGCTCCCACTAGAAGGTAATGAGGAAATTCAAAAGCTGTGAACGTCTTTTTAATGCCTAAAGGAATGATTGTGAGTTTTACTTACCATATAGATTGGTCAAATGATGCCGTATGCCGGAAGATTTGCTTTTTTTTTTTTTTCTTCAGTCTCGGCAAGGCAGAGAAATTCTGTGGTGAAACGCTGCCACTGCTGGCCATTCAGTATAATCTGCAGATGGAAAAGTCCACTGTTAGCACAATTTTTACAAAGGGTAAACAGATCAATACCATGGAATCTATATTATTGTGAAAATCAACAGCTCATTAGAAAATCAAATCCCAATTTGTAATTTTAACCTCCCATACTTCTTTGAATCCCACGCCTCACTTGCTAACACTCTCTAAACAACTGTAGCACATACATTAGGACATAGATCTATAGATCTTTTTCCCAGACAAGTGGCAGTGAACCCTTCTCAATTCATTTGTGTTAGGATATGGTACACCGATAGCAATTAAGCCAGCTGATAAGTTGAGAGGTGAATGGTTATGCTACAGTTAATGGAAATAATAAAAACGATGAATAGATTATTTACCATCCTCCTTTTAGCCAATTCCTACCAGTTCAGCAATAGTAAAGTTGAGACTCTTATGCTCAAACGTACGTTCATACAAATTCAGAAGTCTCAGAGAGTGCCCCAATTTCTTTCATCTTAACATCTTAGTTTGTAGTAGGGCATCCTGTCTACCCTACTACTCATTTAATTACCAAGATGAATGTATCCTACTGATTAATAGGCAACAGAGTGGCCCTCATGTCAGACAACATCTTGTTTTTGCTTTATGATGTCAGCTTGCTAGGCAACAGAGTGGCCCTCAGGTCAGACAACATTCTTGCTTTAGCTTTATGACGTCAGAGCACCAGTGGACCAATTGTCCTTGTGGAAGCTGACCACACAGGAGGATGAGATTTCAGAAGGTATGCAGTAGGTTACTATCTGTGTTTGTAAGGCAAGTAGGAGGGGGAATGGTAAAGTACTATGAACCACTCAAAGCATAGGGGCCTTTTTGAAAGTGGATGGGGATACAAAAATAGAGATTATCCTTAATACCAATCCATCTTGAGTATCAGAGTCCAACATACAAAGTGCAGGGGAAGACGTTAAATGAGCTTCCTTCTGTGAGAAGGAAACACTATCGTTCTCAAGTTAGATAGTGCATTTCAAACTCAAAGGCAGCAAATTCCTCAAGTGGAACATTGCTAGCACTAGGATCTAAAGCAGGCTTTAGTAGTGTTGAAGGCAGTCAGTTTTTGTTAGCTATCATGACCAACACAATGTGATCCATATTACTTCTATATTGAAAGAAAATATATTCAGGCACAGGCTCCCACTAGAAGGTAATGAGGAAATTCAAAAGCTGTGAACGTCTTTTTAATGCCTAAAGGAATGATTGTGAGTTTTACTTACCATATAGATTGGTCAAATGATGCCGTATGCCGGAAGATTTGCTTTTTTTTTTTCTTTAGTCTCGGCAAGGCAGAGAAATTCTGTGGTGAAACGCTGCCACTGCTGGCCATTCAGTATAATCTGCAGATGGAAAAGTCCACTGTTAGCACAATTTTTACAAAGGGTAAACAGATCAATACCATGGAATCTATATTATTGTGAAAATCAACAGCTCATTAGAAAATCAAATCCCAATTTGTAATTTTAACCTCCCATACTTCTTTGAATCCCACGCCTCACTTGCTAACACTCTCTAAACAACTGTAGCACATACATTAGGACATAGATCTATAGATCTTTTTCCCAGACAAGTGGCAGTGAACCCTTCTCAATTCATTTGTGTTAGGATATGGTACACCGATAGCAATTAAGCCAGCTGATAAGTTGAGAGGTGAATGGTTATGCTACAGTTAATGGAAATAATAAAAACGATGAATAGATTATTTACCATCCTCCTTTTAGCCAATTCCTACCAGTTCAGCAATAGTAAAGTTGAGACTCTTATGCTCAAACGTACGTTCATACAAATTCAGAAGTCTCAGAGAGTGCCCCAATTTCTTTCATCTTAACATCTTAGTTTATAGTAGGGCATCCTGTCTACCCTACTACTCATTTAATTACCAAGATGAATGTATCCTACTGATTAATAGGCAACAGAGTGGCCCTCATGTCAGACAACATCTTGTTTTTGCTTTATGATGTCAGCTTGCTAGGCAACAGAGTGGCCCTCAGCTCAGACAACAGTCTTGCTTTAGCTTTATGACGTCAGAGCACCAGTGTACCAATTGTCCTTGTGGAAGCTGACCACACAGGAGGATGAGATTTCAGAAGGTATGCAGTAGGTTACTATCTGTGTTTGTAAGGCAAGTAGGAGGGGGAATGGTAAAGGACTATGAACCACTCAAAGCCTAGGGGCCTTTTTGAAAGTAGATGGGGATACAAAAATAGAGATTATCCTTAATACCAATCCATCTTGAGTATCAGAGTCCAACATACAAAGTGCAGGGGAAGACGTTAAATGAGCTTCCTTCTGTGAGAAGGAAACACTATCGTTCTCAAGTGAGATAGTGCATTTCAAACTCAAAGGCAGCAAATTCCTCAAGTGGAACATTGCTAGCACTAGGATCTAAAGCAGGCTTTAGTAGTGTTAAAGGCAGTCAGTTTTTGTTAGCTATCATGACCAACACAATGTGATCCATATTACTTCTATATTGAAAGAAAATATATTCAGGCACAGGCTCCCACTAGAAGGTAATGAGGAAATTCAAAAGCTGTGAACGTCTTTTTAATGCCTAAAGGAATGATTGTGAGTTTTACTTACCATATAAATTGGTCAAATGATGCCGTATGCCGGAAGATTTGCTTTTTTTTTTTCTTCAGTCTCGGCAAGGCAGAGAAATTCTGTGGTGAAACGCTGCCACTGCTGGCCATTCAGTATAATCTGCAGATGGAAAAGTCCACTGTTAGCACAATTTTTACAAACGGTAAACAGATCAATACTATGGAGTCTATATTATTGTGAAAATCAACAGCTCATTAGAAAATCAAATCCCAATTTGTAATTTTAACCTCCCATACTTCTTTGAATCCCACGCCTCACTTGCTAACACTCTCTAAACAACTGTAGCACATACATTAGGACATAGATCTATAGATCTTTTTCCCAGACAAGTGGCAGTGAACCCTTCTCAATTCATTTGTGTTAGGATATGGTACACCGATAGCAATTACGCCAGCTGATAAGTTAAAAGAGGAAGGGTTATGCTACAGTTAATGGAAATAATAAAAACGAGGAATAGATTATTTACCATCCTCATTTTAGCCAATTCCTACCAGTTCAGCAATAGTAAAGTTGAGACTCTTATGCTCAAACGTACGTTCATACAAATTCAGAAGTCTCAGAAAGTGCCCCAATTTCTTTCATCTTAACATCTTAGTTTGCAGTAGGGCATCCTGTCTACCCTACTACTCATTTAATTACCAAGATGAATGTATCCTACTGATTAATAGGCAACAGAGTTGCCCTCATGTCAGACAACATTCTTGCTTTAGCTTTATGACATCAGAGCACCAGTGGACCAATTGTCCTTGTGGAAGCTGACCACACAGGAGGATGAGATTTCAGAAGGTATGCAGTAGGTTACTATCTGTGTTTGTAAGGCAAGTAGGAGGGGGAATGGTAAAGGACTATGAACCACTCAAAGCATAGGGGCCTTTTTGAAAGTGGATGGGGATACAAAAATAGAGATTATCCTTAATACCAATCCATCTTGAGTATCAGAGTCCAACATACAAAGTGCAGGGGAAAACGTTAAATGAGCTTCCTTCTGTGAGAAGGAAACACTATCGTTCTCAAGTGAGATAGTGCATTTCAAACTCAAAGGCAGCAAATTCCTCAAGTGGAACATTGCTAGCACTAGGATCTAAAGCAGGCTTTAGTAGTGTTGAAGGCAGTCAGTTTTTGTTAGCTATCATGACCAACACAATGTGATCCATATTACTTCTATATTGAAAGAAAATATATTCAGGCACATGCTCCCACTAGAAGGTAATGAGGAAATTCAAAAGCTGTGAACGTCTTTTTAATGCCTAAAGGAATGATTGTGAGTTTTACTTACCATATAAATTGGTCAAATGATGCCGTATGCCGTTAGACTTGCTTTTTTTTTTTTCTTCAGTCTTGGCAAGGCAGAGAAATTCTGTGGTGAACCGCTGCCACTGCTGGCCATTCAGTATAATCTGCAGATGGAAAAGTCCACTGTTAGCACAATTTTTACAAAGGGTAAACAGATAAACCATGGAATCTATATTATTGTGAAAATCAACAGCTCATTAGAAAATCAAATCCCAATTTGTAATTTTAACCTCCCATACTTCTTTGAATCCCACGCCTCACTTGCTAACACTCTCTAAACAACTGTAGCACATACATTAGGACATAGATCTATAGATCTTTTTCCCAGACAAGTGGCAGTGAACCCTTCTCAATTCATTTGTGTTAGGATATGGTACACCGATAGCAATTAAGCCAGCTGATAAGTTGAGAGGTGAATGGTTATGCTACAGTTAATGGAAATAATAAAAACGATGAATAGATTATTTACCATCCTCCTTTTAGCCAATTCCTACCAGTTCAGCAATAGTAAAGTTGAGACTCTTATGCTCAAACGTACGTTCATACAAATTCAGAAGTCTCAGAGAGTGCCCCAATTTCTTTCATCTTAACATCTTAGTTTGTAGTAGGGCATCCTGTCTACCCTACTACTCATTTAATTACCAAGATGAATGTATCCTACTGATTAATAGGCAACAGAGTGGCCCTCATGTCAGACAACATCTTGTTTTTGCTTTATGATGTCAGCTTGCTAGGCAACAGAGTGGCCCTCAGCTCAGACAACATTCTTGCTTTAGCTTTATGACGTCAGAGCACCAGTGGACCAATTGTCCTTGTGGAAGCTGACCACACAGGAGGATGAGATTTCAGAAGGTATGCAGTAGGTTACTATCTGTGTTTGTAAGGCAAGTAGGAGGGGGAATGGTAAAGGACTATGAACCACTCAAAGCATAGGGGCCTTTTTGAAAGTAGATGGGGATACAAAAATAGAGATTATCCTTAATACCAATCCATCTTGAGTATCAGAGTCCAACATACAAAGTGCAGGGGAAGACGTTAAATGAGCTTCCTTCTGTGAGAAGGAAACACTATCGTTCTCAAGTGAGATAGTGCATTTCAAACTCAAAGGCAGCAAATTCCTCAAGTGGAACATTGCTAGCACTAGGATCTAAAGCAGGCTTTAGTAGTGTTAAAGGCAGTCAGTTTTTGTTAGCTATCATGACCAACACAATGTGATCCATATTACTTCTATATTGAAAGAAAATATATTCAGGCACAGGCTCCCACTAGAAGGTAATGAGGAAATTCAAAAGCTGTGAACGTCTTTTTAATGCCTAAAGGAATGATTGTGAGTTTTACTTACCATATAAATTGGTCAAATGATGCCGTATGCCGGAAGATTTGCTTTTTTTTTTTCTTCAGTCTCGGCAAGGCAGAGAAATTCTGTGGTGAAACGCTGCCACTGCTGGCCATTCAGTATAATCTGCAGATGGAAAAGTCCACTGTTAGCACAATTTTTACAAAGGGTAAACAGATCAATACTATGGAGTCTATATTATTGTGAAAATCAACAGCTCATTAAAAAATCAAATCCCAATTTGTAATTTTAACCTCCCATACTTCTTTGAATCCCACGCCTCACTTGCTAACACTCTCTAAACAACTGTAGCACATACATTAGGACATAGATCTATAGATCTTTTTCCCAGACAAGTGGCAGTGAACCCTTCTCAATTCATTTGTGTTAGGATATGGTACACCGATAGCAATTAAGCCAGCTGATAAGTTGAGAGAGGAAGGGTTATGCTACAGTTAATGGAAATAATAAAAACGAGGAATAGATTATTTACCATCCTCATTTTAGCCAATTCCTACCAGTTCAGCAATAGTAAAGTTGAGACTCTTATGCTCAAACGTACCTTCATACAAATTCAGAAGTCTCAGAGAGTGCCCCAATTTCTTTCATCTTAACATCCTAGTTTGTAGTAGGGCATCCTGTCTACCCTACTACTCATTTAATTACCAAGATGAATGTATCCTACTGATTAATAGGCAACAGAGTGGCCCTCATGTCAGACAACATCTTGTTTTTGCTTTATGATGTCAGCTTGCTAGGCAACAGAGTGGCCCTCAGGTCAGACAACATTCTTGCTTTAGCTTTATGACGTCAGAGCACCGGTGGACCAATTGTCCTTGTGGAAGCGGACCACACAGGAGGATGAGATTTCAGAAGGTATGCAGTAGGTTACTATCTGTGTTTGTAAGGCAAGTAGGAGGGGGAATGGTAAAGGACTATGAACCACTCAAAGCATAGGGGCCTTTTTGAAAGTGGATGGGGATACAAAAATAGAGATTATCCTTAATACCAATCCATCTTGAGTATCAGAGTCCAACATACAAAGTGCAGGGGAAGACGTTAAATGAGCTTCCTTCTGTGAGAAGGAAACACTATCGTTCTCAAGTGAGATAGTGCATTTCAAACTCAAAGGCAGCAAATTCCTCAAGTGGAACATTGCTAGCACTAGGATCTAAAGCAGGCCTTAATAGTGTTAAAGGCAGTCAGTTTTTGTTAGCTATCATGACCAACACAATGTGATCCATATTACTTCTATATTGAAAGAAAATATATTCAGGCACAGGCTCCCACTAGAAGGTAATGAGGAAATTCAAAAGCTGTGAACGTCTTTTTAATGCCTAAAGGAATGATTGTGAGTTTTACTTACCATATAAATTGGTCAAATGATGCCATATGCCGGAAGATTTGCTTTTTTTTTTTTCTTCAGTCTCGGCAAGGCAGAGAAATTCTGTGGTGAAACGCTGCCACTGCTGGCCATTCAGTATAATCTGCAGATGGAAAAGTCCACTGTTAGCACAATTTTTACAAACGGTAAACAGATCAATACTATGGAGTCTATATTATTGTGAAAATCAACAGCTCATTAGAAAATCAAATCCCAATTTGTAATTTTAACCTCCCATACTTCTTTGAATCCCACGCCTCACTTGCTAACACTCTCTAAACAACTGTAGCACATACATTAGGACATAGATCTATAGATCTTTTTCCCAGACAAGTGGCAGTGAACCCTTCTCAATTCATTTGTGTTAGGATATGGTACACCGATAGCAATTACGCCAGCTGATAAGTTAAAAGAGGAAGGGTTATGCTACAGTTAGTGGAAATAATAAAAACGAGGAATAGAGTATTTACCATCCTCATTTTAGCCAATTCCTACCAGTTCAGCAATAGTAAAGTTGAGACTCTTATGCTCAAACGTACGTTCATACAAATTCAGAAGTCTCAGAAAGTGCCCCAATTTCTTTCATCTTAACATCTTAGTTTGCAGTAGGGCATCCTGTCTACCCTACTACTCATTTAATTACCAAGATGAATGTATCCTACTGATTAATAGGCAACAGAGTGGCCCTCATGTCAGACAACATCTTGTTTTTGCTTTATGATGTCAGCTTGCTAGGCAACAGAGTGGCCCTCAGGTCAGACAACATTCTTGCTGTAGCTTTATGACGTCAGAGCACCGGTGGACCAATT
Organism: Lissotriton vulgaris; assembly: GCF_964263255.1. Taxonomy (NCBI): domain Eukaryota; kingdom Metazoa; phylum Chordata; class Amphibia; order Caudata; family Salamandridae; genus Lissotriton; species Lissotriton vulgaris. The sequence continues at coordinate 615,594,410 of NC_141696.1, forward strand.
GTCCTTGTGGAAGCTGACCACACAGGAGGATGAGATTTCAGAAGGTATGCAGTAGGTTACTATCTGTGTTTGTAAGGCAAGTAGAAGGGGGAATGGTAAAGGACTATGAACCACTCAAAGCATAGGGGCCTTTTTGAAAGTGGATGGGGATACAAAAATAGAGATTATCCTTAATACCAATCCATCTTGAGTATCAGAGTCCAACATACAAAGTGCAGGGGAAGACGTTAAATGAGCTTCCTTCTGTGAGAAGGAAACACTATCGTTCTCAAGTGAGATAGTGCATTTCAAACTCAAAGGCAGCAAATTCCTCAAGTGGAACATTGCTAGCACTAGGATCTAAAGCAGGCTTTAGTAGTGTTGAAGGCAGTCAGTTTTTGTTAGCTATCATGACCAACACAATGTGATCCATATTACTTCTATATTGAAAGAAAATATATTCAGGCACAGGCTCCCACTAGAAGGTAATGAGGAAATTCAAAAGCTGTGAACGTCTTTTTAATGCCTAAAGGAATGATTGTGAGTTTTACTTACCATATAGATTGGTCAAATGATGCCGTATGCCGGAAGATTTGCTTTTTTTTTTTTTTCTTCAGTCTCGGCAAGGCAGAGAAATTCTGTGGTGAAACGCTGCCACTGCTGGCCATTCAGTATAATCTGCAGATGGAAAAGTCCACTGTTAGCACAATTTTTACAAACGGTAAACAGATCAATACTATGGAGTCTATATTATTGTGAAAATCAACAGCTCATTAGAAAATCAAATCCCAATTTGTAATTTTAACCTCCCATACTTCTTTGAATCCCACGCCTCACTTGCTAACACTCTCTAAACAACTGTAGCACATACATTAGGACATAGATCTATAGATCTTTTTCCCAGACAAGTGGCAGTGAACCCTTCTCAATTCATTTGTGTTAGGATATGGTACACCGATAGCAATTAAGCCAGCTGATAAGTTGAGAGAGGAAGGGTTATGCTACAGTTAATGGAAATAATAAAAACGATGAATAGATTATTTACCATCCTCCTTTTAGCCAATTCCTACCAGTTCAGCAATAGTAAAGTTGAGACTCTTATGCTCAAACGTACGTTCATACAATCTCAGAAGTCTCAGAAAGGGCCCCAATTTCTTTCATCTTAACATCTTAGTTCGTAGTAGGGCATCCTGTCTACCCTACTACTCATTTAATTACCAAGATGAATGTATCCTACTGATTAATAGGCAACAGAGTGGCCCTCATGTCAGACAACATCTTGTTTTTGCTTTATGATGTCAGCTTGCTAGGCAACAGAGTGGCCCTCAGGTCAGACAACATTCTTGCTTTAGCTTTATGACGTCAGAGCACCAGTGGACCAATTGTCCTTGTGGAAGCTGACCACACAGGAGGATGAGATTTCAGAAGGTATGCAGTAGGTTACTATCTGTGTTTGTAAGGCAAGTAGGAGGGGGAATGGTAAAGGACTATGAACCACTCAAAGCATAGGGGCCTTTTTGAAAGTGGATGGGGATACAAAAATAGAGATTATCCTTATACCAATCCATCTTGAGTATCAGAGTCCAACATACAAAGTGCAGGGGAAGACGTTAAATGAGCTTCCTTCTGTGAGAAGGAAACACTATCGTTCTCAAGTGAGATAGTGCATTTCAAACTCAAAGGCAGCAAATTCCTCAAGTGGAACATTGCTAGCACTAGGATCTAAAGCAGGCTTTAGTAGTGTTGAAGGCAGTCAGTTTTTGTTAGCTATCATGACCAACACAATGTGATCCATATTACTTCTATATTGAAAGAAAATATATTCAGGCACAGGCTCCCACTAGAAGGTAATGAGGAAATTCAAAAGCTGTGAACGTCTTTTTAATGCCTAAAGGAATGATTGTGAGTTTTACTTACCATATAGATTGGTCAAATGATGCCGTATGCCGGAAGATTTGCTTTTTTTTTTTTTTCTTCAGTCTCGGCAAGGCAGAGAAATTCTGTGGTGAAACGCTGCCACTGCTGGCCATTCAGTATAATCTGCAGATGGAAAAGTCCACTGTTAGCACAATTTTTACAAACGGTAAACAGATCAATACTATGGAGTCTATATTATTGTGAAAATCAACAGCTCATTAGAAAATCAAATCCCAATTTGTAATTTTAACCTCCCATACTTCTTTGAATCCCACGCCTCACTTGCTAACACTCTCTAAACAACTGTAGCACATACATTAGGACATAGATCTATAGATCTTTTTCCCAGACAAGTGGCAGTGAACCCTTCTCAATTCATTTGTGTTAGGATATGGTACACCGATAGCAATTAAGCCAGCTGATAAGTTGAGAGAGGAAGGGTTATGCTACAGTTAATGGAAATAATAAAAACGATGAATAGATTATTTACCATCCTCCTTTTAGCCAATTCCTACCAGTTCAGCAATAGTAAAGTTGAGACTCTTATGCTCAAACGTACGTTCATACAATCTCAGAAGTCTCAGAAAGGGCCCCAATTTCTTTCATCTTAACATCTTAGTTCGTAGTAGGGCATCCTGTCTACCCTACTACTCATTTAATTACCAAGATGAATGTATCCTACTGATTAATAGGCAACAGAGTGGCCCTCATGTCAGACAACATCTTGTTTTTGCTTTATGATGTCAGCTTGCTAGGCAACAGAGTGGCCCTCAGGTCAGACAACATTCTTGCTTTAGCTTTATGACGTCAGAGCACCAGTGGACCAATTGTCCTTGTGGAAGCTGACCACACAGGAGGATGAGATTTCAGAAGGTATGCAGTAGGTTACTATCTGTGTTTGTAAGGCAAGTAGGAGGGGGAATGGTAAAGGACTATGAACCACTCAAAGCATAGGGGCCTTTTTGAAAGTGGATGGGGATACAAAAATAGAGATTATCCTTATACCAATCCATCTTGAGTATCAGAGTCCAACATACAAAGTGCAGGGGAAGACGTTAAATGAGCTTCCTTCTGTGAGAAGGAAACACTATCGTTCTCAAGTGAGATAGTGCATTTCAAACTCAAAGGCAGCAAATTCCTCAAGTGGAACATTGCTAGCACTAGGATCTAAAGCAGGCTTTAGTAGTGTTGAAGGCAGTCAGTTTTTGTTAGCTATCATGACCAACACAATGTGATCCATATTACTTCTATATTGAAAGAAAATATATTCAGGCACATGCTCCCACTAGAAGGTAATGAGGAAATTCAAAAGCTGTGAACGTCTTTTTAATGCCTAAAGGAATGATTGTGAGTTTTACTTACCATATAAATTGGTCAAATGATGCCGTATGCCGGAAGATTTGCTTTTTTTTTTTTCTTCAGTCTCGGCAAGGCAGAGAAATTCTGTGGTGAAATGCTGCCACTGCTGGCCATTCAGTATAATCTGCAGATGGAAAAGTCCACTGTTAGCACAATTTTTACAAAGGGTAAACAGATCAATACTATGGAGTCTATATTATTGTGAAAATCAACAGCTCATTAGAAAATCCAAGCCCAATTTGTAATTTTAACCTCCCATACTTCTTTGAATCCCACGCCTCACTTGCTAACACTCTCTAAACAACTGTAGCACATACATTAGGACATAGATCTATAGATCTTTTTCCCAGACAAGTGGCAGTGAACCCTTCTCAATTCATTTGTGTTAGGATATGGTACACCGATAGCAATTACGCCAGCTGATAAGTTAAAAGAGGAAGGGTTATGCTACAGTTAATGGAAATAATAAAAACGAGGAATAGAGTATTTACCATCCTCATTTTAGCCAATTCCTACCAGTTCAGCAATAGTAAAGTTGAGACTCTTATGCTCAAACGTACGTTCATACAAATTCAGAAGTCTCAGAAAGTGCCCCAATTTCTTTCATCTTAACATCTTAGTTTGCAGTAGGGCATCCTGTCTACCCTACTACTCATTTAATTACCAAGATGAATGTATCCTACTGATTAATAGGCAACAGAGTTGCCCTCATGTCAGACAACATCTTGTTTTTGCTTCATGATGTCAGCTTGCTAGGCAACAGAGTGGCCCTCAGGTCAGACAACATTCTTGCTTTAGCTTTATGACGTCAGAGCACCAGTGGACCAATTGTCCTTGTGGAAGCTGACCACACAGGAGGATGAGATTTCAGAAGGTATGCAGTAGGTTACTATCTGTGTTTGTAAGGCAAGTAGGAGGGGGAATGGTAAAGGACTATGAACCACTCAAAGCATAGGGGCCTTTTTGAAAGTGGATGGGGATACAAAAATAGAGATTATCCTTAATACCAATCCATCTTGAGTATCAGAGTCCAACATACAAAGTGCAGGGGAAGACGTTAAATGAGCTTCCTTCTGTGAGAAGGAAACACTATCGTTCTCAAGTGAGATAGTGCATTTCAAACTCAAAGGCAGCAAATTCCTCAAGTGGAACATTGCTAGCAGTAGGATCTAAAGCAGGCTTTAGTAGTGTTGAAGGCAGTCAGTTTTTGTTAGCTATCATGACCAACACAATGTGATCCATATTACTTCTATATTGAAAGAAAATATATTCAGGCACAGGCTCCCACTAGAAGGTAATGAGGAAATTCAAAAGCTGTGAACGTCTTTTTAATGCCTAAAGGAATGATTGTGAGTTTTACTTACCATATAGATTGGTCAAATGATGCCGTATGCCGGAAGATTTGCTTTTTTTTTTTTCTTTAGTCTCGGCAAGGCAGAGAAATTCTGTGGTGAAACGCTGCCACTGCTGGCCATTCAGTATAATCTGCAGATGGAAAAGTCCACTGTTAGCACAATTTTAACAAACGGTAAACAGATCAATACTATGGAGTCTATATTATTGTGAAAATCAACAGCTCATTAGAAAATCAAATCCAAATTTGTAATTTTAACCTCCCATACTTCTTTGAATCCCACGCCTCACTTGCTAACACTCTCTAAACAACTGTAGCACATACATTAGGACATAGATCTATAGATCTTTTTCCCAGACAAGTGGCAGTGAACCCTTCTCAATTCATTTGTGTTAGGATATGGTACACCGATAGCAATTAAGCCAGCTGATAAGTTGAGAGGTGAAGGGTTATGCTACAGTTAATGGAAATAATAAAAACGATGAATAGATTATTTACCATCCTCCTTTTAGCCAATTCCTACCAGTTCAGCAATAGTAAAGTTGAGACTCTTATGCTCAAACGTACGTTCATACAAATTCAGAAGTCTCAGAGAGTGCCCCAATTTCTTTCATCTTAACATCTTAGTTTGTAGTAGGGCATCCTGTCTACCCTACTACTCATTTAATTACCAAGATGAATGTATCCTACTGATTAATAGGCAACAGAGTGGCCCTCATGTCAGACAACATCTTGTTTTTGCTTTATGATGTCAGCTTGCTAGGCAACAGAGTGGCCCTCAGGTCAGACAACATTCTTGCTTTAGCTTTATGACGTCAGAGCACCAGTGGACCAATTGTCCTTGTGGAAGCTGACCACACAGGAGGATGAGATTTCAGAAGGTATGCAGTAGGTTACTATCTGTGTTTGTAAGGCAAGTAGGAGGGGGAATGGTAAAGGACTATGAACCACTCAAAGCATAGGGGCCTTTTTGAAAGTGGATGGGGATACAAAAATAGAGATTATCCTTAATACCAATCCATCTTGAGTATCAGAGTCCAACATACAAAGTGCAGGGGAAGACGTTAAATGAGCTTCCTTCTGTGAGAAGGAAACACTATCGTTCTCAAGTGAGATAGTGCATTTCAAACTCAAAGGCAGCAAATTCCTCAAGTGGAACATTGCTAGCACTAGGATCTAAAGCAGGCTTTAGTAGTGTTGAAGGCAGTCAGTTTTTGTTAGCTATCATGACCAACACAATGTGATCCATATTACTTCTATATTGAAAGAAAATATATTCAGGCACAGGCTCCCACTAGAAGGTAATGAGGAAATTCAAAAGCTGTGAACGTCTTTTTAATGCCTAAAGGAATGATTGTGAGTTTTACTTACCATATAGATTGGTCAAATGATGCCGTATGCCGGAAGATTTGCTTTTTTTTTTTTCTTTAGTCTCGGCAAGGCAGAGAAATTCTGTGGTGAAACGCTGCCACTGCTGGCCATTCAGTATAATCTGCAGATGGAAAAGTCCACTGTTAGCACAATTTTTACAAACGGTAAACAGATCAATACTATGGAGTCTATATTATTGTGAAAATCAACAGCTCATTAGAAAATCAAATCCCAATTTGTAATTTTAACCTCCCATACTTCTTTGAATCCCACGCCTCACTTGCTAACACTCTCTAAACAACTGTAGCACATACATTAGGACATAGATCTATAGATCTTTTTCCCAGACAAGTGGCAGTGAACCCTTCTCAATTCATTTGTGTTAGGATATGGTACACCAATAGCAATTAAGCCAGCTGATAAGTTGAGAGGTGAGAGGTGAAGGGTTATGCTACAGTTAATGGAAATAATAAAAACGATGAATAGATTATTTACCATCCTCCTTTTAGCCAATTCCTACCAGTTCAGCAATAGTAAAGTTGAGACTCTTATGCTCAAACGTACGTTCATACAAATTCAGAAGTCTCAGAGAGTGCCCCAATTTCTTTCATCTTAACATCTTAGTTTGTAGTAGGGCATCCTGTCTACCCTACTACTCATTTAATTACCAAGATGAATGTATCCTACTGATTAATAGGCAACAGAGTGGCCCTCATGTCAGACAACATCTTGTTTTTGCTTTATGATGTCAGCTTGCTAGGCAACAGAGTGGCCCTCAGGTCAGACAACATTCTTGCTTTAGCTTTATGACGTCAGAGCACCAGTGGACCAATTGTCCTTGTGGAAGCTGACCACACAGGAGGATGAGATTTCAGAAGGTATGCAGTAGGTTACTATCTGTGTTTGTAAGGCAAGTAGGAGGGGGAATGGTAAAGGACTATGAACCACTCAAAGCATAGGGGCCTTTTTGAAAGTGGATGGGGATACAAAAATAGAGATTATCCTTAATACCAATCCATCTTGAGTATCAGAGTCCAACATACAAAGTGCAGGGGAAGACGTTAAATGAGCTTCCTTCTGTGAGAAGGAAACACTATCGTTCTCAAGTGAGATAGTGCATTTCAAACTCAAAGGCAGCAAATTCCTCAAGTGGAACATTGCTAGCACTAGGATCTAAAGCAGGCTTTAGTAGTGTTGAAGGCAGTCAGTTTTTGTTAGCTATCATGACCAACACAATGTGATCCATATTACTTCTATATTGAAAGAAAATATATTCAGGCACAGGCTCCCACTAGAAGGTAATGAGGAAATTCAAAAGCTGTGAACGTCTTTTTAATGCCTAAAGGAATGATTGTGAGTTTTACTTACCATATAGATTGGTCAAATGATGCCGTATGCCGGAAGATTTGCTTTTTTTTTTTTCTTTAGTCTCGGCAAGGCAGAGAAATTCTGTGGTGAAACGCTGCCACTGCTGGCCATTCAGTATAATCTGCAGATGGAAAAGTCCACTGTTAGCACAATTTTTACAAACGGTAAACAGATCAATACTATGGAGTCTATATTATTGTGAAAATCAACAGCTCATTAGAAAATCAAATCCCAATTTGTAATTTTAACCTCCCATACTTCTTTGAATCCCACGCCTCACTTGCTAACACTCTCTAAACAACTGTAGCACATACATTAGGACATAGATCTATAGATCTTTTTCCCAGACAAGTGGCAGTGAACCCTTCTCAATTCATTTGTGTTAGGATATGGTACACCAATAGCAATTAAGCCAGCTGATAAGTTGAGAGGTGAAGGGTTATGCTACAGTTAATGGAAATAATAAAAACGATGAATAGATTATTTACCATCCTCCTTTTAGCCAATTCCTACCAGTTCAGCAATAGTAAAGTTGAGACTCTTATGCTCAAACGTACGTTCATACAAATTCAGAAGTCTCAGAGAGTGCCCCAATTTCTTTCATCTTAACATCTTAGTTTGTAGTAGGGCATCCTGTCTACCCTACTACTCATTTAATTACCAAGATGAATGTATCCTACTGATTAATAGGCAACAGAGTGGCCCTCATGTCAGACAACATCTTGTTTTTGCTTTATGATGTCAGCTTGCTAGGCAACAGAGTGGCCCTCAGGTCAGACAACATTCTTGCTTTAGCTTTATGACGTCAGAGCACCAGTGGACCAATTGTCCTTGTGGAAGCTGACCACACAGGAGGATGAGATTTCAGAAGGTATGCAGTAGGTTACTATCTGTGTTTGTAAGGCAAGTAGGAGGGGGAATGGTAAAGGACTATGAACCACTCAAAGCATAGGGGCCTTTTTGAAAGTGGATGGGGATACAAAAATAGAGATTATCCTTAATACCAATCCATCTTGAGTATCAGAGTCCAACATACAAAGTGCAGGGGAAGACGTTAAATGAGCTTCCTTCTGTGAGAAGGAAACACTATCGTTCTCAAGTGAGATAGTGCATTTCAAACTCAAAGGCAGCAAATTCCTCAAGTGGAACATTGCTAGCACTAGGATCTAAAGCAGGCTTTAGTAGTGTTGAAGGCAGTCAGTTTTTGTTAGCTATCATGACCAACACAATGTGATCCATATTACTTCTATATTGAAAGAAAATATATTCAGGCACAGGCTCCCACTAGAAGGTAATGAGGAAATTCAAAAGCTGTGAACGTCTTTTTAATGCCTAAAGGAATGATTGTGAGTTTTACTTACCATATAGATTGGTCAAATGATGCCGTATGCCGGAAGATTTGCTTTTTTTTTTTTTCTTTAGTCTCGGCAAGGCAGAGAAATTCTGTGGTGAAACGCTGCCACTGCTGGCCATTCAGTATAATCTGCAGATGGAAAAGTCCACTGTTAGCACAATTTTTACAAACGGTAAACAGATCAATACTATGGAGTCTATATTATTGTGAAAATCAACAGCTCATTAGAAAATCAAATCCCAATTTGTAATTTTAACCTCCCATACTTCTTTGAATCCCACGCCTCACTTGCTAACACTCTCTAAACAACTGTAGCACATACATTAGGACATAGATCTATAGATCTTTTTCCCAGACAAGTGGCAGTGAACCCTTCTCAATTCATTTGTGTTAGGATATGGTACACCGATAGCAATTAAGCCAGCTGATAAGTTGAGAGGTGAAGGGTTATGCTACAGTTAATGGAAATAATAAAAACGATGAATAGATTATTTACCATCCTCCTTTTAGCCAATTCCTACCAGTTCAGCAATAGTAAAGTTGAGACTCTTATGCTCAAACGTACGTTCATACAAATTCAGAAGTCTCAGAGAGTGCCCCAATTTCTTTCATCTTAACATCTTAGTTTGTAGTAGGGCATCCTGTCTACCCTACTACTCATTTAATTACCAAGATGAATGTATCCTACTGATTAATAGGCAACAGAGTGGCCCTCATGTCAGACAACATCTTGTTTTTGCTTTATGATGTCAGCTTGCTAGGCAACAGAGTGGCCCTCAGGTCAGACAACATTCTTGCTTTAGCTTTATGACGTCAGAGCACCAGTGGACCAATTGTCCTTGTGGAAGCTGACCACACAGGAGGATGAGATTTCAGAAGGTATGCAGTAGGTTACTATCTGTGTTTGTAAGGCAAGTAGGAGGGGGAATGGTAAAGGACTATGAACCACTCAAAGCATAGGGGCCTTTTTGAAAGTGGATGGGGATACAAAAATAGAGATTATCCTTAATACCAATCCATCTTGAGTATCAGAGTCCAACATACAAAGTGCAGGGGAAGACGTTAAATGAGCTTCCTTCTGTGAGAAGGAAACACTATCGTTCTCAAGTGAGATAGTGCATTTCAAACTCAAAGGCAGCAAATTCCTCAAGTGGAACATTGCTAGCACTAGGATCTAAAGCAGGCTTTAGTAGTGTTGAAGGCAGTCAGTTTTTGTTAGCTATCATGACCAACACAATGTGATCCATATTACTTCTATATTGAAAGAAAATATATTCAGGCACAGGCTCCCACTAGAAGGTAATGAGGAAATTCAAAAGCTGTGAACGTCTTTTTAATGCCTAAAGGAATGATTGTGAGTTTTACTTACCATATAGATTGGTCAAATGATGCCGTATGCCGGAAGATTTGCTTTTTTTTTTTTCTTTAGTCTCGGCAAGGCAGAGAAATTCTGTGGTGAAACGCTGCCACTGCTGGCCATTCAGTATAATCTGCAGATGGAAAAGTCCACTGTTAGCACAATTTTTACAAACGGTAAACAGATCAATACTATGGAGTCTATATTATTGTGAAAATCAACAGCTCATTAGAAAATCAAATCCCAATTTGTAATTTTAACCTCCCATACTTCTTTGAATCCCACGCCTCACTTGCTAACACTCTCTAAACAACTGTAGCACATACATTAGGACATAGATCTATAGATCTTTTTCCCAGACAAGTGGCAGTGAACCCTTCTCAATTCATTTGTGTTAGGATATGGTACACCGATAGCAATTAAGCCAGCTGATAAGTTGAGAGGTGAAGGGTTATGCTACAGTTAATGGAAATAATAAAAACGATGAATAGATTATTTACCATCCTCCTTTTAGCCAATTCCTACCAGTTCAGCAATAGTAAAGTTGAGACTCTTATGCTCAAACGTACGTTCATACAATCTCAGAAGTCTCAGAAAGGGCCCAAATTTCTTTCATCTTAACATCTTAGTTCGTAGTAGGGCATCCTGTCTACCCTACTACTCATTTAATTACCAAGATGAATGTATCCTACTGATTAATAGGCAACAGAGTGGCCCTCATGTCAGACAACATCTTGTTTTTGCTTTATGATGTCAGCTTGCTAGGCAACAGAGTGGCCCTCAGGTCAGACAACATTCTTGCTTTAGCTTTATGACGTCAGAGCACCAGTGGACCAATTGTCCTTGTGGAAGCTGACCACACAGGAGGATGAGATTTCAGAAGGTATGCAGTAGGTTACTATCTGTGTTTGTAAGGCAAGTAGGAGGGGGAATGGTAAAGGACTATGAACCACTCAAAGCATAGGGGCCTTTTTGAAAGTGGATGGGGATACAAAAATAGAGATTATCCTTAATACCAATCCATCTTGAGTATCAGAGTCCAACATACAAAGTGCAGGGGAAGACGTTAAATGAGCTTCCTTCTGTGAGAAGGAAACACTATCGTTCTCAAGTGAGATAGTGCATTTCAAACTCAAAGGCAGCAAATTCCTCAAGTGGAACATTGCTAGCACTAGGATCTAAAGCAGGCTTTAGTAGTGTTGAAGGCAGTCAGTTTTTGTTAGCTATCATGACCAACACAATGTGATCCATATTACTTCTATATTGAAAGAAAATATATTCAGGCACAGGCTCCCACTAGAAGGTAATGAGGAAATTCAAAAGCTGTGAACGTCTTTTTAATGCCTAAAGGAATGATTGTGAGTTTTACTTACCATATAGATTGGTCAAATGATGCCGTATGCCGGAAGATTTGCTTTTTTTTTTTTTCTTTAGTCTCGGCAAGGCAGAGAAATTCTGTGGTGAAACGCTGCCACTGCTGGCCATTCAGTATAATCTGCAGATGGAAAAGTCCACTGTTAGCACAATTTTTACAAACGGTAAACAGATCAATACTATGGAGTCTATATTATTGTGAAAATCAACAGCTCATTAGAAAATCAAATCCCAATTTGTAATTTTAACCTCCCATACTTCTTTGAATCCCACGCCTCACTTGCTAACACTCTCTAAACAACTGTAGCACATACATTAGGACATAGATCTATAGATCTTTTTCCCAGACAAGTGGCAGTGAACCCTTCTCAATTCATTTGTGTTAGGATATGGTACACCGATAGCAATTAAGCCAGCTGATAAGTTGAGAGGTGAAGGGTTATGCTACAGTTAATGGAAATAATAAAAACGATGAATAGATTATTTACCATCCTCCTTTTAGCCAATTCCTACCAGTTCAGCAATAGTAAAGTTGAGACTCTTATGCTCAAACGTACGTTCATACAAATTCAGAAGTCTCAGAGAGTGCCCCAATTTCTTTCATCTTAACATCTTAGTTTGTAGTAGGGCATCCTGTCTACCCTACTACTCATTTAATTACCAAGATGAATGTATCCTACTGATTAATAGGCAACAGAGTGGCCCTCATGTCAGACAACATCTTGTTTTTGCTTTATGATGTCAGCTTGCTAGGCAACAGAGTGGCCCTCAGGTCAGACAACATTCTTGCTTTAGCTTTATGACGTCAGAGCACCAGTGGACCAATTGTCCTTGTGGAAGCTGACCACACAGGAGGATGAGATTTCAGAAGGTATGCAGTAGGTTACTATCTGTGTTTGTAAGGCAAGTAGGAGGGGGAATGGTAAAGGACTATGAACCACTCAAAGCATAGGGGCCTTTTTGAAAGTGGATGGGGATACAAAAATAGAGATTATCCTTAATACCAATCCATCTTGAGTATCAGAGTCCAACATACAAAGTGCAGGGGAAGACGTTAAATGAGCTTCCTTCTGTGAGAAGGAAACACTATCGTTCTCAAGTGAGATAGTGCATTTCAAACTCAAAGGCAGCAAATTCCTCAAGTGGAACATTGCTAGCACTAGGATCTAAAGCAGGCTTTAGTAGTGTTGAAGGCAGTCAGTTTTTGTTAGCTATCATGACCAACACAATGTGATCCATATTACTTCTATATTGAAAGAAAATATATTCAGGCACAGGCTCCCACTAGAAGGTAATGAGGAAATTCAAAAGCTGTGAACGTCTTTTTAATGCCTAAAGGAATGATTGTGAGTTTTACTTACCATATAGATTGGTCAAATGATGCCGTATGCCGGAAGATTTGCTTTTTTTTTTTTCTTTAGTCTCGGCAAGGCAGAGAAATTCTGTGGTGAAACGCTGCCACTGCTGGCCATTCAGTATAATCTGCAGATGGAAAAGTCCACTGTTAGCACAATTTTTACAAACGGTAAACAGATCAATACTATGGAGTCTATATTATTGTGAAAATCAACAGCTCATTAGAAAATCAAATCCCAATTTGTAATTTTAACCTCCCATACTTCTTTGAATCCCACGCCTCACTTGCTAACACTCTCTAAACAACTGTAGCACATACATTAGGACATAGATCTATAGATCTTTTTCCCAGACAAGTGGCAGTGAACCCTTCTCAATTCATTTGTGTTAGGATATGGTACACCGATAGCAATTAAGCCAGCTGATAAGTTGAGAGGTGAAGGGTTATGCTACAGTTAATGGAAATAATAAAAACGATGAATAGATTATTTACCATCCTCCTTTTAGCCAATTCCTACCAGTTCAGCAATAGTAAAGTTGAGACTCTTATGCTCAAACGTACGTTCATACAATCTCAGAAGTCTCAGAAAGGGCCCAAATTTCTTTCATCTTAACATCTTAGTTCGTAGTAGGGCATCCTGTCTACCCTACTACTCATTTAATTACCAAGATGAATGTATCCTACTGATTAATAGGCAACAGAGTGGCCCTCATGTCAGACAACATCTTGTTTTTGCTTTATGATGTCAGCTTGCTAGGCAACAGAGTGGCCCTCAGGTCAGACAACATTCTTGCTTTAGCTTTATGACGTCAGAGCACCAGTGGACCAATTGTCCTTGTGGAAGCTGACCACACAGGAGGATGAGATTTCAGAAGGTATGCAGTAGGTTACTATCTGTGTTTGTAAGGCAAGTAGGAGGGGAAATGGTAAAGGACTATGAACCACTCAAAGCATAGGGGCCTTTTTGAAAGTGGATGGGGATACAAAAATAGAGATTATCCTTATACCAATTCATCTTGAGTATCAGAGTCCAACATACAAAGTGCAGGGGAAGACGTTAAATGAGCTTCCTTCTGTGAGAAGGAAACACTATCGTTCTCAAGTGAGATAGTGCATTTCAAACTCAAAGGCAGCAAATTCCTCAAGTGGAACATTGCTAGCACTAGGATCTAAAGCAGGCTTTAGTAGTGTTGAAGGCAGTCAGTTTTTGTTAGCTATCATGACCAACACAATGTGATCCATATTACTTCTATATTGAAAGAAAATATATTCAGGCACATGCTCCCACTAGAAGGTAATGAGGAAATTCAAAAGCTGTGAACGTCTTTTTAATGCCTAAAGGAATGATTGTGAGTTTTACTTACCATATAAATTGGTCAAATGATGCCGTATGCCGGAAGACTTGCTTTTTTTTTTTTCTTCAGTCTCGGCAAGGCAGAGAAATTCTGTGGTGAACCGCTGCCACTGCTGGCCATTCAGTATAATCTGCAGATGGAAAAGTCCACTGTTAGCACAATTTTTACAAAGGGTAAACAGATCAATACCATGGAATCTATATTATTGTGAAAATCAACAGCTCATTAGAAAATCAAATCCAAATTTGTAATTTTAACCTCCCATACTTCTTTGAATCCCACGCCTCACTTGCTAACACTCTCTAAACAACTGTAGCACATACATTAGGACATAGATCTATAGATCTTTTTCCCAGACAAGTGGCAGTGAACCCTTCTCAATTCATTTGTGTTAGGATATGGTACACCGATAGCAATTAAGCCAGCTGATAAGTTGAGAGGTGAAGGGTTATGCTACAGTTAATGGAAATAATAAAAACGATGAATAGATTATTTACCATCCTCCTTTTAGCCAATTCCTACCAGTTCAGCAATAGTAAAGTTGAGACTCTTATGCTCAAACGTACGTTCATACAAATTCAGAAGTCTCAGAGAGTGCCCCAATTTCTTTCATCTTAACATCTTAGTTTGTAGTAGGGCATCCTGTCTACCCTACTACTCATTTAATTACCAAGATGAATGTATCCTACTGATTAATAGGCAACAGAGTGGCCCTCATGTCAGACAACATCTTGTTTTTGCTTTATGATGTCAGCTTGCTAGGCAACAGAGTGGCCCTCAGGTCAGACAACATTCTTGCTTTAGCTTTATGACGTCAGAGCACCAGTGGACCAATTGTCCTTGTGGAAGCTGACCACACAGGAGGATGAGATTTCAGAAGGTATGCAGTAGGTTACTATCTGTGTTTGTAAGGCAAGTAGGAGGGGGAATGGTAAAGGACTATGAACCACTCAAAGCATAGGGGCCTTTTTGAAAGTGGATGGGGATACAAAAATAGAGATTATCCTTAATACCAATCCATCTTGAGTATCAGAGTCCAACATACAAAGTGCAGGGGAAGACGTTAAATGAGCTTCCTTCTGTGAGAAGGAAACACTATCGTTCTCAAGTGAGATAGTGCATTTCAAACTCAAAGGCAGCAAATTCCTCAAGTGGAACATTGCTAGCACTAGGATCTAAAGCAGGCTTTAGTAGTGTTGAAGGCAGTCAGTTTTTGTTAGCTATCATGACCAACACAATGTGATCCATATTACTTCTATATTGAAAGAAAATATATTCAGGCACAGGCTCCCACTAGAAGGTAATGAGGAAATTCAAAAGCTGTGAACGTCTTTTTAATGCCTAAAGGAATGATTGTGAGTTTTACTTACCATATAGATTGGTCAAATGATGCCGTATGCCGGAAGATTTGCTTTTTTTTTTTTCTTTAGTCTCGGCAAGGCAGAGAAATTCTGTGGTGAAACGCTGCCACTGCTGGCCATTCAGTATAATCTGCAGATGGAAAAGTCCACTGTTAGCACAATTTTTACAAACGGTAAACAGATCAATACTATGGAGTCTATATTATTGTGAAAATCAACAGCTCATTAGAAAATCAAATCCCAATTTGTAATTTTAACCTCCCATACTTCTTTGAATCCCACGCCTCACTTGCTAACACTCTCTAAACAACTGTAGCACATACATTAGGACATAGATCTATAGATCTTTTTCCCAGACAAGTGGCAGTGAACCCTTCTCAATTCATTTGTGTTAGGATATGGTACACCGATAGCAATTAAGCCAGCTGATAAGTTGAGAGGTGAAGGGTTATGCTACAGTTAATGGAAATAATAAAAACGATGAATAGATTATTTACCATCCTCCTTTTAGCCAATTCCTACCAGTTCAGCAATAGTAAAGTTGAGACTCTTATGCTCAAACGTACGTTCATACAAATTCAGAAGTCTCAGAGAGTGCCCCAATTTCTTTCATCTTAACATCTTAGTTTGTAGTAGGGCATCCTGTCTACCCTACTACTCATTTAATTACCAAGATGAATGTATCCTACTGATTAATAGGCAACAGAGTGGCCCTCATGTCAGACAACATCTTGTTTTTGCTTTATGATGTCAGCTTGCTAGGCAACAGAGTGGCCCTCAGGTCAGACAACATTCTTGCTTTAGCTTTATGACGTCAGAGCACCAGTGGACCAATTGTCCTTGTGGAAGCTGACCACACAGGAGGATGAGATTTCAGAAGGTATGCAGTAGGTTACTATCTGTGTTTGTAAGGCAAGTAGGAGGGGGAATGGTAAAGGACTATGAACCACTCAAAGCATAGGGGCCTTTTTGAAAGTGGATGGGGATACAAAAATAGAGATTATCCTTAATACCAATCCATCTTGAGTATCAGAGTCCAACATACAAAGTGCAGGGGAAGACGTTAAATGAGCTTCCTTCTGTGAGAAGGAAACACTATCGTTCTCAAGTGAGATAGTGCATTTCAAACTCAAAGGCAGCAAATTCCTCAAGTGGAACATTGCTAGCACTAGGATCTAAAGCAGGCTTTAGTAGTGTTGAAGGCAGTCAGTTTTTGTTAGCTATCATGACCAACACAATGTGATCCATATTACTTCTATATTGAAAGAAAATATATTCAGGCACAGGCTCCCACTAGAAGGTAATGAGGAAATTCAAAAGCTGTGAACGTCTTTTTAATGCCTAAAGGAATGATTGTGAGTTTTACTTACCATATAGATTGGTCAAATGATGCCGTATGCCGGAAGATTTGCTTTTTTTTTTTTTCTTTAGTCTCGGCAAGGCAGAGAAATTCTGTGGTGAAACGCTGCCACTGCTGGCCATTCAGTATAATCTGCAGATGGAAAAGTCCACTGTTAGCACAATTTTTACAAACGGTAAACAGATCAATACTATGGAGTCTATATTATTGTGAAAATCAACAGCTCATTAGAAAATCAAATCCCAATTTGTAATTTTAACCTCCCATACTTCTTTGAATCCCACGCCTCACTTGCTAACACTCTCTAAACAACTGTAGCACATACATTAGGACATAGATCTATAGATCTTTTTCCCAGACAAGTGGCAGTGAACCCTTCTCAATTCATTTGTGTTAGGATATGGTACACCGATAGCAATTAAGCCAGCTGATAAGTTGAGAGGTGAAGGGTTATGCTACAGTTAATGGAAATAATAAAAACGATGAATAGATTATTTACCATCCTCCTTTTAGCCAATTCCTACCAGTTCAGCAATAGTAAAGTTGAGACTCTTATGCTCAAACGTACGTTCATACAAATTCAGAAGTCTCAGAGAGTGCCCCAATTTCTTTCATCTTAACATCTTAGTTTGTAGTAGGGCATCCTGTCTACCCTACTACTCATTTAATTACCAAGATGAATGTATCCTACTGATTAATAGGCAACAGAGTGGCCCTCATGTCAGACAACATCTTGTTTTTGCTTTATGATGTCAGCTTGCTAGGCAACAGAGTGGCCCTCAGGTCAGACAACATTCTTGCTTTAGCTTTATGACGTCAGAGCACCAGTGGACCAATTGTCCTTGTGGAAGCTGACCACACAGGAGGATGAGATTTCAGAAGGTATGCAGTAGGTTACTATCTGTGTTTGTAAGGCAAGTAGGAGGGGGAATGGTAAAGGACTATGAACCACTCAAAGCATAGGGGCCTTTTTGAAAGTGGATGGGGATACAAAAATAGAGATTATCCTTAATACCAATCCATCTTGAGTATCAGAGTCCAACATACAAAGTGCAGGGGAAGACGTTAAATGAGCTTCCTTCTGTGAGAAGGAAACACTATCGTTCTCAAGTGAGATAGTGCATTTCAAACTCAAAGGCAGCAAATTCCTCAAGTGGAACATTGCTAGCACTAGGATCTAAAGCAGGCTTTAGTAGTGTTGAAGGCAGTCAGTTTTTGTTAGCTATCATGACCAACACAATGTGATCCATATTACTTCTATATTGAAAGAAAATATATTCAGGCACAGGCTCCCACTAGAAGGTAATGAGGAAATTCAAAAGCTGTGAACGTCTTTTTAATGCCTAAAGGAATGATTGTGAGTTTTACTTACCATATAGATTGGTCAAATGATGCCGTATGCCGGAAGATTTGCTTTTTTTTTTTTCTTTAGTCTCGGCAAGGCAGAGAAATTCTGTGGTGAAACGCTGCCACTGCTGGCCATTCAGTATAATCTGCAGATGGAAAAGTCCACTGTTAGCACAATTTTTACAAACGGTAAACAGATCAATACTATGGAGTCTATATTATTGTGAAAATCAACAGCTCATTAGAAAATCAAATCCCAATTTGTAATTTTAACCTCCCATACTTCTTTGAATCCCACGCCTCACTTGCTAACACTCTCTAAACAACTGTAGCACATACATTAGGACATAGATCTATAGATCTTTTTCCCAGACAAGTGGCAGTGAACCCTTCTCAATTCATTTGTGTTAGGATATGGTACACCGATAGCAATTAAGCCAGCTGATAAGTTGAGAGGTGAAGGGTTATGCTACAGTTAATGGAAATAATAAAAACGATGAATAGATTATTTACCATCCTCCTTTTAGCCAATTCCTACCAGTTCAGCAATAGTAAAGTTGAGACTCTTATGCTCAAACGTACGTTCATACAATCTCAGAAGTCTCAGAAAGGGCCCAAATTTCTTTCATCTTAACATCTTAGTTCGTAGTAGGGCATCCTGTCTACCCTACTACTCATTTAATTACCAAGATGAATGTATCCTACTGATTAATAGGCAACAGAGTGGCCCTCATGTCAGACAACATCTTGTTTTTGCTTTATGATGTCAGCTTGCTAGGCAACAGAGTGGCCCTCAGGTCAGACAACATTCTTGCTTTAGCTTTATGACGTCAGAGCACCAGTGGACCAATTGTCCTTGTGGAAGCTGACCACACAGGAGGATGAGATTTCAGAAGGTATGCAGTAGGTTACTATCTGTGTTTGTAAGGCAAGTAGGAGGGGGAATGGTAAAGGACTATGAACCACTCAAAGCATAGGGGCCTTTTTGAAAGTGGATGGGGATACAAAAATAGAGATTATCCTTATACCAATTCATCTTGAGTATCAGAGTCCAACATACAAAGTGCAGGGGAAGACGTTAAATGAGCTTCCTTCTGTGAGAAGGAAACACTATCGTTCTCAAGTGAGATAGTGCATTTCAAACTCAAAGGCAGCAAATTCCTCAAGTGGAACATTGCTAGCACTAGGATCTAAAGCAGGCTTTAGTAGTGTTGAAGGCAGTCAGTTTTTGTTAGCTATCATGACCAACACAATGTGATCCATATTACTTCTATATTGAAAGAAAATATATTCAGGCACATGCTCCCACTAGAAGGTAATGAGGAAATTCAAAAGCTGTGAACGTCTTTTTAATGCCTAAAGGAATGATTGTGAGTTTTACTTACCATATAAATTGGTCAAATGATGCCGTATGCCGGAAGACTTGCTTTTTTTTTTTTCTTCAGTCTCGGCAAGGCAGAGAAATTCTGTGGTGAACCGCTGCCACTGCTGGCCATTCAGTATAATCTGCAGATGGAAAAGTCCACTGTTAGCACAATTTTTACAAAGGGTAAACAGATCAATACCATGGAATCTATATTATTGTGAAAATCAACAGCTCATTAGAAAATCAAATCCCAATTTGTAATTTTAACCTCCCATACTTCTTTGAATCCCACGCCTCACTTGCTAACACTCTCTAAACAACTGTAGCACATACATTAGGACATAGATCTATAGATCTTTTTCCCAGACAAGTGGCAGTGAACCCTTCTCAATTCATTTGTGTTAGGATATGGTACACCGATAGCAATTAAGCCAGCTGATAAGTTGAGAGGTGAAGGGTTATGCTACAGTTAATGTAAATAATAAAAACGATGAATAGATTAT
The DNA here is from genome assembly GCF_964263255.1 of Lissotriton vulgaris. NCBI lineage: Eukaryota > Metazoa > Chordata > Amphibia > Caudata > Salamandridae > Lissotriton > Lissotriton vulgaris. The sequence continues at coordinate 615,614,492 of NC_141696.1, forward strand.
TTACCATCCTCCTTTTAGCCAATTCCTACCAGTTCAGCAATAGTAAAGTTGAGACTCTTATGCTCAAACGTACGTTCATACAAATTCAGAAGTCTCAGAGAGTGCCCCAATTTCTTTCATCTTAACATCTTAGTTTGTAGTAGGGCATCCTGTCTACCCTACTACTCATTTAATTACCAAGATGAACGTATCCTACTGATTAATAGGCAACAGAGTGGCCCTCATGTCAGACAACATCTTGTTTTTGCTTTATGATGTCAGCTTGCTAGGCAACAGAGTGGCCCTCAGGTCAGACAACATTCTTGCTTTAGCTTTATGACGTCAGAGCACCAGTGGACCAATTGTCCTTGTGGAAGCTGACCACACAGGAGGATGAGATTTCAGAAGGTATGCAGTAGGTTACTATCTGTGTTTGTAAGGCAAGTAGGAGGGGGAATGGTAAAGGACTATGAACCACTCAAAGCATAGGGGCCTTTTTGAAAGTGGATGGGGATACAAAAATAGAGATTATCCTTAATACCAATCCATCTTGAGTATCAGAGTCCAACATACAAAGTGCAGGGGAAGACGTTAAATGAGCTTCCTTCTGTGAGAAGGAAACACTATCGTTCTCAAGTGAGATAGTGCATTTCAAACTCAAAGGCAGCAAATTCCTCAAGTGGAACATTGCTAGCACTAGGATCTAAAGCAGGCTTTAGTAGTGTTGAAGGCAGTCAGTTTTTGTTAGCTATCATGACCAACACAATGTGATCCATATTACTTCTATATTGAAAGAAAATATATTCAGGCACAGGCTCCCACTAGAAGGTAATGAGGAAATTCAAAAGCTGTGAACATCTTTTTAATGCCTAAAGGAATGATTGTGAGTTTTACTTACCATATAGATTGGTCAAATGATGCCGTATGCCGGAAGATTTGCTTTTTTTTTTTCTTTAGTCTCGGCAAGGCAGAGAAATTCTGTGGTGAAACGCTGCCACTGCTGGCCATTCAGTATAATCTGCAGATGGAAAAGTCCACTGTTAGCACAATTTTTACAAACGGTAAACAGATCAATACTATGGAGTCTATATTATTGTGAAAATCAACAGCTCATTAGAAAATCAAATCCCAATTTGTAATTTTAACCTCCCATACTTCTTTGAATCCCACGCCTCACTTGCTAACACTCTCTAAACAACTGTAGCACATACATTAGGACATAGATCTATAGATCTTTTTCCCAGACAAGTGGCAGTGAACCCTTCTCAATTCATTTGTGTTAGGATATGGTACACCGATAGCAATTAAGCCAGCTGATAAGTTGAGAGGTGAAGGGTTATGCTACAGTTAATGGAAATAATAAAAACGATGAATAGATTATTTACCATCCTCCTTTTAGCCAATTCCTACCAGTTCAGCAATAGTAAAGTTGAGACTCTTATGCTCAAACGTACGTTCATACAATCTCAGAAGTCTCAGAAAGGGCCCAAATTTCTTTCATCTTAACATCTTAGTTCGTAGTAGGGCATCCTGTCTACCCTACTACTCATTTAATTACCAAGATGAATGTATCCTACTGATTAATAGGCAACAGAGTGGCCCTCATGTCAGACAACATCTTGTTTTTGCTTTATGATGTCAGCTTGCTAGGCAACAGAGTGGCCCTCAGGTCAGACAACATTCTTGCTTTAGCTTTATGACGTCAGAGCACCAGTGGACCAATTGTCCTTGTGGAAGCTGACCACACAGGAGGATGAGATTTCAGAAGGTATGCAGTAGGTTACTATCTGTGTTTGTAAGGCAAGTAGGAGGGGGAATGGTAAAGGACTATGAACCACTCAAAGCATAGGGGCCTTTTTGAAAGTGGATGGGGATACAAAAATAGAGATTATCCTTATACCAATTCATCTTGAGTATCAGAGTCCAACATACAAAGTGCAGGGGAAGACGTTAAATGAGCTTCCTTCTGTGAGAAGGAAACACTATCGTTCTCAAGTGAGATAGTGCATTTCAAACTCAAAGGCAGCAAATTCCTCAAGTGGAACATTGCTAGCACTAGGATCTAAAGCAGGCTTTAGTAGTGTTGAAGGCAGTCAGTTTTTGTTAGCTATCATGACCAACACAATGTGATCCATATTACTTCTATATTGAAAGAAAATATATTCAGGCACATGCTCCCACTAGAAGGTAATGAGGAAATTCAAAAGCTGTGAACGTCTTTTTAATGCCTAAAGGAATGATTGTGAGTTTTACTTACCATATAAATTGGTCAAATGATGCCGTATGCCGGAAGACTTGCTTTTTTTTTTTTCTTCAGTCTCGGCAAGGCAGAGAAATTCTGTGGTGAACCGCTGCCACTGCTGGCCATTCAGTATAATCTGCAGATGGAAAAGTCCACTGTTAGCACAATTTTTACAAAGGGTAAACAGATCAATACCATGGAATCTATATTATTGTGAAAATCAACAGCTCATTAGAAAATCAAATCCCAATTTGTAATTTTAACCTCCCATACTTCTTTGAATCCCACGCCTCACTTGCTAACACTCTCTAAACAACTGTAGCACATACATTAGGACATAGATCTATAGATCTTTTTCCCAGACAAGTGGCAGTGAACCCTTCTCAATTCATTTGTGTTAGGATATGGTACACCGATAGCAATTAAGCCAGCTGATAAGTTGAGAGGTGAAGGGTTATGCTACAGTTAATGTAAATAATAAAAACGATGAATAGATTATTTACCATCCTCCTTTTAGCCAATTCCTACCAGTTCAGCAATAGTAAAGTTGAGACTCTTATGCTCAAACGTACGTTCATACAAATTCAGAAGTCTCAGAGAGTGCCCCAATTTCTTTCATCTTAACATCTTAGTTTGTAGTAGGGCATCCTGTCTACCCTACTACTCATTTAATTACCAAGATGAATGTATCCTACTGATTAATAGGCAACAGAGTGGCCCTCATGTCAGACAACATCTTGTTTTTGCTTTATGATGTCAGCTTGCTAGGCAACAGAGTGGCCCTCAGGTCAGACAACATTCTTGCTTTAGCTTTATGACGTCAGAGCACCAGTGGACCAATTGTCCTTGTGGAAGCTGACCACACAGGAGGATGAGATTTCAGAAGGTATGCAGTAGGTTACTATCTGTGTTTGTAAGGCAAGTAGGAGGGGGAATGGTAAAGGACTATGAACCACTCAAAGCATAGGGGCCTTTTTGAAAGTGGATGGGGATACAAAAATAGAGATTATCCTTAATACCAATCCATCTTGAGTATCAGAGTCCAACATACAAAGTGCAGGGGAAGACGTTAAATGAGCTTCCTTCTGTGAGAAGGAAACACTATCGTTCTCAAGTGAGATAGTGCATTTCAAACTCAAAGGCAGCAAATTCCTCAAGTGGAACATTGCTAGCACTAGGATCTAAAGCAGGCTTTAGTAGTGTTGAAGGCAGTCAGTTTTTGTTAGCTATCATGACCAACACAATGTGATCCATATTACTTCTATATTGAAAGAAAATATATTCAGGCACAGGCTCCCACTAGAAGGTAATGAGGAAATTCAAAAGCTGTGAACATCTTTTTAATGCCTAAAGGAATGATTGTGAGTTTTACTTACCATATAGATTGGTCAAATGATGCCGTATGCCGGAAGATTTGCTTTTTTTTTTTTCTTTAGTCTCGGCAAGGCAGAGAAATTCTGTGGTGAAACGCTGCCACTGCTGGCCATTCAGTATAATCTGCAGATGGAAAAGTCCACTGTTAGCACAATTTTTACAAACGGTAAACAGATCAATACTATGGAGTCTATATTATTGTGAAAATCAACAGCTCATTAGAAAATCAAATCCCAATTTGTAATTTTAACCTCCCATACTTCTTTGAATCCCACGCCTCACTTGCTAACACTCTCTAAACAACTGTAGCACACACATTAGGACATAGATCTATAGATCTTTTTCCCAGACAAGTGGCAGTGAACCCTTCTCAATTCATTTGTGTTAGGATATGGTACACCGATAGCAATTAAGCCAGCTGATAAGTTGAGAGGTGAAGGGTTATGCTACAGTTAATGGAAATAATAAAAACGATGAATAGATTATTTACCATCCTCCTTTTAGCCAATTCCTACCAGTTCAGCAATAGTAAAGTTGAGACTCTTATGCTCAAACGTACGTTCATACAATCTCAGAAGTCTCAGAAAGGGCCCCAATTTCTTTCATCTTAACATCTTAGTTCGTAGTAGGGCATCCTGTCTACCCTACTACTCATTTAATTACCAAGATGAATGTATCCTACTGATTAATAGGCAACAGAGTGGCCCTCATGTCAGACAACATCTTGTTTTTGCTTTATGATGTCAGCTTGCTAGGCAACAGAGTGGCCCTCAGGTCAGACAACATTCTTGCTTTAGCTTTATGACGTCAGAGCACCAGTGGACCAATTGTCCTTGTGGAAGCTGACCACACAGGAGGATGAGATTTCAGAAGGTATGCAGTAGGTTACTATCTGTGTTTGTAAGGCAAGTAGGAGGGGGAATGGTAAAGGACTATGAACCACTCAAAGCATAGGGGCCTTTTTGAAAGTGGATGGGGATACAAAAATAGAGATTATCCTTATACCAATTCATCTTGAGTATCAGAGTCCAACATACAAAGTGCAGGGGAAGACGTTAAATGAGCTTCCTTCTGTGAGAAGGAAACACTATCGTTCTCAAGTGAGATAGTGCATTTCAAACTCAAAGGCAGCAAATTCCTCAAGTGGAACATTGCTAGCACTAGGATCTAAAGCAGGCTTTAGTAGTGTTGAAGGCAGTCAGTTTTTGTTAGCTATCATGACCAACACAATGTGATCCATATTACTTCTATATTGAAAGAAAATATATTCAGGCACATGCTCCCACTAGAAGGTAATGAGGAAATTCAAAAGCTGTGAACGTCTTTTTAATGCCTAAAGGAATGATTGTGAGTTTTACTTACCATATAAATTGGTCAAATGATGCCGTATGCCGGAAGACTTGCTTTTTTTTTTTTCTTCAGTCTCGGCAAGGCAGAGAAATTCTGTGGTGAACCGCTGCCACTGCTGGCCATTCAGTATAATCTGCAGATGGAAAAGTCCACTGTTAGCACAATTTTTACAAAGGGTAAACAGATCAATACCATGGAATCTATATTATTGTGAAAATCAACAGCTCATTAGAAAATCAAATCCCAATTTGTAATTTTAACCTCCCATACTTCTTTGAATCCCACGCCTCACTTGCTAACACTCTCTAAACAACTGTAGCACATACATTAGGACATAGATCTATAGATCTTTTTCCCAGACAAGTGGCAGTGAACCCTTCTCAATTCATTTGTGTTAGGATATGGTACACCGATAGCAATTAAGCCAGCTGATAAGTTGAGAGGTGAAGGGTTATGCTACAGTTAATGGAAATAATAAAAACGATGAATAGATTATTTACCATCCTCCTTTTAGCCAATTCCTACCAGTTCAGCAATAGTAAAGTTGAGACTCTTATGCTCAAACGTACATTCATACAAATTCAGAAGTCTCAGAGAGTGCCCCAATTTCTTTCATCTTAACATCTTAGTTTGTAGTAGGGCATCCTGTCTACCCTACTACTCATTTAATTACCAAGATGAATGTATCCTACTGATTAATAGGCAACAGAGTGGCCCTCATGTCAGACAACATCTTGTTTTTGCTTTATGATGTCAGCTTGCTAGGCAACAGAGTGGCCCTCAGCTCAGACAACATTCTTGCTTTAGCTTTATGACGTCAGAGCACCAGTGGACCAATTGTCCTTGTGGAAGCTGACCACACAGGAGGATGAGATTTCAGAAGGTATGCAGTAGGTTACTATCTGTGTTTGTAAGGCAAGTAGGAGGGGGAATGGTAAAGGACTATGAACCACTCAAAGCATAGGGGCCTTTTTGAAAGTAGATGGGGATACAAAAATAGAGATTATCCTTAATACCAATCCATCTTGAGTATCAGAGTCCAACATACAAAGTGCAGGGGAAGACGTTAAATGAGCTTCCTTCTGTGAGAAGGAAACACTATCGTTCTCAAGTGAGATAGTGCATTTCAAACTCAAAGGCAGCAAATTCCTCAAGTGGAACATTGCTAGCACTAGGATCTAAAGCAGGCTTTAGTAGTGTTAAAGGCAGTCAGTTTTTGTTAGCTATCATGACCAACACAATGTGATCCATATTACTTCTATATTGAAAGAAAATATATTCAGGCACAGGCTCCCACTAGAAGGTAATGAGGAAATTCAAAAGCTGTGAACGTCTTTTTAATGCCTAAAGGAATGATTGTGAGTTTTACTTACCATATAAATTGGTCAAATGATGCCGTATGCCGGAAGATTTGCTTTTTTTTTTTCTTCAGTCTCGGCAAGGCAGAGAAATTCTGTGGTGAAACGCTGCCACTGCTGGCCATTCAGTATAATCTGCAGATGGAAAAGTCCACTGTTAGCACAATTTTTACAAACGGTAAACAGATCAATACTATGGAGTCTATATTATTGTGAAAATCAACAGCTCATTAGAAAATCAAATCCCAATTTGTAATTTTAACCTCCCATACTTCTTTGAATCCCACGCCTCACTTGCTAACACTCTCTAAACAACTGTAGCACATACATTAGGACATAGATCTATAGATCTTTTTCCCAGACAAGTGGCAGTGAACCCTTCTCAATTCATTTGTGTTAGGATATGGTACACCGATAGCAATTAAGCCAGCTGATAAGTTGAGAGAGGAAGGGTTATGCTACAGTTAATGGAAATAATAAAAACGATGAATAGATTATTTACCATCCTCATTTTAGCCAATTCCTACCAGTTCAGCAATAGTAAAGTTGAGACTCTTATGCTCAAACGTACGTTCATACAATCTCAGAAGTCTCAGAAAGGGCCCCAATTTCTTTCATCTTAACATCTTAGTTCGTAGTAGGGCATCCTGTCTACCCTACTACTCATTTAATTACCAAGATGAATGTATCCTACTGATTAATAGGCAACAGAGTGGCCCTCATGTCAGACAACATCTTGTTTTTGCTTTATGATGTCAGCTTGCTAGGCAACAGAGTGGCCCTCAGGTCAGACAACATTCTTGCTTTAGCTTTATGACGTCAGAGCACCAGTGGACCAATTGTCCTTGTGGAAGCTGACCACACAGGAGGATGAGATTTCAGAAGGTATGCAGTAGGTTACTATCTGTGTTTGTAAGGCAAGTAGGAGGGGGAATGGTAAAGGACTATGAACCACTCAAAGCATAGGGGCCTTTTTGAAAGTGGATGGGGATACAAAAATAGAGATTATCCTTATACCAATCCATCTTGAGTATCAGAGTCCAACATACAAAGTGCAGGGGAAGACGTTAAATGAGCTTCCTTCTGTGAGAAGGAAACACTATCGTTCTCAAGTGAGATAGTGCATTTCAAACTCAAAGGCAGCAAATTCCTCAAGTGGAACATTGCTAGCACTAGGATCTAAAGCAGGCTTTAGTAGTGTTGAAGGCAGTCAGTTTTTGTTAGCTATCATGACCAACACAATGTGATCCATATTACTTCTATATTGAAAGAAAATATATTCAGGCACATGCTCCCACTAGAAGGTAATGAGGAAATTCAAAAGCTGTGAACGTCTTTTTAATGCCTAAAGGAATGATTGTGAGTTTTACTTACCATATAAATTGGTCAAATGATGCCGTATGCCGGAAGACTTGCTTTTTTTTTTTTCTTCAGTCTCGGCAAGGCAGAGAAATTCTGTGGTGAACCGCTGCCACTGCTGGCCATTCAGTATAATCTGCAGATGGAAAAGTCCACTGTTAGCACAATTTTTACAAAGGGTAAACAGATCAATACCATGGAATCTATATTATTGTGAAAATCAACAGCTCATTAGAAAATCAAATCCCAATTTGTAATTTTCACCTCCCATACTTCTTTGAATCCCACGCCTCACTTGCTAACACTCTCTAAACAACTGTAGCACATACATTAGGACATAGATCTATAGATCTTTTTCCCAGACAAGTGGCAGTGAACCCTTCTCAATTCATTTGTGTTAGGATATGGTACACCGATAGCAATTACGCCAGCTGATAAGTTGAGAGAGGAAGGGTTATGCTACAGTTAATGGAAATAATAAAAACGAGGAATAGATTATTTACCATCCTCATTTTAGCCAATTCCTACCAGTTCAGCAATAGTAAAGTTGAGACTCTTATGCTCAAACGTACGTTCATACAAATTCAGAAGTCTCAGAGAGTGCCCCAATTTCTTTCATCTTAACATCCTAGTTTGTAGTAGGGCATCCTGTCTACCCTACTACTCATTTAATTACCAAGATGAATGTATCCTACTGATTAATAGGCAACAGAGTGGCCCTCATGTCAGACAACATCTTGTTTTTGCTTTATGATGTCAGCTTGCTAGGCAACAGAGTGGCCCTCAGGTCAGGCAACATTCTTGCTTTAGCTTTATGACGTCAGAGCACCGGTGGACCAATTGTCCTTGTGGAAGCTGACCACACAGGAGGATGAGATTTCAGAAGGTATGCAGTAGGTTACTATCTGTGTTTGTAAGGCAAGTAGGAGGGGGAATGGTAAAGGACTATGAACCACTCAAAGCATAGGGGCCTTTTTGAAAGTGGATGGGGATACAAAAATAGAGATTATCCTTAATACCAATCCATCTTGAGTATCAGAGTCCAACATACAAAGTGCAGGGGAAGACGTTAAATGAGCTTCCTTCTGTGAGAAGGAAACACTATCGTTCTCAAGTGAGATAGTGCATTTCAAACTCAAAGGCAGCAAATTCCTCAAGTGGAACATTGCTAGCACTAGGATCTAAAGCAGGCTTTAGTAGTGTTGAAGGCAGTCAGTTTTTGTTAGCTATCATGACCAACACAATGTGATCCATATTACTTCTATATTGAAAGAAAATATATTCAGGCACAGGCTCCCACTAGAAGGTAATGAGGAAATTCAAAAGCTGTGAACGTCTTTTTAATGCCTAAAGGAATGATTGTGAGTTTTACTTACCATATAAATTGGTCAAATGATGCCGTATGCCGGAAGATTTGCTTTTTTTTTTTTCTTCAGTCTCGGCAAGGCAAAGAAATTCTGTGGTGAAACGCTGCCACTGCTGGCCATTCAGTATAATCTGCAGATGGAAAAGTCCACTGTTAGCACAATTTTTACAAAGGGTAAACAGATCAATACTATGGAGTCTATATTATTGTGAAAATCAACAGCTCATTAGAAAATCAAATCCCAATTTGTAATTTTAACCTCCCATACTTCTTTGAATCCCACGCCTCACTTGCTAACACTCTCTAAACAACTGTAGCACATACATTAGGACATAGATCTATAGATCTTTTTCCCAGACAAGTGGCAGTGAACCCTTCTCAATTCATTTGTGTTAGGATATGGTACACCGATAGCAATTACGCCAGCTGGTAAGTTGAGAGAGGAAGGGTTATGCTACAGTTAATGGAAATAATAAAAACGAGGAATAGATTATTTACCATCCTCATTTTAGCCAATTCCTACCAGTTCAGCAATAGTAAAGTTGAGACTCTTATGCTCAAACGTACGTTCATACAAATTCAGAAGTCTCAGAGAGTGCCCCAATTTCTTTCATCTTAACATCTTAGTTTGTAGTAGGGCATCCTGTCTACCCTACTACTCATTTAATTACCAAGATGAATGTATCCTACTGATTAATAGGCAACAGAGTGGCCCTCATGTCAGACAACATCTTGTTTTTGCTTTATGATGTCAGCTTGCTAGGCAACAGAGTGGCCCCTCAGGTCAGACAACATTCTTGCTTTAGCTTTATGACGTCAGAGCACCGGTGGACCAATTGTCCTTGTGGAAGCTGACCACACAGGAGGATGAGATTTCAGAAGGTATGCAGTAGGTTACTATCTGTGTTTGTAAGGCAAGTAGGAGGGGGAATGGTAAAGGACTATGAACCACTCAAAGCATAGGGGCCTTTTTGAAAGTGGATGGGGATACAAAAATAGAGATTATCCTTAATACCAATCCATCTTGAGTATCAGAGTCCAACATACAAAGTGCAGGGGAAGACGTTAAATGAGCTTCCTTCTGTGAGAAGGAAACACTATCGTTCTCAAGTGAGATAGTGCATTTCAAACTCAAAGGCAGCAAATTCCTCAAGTGGAACATTGCTAGCACTAGGATCTAAAGCAGGCTTTAGTAGTGTTGAAGGCAGTCAGTTTTTGTTAGCTATCATGACCAACACAATGTGATCCATATTACTTCTATATTAAAAGAAAATATATTCAGGCACATGCTCCCACTAGAAGGTAATGAGGAAATTCAAAAGCTGTGAACGTCTTTTTAATGCCTAAAGGAATGATTGTGAGTTTTACTTACCATATAAATTGGTCAAATGATGCCGTATGCCGGAAGACTTGCTTTTTTTTTTTTCTTCAGTCTCGGCAAGGCAGAGAAATTCTGTGGTGAACCGCTGCCACTGCTGGCCATTCAGTATAATCTGCAGATGGAAAAGTCCACTGTTAGCACAATTTTTACAAAGGGTAAACAGATCAATACCATGGAATCTATATTATTGTGAAAATCAACAGCTCATTAGAAAATCAAATCCCAATTTGTAATTTTAACCTCCCATACTTCTTTGAATCCCACGCCTCACTTGCTAACACTCTCTAAACAACTGTAGCACATACATTAGGACATAGATCTATAGATCTTTTTCCCAGACAAGTGGCAGTGAACCCTTCTCAATTCATTTGTGTTAGGATATGGTACACCGATAGCAATTACGCCAGCTGATAAGTTGAGAGAGGAAGGGTTATGCTACAGTTAATGGAAATAATAAAAACGAGGAATAGATTATTTACCATCCTCATTTTAGCCAATTCCTACCAGTTCAGCAATAGTAAAGTTGAGACTCTTATGCTCAAACGTACGTTCATACAAATTCAGAAGTCTCAGAGAGTGCCCCAATTTCTTTCATCTTAACATCCTAGTTTGTAGTAGGGCATCCTGTCTACCCTACTACTCATTTAATTACCAAGATGAATGTATCCTACTGATTAATAGGCAACAGAGTGGCCCTCATGTCAGACAACATCTTGTTTTTGCTTTATGATGTCAGCTTGCTAGGCAACAGAGTGGCCCTCAGGTCAGACAACATTCTTGCTTTAGCTTTATGACGTCAGAGCACCGGTGGACCAATTGTCCTTGTGGAAGCTGACCACACAGGAGGATGAGATTTCAGAAGGTATGCAGTAGGTTACTATCTGTGTTTGTAAGGCAAGTAGGAGGGGGAATGGTAAAGGACTATGAACCACTCAAAGCATAGGGGCCTTTTTGAAAGTGGATGGGGATACAAAAATAGAGATTATCCTTAATACCAATCCATCTTGAGTATCAGAGTCCAACATACAAAGTGCAGGGGAAGACGTTAAATGAGCTTCCTTCTGTGAGAAGGAAACACTATCGTTCTCAAGTGAGATAGTGCATTTCAAACTCAAAGGCAGCAAATTCCTCAAGTGGAACATTGCTAGCACTAGGATCTAAAGCAGGCTTTAGTAGTGTTGAAGGCAGTCAGTTTTTGTTAGCTATCATGACCAACACAATGTGATCCATATTACTTCTATATTGAAAGAAAATATACTCAGGCACAGGCTCCCACTAGAAGGTAATGAGGAAATTCAAAAGCTGTGAACGTCTTTTTAATGCCTAAAGGAATGATTGTGAGTTTTACTTACCATATAGATTGGTCAAATGATGCCGTATGCCGGAAGATTTGCTTTTTTTTTTTTTCTTCAGTCTCGGCAAGGCAGAGAAATTCTGTGGTGAAACGCTGCCACTGCTGGCCATTCAGTATAATCTGCAGATGGAAAAGTCCACTGTTAGCATAATTTTTACAAAGGGTAAACAGATCAATACCATGGAGTCTATATTATTGTGAAAATCAACAGCTCATTAGAAAATCAAATCCCAATTTGTAATTTTAACCTCCCATACTTCTTTGAATCCCACGCCTCACTTGCTAACACTCTCTAAACAACTGTAGCACATACATTAGGACATAGATCTATAGATCTTTTTCCCAGACAAGTGGCAGTGAACCCTTCTCAATTCATTTGTGTTAGGATATGGTACACCGATAGCAATTAAGCCAGCTGATAAGTTGAGAGGTGAAGGGTTATGCTACAGTTAATGGAAATAATAAAAACGATGAATAGATTATTTACCATCCTCCTTTTAGCCAATTCCTACCAGTTCAGCAATAGTAAAGTTGAGACTCTTATGCTCAAACGTACGTTCATACAAATTCAGAAGTCTCAGAGAGTGCCCCAATTTCTTTCATCTTAACATCTTAGTTTGTAGTAGGGCATCCTGTCTACCCTACTACTCATTTAATTACCAAGATGAATGTATCCTACTGATTAATAGGCAACAGAGTGGCCCTCATGTCAGACAACATCTTGTTTTTGCTTTATGATGTCAGCTTGCTAGGCAACAGAGTGGCCCTCAGGTCAGACAACATTCTTGCTTTAGCTTTATGACGTCAGAGCACCAGTGGACCAATTGTCCTTGTGGAAGCTGACCACACAGGAGGATGAGATTTCAGAAGGTATGCAGTAGGTTACTATCTGTGTTTGTAAGGCAAGTAGGAGGGGGAATGGTAAAGGACTATGAACCACTCAAAGCATAGGGGCCTTTTTGAAAGTGGATGGTGATACAAAAATAGAGATTAACCTTAATACCAATCCATCTTGAGTATCAGAGTCCAACATACAAAGTGCAGGGGAAGACGTTAAATGAGCTTCCTTCTGTGAGAAGGAAACACTATCGTTCTCAAGTGAGATAGTGCATTTCAAACTCAAAGGCAGCAAATTCCTCAAGTGGAACATTGCTAGCACTAGGATCTAAAGCAGGCTTTAGTAGTGTTGAAGGCAGTCAGTTTTTGTTAGCTATCATGACCAACACAATGTGATCCATATTACTTCTATATTGAAAGAAAATATATTCAGGCACAGGCTCCCACTAGAAGGTAATGAGGAAATTCAAAAGCTGTGAACGTCTTTTTAATGCCTAAAGGAATGATTGTGAGTTTTACTTACCATATAGATTGGTCAAATGATGCCGTATGCCGGAAGATTTGCTTTTTTTTTTTTTCTTTAGTCTCGGCAAGGCAGAGAAATTCTGTGGTGAAACGCTGCCACTGCTGGCCATTCAGTATAATCTGCAGATGGAAAAGTCCACTGTTAGCACAATTTTTACAAACGGTAAACAGATCAATACTATGGAGTCTATATTATTGTGAAAATCAACAGCTCATTAGAAAATCAAATCCCAATTTGTAATTTTAACCTCCCATACTTCTTTGAATCCCACGCCTCACTTGCTAACACTCTCTAAACAACTGTAGCACATACATTAGGACATAGATCTATAGATCTTTTTCCCAGACAAGTGGCAGTGAACCCTTCTCAATTCATTTGTGTTAGGATATGGTACACCGATAGCAATTAAGCCAGCTGATAAGTTGAGAGATGAAGGGTTATGCTACAGTTAATGGAAATAATAAAAACGATGAATAGATTATTTACCATCCTCCTTTTAGCCAATTCCTACCAGTTCAGCAATAGTAAAGTTGAGACTCTTATGCTCAAACGTACGTTCATACAAATTCAGAAGTCTCAGAGAGTGCCCCAATTTCTTTCATCTTAACATCTTAGTTTGTAGTAGGGCATCCTGTCTACCCTACTGCTCATTTAATTACCAAGATGAATGTATCCTACTGATTAATAGGCAACAGAGTGGCCCTCATGTCAGACAACATCTTGTTTTTGCTTTATGATGTCAGCTTGCTAGGCAACAGAGTGGCCCTCAGCTCAGACAACATTCTTGCTTTAGCTTTATGACGTCAGAGCACCAGTGGACCAATTGTCCTTGTGGAAGCTGACCACACAGGAGGATGAGATTTCAGAAGGTATGCAGTAGGTTACTATCTGTGTTTGTAAGGCAAGTAGGAGGGGGAATGGTAAAGGACTATGAACCACTCAAAGCATAGGGGCCTTTTTGAAAGTGGATGGGGATACAAAAATAGAGATTATCCTTATACCAATCCATCTTGAGTATCAGAGTCCAACATACAAAGTGCAGGGGAAGACGTTAAATGAGCTTCCTTCTGTGAGAAGGAAACACTATCGTTCTCAAGTGAGATAGTGCATTTCAAACTCAAAGGCAGCAAATTCCTCAAGTGGAACATTGCTAGCACTAGGATCTAAAGCAGGCTTTAGTAGTGTTGAAGGCAGTCAGTTTTTGTTAGCTATCATGACCAACACAATGTGATCCATATTACTTCTATATTGAAAGAAAATATATTCAGGCACATGCTCCCACTAGAAGGTAATGAGGAAATTCAAAAGCTGTGAACGTCTTTTTAATGCCTAAAGGAATGATTGTGAGTTTTACTTACCATATAAATTGGTCAAATGATGCCGTATGCCGGAAGACTTGCTTTTTTTTTTTTCTTCAGTCTCGGCAAGGCAGAGAAATTCTGTGGTGAACCGCTGCCACTGCTGGCCATTCAGTATAATCTGCAGATGGAAAAGTCCACTGTTAGCACAATTTTTACAAAGGGTAAACAGATCAATACCATGGAATCTATATTATTGTGAAAATCAACAGCTCATTAGAAAATCAAATCCCAATTTGTAATTTTAACCTCCCATACTTCTTTGAATCCCACGCCTCACTTGCTAACACTCTCTAAACAACTGTAGCACATACATTAGGACATAGATCTATAGATCTTTTTCCCAGACAAGTGGCAGTGAACCCTTCTCAATTCATTTGTGTTAGGATATGGTACACCGATAGCAATTACGCCAGCTGGTAAGTTGAGAGAGGAAGGGTTATGCTACAGTTAATGGAAATAATAAAAACGAGGAATAGATTATTTACCATCCTCATTTTAGCCAATTCCTACCAGTTCAGCAATAGTAAAGTTGAGACTCTTATGCTCAAACGTACGTTCATACAAATTCAGAAGTCTCAGAGAGTGCCCCAATTTCTTTCATCTTAACATCTTAGTTTGTAGTAGGGCATCCTGTCTACCCTACTACTCATTTAATTACCAAGATGAATGTATCCTACTGATTAATAGGCAACAGAGTGGCCCTCATGTCAGACAACATCTTGTTTTTGCTTTATGATTTCAGCTTGCTAGGCAACAGAGTGGCCCCTCAGGTCAGACAACATTCTTGCTTTAGCTTTATGACGTCAGAGCACCGGTGGACCAATTGTCCTTGTGGAAGCTGACCACACAGGAGGATGAGATTTCAGAAGGTATGCAGTAGGTTACTATCTGTGTTTGTAAGGCAAGTAGGAGGGGGAATGGTAAAGGACTATGAACCACTCAAAGCATAGGGGCCTTTTTGAAAGTGGATGGGGATACAAAAATAGAGATTATCCTTAATACCAATCCATCTTGAGTATCAGAGTCCAACATACAAAGTGCAGGGGAAGACGTTAAATGAGCTTCCTTCTGTGAGAAGGAAACACTATCGTTCTCAAGTGAGATAGTGCATTTCAAACTCAAAGGCAGCAAATTCCTCAAGTGGAACATTGCTAGCACTAGGATCTAAAGCAGGCCTTAGTAGTGTTGAAGGCAGTCAGTTTTTGTTAGCTATCATGACCAACACAATGTGATCCATATTACTTCTATATTGAAAGAAAATATATTCAGGCACAGGCTCCCACTAGAAGGTAATGAGGAAATTCAAAAGCTGTGAACGTCTTTTTAATGCCTAAAGGAATGATTGTGAGTTTTACTTACCATATAAATTGGTCAAATGATGCCGTATGCCGGAAGATTTGCTTTTTTTTTTTTCTTCAGTCTCGGCAAGGCAAAGAAATTCTGTGGTGAAACGCTGCCACTGCTGGCCATTCAGTATAATCTGCAGATGGAAAAGTCCACTGTTAGCACAATTTTTACAAAGGGTAAACAGATCAATACTATGGAGTCTATATTATTGTGAAAATCAACAGCTCATTAGAAAATCAAATCCCAATTTGTAATTTTAACCTCCCATACTTCTTTGAATCCCACGCCTCACTTGCTAACACTCTCTAAACAACTGTAGCACATACATTAGGACATAGATCTATAGATCTTTTTCCCAGACAAGTGGCAGTGAACCCTTCTCAATTCATTTGTGTTAGGATATGGTACACCGATAGCAATTACGCCAGCTGGTAAGTTGAGAGAGGAAGGGTTATGCTACAGTTAATGGAAATAATAAAAACGAGAAATAGATTATTTACCATCCTCATTTTAGCCAATTCCTACCAGTTCAGCAATAGTAAAGTTGAGACTCTTATGCTCAAACGTACGTTCATACAAATTCAGAAGTCTCAGAGAGTGCCCCAATTTCTTTCATCTTAACATCTTAGTTTGTAGTAGGGCATCCTGTCTACCCTACTACTCATTTAATTACCAAGATGAATGTATCCTACTGATTAATAGGCAACAGAGTGGCCCTCATGTCAGACAACATCTTGTTTTTGCTTTATGATGTCAGCTTGCTAGGCAACAGAGTGGCCCCTCAGGTCAGACAACATTCTTGCTTTAGCTTTATGACGTCAGAGCACCGGTGGACCAATTGTCCTTGTGGAAGCTGACCACACAGGAGGATGAGATTTCAGAAGGTATGCAGTAGGTTACTATCTGTGTTTGTAAGGCAAGTAGGAGGGGGAATGGTAAAGGACTATGAACCACTCAAAGCATAGGGGCCTTTTTGAAAGTGGATGGGGATACAAAAATAGAGATTATCCTTAATACCAATCCATCTTGAGTATCAGAGTCCAACATACAAAGTGCAGGGGAAGACGTTAAATGAGCTTCCTTCTGTGAGAAGGAAACACTATCGTTCTCAAGTGAGATAGTGCATTTCAAACTCAAAGGCAGCAAATTCCTCAAGTGGAACATTGCTAGCACTAGGATCTAAAGCAGGCCTTAGTAGTGTTGAAGGCAGTCAGTTTTTGTTAGCTATCATGACCAACACAATGTGATCCATATTACTTCTATATTGAAAGAAAATATATTCAGGCACAGGCTCCCACTAGAAGGTAATGAGGAAATTCAAAAGCTGTGAACGTCTTTTTAATGCCTAAAGGAATGATTGTGAGTTTTACTTACCATAGAGATTGGTCAAATGATGCCGTATGCCGGAAGATTTGCTTTTTTTTTTTTTCTTCAGTCTCGGCAAGGCAGAGAAATTCTGTGGTGAAACGCTGCCACTGCTGGCCATTCAGTATAATCTGCAGATGGAAAAGTCCACTGTTAGCATAATTTTTACAAAGGGTAAACAGATCAATACCATGGAGTCTATATTATTGTGAAAATCAACAGCTCATTAGAAAATCAAATCCCAATTTGTAATTTTAACCTCCCATACTTCTTTGAATCCCACGCCTCACTTGCTAACACTCTCTAAACAACTGTAGCACATACATTAGGACATAGATCTATAGATCTTTTTCCCAGACAAGTGGCAGTGAACCCTTCTCAATTCATTTGTGTTAGGATATGGTACACCGATAGCAATTACGCCAGCTGATAAGTTAAAAGAGGAAGGGTTATGCTACAGTTAATGGAAATAATAAAAACGAGGAATAGAGTATTTACCATCCTCATTTTAGCCAATTCCTACCAGTTCAGCAATAGTAAAGTTGAGACTCTTATGCTCAAACGTACGTTCATACAATCTCAGAAGTCTCAGAAAGGGCCCCAATTTCTTTCATCTTAACATCTTAGTTCGTAGTAGGGCATCCTGTCTACCCTACTACTCATTTAATTACCAAGATGAATGTATCCTACTGATTAATAGGCAACAGAGTGGCCCTCATGTCAGACAACATCTTGTTTTTGCTTTATGATGTCAGCTTGCTAGGCAACAGAGTGGCCCTCAGGTCAGACAACATTCTTGCTTTAGCTTTATGACGTCAGAGCACCAGTGGACCAATTGTCCTTGTGGAAGCTGACCACACAGGAGGATGAGATTTCAGAAGGTATGCAGTAGGTTACTATCTGTGTTTGTAAGGCAAGTAGGAGGGGGAATGATAAAGGACTCTGAACCACTCAAAGCATAGGGGCCTTTTTGAAAGTGGATGGGGATACAAAAATAGAGATTATCCTTAATATCAATCCATCTTGAGTATCAGAGTCCAACATACAAAGTGCAGGGGAAGACGTTAAATGAGCTTCCTTCTGTGAGAAGGAAACACTATCGTTCTCAAGTGAGATAGTGCATTTCAAACTCAAAGGCAGCAAATTCCTCAAGTGGAACATTGCTAGCACTATGATCTAAAGCAGGCCTTAGTAGTGTTGAAGGCAGTCAGTTTTTGTTAGCTATCATGACCAACACAATGTGAATCCATATTACTTCTATATTGAAAGAAAATATATTCAGGCACAGGCTCCCACTAAAAGGTAATGAGGAAATTCAAAAGCTGTGAACGTCTTTTTAATGCCTAAAGGAATGATTGTGAGTTTTACTTACCATATAAATTGGTCAAATGATGCCGTATGCCGGAAGATTTGCTTTTTTTTTTTTTTCTTCAGTCTCGGCAAGGCAGAGAAATTCTGTGGTGAAACGCTGCCACTGCTGGCCATTCAGTATAATCTGCAGATGGAAAAGTCCACTGTTAGCACAATTTTTACAAAGGGTAAACAGATCAATACTATGGAGTCTATATTATTGTGAAAATCAACAGCTCATTAGAAAATCAAATCCCAATTTGTAATTTTAACCTCCCATACTTCTTTGAATCCCACGCCTCACTTGCTAACACTCTCTAAACAACTGTAGCACATACATTAGGACATAGATCTATAGATCTTTTTCCCAGACAAGTGGCAGTGAACCCTTCTCAATTCATTTGTGTTAGGATATGGTACACCGATAGCAATTACGCCAGCTAAGTTAAAAGAGGAAGGGTTATGCTACAGTTAATGGAAATAATAAAAACGAGGAATAGAGTATTTACCATCCTCATTTTAGCCAATTCCTACCAGTTCAGCAATAGTAAAGTTGAGACTCTTATGCTCAAACGTACGTTCATACAAATTCAGAAGTCTCAGAAAGTGCCCCAATTTCTTTCATCTTAACATCTTAGTTTGCAGTAGGGCATCCTGTCTACCCTACTACTCATTTAATTACCAAGATGAATGTATCCTACTGATTAATAGGCAACAGAGTTGCCCTCATGTCAGACAACATCTTGTTTTTGCTTTATGATGTCAGCTTGCTAGGCAACAGAGTGGCCCTCAGGTCAGACAACATTCTTGCTTTAGCTTTATGACATCAGAGCACCAGTGGACCAATTGTCCTTGTGGAAGCTGACCACACAGGAGGATGAGATTTCAGAAGGTATGCAGTAGGTTACTATCTGTGTTTGTAAGGCAAGTAGGAGGGGGAATGATAAAGGACTCTGAACCACTCAAAGCATAGGGGCCTTTTTGAAAGTGGATGGGAATACAAAAATAGAGATTATCCTTAATATCAATCCATCTTGAGTATCAGAGTCCAACATACAAAGTGCAGGGGAAGACGTTAAATGAGCTTCCTTCTGTGAGAAGGAAACACTATCGTTCTCAAGTGAGATAGTGCATTTCAAAGTCAAAGGCAGCAAATTCCTCAAGTGGAACATTGCTAGCACTAGGATCTAAAGCAGGCCTTAGTAGTGTTGAAGGCAGTCCGTTTTTGTTAGCTATCATGACCAACACAATGTGATCCATATTACTTCTATATTGAAAGAAAATATATTCAGGCACAGGCTCCCACTAGAAGGTAATGAGGAAATTCAAAAGCTGTGAACGTCTTTTTAATGCCTAAAGGAATGATTGTGAGTTTTACTTACCATATAAATTGGTCAAATGATGCCGTATGCCGGAAGAATTGCTTTTTTTTTTTTTCTTCAGTCTCGGCAAGGCAGAGAAATTCTGTGGTGAAATGCTGCCACTGCTGGCCATTCAGTATAATCTGCAGATGGAAAAGTCCACTGTTAGCACAATTTTTACAAAGGGTAAACAGATCAATACTATGGAGTCTATATTATTGTGAAAATCAACAGCTCATTAGAAAATCCAAGCCCAATTTGTAATTTTAACCTCCCATACTTCTTTGAATCCCACGCCTCACTTGCTAACACTCTCTAAACAACTGTAGCACATACATTAGGACATAGATCTATAGATCTTTTTCCCAGACAAGTGGCAGTGAACCCTTCTCAATTCATTTGTGTTAGGATATGGTACACCGATAGCAATTACGCCAGCTGATAAGTTGAGAGAGGAAGGGTTATGCTACAGTTAATGGAAATAATAAAAACGAGGAATAGATTATTTACCATCCTCATTTTAGCCAATTCCTACCAGTTCAGCAATAGTAAAGTTGAGACTCTTATGCTCAAACGTACGTTCATACAAATTCAGAAGTCTCAGAGAGTGTCCCAATTTCTTTCATCTTAACATCCTAGTTTGTAGTAGGGCATCCTGTCTACCCTACTACTCATTTAATTACCAAGATGAATGTATCCTACTGATTAATAGGCAACAGAGTGGCCCTCATGTCAGACAACATCTTGTTTTTGCTTTATGATGTCAGCTTGCTAGGCAACAGAGTGGCCCTCAGGTCAGACAACATTCTTGCTTTAGCTTTATGACGTCAGAGCACCAGTGGACCAATTGTCCTTGTGGAAGCTGACCACACAGGAGGATGAGATTTCAGAAGGTATGCAGTAGGTTACTATCTGTGTTTGTAAGGCAAGTAGGAGGGGGAATGGTAAAGGTCTATGAACCACTCAAAGCATAGGGGCCTTTTTGAAAGTGGATGGGGATACAAAAATAGAGATTATCCTTAATACCAATCCATCTTGAGTATCAGAGTCCAACATACAAAGTGCAGGGGAAGACGTTAAATGAGCTTCCTTCTGTGAGAAGGAAACACTATCGTTCTCAAGTGAGATAGTGCATTTCAAACTCAAAGGCAGCAAATTCCTCAAGTGGAACATTGCTAGCACTAGGATCTAAAGCAGGCTTTAATAGTGTTGAAGGCAGTCAGTTTTTGTTAGCTATCATGACCAACACAATGTGATCCATATTACTTCTATATTGAAAGAAAATATATTCAGGCACAGGCTCCCACTAGAAGGTAATGAGGAAATTCAAAAGCTGTGAACCTCTTTTTAATGCCTAAAGGAATGATTGTGAGTTTTACTTACCATATAGATTGGTCAAATGATGCCGTATGCCGGAAGATTTGCTTTTTTTTTTTTTCTTCAGTCTCGGCAAGGCAGAGAAATTCTGTGGTGAAACGCTGCCACTGCTGGCCATTCAGTATAATCTGCAGATGGAAAAGTCCACTGTTAGCATAATTTTTACAAAGGGTAAACAGATCAATACCATGGAGTCTATATTATTGTGAAAATCAACAGCTCATTAGAAAATCAAATCCCAATTTGTAATTTTAACCTCCCATACTTCTTTGAATCCCACGCCTCACTTGCTAACACTCTCTAAACAACTGTAGCACATACATTAGGACATAGATCTATAGATCTTTTTCCCAGACAAGTGGCAGTGAACCCTTCTCAATTCATTTGTGTTAGGATATGGTACACCGATAGCAATTACGCCAGCTGATAAGTTAAAAGAGGAAGGGTTATGCTACAGTTAATGGAAATAATAAAAACGAGGAATAGAGTATTTACCATCCTCATTTTAGCCAATTCCTACCAGTTCAGCAATAGTAAAGTTGAGACTCTTATGCTCAAACGTACGTTCATACAATCTCAGAAGTCTCAGAAAGGGCCCCAATTTCTTTCATCTTAACATCTTAGTTCGTAGTAGGGCATCCTGTCTACCCTACTACTCATTTAATTACCAAGATGAATGTATCCTACTGATTAATAGGCAACAGAGTGGCCCTCATGTCAGACAACATCTTGTTTTTGCTTTATGATGTCAGCTTGCTAGGCAACAGAGTGGCCCTCAGGTCAGACAACATTCTTGCTTTAGCTTTATGACGTCAGAGCACCAGTGGACCAATTGTCCTTGTGGAAGCTGACCACACAGGAGGATGAGATTTCAGAAGGTATGCAGTAGGTTACTATCTGTGTTTGTAAGGCAAGTAGGAGGGGGAATGGTAAAGGACTATGAACCACTCAAAGCATAGGGGCCTTTTTGAAAGTGGATGGGGATACAAAAATAGAGATTATCCTTATACCAATCCATCTTGAGTATCAGAGTCCAACATACAAAGTGCAGGGGAAGACGTTAAATGAGCTTCCTTCTGTGAGAAGGAAACACTATCGTTCTCAAGTGAGATAGTGCATTTCAAACTCAAAGGCAGCAAATTCCTCAAGTGGAACATTGCTAGCACTAGGATCTAAAGCAGGCCTTAGTAGTGTTGAAGGCAGTCAGTTTTTGTTAGCTATCATGACCAACACAATGTGATCCATATTACTTCTATATTGGAAGAAAATATATTCAGGCACAGGCTCCCACTAGAAGGTAATGAGGAAATTCAAAAGCTGTGAACGTCTTTTTAATGCCTAAAGGAATGATTGTGAGTTTTACTTACCATATAAATTGGTCAAATGATGCCGTATGCCGGAAGAATTGCTTTTTTTTTTTTTCTTCAGTCTCGGCAAGGCAGAGAAATTCTGTGGTGAAACGCTGCCACTGCTGGCCATTCAGTATAATCTGCAGATGGAAAAGTCCACTGTTAGCACAATTTTTACAAAGGGTAAACAGATCAATACTATGGAGTCTATATTATTGTGAAAATCAACAGCTCATTAGAAAATCCAAGCCCAATTTGTAATTTTAACCTCCCATACTTCTTTGAATCCCACGCCTCACTTGCTAACACTCTCTAAACAACTGTAGCACATACATTAGGACATAGATCTATAGATCTTTTTCCCAGACAAGTGGCAGTGAACCCTTCTCAATTCATTTGTGTTAGGATATGGTACACCAATAGCAATTACGCCAGCTGATAAGTTGAGAGAGGAAGGGTTATGCTACAGTTAATGGAAATAATAAAAACGAGGAATAGATTATTTACCATCCTCATTTTAGCCAATTCCTACCAGTTCAGCAATAGTAAAGTTGAGACTCTTATGCTCAAACGTACGTTCATACAAATTCAGAAGTCTCAGAGAGTGTCCCAATTTCTTTCATCTTAACATCCTAGTTTGTAGTAGGGCATCCTGTCTACCCTACTACTCATTTAATTACCAAGATGAATGTATCCTACTGATTAATAGGCAACAGAGTGGCCCTCATGTCAGACAACATCTTGTTTTTGCTTTATGATGTCAGCTTGCTAGGCAACAGAGTGGCCCTCAGGTCAGACAACATTCTTGCTTTAGCTTTATGACGTCAGAGCACCAGTGGACCAATTGTCCTTGTGGAAGCTGACCACACAGGAGGATGAGATTTCAGAAGGTATGCAGTAGGTTACTATCTGTGTTTGTAAGGCAAGTAGGAGGGGGAATGGTAAAGGTCTATGAACCACTCAAAGCATAGGGGCCTTTTTGAAAGTGGATGGGGATACAAAAATAGAGATTATCCTTAATACCAATCCATCTTGAGTATCAGAGTCCAACATACAAAGTGCAGGGGAAGACGTTAAATGAGCTTCCTTCTGTGAGAAGGAAACACTATCGTTCTCAAGTGAGATAGTGCATTTCAAACTCAAAGGCAGCAAATTCCTCAAGTGGAACATTGCTAGCACTAGGATCTAAAGCAGGCTTTAGTAGTGTTGAAGGCAGTCAGTTTTTGTTAGCTATCATGACCAACACAATGTGATCCATATTACTTCTATATTGAAAGAAAATATATTCAGGCACAGGCTCCCACTAGAAGGTAATGAGGAAATTCAAAAGCTGTGAACCTCTTTTTAATGCCTAAAGGAATGATTGTGAGTTTTACTTACCATATAGATTGGTCAAATGATGCCGTATGCCGGAAGATTTGCTTTTTTTTTTTTTCTTCAGTCTCGGCAAGGCAGAGAAATTCTGTGGTGAAACGCTGCCACTGCTGGCCATTCAGTATAATCTGCAGATGGAAAAGTCCACTGTTAGCATAATTTTTACAAAGGGTAAACAGATCAATACCATGGAGTCTATATTATTGTGAAAATCAACAGCTCATTAGAAAATCAAATCCCAATTTGTAATTTTAACCTCCCATACTTCTTTGAATCCCACGCCTCACTTGCTAACACTCTCTAAACAACTGTAGCACATACATTAGGACATAGATCTATAGATCTTTTTCCCAGACAAGTGGCAGTGAACCCTTCTCAATTCATTTGTGTTAGGATATGGTACACCGATAGCAATTACGCCAGCTGATAAGTTAAAAGAGGAAGGGTTATGCTACAGTTAATGGAAATAATAAAAACGAGGAATAGAGTATTTACCATCCTCATTTTAGCCAATTCCTACCAGTTCAGCAATAGTAAAGTTGAGACTCTTATGCTCAAACGTACGTTCATACAATCTCAGAAGTCTCAGAAAGGGCCCCAATTTCTTTCATCTTAACATCTTAGTTCATAGTAGGGCATCCTGTCTACCCTACTACTCATTTAATTACCAAGATGAATGTATCCTACTGATTAATAGGCAACAGAGTGGCCCTCATGTCAGACAACATCTTGTTTTTGCTTTATGATGTCAGCTTGCTAGGCAACAGAGTGGCCCTCAGGTCAGACAACATTCTTGCTTTAGCTTTATGACGTCAGAGCACCAGTGGACCAATTGTCCTTGTGGAAGCTGACCACACAGGAGGATGAGATTTCAGAAGGTATGCAGTAGGTTACTATCTGTGTTTGTAAGGCAAGTAGGAGGGGGAATGGTAAAGGACTATGAACCACTCAAAGCATAGGGGCCTTTTTGAAAGTGGATGGGGATACAAAAATAGAGATTATCCTTATACCAATCCATCTTGAGTATCAGAGTCCAACATACAAAGTGCAGGGGAAGACGTTAAATGAGCTTCCTTCTGTGAGAAGGAAACACTATCGTTCTCAAGTGAGATAGTGCATTTCAAACTCAAAGGCAGCAAATTCCTCAAGTGGAACATTGCTAGCACTAGGATCTAAAGCAGGCCTTAGTAGTGTTGAAGGCAGTCAGTTTTTGTTAGCTATCATGACCAACACAATGTGATCCATATTACTTCTATATTGAAAGAAAATATATTCAGGCACAGGCTCCCACTAGAAGGTAATGAGGAAATTCAAAAGCTGTGAACGTCTTTTTAATGCCTAAAGGAATGATTGTGAGTTTTACTTACCATATAAATTGGTCAAATGATGCCGTATGCCGGAAGAATTGCTTTTTTTTTTTTTCTTCAGTCTCGGCAAGGCAGAGAAATTCTGTGGTGAAACGCTGCCACTGCTGGCCATTCAGTATAATCTGCAGATGGAAAAGTCCACTGTTAGCACAATTTTTACAAAGGGTAAACAGATCAATACTATGGAGTCTATATTATTGTGAAAATCAACAGCTCATTAGAAAATCCAAGCCCAATTTGTAATTTTAACCTCCCATACTTCTTTGAATCCCACGCCTCACTTGCTAACACTCTCTAAACAACTGTAGCACATACATTAGGACATAGATCTATAGATCTTTTTCCCAGACAAGTGGCAGTGAACCCTTTGTGTTAGGATATGGTACACCGATAGCAATTACGCCAGCTGATAAGTTGAGAGAGGAAGGGTTATGCTACAGTTAATGGAAATAATAAAAACGAGGAATAGATTATTTACCATCCTCATTTTAGCCAATTCCTACCAGTTCAGCAATAGTAAAGTTGAGACTCTTATGCTCAAACGTACGTTCATACAAATTCAGAAGTCTCAGAGAGTGCCCCAATTTCTTTCATCTTAACATCCTAGTTTGTAGTAGGGCATCCTGTCTACCCTACTACTCATTTAATTACCAAGATGAATGTATCCTACTGATTAATAGGCAACAGAGTGGCCCTCATGTCAGACAACATCTTGTTTTTGCTTTATGATGTCAGCTTGCTAGGCAACAGAGTGGCCCTCAGGTCAGACAACATTCTTGCTTTAGCTTTATGACGTCAGAGCACCGGTGGACCAATTGTCCTTGTGGAAGCTGACCACACAGGAGGATGAGATTTCAGAAGGTATGCAGTAGGTTACTATCTGTGTTTGTAAGGCAAGTAGGAGGGGGAATGGTAAAGGTCTATGAACCACTCAAAGCATAGGGGCCTTTTTGAAAGTGGATGGGGATACAAAAATAGAGATTATCCTTAATACCAATCCATCTTGAGTATCAGAGTCCAACATACAAAGTGCAGGGGAAGACGTTAAATGAGCTTCCTTCTGTGAGAAGGAAACACTATCGTTCTCAAGTGAGATAGTGCATTTCAAACTCAAAGGCAGCAAATTCCTCAAGTGGAACATTGCTAGCACTAGGATCTAAAGCAGGCTTTAGTAGTGTTGAAGGCAGTCAGTTTTTGTTAGCTATCATGACCAACACAATGTGATCCATATTACTTCTATATTGAAAGAAAATATATTCAGGCACAGGCTCCCACTAGAAGGTAATGAGGAAATTCAAAAGCTGTGAACCTCTTTTTAATGCCTAAAGGAATGATTGTGAGTTTTACTTACCATATAGATTGGTCAAATGATGCCGTATGCCGGAAGATTTGCTTTTTTTTTTTTTCTTCAGTCTCGGCAAGGCAGAGAAATTCTGTGGTGAAACGCTGCCACTGCTGGCCATTCAGTATAATCTGCAGATGGAAAAGTCCACTGTTAGCATAATTTTTACAAAGGGTAAACAGATCAATACCATGGAGTCTATATTATTGTGAAAATCAACAGCTCATTAGAAAATCAAATCCCAATTTGTAATTTTAACCTCCCATACTTCTTTGAATCCCACGCCTCACTTGCTAACACTCTCTAAACAACTGTAGCACATACATTAGGACATAGATCTATAGATCTTTTTCCCAGACAAGTGGCAGTGAACCCTTCTCAATTCATTTGTGTTAGGATATGGTACACCGATAGCAATTACGCCAGCTGATAAGTTAAAAGAGGAAGGGTTATGCTACAGTTAATGGAAATAATAAAAACGAGGAATAGAGTATTTACCATCCTCATTTTAGCCAATTCCTACCAGTTCAGCAATAGTAAAGTTGAGACTCTTATGCTCAAACGTACGTTCATACAATCTCAGAAGTCTCAGAAAGGGCCCCAATTTCTTTCATCTTAACATCTTAGTTCGTAGTAGGGCATCCTGTCTACCCTACTACTCATTTAATTACCAAGATGAATGTATCCTACTGATTAATAGGCAACAGAGTGGCCCTCATGTCAGACAACATCTTGTTTTTGCTTTATGATGTCAGCTTGCTAGGCAACAGAGTGGCCCTCAGGTCAGACAACATTCTTGCTTTAGCTTTATGACGTCAGAGCACCAGTGGACCAATTGTCCTTGTGGAAGCTGACCACACAGGAGGATGAGATTTCAGAAGGTATGCAGTAGGTTACTATCTGTGTTTGTAAGGCAAGTAGGAGGGGGAATGGTAAAGGACTATGAACCACTCAAAGCATAGGGGCCTTTTTGAAAGTGGATGGGGATACAAAAATAGAGATTATCCTTATACCAATCCATCTTGAGTGTCAGAGTCCAACATACAAAGTGCAGGGGAAGACGTTAAATGAGCTTCCTTCTGTGAGAAGGAAACACTATCGTTCTCAAGTGAGATAGTGCATTTCAAACTCAAAGGCAGCAAATTCCTCAAGTGGAACATTGCTAGCACTAGGATCTAAAGCAGGCTTTAGTAGTGTTAAAGGCAGTTGGTTTTTGTTAGCTATCATGACCAACACAATGTGATCCATATTACTTCTATATTGAAAGAAAATATATTGAGGCACAGGCTCCCACTAGAAGGTAATGAGGAAATTCAAAAGCTGTGAACGTCTTTTTAATGCCTAAAGGAATGATTGTGAGTTTTACTTACCATATAAATTGGTCAAATGATGCCGTATGCCGGAAGATTTGCTTTTTTTTTTTTCTTCAGTCTCGGCAAGGCAGAGAAATTCTGTGGTGAAACGCTGCCACTGCTGGCCATTCAGTATAATCTGCAGATGGAAAAGTCCACTGTTAGCACAATTTTTACAAACGGTAAACAGATCAATACTATGGAGTCTATATTATTGTGAAAATCAACAGCTCATTAAAAAATCAAATCCCAATTTGTAATTTTAACCTCCCATACTTCTTTGAATCCCACGCCTCACTTGCTAACACTCTCTAAACAACTGTAGCACATACATAAGGACATAGATCTATAGATCTTTTTCCCAGACAAGTGGCAGTGAACCCTTCTCAATTCATTTGTGTTAGGATATGGTACACCGATAGCAATTAAGCCAGCTGATAAGTTGAGAGAGGAAGGGTTTTGCTACAGTTAATGGAAATAATAAAAACGAGGAATAGATTATTTACCATCCTCATTTTAGCCAATTCCTACCAGTTCAACAATAGTAAAGTTGAGACTCTTATGCTCAAACGTACGTTCATACAAATTCAGAAGTCTCAGAGAGTGCCCCAATTTCTTTCATCTTAACATCTTAGTTTGTAGTAGGGCATCCTGTCTACCCTACTACTCATTTAATTACCAAGATGAATGTATCCTACTGATTAATAGGCAACAGAGTGGCCCTCATGTCAGACAACATCTTGTTTTTGCTTTATGATGTCAGCTTGCTAGGCAACAGAGTGGCCCTCAGGTCAGACAACATTCTTGCTTTAGCTTTATGACGTCAGAGTACCGGTGGACCAATTGTCCTTGTGGAAGCTGACCACACAGGAGGATGAGATTTCAGAAGGTATGCAGTAGGTTACTATCTGTGTTTGTAAGGCAAGTAGGAGGGGGAATGGTAAAGGACTATGAACCACTCAAAGCATAGGGGCCTTTTTGAAAGTGGATGGGGATACAAAAATAGAGATTATCCTTAATACCAATCCATCTTGAGTATCAGAGTCCAACATACAAAGTGCAGGGGAAGACGTTAAATGAGCTTCCTTCTGTGAGAAGGAAACACTATCGTTCTCAAGTGAGATAGTGCATTTCAAACTCAAAGGCAGCAAATTCCTCAAGTGGAACATTGCTAGCACTAGGATCTAAAGCAGGCTTTAGTAGTGTTGAAGGCAGTCAGTTTTTGTTAGCTATCATGACCAACACAATGTGATCCATATTACTTCTATATTGAAAGAAAATATATTCAGGCACAGGCTCCCACTAGAAGGTAATGAGGAAATTCAAAAGCTGTGAACGTCTTTTTAATGCCTAAAGGAATGATTGTGAGTTTTACTTACCATATAGATTGGTCAAATGATGCCGTATGCCGGAAGATTTGCTTTTTTTTTTTTTCTTCAGTCTCGGCAAGGCAGAGAAATTCTGTGGTGAAACGCTGCCACTGCTGGCCATTCAGTATAATCTGCAGATGGAAAAGTCCACTGTTAGCATAATTTTTACAAAGGGTAAACAGATCAATACCATGGAGTCTATATTATTGTGAAAATCAACAGCTCATTAGAAAATCAAATCCCAATTTGTAATTTTAACCTCCCATACTTCTTTGAATCCCACGCCTCACTTGCTAACACTCTCTAAACAACTGTAGCACATACATTAGGACATAGATCTATAGATCTTTTTCCCAGACACGTGGCAGTGAACCTTTCTCAATTCATTTGTGTTAGGATATGGTACACCGATAGCAATTAAGCCAGCTGATAAGTTGAGAGAGGAAGGGTTATGCTACAGTTAATGGAAATAATAAAAACGATGAATAGATTATTTACCATCCTCATTTTAGCCAATTCCTACCAGTTCAGCAATAGTAAAGTTGAGACTCTTATGCTCAAACGTACGTTCATACAAATTCAGAAGTCTCAGAAAGTGCCCCAATTTCTTTCATCTTAACATCTTAGTTCGTAGTAGGGCATCCTGTCTACCCTACTACTCATTTAATTACCAAGATGAATGTATCCTACTGATTAATAGGCAACAGAGTGGCCCTCATGTCAGACAACATCTTGTTTTTGCTTTATGATGTCAGCTTGCTAGGCAACAGAGTGGCCCTCAGGTCAGACAACATTCTTGCTTTATCTTTATGACGTCAGAGCACCGGTGGACCAATTGTCCTTGTGGAAGCTGACCACACAGGAGGATGAGATTTCAGAAGGTATGCAGTAGGTTACTATCTGTTTTTGTAAGGCAAGTAGGAGGGGGAATGGTAAAGGACTATGAACCACTCAAAGCATAGGGGCCTTTTTGAAAGTGGATGGGGATACAAAAATAGAGATTATCCTTAATACCAATCCATCTTGAGTATCAGAGTCCAACATACAAAGTGCAGGGGAAGACGTTAAATGAGCTTCCTTCTGTGAGAAGGAAACACTATCGTTCTCAAGTGAGATAGTGCATTTCAAACTCAAAGGCAGCAAATTCCTCAAGTGGAACATTGCTAGCACTAGGATCTAAAGCAGGCTTTAGTAGTGTTAAAGGCAGTCAGTTTTTGTTAGCTATCATGACCAACACAATGTGATCCATATTACTTCTATATTGAAAGAAAATATATTCAGGCACAGGCTCCCACTAGAAGGTAATGAGGAAATTCAAAAGCTGTGAACGTCTTTTTAATGCCTAAAGGAATGATTGTGAGTTTTACTTACCATATAAATTGGTCAAATGATGCCGTATGCCGGAAGATTTGCTTTTTTTTTTTTCTTTAGTCTCGGCAAGGCAGAGAAATTCTGTGGTGAAACGCTGCCACTGCTGGCCATTCAGTATAATCTGCAGATGGAAAAGTCCACTGTTAGCACAATTTTTACAAACGGTAAACAGATCAATACTATGGAGTCTATATTATTGTGAAAATCAACAGCTCATTAAAAAATCAAATCCCAATTTGTAATTTTAACCTCCCATACTTCTTTGAATCCCACGCCTCACTTGCTAACACTCTCTAAACAACTGTAGCACATACATAAGGACATAGATCTATAGATCTTTTTCCCAGACAAGTGGCAGTGAACCCTTCTCAATTCATTTGTGTTAGGATATGGTACACCGATAGCAATTAAGCCAGCTGATAAGTTGAGAGAGGAAGGGTTTTGCTACAGTTAATGGAAATAATAAAAACGAGGAATAGATTATTTACCATCCTCATTTTAGCCAATTCCTACCAGTTCAGCAATAGTAAAGTTGAGACTCTTATGCTCAAACGTACGTTCATACAAATTCAGAAGTCTCAGAGAGTGCCCCAATTTCTTTCATCTTAACATCTTAGTTTGTAGTAGGGCATCCTGTCTACCCTACTACTCATTTAATTACCAAGATGAATGTATCCTACTGATTAATAGGCAACAGAGTGGCCCTCATGTCAGACAACATCTTGTTTTTGCTTTATGATGTCAGCTTGCTAGGCAACAGAGTGGCCCTCAGGTCAGACAACATTCTTGCTTTAGCTTTATGACGTCAGAGCACCGGTGGACCAATTGTCCTTGTGGAAGCTGACCACACAGGAGGATGAGATTTCAGAAGGTATGCAGTAGGTTACTATCTGTGTTTGTAAGGCAAGTAGGAGGGGGAATGGTAAAGGACTATGAACCACTCAAAGCATAGGGGCCTTTTTGAAAGTGGATGGGGATACAAAAATAGAGATTATCCTTAATACCAATCCATCTTGAGTATCAGAGTCCAACATACAAAGTGCAGGGGAAGACGTTAAATGAGCTTCCTTCTGTGAGAAGGAAACACTATCGTTCTCAAGTGAGATAGTGCATTTCAAACTCAAAGGCAGCAAATTCCTCAAGTGGAACATTGCTAGCACTAGGATCTAAAGCAGGCTTTAGTAGTGTTGAAGGCAGTCAGTTTTTGTTAGCTATCATGACCAACACAATGTGATCCATATTACTTCTATATTGAAAGAAAATATATTCAGGCACAGGCTCCCACTAGAAGGTAATGAGGAAATTCAAAAGCTGTGAACGTCTTTTTAATGCCTAAAGGAATGATTGTGAGTTTTACTTACCATATAGATTGGTCAAATGATGCCGTATGCCGGAAGATTTGCTTTTTTTTTTTTTCTTCAGTCTCGGCAAGGCAGAGAAATTCTGTGGTGAAACGCTGCCACTGCTGGCCATTCAGTATAATCTGCAGATGGAAAAGTCCACTGTTAGCATAATTTTTACAAAGGGTAAACAGATCAATACCATGGAGTCTATATTATTGTGAAAATCAACAGCTCATTAGAAAATCAAATCCCAATTTGTAATTTTAACCTCCCATACTTCTTTGAATCCCACGCCTCACTTGCTAACACTCTCTAAACAACTGTAGCACATACATTAGGACATAGATCTATAGATCTTTTTCCCAGACAAGTGGCAGTGAACCCTTCTCAATTCATTTGTGTTAGGATATGGTACACCGATAGCAATTAAGCCAGCTGATAAGTTAAAAGAGGAAGGGTTATGCTACAGTTAATGGAAATAATAAAAACGAGGAATAGAGTATTTACCATCCTCATTTTAGCCAATTCCTACCAGTTCAGCAATAGTAAAGTTGAGACTCTTATGCTCAAACGTACGTTCATACAAATTCAGAAGTCTCAGAAAGTGCCCCAATTTCTTTCATCTTAACATCTTAGTTCGTAGTAGGGCATCCTGTCTACCCTACTACTCATTTAATTACCAAGATGAATGTATCCTACTGATTAATAGGCAACAGAGTGGCCCTCATGTCAGACAACATCTTGTTTTTGCTTTATGATGTCAGCTTGCTAGGCAACAGAGTGGCCCTCAGGTCAGACAACATTCTTGCTTTAGCTTTATGACGTCAGAGCACCGGTGGACCAATTGTCCTTGTGGAAGCTGACCACACAGGAGGATGAGATTTCAGAAGGTATGCAGTAGGTTACTATCTGTGTTTGTAAGGCAAGTAGGAGGGGGAATGGTAAAGGACTATGAACCACTCAAAGCATAGGGGCCTTTTTGAAAGTGGATGGGGATACAAAAATAGAGATTATCCTTAATACCAATCCATCTTGAGTATCAGAGTCCAACATACAAAGTGCAGGGGAAGACGTTAAATGAGCTTCCTTCTGTGAGAAGGAAACACTATCGTTCTCAAGTGAGATAGTGCATTTCAAAGTCAAAGGCAGCAAATTCCTCAAGTGGAACATTGCTAGCACTAGGATCTAAAGCAGGCTTTAGTAGTGTTGAAGGCAGTCAGTTTTTGTTAGCTATCATGACCAACACAATGTGATCCATATTACTTCTATATTGAAAGAAAATATATTCAGGCACAGGCTCCCACTAGAAGGTAAGGAGGAAATTCAAAAGCTGTGAACGTCTTTTTAATGCCTAAAGGAATGATTGTGAGTTTTACTTACCATATAGATTGGTCAAATGATGCCGTATGCCGGAAAATTTGCTTTTTTTTTTTTCTTCTGTCTCGGCAAGGCAGAGAAATTCTGTGGTGAAACGCTGCCACTGCTGGCCATTCAGTATAATCTGCAGATGGAAAAGTCCACTGTTAGCACAATTTTTACAAAGGGTAAACAGATCAATACTATGGAGTCTATATTATTGTGAAAATCAACAGCTCATTAGAAAATCAAATCCCAATTTGTAATTTTAACCTCCCATACTTCTTTGAATCCCACGCCTCACTTGCTAACACTCTCTAAACAACTGTAGCACATACATTAGGACATAGATCTATAGATCTTTTTCCCAGACAAGTGGCAGTGAACCCTTCTCAATTCATTTGTGTTAGGATATGGTACACCGATAGCAATTACGCCAGCTAAGTTAAAAGAGGAAGGGTTATGCTACAGTTAATGGAAATAATAAAAACGAGGAATAGAGTATTTACCATCCTCATTTTAGCCAATTCCTACCAGTTCAGCAATAGTAAAGTTGAGACTCTTATGCTCAAACTTACGTTCATACAAATTCAGAAGTCTCAGAAAGTGCCCTATTTCTTTCATCTTAACATCTTAGTTTGCAGTAGGGCATCCTGTCTACCCTACTACTCATTTAATTACCAAGATGAATGTATCCTACTGATTAATAGGCAACAGAGTTGCCCTCATGTCAGACAACATCTTGTTTTTGCTTTATGATGTCAGCTTGCTAGGCAACAGAGTGGCCCTCAGGTCAGACAACATTCTTGCTTTAGCTTTATGACATCAGAGCACCAGTGGACCAATTGTCCTTGTGGAAGCTGACCACACAGGAGGATGAGATTTCAGAAGGTATGCAGTAGGTTACTATCTGTGTTTGTAAGGCAAGTAGGAGGGGGAATGATAAAGGACTCTGAACCACTCAAAGCATAGGGGCCTTTTTGAAAGTGGATGGGAATACAAAAATAGAGATTATCCTTAATATCAATCCATCTTGAGTATCAGAGTCCAACATACAAAGTGCAGGGGAAGACGTTAAATGAGCTTCCTTCTGTGAGAAGGAAACACTATCGTTCTCAAGTGAGATAGTGCATTTCAAAGTCAAAGGCAGCAAATTCCTCAAGTGGAACATTGCTAGCACTAGGATCTAAAGCAGGCCTTAGTAGTGTTGAAGGCAGTCAGTTTTTGTTAGCTATCATGACCAACACAATGTGATCCATATTACTTCTATATTGAAAGAAAATATATTCAGGCACAGGCTCCCACTAGAAGGTAATGAGGAAATTCAAAAGCTGTGAACGTCTTTTTAATGCCTAAAGGAATGATTGTGAGTTTTACTTACCATATAAATTGGTCAAATGATGCCGTATGCCGGAAGAATTGCTTTTTTTTTTTTTCTTCAGTCTCGGCAAGGCAGAGAAATTCTGTGGTGAAACGCTGCCACTGCTGGCCATTCAGTATAATCTGCAGATGGAAAAGTCCACTGTTAGCACAATTTTTACAAAGGGTAAACAGATCAATACTATGGAGTCTATATTATTGTGAAAATCAACAGCTCATTAGAAAATCCAAGCCCAATTTGTAATTTTAACCTCCCATACTTCTTTGAATCCCACGCCTCACTTGCTAACACTCTCTAAACAACTGTAGCACATACATTAGGACATAGATCTATAGATCTTTTTCCCAGACAAGTGGCAGCGAACCCTTCTCAATTCATTTGTGTTAGGATATGGTACACCGATAGCAATTACGCCAGCTGATAAGTTGAGAGGAAGGGTTATGCTACAGTTAATGGAAATAATAAAAACGAGGAATAGATTATTTACCATCCTCATTTTAGCCAATTCCTACCAGTTCAGCAATAGTAAAGTTGAGACTCTTATGCTCAAACGTACGTTCATACAAATTCAGAAGTCTCAGAGAGTGCCCCAATTTCTTTCATCTTAACATCCTAGTTTGTAGTAGGGCATCCTGTCTACCCTACTACTCATTTAATTACCAAGATGAATGTATCCTACTGATTAATAGGCAACAGAGTGGCCCTCATGTCAGACAACATCTTGTTTTTGCTTTATGATGTCAGCTTGCTAGGCAACAG
This sequence comes from Lissotriton vulgaris, assembly GCF_964263255.1. Lineage (NCBI taxonomy): Eukaryota > Metazoa > Chordata > Amphibia > Caudata > Salamandridae > Lissotriton > Lissotriton vulgaris. Next base: position 615,650,143 of record NC_141696.1, read on the forward strand.
AGTGGCCCTCAGGTCAGACAACATTCTTGCTTTAGCTTTATGACGTCAGAGCACCGGTGGACCAATTGTCCTTGTGGAAGCTGACCACACAGGAGGATGAGATTTCAGAAGGTATGCAGTAGGTTACTATCTGTGTTTGTAAGGCAAGTAGGAGGGGGAATGGTAAAGGTCTATGAACCACTCAAAGCATAGGGGCCTTTTTGAAAGTGGATGGGGATACAAAAATAGAGATTATCCTTAATACCAATCCATCTTGAGTATCAGAGTCCAACATACAAAGTGCAGGGGAAGACGTTAAATGAGCTTCCTTCTGTGAGAAGGAAACACTATCGTTCTCAAGTGAGATAGTGCATTTCAAACTCAAAGGCAGCAAATTCCTCAAGTGGAACATTGCTAGCACTAGGATCTAAAGCAGGCTTTAGTAGTGTTGAAGGCAGTCAGTTTTTGTTAGCTATCATGACCAACACAATGTGATCCATATTACTTCTATATTGAAAGAAAATATATTCAGGCACAGGCTCCCACTAGAAGGTAATGAGGAAATTCAAAAGCTGTGAACCTCTTTTTAATGCCTAAAGGAATGATTGTGAGTTTTACTTACCATATAGATTGGTCAAATGATGCCGTATGCCGGAAGATTTGCTTTTTTTTTTTTTCTTCAGTCTCGGCAAGGCAGAGAAATTCTGTGGTGAAACGCTGCCACTGCTGGCCATTCAGTATAATCTGCAGATGGAAACGTCCACTGTTAGCATAATTTTTACAAAGGGTAAACAGATCAATACCATGGAGTCTATATTATTGTGAAAATCAACAGCTCATTAGAAAATCAAATCCCAATTTGTAATTTTAACCTCCCATACTTCTTTGAATCCCACGCCTCACTTGCTAACACTCTCTAAACAACTGTAGCACATACATTAGGACATGGGTACTCACAAACTTTCTCTCAGGGGCCAAAATTACAGTGTGGTTTGTGGCCGAGGGCCGCACCGGTGGGGGCGGGGTCAGTGAGAGAGGGGGCGGGGCTAGAGCCAAAAAAAACCTCTGACCATGAGGTTGAACACAGGCCCCTGCAGTGGACGTCTTCGTCCACTGACCCACCAGATCCAGCATACACACATATCTCTCTCTCTTCCTCTCCCTCCCTCCGTCTCCCTCCCTCCCTCTGTCTCCCTCCCTCTCTCTGTCTCCCTCCCTCTCTCTGTCTCCCTCCCTCCCTCTGTCTCCCTCCCTCCTGCTCTGTCTTCCTCCCTCTAACTCCCTCCCTCTGTCTCCTTCCCTCCCTCCCTCCCTCCCCCTCCCTCCTGCTCTGTCTCCCTCCTGCTCTCTGTGTCCCTCCCTCCTGCTCTCTGTCTCCCTCCCCTCTCTGTCTCCCTCCCTCCCTCTGTCTCCCTCCCTCCCTCTCTCTGTCTCCCTCCCTCTCTCGCTGTCTCCCTCCCTCTCTCTTTCTGTCTCCCTCCCTCTCTCCCTCCCTGTATCTCCCTACCTCTGTCTCCATCCCTACTTCTGCCTCCCTCCCCCTACTCTCCCTCTCTCTCCCTCCCCTGACTCTCCCTCTCTCTCCCTCCCCTGACTCTCCCTCTCTCTCCCTCCATCGCCCTCCCCTGACACTCCCTCTCTCTCCCTCCCCTGACTCTCCCTCTCTCTCCCTCCATCGCCTTCCCCTGACTCTCCCTCTCTCTCCCTCCCCTGACTCTCCCTCTCTCTCCCTCCCCTGACTCTCCCTCTCTCTCCCTCCATCGTCCTCTCCTGACACTCCCTCTCTCTCCCTCCCCTGACTCTCCCTCTCTCTCCCTCCATCGCCTTCCCCTGACTCTCCCTCTCTCTCCCTCCCCTGACTCTCCCTCTCTGTCCCTCCCCTGACACACCCTCTCTCTCCCTCTCCTGACTCTCCCTCTCTCTCCCTCCATCGCCCTCCCCTGACACTCCCTCTCTCTCCCTCCCCTGACACTCTCTCTCTCCCTCCCGTCTCTCCCTCTCTCTCCCTCCCCTGACACTCCCTCTCTCTCCCTCCCCTGACACTCCTTCCCTTGTCCTCCCCTTTGCACACTGTTAAAAGTAGGTTGTGAAGGATGCAGCTTCGCCCGTCATGGGCCCTCACGGTAGGACTCTTCTTGGATCCCTGCTTGGGTTGGTGGTCGGCTCCAGCGTATGCTACTGGCTGTACAAACGCCTTTTTACGCAGTGAGCCGTCTAAACCGGGGTCTTACACAGGGGACGGTGCGGGGGCGACACAGGGCAGAGATGAGGCGGATTCCAAGAACCTGACTTGGGCCCCTGAGGCAACAGGCGGTCTCCTGCGCAGGGTGTCCGGAATGACTTTGGTGGCCAAAGTGAGGGAGAACCCTACAGATGTTCTAATAAATCCATCAAGCAATTTGGATGCTCAACATCTACAAAGAGTTATTGAACTGCTTGAAGCCACAGAAGAATCGTCAGTTCGAAAACAAGCCTTGATTACTCTTAGTAAGAGAGATGCATTTTCAGTTAATCAAGATCTTATTCGTAATTTAGGGGCTCTTCCAGTAATTGGAAACATGCTTTCAGATCCTGTTCCTGAAGTCCAGGCACAGGCTTTAAATGCGCTTAACAACTTGAGTATGAACTTGAGCAATCAGGAACAGGTAAAGATTTATATTGAACCTAATGTGCAACTGTTGAAGTTGCTCCACTGAACTCTGACCTGCAGTTAGCTGCACTTAGTTAGGCTGTTAACTAACATGTCTGTTACAAACGAGTACCAAGACATGATCGTAAAATCCTTACCTTGCTTTCTTCGTCTGTGGTCTCATGGAAATGAAAAGACGCAGATTCATGTTTTGAAGGTGCTTGTGAATTTGTCTGCAAACCCATCGCTCACAACAGATCTTCTGAGTACTCAAGTACCTTCCTCGTTGGCATCCTTCTTCCACACATGCACAAATGAGGACATCCTCCTACGTGGGCTCACCTTTGTGGCAAATCTGAATGAAAATATGGACAGTGGAGCTGCTCACCGTCAATACCACGAAGGCTCGCACTTCTCTTTGTTGTTCGGAGATTCAAGGCAGCTTCTTGGTATCCTTGTTACAGCATCGGGATGAGGAAGTGAAAAAGCAAATAGCAAGAATCATGACTAAACAGCAAACATAAAGTCCTTCCTTCCGAAGAGGGAAGCACAATAAATTGACGTCCCTGCGGTCTGAATTGAAGTCATTTCATTGCTTCGGTGTGGTACAGTACTACTGCTACCGGCCGAGGTTGCTCCTTCCGTGTTTGTTGCTTGGAACATACCTTTGCAAGTCTCCCTTGCCACTTTTGAACCTGCACCGCTATACAGAGCGTCATAACATGCCGCCTGATCCAGAGTTTCTGCCAAGCACTCGAATGGTATTGACTGCAGACACAGCATCTGAAAGATCACACGGGTTAAAGGCGGAAGTAATAAATCGGTTTTGTTTCGAACCTTGACTTGAGTGAGAATCCACTAACATATTGAACAAGACTTCTTTGCATTCTAGACCGTTTGTTCCTCATCTAAAGAGCAGTCACTGCATCTTTAGAAAAGCTCCCAATGGAACGCGGTCCTCCTTTAAAAGTCTGAAATCTTGCATGCTCCTGGTTGCGCTCTGCTTTTAGTAGGCGGTATCTTTGCGTAAGCCTGCCATTCCGGACGTATGAATGGACACTACAAAGAAGACACTGGAAGAGGCATGTGACATAGCAGAACATATTCTCCCCGCCGAAAATATTAAAAGTTTTTAGCAAATTATTTTTGGATAGAATTAAAGAGGACAGCCCTGCCATCAGCCAGGGGCAAGCAAGCTTTTGTATGTGGCCACCAGAAACCTGCGTGCCAGGTCAAAGCCCTGAAGGAAATATATGTGTCACATACAGGCGTGAACATTCATTGAGTTTAAAATCGCCCCCACCCCCTTGTCAGCCCGGGATGAGACAGCTTGCCTAGCGCGCGCACAGCCGCGCCGGAGTATTTCACAGGTCTTTAAGGGCCATTAACTTTTTAATGAGGCTTTGTTCAGTTTCACCTCTTCCGAGGCCCCTGCAGCTCCACTCTATGGCTGGAATCTCTCGGCCCCCAGAGAGCAGAGCCTCTCCGAGTCCCGGCTGCTGCAGCCGGTGGTATTTACTGACACTCGAGAATTTTTTTTTCTTAAACTGGTACATGTCTGTAAGGTCCGCGGGCCGCCAAGGAAGGCTTGCCGGGCCGCGGGCGGCCCGCGGGCCGTACTATGAGTACCCCTGCATTAGGACATAGATCTATAGATCTTTTTCCCAGACAAGTGGCAGTGAACCCTTCTCAATTCATTTGTGTTAGGATATGGTACACCGATAGCAATTACGCCAGCTGATAAGTTAAAAGAGGAAGGGTTATGCTACAGTTAATGGAAATAATAAAAACGATGAATAGATTATTTACCATCCTCCTTTTAGCCAATTCCTACCAGTTCAGCAATAGTAAAGTTGAGACTCTTATGCTCAAACGTACGTTCATACAAATTCAGAAGTCTCAGAGAGTGCCCCAATTTCTTTCATCTTAACATCTTAGTTCGTAGTAGGGCATCCTGTCTACCCTACTACTCATTTAATTACCAAGATGAATGTATCCTACTGATTAATAGGCAACAGAGTGGCCCTCATGTCAGACAACATCTTGTTTTTGCTTTATGATGTCAGCTTGCTAGGCAACAGAGTGGCCCTCAGGTCAGACAACATTCTTGCTTTAGCTTTATGACGTCAGAGCACCAGTGGACCAATTGTCCTTGTGGAAGCTGACCACACAGGAGGATGAGATTTCAGAAGGTATGCAGTAGGTTACTATCTGTGTTTGTAAGGCAAGTAGGAGGGGGAATGGTAAAGGACTATGAACCACTCAAAGCATAGGGGCCTTTTTGAAAGTGGATGGGGATACAAAAATAGAGATTATCCTTAATACCAATCCATCTTGAGTATCAGAGTCCAACATACAAAGTGCAGGGGAAGACGTTAAATGAGCTTCCTTCTGTGAGAAGGAAACACTATCGTTCTCAAGTGAGATAGTGCATTTCAAACTCAAAGGCAGCAAATTCCTCAAGTGGAACATTGCTAGCACTAGGATCTAAAGCAGGCTTTAGTAGTGTTGAAGGCAGTCAGTTTTTGTTAGCTATCATGACCAACACAATGTGATCCATATTACTTCTATATTGAAAGAAAATATATTCAGGCACAGGCTCCCACTAGAAGGTAATGAGGAAATTCAAAAGCTGTGAACGTCTTTTTAATGCCTAAAGGAATGATTGTGAGTTTTACTTACCATATAGATTGGTCAAATGATGCCGTATGCCGGAAGATTTGCTTTTTTTTTTTTTTCTTCAGTCTCGGCAAGGCAGAGAAATTCTGTGGTGAAACGCTGCCACTGCTGGCCGTTCAGTATAATCTGCAGATGGAAAAGTCCACTGTTAGCACAATTTTTACAAACGGTAAACAGATCAATACTATGGAGTCTATATTATTGTGAAAATCAACAGCTCATTAGAAAATCAAATCCCAATTTGTAATTTTAACCTCCCATACTTCTTTGAATCCCACGCCTCACTTGCTAACACTCTCTAAACAACTGTAGCACATACATTAGGACATAGATCTATAGATCTTTTTCCCAGACAAGTGGCAGTGAACCCTTCTCAATTCATTTGTGTTAGGATATGGTACACCGATAGCAATTAAGCCAGCTGATAAGTTAAAAGAGGAAGGGTTATGCTACAGTTAATGGAAATAATAAAAACGAGGAATAGATTATTTACCATCCTCATTTTAGCCAATTCCTACCAGTTCAGCAATAGTAAAGTTGAGACTCTTATGCTCAAACGTACGTTCATACAAATTCAGAAGTCTCAGAGAGTGCCCCAATTTCTTTCATCTTAACATCCTAGTTTGTAGTAGGGCATCCTGTCTACCCTACTACTCATTTAATTACCAAGATGAATGTATCCTACTGATTAATAGGCAACAGAGTGGCCCTCATGTCAGACAACATCTTGTTTTTGCTTTATGATGTCAGCTTGCTAGGCAACAGAGTGGCCCTCAGGTCAGACAACATTCTTGCTTTAGCTTTATGACGTCAGAGCACCGGTGGACCAATTGTCCTTGTGGAAGCTGACCACACAGGAGGATGAGATTTCAGAAGGTATGCAGTAGGTTACTATCTGTGTTTGTAAGGCAAGTAGGAGGGGGAATGGTAAAGGTCTATGAACCACTCAAAGCATAGGGGCCTTTTTGAAAGTGGATGGGGATACAAAAATAGAGATTATCCTTAATACCAATCCATCTTGAGTATCAGAGTCCAACATACAAAGTGCAGGGGAAGACGTTAAATGAGCTTCCTTCTGTGAGAAGGAAACACTATCGTTCTCAAGTGAGATAGTGCATTTCAAACTCAAAGGCAGCAAATTCCTCAAGTGGAACATTGCTAGCACTAGGATCCAAAGCAGGCTTTAGTAGTGTTGAAGGCAGTCAGTTTTTGTTAGCTATCATGACCAACACAATGTGATCCATATTACTTCTATATTGAAAGAAAATATATTCAGGCACAGGCTCCCACTAGAAGGTAATGAGGAAATTCAAAAGCTGTGAACCTCTTTTTAATGCCTAAAGGAATGATTGTGAGTTTTACTTACCATATAGATTGGTCAAATGATGCCGTATGCCGGAAGATTTGCTTTTTTTTTTTTCTTCAGTCTCGGCAAGGCAGAGAAATTCTGTGGTGAAACGCTGCCACTGCTGGCCATTCAGTATAATCTGCAGATGGAAACGTCCACTGTTAGCATAATTTTTACAAAGGGTAAACAGATCAATACCATGGAGTCTATATTATTGTGAAAATCAACAGCTCATTAGAAAATCAAATCCCAATTTGTAATTTTAACCTCCCATACTTCTTTGAATCCCACGCCTCACTTGCTAACACTCTCTAAACAACTGTAGCACATACATTAGGACATAGATCTATAGATCTTTTTCCCAGACAAGTGGCAGTGAACCCTTCTCAATTCATTTGTGTTAGGATATGGTACACCGATAGCAATTACGCCAGCTGATAAGTTAAAAGAGGAAGGGTTATGCTACAGTTAATGGAAATAGTAAAAACGAGGAATAGAGTATTTACCGTCCTCATTTTAGCCAATTCCTACCAGTTCAGCAATAGTAAAGTTGAGACTCTTATGCTCAAACGTACGTTCATACAAATTCAGAAGTCTCAGAAAGTGCCCCAATTTCTTTCATCTTAACATCTTAGTTTGCAGTAGGGCATCCTGTCTACCCTACTACTCATTTAATTACCAAGATGAATGTATCCTACTGATTAATAGGCAACAGAGTTGCCCTCATGTCAGACAACATCTTGTTTTTGCTTCATGATGTCAGCTTGCTAGGCAACAGAGTGGCCCTCAGGTCAGACAACATTCTTGCTTTAGCTTTATGACGTCAGAGCACCAGTGGACCAATTGTCCTTGTGGAAGCTGACCACACAGGAGGATGAGATTTCAGAAGGTATGCAGTAGGTTACTATCTGTGTTTGTAAGGCAAGTAGGAGGGGGAATGATAAAGGACTCTGAACCACTCAAAGCATAGGGGCCTTTTTGAAAGTGGATGGGGATACAAATATAGAGATTATCCTTAATACCAATCCATCTTGAGTATCAGAGTCCAACATACAAAGTGCAGGGGAAGACGTTAAATGAGCTTCCTTCTGTGAGAAGGAAACACTATCGTTCTCAAGTGAGATAGTGCATTTCAAACTCAAAGGCAGCAAATTCCTCAAGTGGAACATTGCTAGCACTAGGATCGAAAGCAGGCTTTAGTAGTGTTGAAGGCAGTCAGTTTTTGTTAGCTATCATGACCAACACAATGTGATCCATATTACTTCTATATTGAAAGAAAATATATTCAGGCACAGGCTCCCACTAGAAGGTAATGAGGAAATTCAAAAGCTGTGAACGTCTTTTTAATGCCTAAAGGAATGATTGTGAGTTTTACTTACCATATAGATTGGTCAAATGATGCCGTATGCCGGAAGATTTGCTTTTTTTTTTTTTCTTCAGTCTCGGCAAGGCAGAGAAATTCTGTGGTGAAACGCTGCCACTGCTGGCCATTCAGTATAATCTGCAGATGGAAAAGTCCACTGTTAGCACAATTTTTACAAACGGTAAACAGATCAATACTATGGAGTCTATATTATTGTGAAAATCAACAGCTCATTAGAAAATCAAATCCCAATTTGTAATTTTAACCTCCCATACTTCTTTGAATCCCACGCCTCACTTGCTAACACTCTCTAAACAACTGTAGCACATACATTAGGACATAGATCTATAGATCCTTTTCCCAGACAAGTGGCAGTGAACCCTTCTCAATTCATTTGTGTTAGGATATGGTACACCGATAGCAATTAAGCCAGCTGATAAGTTGAGAGGTGAAGGGTTATGCTACAGTTAATGGAAATAATAAAAACGATGAATAGATTATTTACCATCCTCCTTTTAGCCAATTCCTACCAGTTCAGCAATAGTAAAGTTGAGACTCTTATGCTCAAACGTACGTTCATACAAATTCAGAAGTCTCAGAAAGTGCCCCAATTTCTTTCATCTTAACATCTTAGTTCGTAGTAGGGCATCCTGTCTACCCTACTACTCATTTAATTACCAAGATGAATGTATCCTACTGATTAATAGGCAACAGAGTGGCCCTCATGTCAGACAACATCTTGTTTTTGCTTTATGATGTCAGCTTGCTAGGCAACAGAGTGGCCCTCAGGTCAGACAACATTCTTGCTTTAGCTTTATGACGTCAGAGCACCGGTGGACCAATTGTCCTTGTGGAAGCTGACCACACAGGAGGATGAGATTTCAGAAGGTATGCAGTAGGTTACTATCTGTGTTTGTAAGGCAAGTAGGAGGGGGAATGGTAAAGGACTATGAACCACTCAAAGCATAGGGGCCTTTTTGAAAGTGGATGGGGATACAAAAATAGAGATTATCCTTAATACCAATCCATCTTGAGTATCAGAGTCCAACATACAAAGTGCAGGGGAAGACGTTAAATGAGCTTCCTTCTGTGAGAAGGAAACACTATCGTTCTCAAGTGAGATAGTGCATTTCAAACTCAAAGGCAGCAAATTCCTCAAGTGGAACATTGCTAGCACTAGGATCTAAAGCAGGCTTTAGTAGTGTTGAAGGCAGTCAGTTTTTGTTAGCTATCATGACCAACACAATGTGATCCATATTACTTCTATATTGAAAGAAAATATATTCAGGCACAGGCTCCCACTAGAAGGTAATGAGGAAATTCAAAAGCTGTGAACGTCTTTTTAATGCCTAAAGGAATGATTGTGAGTTTTACTTACCATATAGATTGGTCAAATGATGCCGTATGCCGGAAGATTTGCTTTTTTTTTTTTTCTTCAGTCTCGGCAAGGCAGAGAAATTCTGTGGTGAAACGCTGCCACTGCTGGCCATTCAGTATAATCTGCAGATGGAAACGTCCACTGTTAGCATAATTTTTACAAAGGGTAAACAGATCAATACCATGGAGTCTATATTATTGTGAAAATCAACAGCTCATTAGAAAATCAAATCCCAATTTGTAATTTTAACCTCCCATACTTCTTTGAATCCCACGCCTCACTTGCTAACACTCTCTAAACAACTGTAGCACATACATTAGGACATAGATCTATAGATCTTTTTCCCAGACAAGTGGCAGTGAACCCTTCTCAATTCATTTGTGTTAGGATATGGTACACCGATAGCAATTACGCCAGCTGATAAGTTAAAAGAGGAAGGGTTATGCTACAGTTAATGGAAATAATAAAAACGAGGAATAGAGTATTTACCATCCTCATTTTAGCCAATTCCTACCAGTTCAGCAATAGTAAAGTTGAGACTCTTATGCTCAAACGTACGTTCATACAAATTCAGAAGTCTCAGAAAGTGCCCCAATTTCTTTCATCTTAACATCTTAGTTTGCAGTAGGGCATCCTGTCTACCCTACTACTCATTTAATTACCAAGATGAAGGTATCCTACTGATTAATAGGCAACAGAGTTGCCCTCATGTCAGACAACATCTTGTTTTTGCTTCATGATGTCAGCTTGCTAGGCAACAGAGTGGCCCTCAGGTCAGACAACATTCTTGCTTTAGCTTTATGACGTCAGAGCACCAGTGGACCAATTGTCCTTGTGGAAGCTGACCACACAGGAGGATGAGATTTCAGAAGGTATGCAGTAGGTTACTATCTGTGTTTGTAAGGCAAGTAGGAGGGGGAATGATAAAGGACTCTGAACCACTCAAAGCATAGGGGCCTTTTTGAAAGTGGATGGGGATACAAAAATAGAGATTATCCTTAATATCAATCCATCTTGAGTATCAGAGTCCAACATACAAAGTGCAGGGGAAGACGTTAAATGAGCTTCCTTCTGTGAGAAGGAAACACTATCGTTCTCAAGTGAGATAGTGCATTTCAAACTCAAAGGCAGCAAATTCCTCAAGTGGAACATTGCTAGCACTAGGATCTAAAGCAGGCCTTAGTAGTGTTGAAGGCAGTCAGTTTTTGTTAGCTATCATGACCAAAACAATGTGATCCATATTACTTCTATATTGAAAGAAAATATATTCAGGCACAGGCTCCCACTAAAAGGTAATGAGGAAATTCAAAAGCTGTGAACGTCTTTTTAATGCCTAAAGGAATGATTGTGAGTTTTACTTACCATATAGATTGGTCAAATGATGCCGTATGCCGGAAGATTTGCTTTTTTTTTTTTTCTTCAGTCTCGGCAAGGCAGAGAAATTCTGTGGTGAAACGCTGCCACTGCTGGCCATTCAGTATAATCTGCAGATGGAAAAGTCCACTGTTAGCATAATTTTTACAAAGGGTAAACAGATCAATACCATGGAGTCTATATTATTGTGAAAATCAACAGCTCATTAGAAAATCAAATCCCAATTTGTAATTTTAACCTCCCATACTTCTTTGAATCCCACGCCTCACTTGCTAACACTCTCTAAACAACTGTAGCACATACATTAGGACATAGATCTATAGATCTTTTTCCCAGACAAGTGGCAGTGAACCCTTCTCAATTCATTTGTGTTAGGATATGGTACACCAATAGCAATTACGCCAGCTGATAAGTTGAGAGAGGAAGGGTTATGCTACAGTTAATGGAAATAATAAAAACGAGGAATAGATTATTTACCATCCTCCTTTTAGCCAATACCTACCAGTTCAGCAATAGTAAAGTAGAGACTCTTATGCTCAAACGTACGTTCATACAAATTCAGAAGTCTCAGAGAGTGCCCCAATTTCTTTCATCTTAACATCTTAGTTCGTAGTAGGGCATCCTGTCTACCCTACTACTCATTTAATTACCAAGATGAATGTATCCTACTGATTAATAGGCAACAGAGTGGCCCTCATGTCAGACAACATCTTGTTTTTGCTTTATGATGTCAGCTTGCTAGGCAACAGAGTGGCCCTCAGGTCAGACAACATTCTTGCTTTAGCTTTATGACGTCAGAGCACCAGTGGACCAATTGTCCTTGTGGAAGCTGACCACACAGGAGGATGAGATTTCAGAAGGTATGCAGTAGGTTACTATCTGTGTTTGTAAGGCAAGTAGGAGGGGGAATGATAAAGGACTCCGAACCACTCAAAGCATAGGGGCCTTTTTGAAAGTGGATGGGGATACAAAAATAGAGATTATCCTTAATATCAATCCATCTTGAGTATCAGAGTCCAACATACAAAGTGCAGGGGAAGACGTTAAATGAGCTTCCTTCTGTGAGAAGGAAACACTATCGTTCTCAAGTGAGATAGTGCATTTCAAACTCAAAGGCAGCAAATTCCTCAAGTGGAACATTGCTAGCACTAGGATCTAAAGCAGGCCTTAGTAGTGTTGAAGGCAGTCAGTTTTTGTTATCTATCATGACCAACACAATGTGATCCATATTACTTCTATATTGAAAGAAAATATATTCAGGCACAGGCTCCCACTAGAAGGTAATGAGGAAATTCAAAAGCTGTGAACGTCTTTTTAATGCCTAAAGGAATGATTGTGAGTTTTACTTACCATATAAATTGGTCAAATGATGCCGTATGCCGGAAGAATTTTTTTTTTTTTTTCTTCAGTCTCGGCAAGGCAGAGAAATTCTGTGGTGAAACGCTGCCACTGCTGGCCATTCAGTATAATCTGCAGATGGAAAAGTCCACTGTTAGCACAATTTTTACAAAGGGTAAACAGATCAATACTATGGAGTCTATATTATTGTGAAAATCAACAGCTCATTAGAAAATCCAAGCCCAATTTGTAATTTTAACCTCCCATACTTCTTTGAATCCCACGCCTCACTTGCTAACACTCTCTAAACAACTGTAGCACATACATTAGGACATAGATCTATAGATCTTTTTCCCAGACAAGTGGCAGTGAACCCTTCTCAATTCATTTGTGTTAGGATATGGTACACCGATAGCAATTACGCCAGCTGATAAGTTGAGAGAGGAAGGGTTATGCTACAGTTAATGGAAATAATAAAAACGAGGAATAGATTATTTACCATCCTCATTTTAGCCAATTCCTACCAGTTCAGCAATAGTAAAGTTGAGACTCTTATGCTCAAACGTACGTTCATACAAATTCAGAAGTCTCAGAGAGTGCCCCAATTTCTTTCATCTTAACATCTTAGTTTGTAGTAGGGCATCCTGTCTACCCTACTACTCATTTAATTACCAAGATGAATGTATCCTACTGATTAATAGGCAACAGAGTGGCCCTCATGTCAGACAACATCTTGTTTTTGCTTTATGATGTCAGCTTGCTAGGCAACAGAGTGGCCCTCAGGTCAGACAACATTCTTGCTTTAGCTTTATGACGTCAGAGCACCAGTGGACCAATTGTCCTTGTGGAAGCTGACCACACAGGAGGATGAGATTTCAGAAGGTATGCAGTACGTTACTATCTGTGTTTGTAAGGCAAGTAGGAGGGGGAATGGTAAAGGACTATGAACCACTCAAAGCATAGGGGCCTTTTTGAAAGTGGATGGGGATACAAAAATAGAGATTATCCTTAATACCAATCCATCTTGAGTATCAGAGTCCAACATACAAAGTGCAGGGGAAGACGTTAAATGAGCTTCCTTCTGTGAGAAGGAAACACTATCGTTCTCAAGTGAGATAGTGCATTTCAAACTCAAAGGCAGCAAATTCCTCAAGTGGAACATTGCTAGCACTAGGATCTAAAGCAGGCCTTAGTAGTGTTGAAGGCAGTCAGTTTTTGTTAGCTATCATGACCAACACAATGTGATCCATATTACTTCTATATTGGAAGAAAATATATTCAGGCACAGGCTCCCACTAGAAGGTAATGAGGAAATTCAAAAGCTGTGAACGTCTTTTTAATGCCTAAAGGAATGATTGTGAGTTTTACTTACCATATAAATTGGTCAAATGATGCCGTATGCCGGAAGAATTGCTTTTTTTTTTTTTCTTCAGTCTCGGCAAGGCAGAGAAATTCTGTGGTGAAACGCTGCCACTGCTGGCCATTCAGTATAATCTGCAGATGGAAAAGTCCACTGTTAGCACAATTTTTACAAAGGGTAAACAGATCAATACTATGGAGTCTATATTATTGTGAAAATCAACAGCTCATTAGAAAATCCAAGCCCAATTTGTAATTTTAACCTCCCATACTTCTTTGAATCCCACGCCTCACTTGCTAACACTCTCTAAACAACTGTAGCACATACATTAGGACATAGATCTATAGATCTTTTTCCCAGACAAGTGGCAGTGAACCCTTCTCAATTCATTTGTGTTAGGATATGGTACACCAATAGCAATTACGCCAGCTGATAAGTTGAGAGAGGAAGGGTTATGCTACAGTTAATGGAAATAATAAAAACGAGGAATAGATTATTTACCATCCTCATTTTAGCCAATTCCTACCAGTTCAGCAATAGTAAAGTTGAGACTCTTATGCTCAAACGTACGTTCATACAAATTCAGAAGTCTCAGAGAGTGTCCCAATTTCTTTCATCTTAACATCCTAGTTTGTAGTAGGGCATCCTGTCTACCCTACTACTCATTTAATTACCAAGATGAATGTATCCTACTGATTAATAGGCAACAGAGTGGCCCTCATGTCAGACAACATCTTGTTTTTGCTTTATGATGTCAGCTTGCTAGGCAACAGAGTGGCCCTCAGGTCAGACAACATTCTTGCTTTAGCTTTATGACGTCAGAGCACCAGTGGACCAATTGTCCTTGTGGAAGCTGACCACACAGGAGGATGAGATTTCAGAAGGTATGCAGTAGGTTACTATCTGTGTTTGTAAGGCAAGTAGGAGGGGGAATGGTAAAGGTCTATGAACCACTCAAAGCATAGGGGCCTTTTTGAAAGTGGATGGGGATACAAAAATAGAGATTATCCTTAATACCAATCCATCTTGAGTATCAGAGTCCAACATACAAAGTGCAGGGGAAGACGTTAAATGAGCTTCCTTCTGTGAGAAGGAAACACTATCGTTCTCAAGTGAGATAGTGCATTTCAAACTCAAAGGCAGCAAATTCCTCAAGTGGAACATTGCTAGCACTAGGATCTAAAGCAGGCTTTAGTAGTGTTGAAGGCAGTCAGTTTTTGTTAGCTATCATGACCAACACAATGTGATCCATATTACTTCTATATTGAAAGAAAATATATTCAGGCACAGGCTCCCACTAGAAGGTAATGAGGAAATTCAAAAGCTGTGAACCTCTTTTTAATGCCTAAAGGAATGATTGTGAGTTTTACTTACCATATAGATTGGTCAAATGATGCCGTATGCCGGAAGATTTGCTTTTTTTTTTTTTCTTCAGTCTCGGCAAGGCAGAGAAATTCTGTGGTGAAACGCTGCCACTGCTGGCCATTCAGTATAATCTGCAGATGGAAAAGTCCACTGTTAGCATAATTTTTACAAAGGGTAAACAGATCAATACCATGGAGTCTATATTATTGTGAAAATCAACAGCTCATTAGAAAATCAAATCCCAATTTGTAATTTTAACCTCCCATACTTCTTTGAATCCCACGCCTCACTTGCTAACACTCTCTAAACAACTGTAGCACATACATTAGGACATAGATCTATAGATCTTTTTCCCAGACAAGTGGCAGTGAACCCTTCTCAATTCATTTGTGTTAGGATATGGTACACCGATAGCAATTACGCCAGCTGATAAGTTAAAAGAGGAAGGGTTATGCTACAGTTAATGGAAATAATAAAAACGAGGAATAGAGTATTTACCATCCTCATTTTAGCCAATTCCTACCAGTTCAGCAATAGTAAAGTTGAGACTCTTATGCTCAAACGTACGTTCATACAATCTCAGAAGTCTCAGAAAGGGCCCCAATTTCTTTCATCTTAACATCTTAGTTCATAGTAGGGCATCCTGTCTACCCTACTACTCATTTAATTACCAAGATGAATGTATCCTACTGATTAATAGGCAACAGAGTGGCCCTCATGTCAGACAACATCTTGTTTTTGCTTTATGATGTCAGCTTGCTAGGCAACAGAGTGGCCCTCAGGTCAGACAACATTCTTGCTTTAGCTTTATGACGTCAGAGCACCAGTGGACCAATTGTCCTTGTGGAAGCTGACCACACAGGAGGATGAGATTTCAGAAGGTATGCAGTAGGTTACTATCTGTGTTTGTAAGGCAAGTAGGAGGGGGAATGGTAAAGGACTATGAACCACTCAAAGCATAGGGGCCTTTTTGAAAGTGGATGGGGATACAAAAATAGAGATTATCCTTATACCAATCCATCTTGAGTATCAGAGTCCAACATACAAAGTGCAGGGGAAGACGTTAAATGAGCTTCCTTCTGTGAGAAGGAAACACTATCGTTCTCAAGTGAGATAGTGCATTTCAAACTCAAAGGCAGCAAATTCCTCAAGTGGAACATTGCTAGCACTAGGATCTAAAGCAGGCTTTAGTAGTGTTGAAGGCAGTCAGTTTTTGTTAGCTATCATGACCAACACAATGTGATCCATATTGCTTCTATATTGAAAGAAAATATATTCAGGCACATGCTCCCACTAGAAGGTAATGAGGAAATTCAAAAGCTGTGAACGTCTTTTTAATGCCTAAAGGAATGATTGTGAGTTTTACTTACCATATAAATTGGTCAAATGATGCCGTATGCCGGAAGACTTGCTTTTTTTTTTTTCTTCAGTCTCGGCAAGGCAGAGAAATTCTGTGGTGAACCGCTGCCACTGCTGGCCATTCAGTATAATCTGCAGATGGAAAAGTCCACTGTTAGCACAATTTTTACAAAGGGTAAACAGATCAATACCATGGAATCTATATTATTGTGAAAATCAACAGCTCATTAGAAAATCAAATCCCAATTTGTAATTTTAACCTCCCATACTTCTTTGAATCCCACGCCTCACTTGCTAACACTCTCTAAACAACTGTAGCACATACATTAGGACATAGATCTATAGATCTTTTTCCCAGACAAGTGGCAGTGAACCCTTCTCAATTCATTTGTGTTAGGATATGGTACACCGATAGCAATTAAGCCAGCTGATAAGTTGAGAGGTGAAGGGTTATGCTACAGTTAATGGAAATAATAAAAACGATGAATAGATTATTTACCATCCTCCTTTTAGCCAATTCCTACCAGTTCAGCAATAGTAAAGTTGAGACTCTTATGCTCAAACGTACGTTCATACAAATTCAGAAGTCTCAGAGAGTGCCCCAATTTCTTTCATCTTAACATCTTAGTTTGTAGTAGGGCATCCTGTCTACCCTACTACTCATTTAATTACCAAGATGAATGTATCCTACTGATTAATAGGCAACAGAGTGGCCCTCATGTCAGACAACATCTTGTTTTTGCTTTATGATGTCAGCTTGCTAGGCAACAGAGTGGCCCTCAGGTCAGACAACATTCTTGCTTTAGCTTTATGACGTCAGAGCACCAGTGGACCAATTGTCCTTGTGGAAGCTGACCATACAGGAGGATGAGATTTCAGAAGGTATGCAGTAGGTTACTATCTGTGTTTGTAAGGCAAGTAGGAGGGGGAATGGTAAAGGACTATGAACCACTCAAAGCATAGGGGCCTTTTTGAAAGTGGATGGGGATACAAAAATAGAGATTATCCTTAATACCAATCCATCTTGAGTATCAGAGTCCAACATACAAAGTGCAGGGGAAGACGTTAAATGAGCTTCCTTCTGTGAGAAGGAAACACTATCGTTCTCAAGTGAGATAGTGCATTTCAAACTGAAAGGCAGCAAATTCCTCAAGTGGAACATTGCTAGCACTAGGATCTAAAGCAGGCTTTAGTAGTGTTGAAGGCAGTCAGTTTTTGTTAGCTATCATGACCAACACAATGTGATCCATATTACTTCTATATTGAAAGAAAATATATTCAGGCACAGGCTCCCACTAGAAGGTAATGAGGAAATTCAAAAGCTGTGAACGTCTTTTTAATGCCTAAAGGAATGATTGTGAGTTTTACTTACCATATAGATTGGTCAAATGATGCCGTATGCCGGAAGATTTGCTTTTTTTTTTTTCTTTAGTCTCGGCAAGGCAGAGAAATTCTGTGGTGAAACGCTGCCACTGCTGGCCATTCAGTATAATCTGCAGATGGAAAAGTCCACTGTTAGCACAATTTTTACAAAGGGTAAACAGATCAATACCATGGAATCTATATTATTGTGAAAATCAACAGCTCATTAGAAAATCAAATCCCAATTTGTAATTTTAACCTCCCATACTTCTTTGAATCCCACGCCTCACTTGCTAACACTCTCTAAACAACTGTAGCACATACATTAGGACATAGATCTATAGATCTTTTTCCCAGACAAGTGGCAGTGAACCCTTCTCAATTCATTTGTGTTAGGATATGGTACACCGATAGCAATTAAGCCAGCTGATAAGTTGAGAGGTGAAGGGTTATGCTACAGTTAATGGAAATAATAAAAACGATGAATAGATTATTTACCATCCTCCTTTTAGCCAATTCCTACCAGTTCAGCAATAGTAAAGTTGAGACTCTTATGCTCAAACGTACGTTCATACAAATTCAGAAGTCTCAGAGAGTGCCCCAATTTCTTTCATCTTAACATCTTAGTTTGTAGTAGGGCATCCTGTCTACCCTACTACTCATTTAATTACCAAGATGAATGTATCCTACTGATTAATAGGCAACAGAGTGGCCCTCATGTCAGACAACATCTTGTTTTTGCTTTATGATGTCAGCTTGCTAGGCAACAGAGTGGCCCTCAGGTCAGACAACATTCTTGCTTTAGCTTTATGACGTCAGAGCACCAGTGGACCAATTGTCCTTGTGGAAGCTGACCACACAGGAGGATGAGATTTCAGAAGGTATGCAGTAGGTTACTATCTGTGTTTGTAAGGCAAGTAGGAGGGGGAATGGTAAAGGACTATGAACCACTCAAAGCATAGGGGCCTTTTTGAAAGTGGATGGGGATACAAAAATAGAGATTATCCTTAATACCAATCAATCTTGAGTATCAGAGTCCAACATACAAAGTGCAGGGGAAGACGTTAAATGAGCTTCCTTCTGTGAGAAGGAAACACTATCGTTCTCAAGTGAGATAGTGCATTTCAAACTGAAAGGCAGCAAATTCCTCAAGTGGAACATTGCTAGCACTAGGATCTAAAGCAGGCTTTAGTAGTGTTGAAGGCAGTCAGTTTTTGTTAGCTATCATGACCAACACAATGTGATCCATATTACTTCTATATTGAAAGAAAATATATTCAGGCACAGGCTCCCACTAGAAGGTAATGAGGAAATTCAAAAGCTGTGAACGTCTTTTTAATGCCTAAAGGAATGATTGTGAGTTTTACTTACCATATAGATTGGTCAAATGATGCCGTATGCCGGAAGATTTGCTTTTTTTTTTTTCTTTAGTCTCGGCAAGGCAGAGAAATTCTGTGGTGAAACGCTGCCACTGCTGGCCATTCAGTATAATCTGCAGATGGAAAAGTCCACTGTTAGCACAATTTTTACAAAGGGTAAACAGATCAATACCATGGAATCTATATTATTGTGAAAATCAACAGCTCATTAGAAAATCAAATCCCAATTTGTAATTTTAACCTCCCATACTTCTTTGAATCCCACGCCTCACTTGCTAACACTCTCTAAACAACTGTAGCACATACATTAGGACATAGATCTATAGATCTTTTTCCCAGACAAGTGGCAGTGAACCCTTCTCAATTCATTTGTGTTAGGATATGGTACACCGATAGCAATTAAGCCAGCTGATAAGTTGAGAGGTGAATGGTTATGCTACAGTTAATGGAAATAATAAAAACGATGAATAGATTATTTACCATCCTCCTTTTAGCCAATTCCTACCAGTTCAGCAATAGTAAAGTTGAGACTCTTATGCTCAAACGTACGTTCATACAAATTCAGAAGTCTCAGAGAGTGCCCCAATTTCTTTCATCTTAACATCTTAGTTTGTAGTAGGGCATCCTGTCTACCCTACTACTCATTTAATTACCAAGATGAATGTATCCTACTGATTATTAGGCAACAGAGTGGCCCTCATGTCAGACAACATCTTGTTTTTGCTTTATGATGTCAGCTTGCTAGGCAACAGAGTGGCCCTCAGGTCAGACAACATTCTTGCTTTAGCTTTATGACGTCAGAGCACCAGTGGACCAATTGTCCTTGTGGAAGCTGACCACACAGGAGGATGAGATTTCAGAAGGTATGCAGTAGGTTACTATCTGTGTTTGTAAGGCAAGTAGGAGGGGGAATGGTAAAGGACTATGAACCACTCAAAGCATAGGGGCCTTTTTGAAAGTGGATGGGGATACAAAAATAGAGATTATCCTTAATACCAATCCATCTTGAGTATCAGAGTCCAACATACAAAGTGCAGGGGAAGACGTTAAATGAGCTTCCTTCTGTGAGAAGGAAACACTATCGCTCTCAAGTGAGATAGTGCATTTCAAACTCAAAGGCAGCAAATTCCTCAAGTGGAACATTGCTAGCACTAGGATCTAAAGCAGGCTTTAGTAGTGTTGAAGGCAGTCAGTTTTTGTTAGCTATCATGACCAACACAATGTGATCCATATTACTTCTATATTGAAAGAAAATATATTCAGGCACAGGCTCCCACTAGAAGGTAATGAGGAAATTCAAAAGCTGTGAACGTCTTTTTAATGCCTAAAGGAATGATTGTGAGTTTTACTTACCATATAAATTGGTCAAATGATGCCGTATGCCGGAAGATTTGCTTTTTTTTTTTCTTCAGTCTCGGCAAGGCAGAGAAATTCTGTGGTGAAACGCTGCCACTGCTGGCCATTCAGTATAATCTGCAGATGGAAAAGGCCACTGTTAGCACAATTTTTACAAACGGTAAACAGATCAATACTATGGAGTCTATATTATTGTGAAAATCAACAGCTCATTAGAAAATCAAATCCCAATTTGTAATTTTAACCTCCCATACTTCTTTGAATCCCACGCCTCACTTGCTAACACTCTCTAAACAACTGTAGCACATACATTAGGACATAGATCTATAGATCTTTTTCCCAGGCAAGTGGCAGTGAACCCTTCTCAATTCATTTGTGTTAGGATATGGTACACCGATAGCAATTACGCCAGCTGATAAGTTAAAAGAGGAAGGGTTATGCTACAGTTAATGGAAATAATAAAAACGAGGAATAGATTATTTACCATCCTCATTTTAGCCAATTCCTACCAGTTCAGCAATAGTAAAGTTGAGACTCTTATGCTCAAACGTACGTTCATACAAATTCAGAAGTCTCAGAAAGTGCCCCAATTTCTTTCATCTTAACATCTTAGTTTGCAGTAGGGCATCCTGTCTACCCTACTACTCATTTAATTACCAAGATGAATGTATCCTACTGATTAATAGGCAACAGAGTTGCCCTCATGTCAGACAACATCTTGTTTTTGCTTTATGATGTCAGCTTGCTAGGCAACAGAGTGGCCCTCAGGTCAGACAACATTCTTGCTTTAGCTTTATGACATCAGAGCACCAGTGGACCAATTGTCCTTGTGGAAGCTGACCACACAGGAGGATGAGATTTCAGAAGGTATGCAGTAGGTTACTATCTGTGTTTGTAAGGCAAGTAGGAGGGGGAATGGTAAAGGACTATGAACCACTCAAAGCATAGGGGCCTTTTTGAAAGTGGATGGGGATACAAAAATAGAGATTATCCTTAATACCAATCCATCTTGAGTATCAGAGTCCAACATACAAAGTGCAGGGGAAGACGTTAAATGAGCTTCCTTCTGTGAGAAGGAAACACTATCGTTCTCAAGTGAGATAGTGCATTTCAAACTCAAAGGCAGCAAATTCCTCAAGTGGAACATTGCTAGCACTAGGATCTAAAGCAGGCTTTAGTAGTGTTGAAGGCAGTCAGTTTTTGTTAGCTATCATGACCAACACAATGTGATCCATATTACTTCTATATTGAAAGAAAATATATTCAGGCACAGGCTCCCACTAGAAGGTAATGAGGAAATTCAAAAGCTGTGAACGTCTTTTTAATGCCTAAAGGAATGATTGTGAGTTTTACTTACCATATAGATTGGTCAAATGATGCCGTATGCCGGAAGATTTGCTTTTTTTTTTTTCTTTAGTCTCGGCAAGGCAGAGAAATTCTGTGGTGAAACGCTGCCACTGCTGGCCATTCAGTATAATCTGCAGATGGAAAAGTCCACTGTTAGCACAATTTTTACAAACGGTAAACAGATCAATACTATGGAGTCTATATTATTGTGAAAATCAACAGCTCATTAGAAAATCAAATCCCAATTTGTAATTTTAACCTCCCATACTTCTTTGAATCCCACGCCTCACTTGCTAACACTCTCTAAACAACTGTAGCACATACATTAGGACATAGATCTATAGATCTTTTTCCCAGACAAGTGGCAGTGAACCCTTCTCAATTCATTTGTGTTAGGATATGGTACACCGATAGCAATTAAGCCAGCTGATAAGTTGAGAGGTGAATGGTTATGCTACAGTTAATGGAAATAATAAAAACGATGAATAGATTATTTACCATCCTCCTTTTAGCCAATTCCTACCAGTTCAGCAATAGTAAAGTTGAGACTCTTATGCTCAAACGTACGTTCATACAAATTCAGAAGTCTCAGAGAGTGCCCCAATTTCTTTCATCTTAACATCTTAGTTTATAGTAGGGCATCCTGTCTACCCTACTACTCATTTAATTACCAAGATGAATGTATCCTACTGATTAATAGGCAAC
This sequence comes from Lissotriton vulgaris, assembly GCF_964263255.1. Taxonomy (NCBI): domain Eukaryota; kingdom Metazoa; phylum Chordata; class Amphibia; order Caudata; family Salamandridae; genus Lissotriton; species Lissotriton vulgaris. Next base: position 615,672,464 of record NC_141696.1, read on the forward strand.
AGAGTGGCCCTCATGTCAGACAACATCTTGTTTTTGCTTTATGATGTCAGCTTGCTAGGCAACAGAGTGGCCCTCAGCTCAGACAACAGTCTTGCTTTAGCTTTATGACGTCAGAGCACCAGTGGACCAATTGTCCTTGTGGAAGCTGACCACACAGGAGGATGAGATTTCAGAAGGTATGCAGTAGGTTACTATCTGTGTTTGTAAGGCAAGTAGGAGGGGGAATGGTAAAGGACTATGAACCACTCAAAGCATAGGGGCCTTTTTGAAAGTAGATGGGGATACAAAAATAGAGATTATCCTTAATACCAATCCATCTTGAGTATCAGAGTCCAACATACAAAGTGCAGGGGAAGACGTTAAATGAGCTTCCTTCTGTGAGAAGGAAACACTATCGTTCTCAAGTGAGATAGTGCATTTCAAACTCAAAGGCAGCAAATTCCTCAAGTGGAACATTGCTAGCACTAGGATCTAAAGCAGGCTTTAGTAGTGTTAAAGGCAGTCAGTTTTTGTTAGCTATCATGACCAACACAATGTGATCCATATTACTTCTATATTGAAAGAAAATATATTCAGGCACAGGCTCCCACTAGAAGGTAATGAGGAAATTCAAAAGCTGTGAACGTCTTTTTAATGCCTAAAGGAATGATTGTGAGTTTTACTTACCATATAAATTGGTCAAATGATGCCGTATGCCGGAAGATTTGCTTTTTTTTTTTCTTCAGTCTCGGCAAGGCAGAGAAATTCTGTGGTGAAACGCTGCCACTGCTGGCCATTCAGTATAATCTGCAGATGGAAAAGTCCACTGTTAGCACAATTTTTACAAACGGTAAACAGATCAATACTATGGAGTCTATATTATTGTGAAAATCAACAGCACATTAGAAAATCAAATCCCAATTTGTAATTTTAACCTCCCATACTTCTTTGAATCCCACGCCTCACTTGCTAACACTCTCTAAACAACTGTAGCACATACATTAGGACATAGATCTATAGATCTTTTTCCCAGACAAGTGGCAGTGAACCCTTCTCAATTCATTTGTGTTAGGATATGGTACACCGATAGCAATTACGCCAGCTGATAAGTTAAAAGAGGAAGGGTTATGCTACAGTTAATGGAAATAATAAAAACGAGGAATAGATTATTTACCATCCTCATTTTAGCCAATTCCTACCAGTTCAGCAATAGTAAAGTTGAGACTCTTATGCTCAAACGTACGTTCATACAAATTCAGAAGTCTCAGAAAGTGCCCCAATTTCTTTCATCTTAACATCTTAGTTTGCAGTAGGGCATCCTGTCTACCCTACTACTCATTTAATTACCAAGATGAATGTATCCTACTGATTAATAGGCAACAGAGTTGCCCTCATGTCAGACAACATCTTGTTTTTGCTTTATGATGTCAGCTTGCTAGGCAACAGAGTGGCCCTCAGCTCAGACAACAGTCTTGCTTTAGCTTTATGACGTCAGAGCACCAGTGGACCAATTGTCCTTGTGGAAGCTGACCACACAGGAGGATGAGATTTCAGAAGGTATGCAGTAGGTTACTATCTGTGTTTGTAAGGCAAGTAGGAGGGGGAATGGTAAAGGACTATGAACCACTCAAAGCATAGGGGCCTTTTTGAAAGTAGATGGGGATACAAAAATAGAGATTATCCTTAATACCAATCCATCTTGAGTATCAGAGTCCAACATACAAAGTGCAGGGGAAGACGTTAAATGAGCTTCCTTCTGTGAGAAGGAAACACTATCGTTCTCAAGTGAGATAGTGCATTTCAAACTCAAAGGCAGCAAATTCCTCAAGTGGAACATTGCTAGCACTAGGATCTAAAGCAGGCTTTAGTAGTGTTAAAGGCAGTCAGTTTTTGTTAGCTATCATGACCAACACAATGTGATCCATATTACTTCTATATTGAAAGAAAATATATTCAGGCACAGGCTCCCACTAGAAGGTAATGAGGAAATTCAAAAGCTGTGAACGTCTTTTTAATGCCTAAAGGAATGATTGTGAGTTTTACTTACCATATAAATTGGTCAAATGATGCCGTATGCCGGAAGATTTGCTTTTTTTTTTCTTCAGTCTCGGCAAGGCAGAGAAATTCTGTGGTGAAACGCTGCCCCTGCTGGCCATTCAGTATAATCTGCAGATGGAAAAGGCCACTGTTAGCACAATTTTTACAAACGGTAAACAGATCAATACTATGGAGTCTATATTATTGTGAAAATCAACAGCTCATTAGAAAATCAAATCCCAATTTGTAATTTTAACCTCCCATACTTCTTTGAATCCCACGCCTCACTTGCTAACACTCTCTAAACAACTGTAGCACATACATTAGGACATAGATCTATAGATCTTTTTCCCAGACAAGTGGCAGTGAACCCTTCTCAATTCATTTGTGTTAGGATATGGTACACCGATAGCAATTACGCCAGCTGATAAGTTAAAAGAGGAAAGGTTATGCTACAGTTAATGGAAATAATAAAAACGATGAATAGATTATTTACCATCCTCCTTTTAGCCAATTCCTACCAGTTCAGCAATAGTAAAGTTGAGACTCTTATGCTCAAACGTACGTTCATACAAATTCAGAAGTCTCAGAGAGTGCCCCAATTTCTTTCATCTTAACATCTTAGTTTATAGTAGGGCATCCTGTCTACCCTACTACTCATTTAATTACCAAGATGAATGTATCCTACTGATTAATAGGCAACAGAGTGGCCCTCATGTCAGACAACATCTTGTTTTTGCTTTATGATGTCAGCTTGCTAGGCAACAGAGTGGCCCTCAGCTCAGACAACAGTCTTGCTTTAGCTTTATGACGTCAGAGCACCAGTGGACCAATTGTCCTTGTGGAAGCTGACCACACAGGAGGATGAGATTTCAGAAGGTATGCAGTAGGTTACTATCTGTGTTTGTAAGGCAAGTAGGAGGGGGAATGGTAAAGGACTATGAACCACTCAAAGCATAGGGGCCTTTTTGAAAGTAGATGGGGATACAAAAATAGAGATTATCCTTAATACCAATCCATCTTGAGTATCAGAGTCCAACATACAAAGTGCAGGGGAAGACGTTAAATGAGCTTCCTTCTGTGAGAAGGAAACACTATCGTTCTCAAGTGAGATAGTGCATTTCAAACTCAAAGGCAGCAAATTCCTCAAGTGGAACATTGCTAGCACTAGGATCTAAAGCAGGCTTTAGTAGTGTTAAAGGCAGTCAGTTTTTGTTAGCTATCATGACCAACACAATGTGATCCATATTACTTCTATATTGAAAGAAAATATATTCAGGCACAGGCTCCCACTAGAAGGTAATGAGGAAATTCAAAAGCTGTGAACGTCTTTTTAATGCCTAAAGGAATGATTGTGAGTTTTACTTACCATATAAATTGGTCAAATGATGCCGTATGCCGGAAGATTTGCTTTTTTTTTTTCTTCAGTCTCGGCAAGGCAGAGAAATTCTGTGGTGAAACGCTGCCACTGCTGGCCATTCAGTATAATCTGCAGATGGAAAAGTCCACTGTTAGCACAATTTTTACAAACGGTAAACAGATCAATACTATGGAGTCTATATTATTGTGAAAATCAACAGCTCATTAGAAAATCAAATCCCAATTTGTAATTTTAACCTCCCATACTTCTTTGAATCCCACGCCTCACTTGCTAACACTCTCTAAACAACTGTAGCACATACATTAGGACATAGATCTATAGATCTTTTTCCCAGACAAGTGGCAGTGAACCCTTCTCAATTCATTTGTGTTAGGATATGGTACACCGATAGCAATTAAGCCAGCTGGTAAGTTGAGAGGTGAATGGTTATGCTACAGTTAATGGAAATAATAAAAACGATGAATAGATTATTTACCATCCTCCTTTTAGCCAATTCCTACCAGTTCAGCAATAGTAAAGTTGAGACTCTTATGCTCAAACGTACGTTCATACAAATTCAGAAGTCTCAGAGAGTGCCCCAATTTCTTTCATCTTAACATCTTAGTTTATAGTAGGGCATCCTGTCTACCCTACTACTCTTTTAATTACCAAGATGAATGTATCCTACTGATTAATAGGCAACAGAGTGGCCCTCATGTCAGACAACATCTTGTTTTTGCTTTATGATGTCAGCTTGCTAGGCAACAGAGTGGCCCTCAGCTCAGACAACAGTCTTGCTTTAGCTTTATGACGTCAGAGCACCAGTGGACCAATTGTCCTTGTGGAAGCTGACCACACAGGAGGATGAGATTTCAGAAGGTATGCAGTAGGTTACTATCTGTGTTTGTAAGGCAAGTAGGAGGGGGAATGGTAAAGGACTATGAACCACTCAAAGCATAGGGGCCTTTTTGAAAGTAGATGGGGATACAAAAATAGAGATTATCCTTAATACCAATCCATCTTGAGTATCAGAGTCCAACATACAAAGTGCAGGGGAAGACGTTAAATGAGCTTCCTTCTGTGAGAAGGAAACACTATCGTTCTCAAGTGAGATAGTGCATTTCAAACTCAAAGGCAGCAAATTCCTCAAGTGGAACATTGCTAGCACTAGGATCTAAAGCAGGCTTTAGTAGTGTTAAAGGCAGTCAGTTTTTGTTAGCTATCATGACCAACACAATGTGATCCATATTACTTCTATATTGAAAGAAAATATATTCAGGCACAGGCTCCCACTAGAAGGTAATGAGGAAATTCAAAAGCTGTGAACGTCTTTTTAATGCCTAAAGGAATGATTGTGAGTTTTACTTACCATATAAATTGGTCAAATGATGCCGTATGCCGGAAGATTTGCTTTTTTTTTTTCTTCAGTCTCGGCAAGGCAGAGAAATTCTGTGGTGAAACGCTGCCACTGCTGGCCATTCAGTATAATCTGCAGATGGAAAAGTCCACTGTTAGCACAATTTTTACAAACGGTAAACAGATCAATACTATGGAGTCTATATTATTGTGAAAATCAACAGCTCATTAGAAAATCAAATCCCAATTTGTAATTTTAACCTCCCATACTTCTTTGAATCCCACGCCTCACTTGCTAACACTCTCTAAACAACTGTAGCACATACATTAGGACATAGATCTATAGATCTTTTTCCCAGACAAGTGGCAGTGAACCCTTCTCAATTCATTTGTGTTAGGATATGGTACACCGATAGCAATTACGCCAGCTGATAAGTTAAAAGAGGAAGGGTTATGCTACAGTTAATGGAAATAATAAAAACGAGGAATAGATTATTTACCATCCTCATTTTAGCCAATTCCTACCAGTTCAGCAATAGTAAAGTTGAGACTCTTATGCTCAAACGTACGTTCATACAAATTCAGAAGTCTCAGAAAGTGCCCCAATTTCTTTCATCTTAACATCTTAGTTTGCAGTAGGGCATCCTGTCTACCCTACTACTCATTTAATTACCAAGATGAATGTATCCTACTGATTAATAGGCAACAGAGTTGCCCTCATGTCAGACAACATCTTGTTTTTGCTTTATGATGTCAGCTTGCTAGGCAACAGAGTGGCCCTCAGCTCAGACAACAGTCTTGCTTTAGCTTTATGACGTCAGAGCACCAGTGGACCAATTGTCCTTGTGGAAGCTGACCACACAGGAGGATGAGATTTCAGAAGGTATGCAGTAGGTTACTATCTGTGTTTGTAAGGCAAGTAGGAGGGGGAATGGTAAAGGACTATGAACCACTCAAAGCACAGGGGCCTTTTTGAAAGTAGATGGGGATACAAAAATAGAGATTATCCTTAATACCAATCCATCTTGAGTATCAGAGTCCAACATACAAAGTGCAGGGGAAGACGTTAAATGAGCTTCCTTCTGTGAGAAGGAAACACTATCGTTCTCAAGTGAGATAGTGCATTTCAAACTCAAAGGCAGCAAATTCCTCAAGTGGAACATTGCTAGCACTAGGATCTAAAGCAGGCTTTAGTAGTGTTAAAGGCAGTCAGTTTTTGTTAGCTATCATGACCAACACAATGTGATCCATATTACTTCTATATTGAAAGAAAATATATTCAGGCACAGGCTCCCACTAGAAGGTAATGAGGAAATTCAAAAGCTGTGAACGTCTTTTTAATGCCTAAAGGAATGATTGTGAGTTTTACTTACCATATAAATTGGTCAAATGATGCCGTATGCCGGAAGATTTGCTTTTTTTTTTTCTTCAGTCTCGGCAAGGCAGAGAAATTCTGTGGTGAAACGCTGCCACTGCTGGCCATTCAGTATAATCTGCAGATGGAAAAGTCCACTGTTAGCACAATTTTTACAAACGGTAAACAGATCAATACTATGGAGTCTATATTATTGTGAAAATCAACAGCTCATTAGAAAATCAAATCCCAATTTGTAATTTTAACCTCCCATACTTCTTTGAATCCCACGCCTCACTTGCTAACACTCTCTAAACAACTGTAGCACATACATTAGGACATAGATCTATAGATCTTTTTCCCAGACAAGTGGCAGTGAACCCTTCTCAATTCATTTGTGTTAGGATATGGTACACCGATAGCAATTACGCCAGCTGATAAGTTAAAAGAGGAAGGGTTATGCTACAGTTAATGGAAATAATAAAAACGAGGAATAGATTATTTACCATCCTCATTTTAGCCAATTCCTACCAGTTCAGCAATAGTAAAGTTGAGACTCTTATGCTCAAACGTACGTTCATACAAATTCAGAAGTCTCAGAAAGTGCCCCAATTTCTTTCATCTTAACATCTTAGTTTGCAGTAGGGCATCCTGTCTACCCTACTACTCATTTAATTACCAAGATGAATGTATCCTACTGATTAATAGGCAACAGAGTTGCCCTCATGTCAGACAACATCTTGTTTTTGCTTTATGATGTCAGCTTGCTAGGCAACAGAGTGGCCCTCAGCTCAGACAACAGTCTTGCTTTAGCTTTATGACGTCAGTGCACCAGTGGACCAATTGTCCTTGTGGAAGCTGACCACACAGGAGGATGAGATTTCAGAAGGTATGCAGTAGGTTACTATCTGTGTTTGTAAGGCAAGTAGGAGGGGGAATGGTAAAGGACTATGAACCACTCAAAGCATAGGGGCCTTTTTGAAAGTAGATGGGGATACAAAAATAGAGATTATCCTTAATACCAATCCATCTTGAGTATCAGAGTCCAACATACAAAGTGCAGGGGAAGACGTTAAATGAGCTTCCTTCTGTGAGAAGGAAACACTATCGTTCTCAAGTGAGATAGTGCATTTCAAACTCAAAGGCAGCAAATTCCTCAAGTGGAACATTGCTAGCACTAGGATCTAAAGCAGGCTTTAGTAGTGTTAAAGGCAGTCAGTTTTTGTTAGCTATCATGACCAACACAATGTGATCCATATTACTTCTATATTGAAAGAAAATATATTCAGGCACAGGCTCCCACTAGAAGGTAATGAGGAAATTCAAAAGCTGTGAACGTCTTTTTAATGCCTAAAGGAATGATTGTGAGTTTTACTTACCATATAAATTGGTCAAATGATGCCGTATGCCGGAAGATTTGCTTTTTTTTTTTCTTCAGTCTCGGCAAGGCAGAGAAATTCTGTGGTGAAACGCTGCCACTGCTGGCCATTCAGTATAATCTGCAGATGGAAAAGGCCACTGTTAGCACAATTTTTACAAACGGTAAACAGATCAATACTATGGAGTCTATATTATTGTGAAAATCAACAGCTCATTAGAAAATCAAATCCCAATTTGTAATTTTAACCTCCCATACTTCTTTGAATCCCACGCCTCACTTGCTAACACTCTCTAAACAACTGTAGCACATACATTAGGACATAGATCTATAGATCTTTTTCCCAGACAAGTGGCAGTGAACCCTTCTCAATTCATTTGTGTTAGGATATGGTACACCGATAGCAATTACGCCAGCTGATAAGTTAAAAGAGGAAGGGTTATGCTACAGTTAATGGAAATAATAAAAACGAGGAATAGATTATTTACCATCCTCATTTTAGCCAATTCCTACCAGTTCAGCAATAGTAAAGTTGAGACTCTTATGCTCAAACGTACGTTCATACAAATTCAGAAGTCTCAGAAAGTGCCCCAATTTCTTTCATCTTAACATCTTAGTTTGCAGTAGGGCATCCTGTCTACCCTACTACTCATTTAATTACCAAGATGAATGTATCCTACTGATTAATAGGCAACAGAGTTGCCCTCATGTCAGACAACATCTTGTTTTTGCTTTATGATGTCAGCTTGCTAGGCAACAGAGTGGCCCTCAGGTCAGACAACATTCTTGCTTTAGCTTTATGACATCAGAGCACCAGTGGACCAATTGTCCTTGTGGAAGCTGACCACACAGGAGGATGAGATTTCAGAAGGTATGCAGTAGGTTACTATCTGTGTTTGTAAGGCAAGTAGGAGGGGGAATGGTAAAGGACTATGAACCACTCAAAGCATAGGGGCCTTTTTGAAAGTGGATGGGGATACAAAAATAGAGATTATCCTTAATACCAATCCATCTTGAGTATCAGAGTCCAACATACAAAGTGCAGGGGAAGACGTTAAATGAGCTTCCTTCTGTGAGAAGGAAACACTATCGTTCTCAAGTGAGATAGTGCATTTCAAACTCAAAGGCAGCAAATTCCTCAAGTGGAACATTGCTAGCACTAGGATCTAAAGCAGGCTTTAGTAGTGTTGAAGGCAGTCAGTTTTTGTTAGCTATCATGACCAACACAATGTGATCCATATTACTTCTATATTGAAAGAAAATATATTCAGGCACAGGCTCCCACTAGAAGGTAATGAGGAAATTCAAAAGCTGTGAACGTCTTTTTAATGCCTAAAGGAATGATTGTGAGTTTTACTTACCATATAGATTGGTCAAATGATGCCGTATGCCGGAAGATTTGCTTTTTTTTTTTTCTTTAGTCTCGGCAAGGCAGAGAAATTCTGTGGTGAAACGCTGCCACTGCTGGCCATTCAGTATAATCTGCAGATGGAAAAGTCCACTGTTAGCACAATTTTTACAAACGGTAAACAGATCAATACTATGGAGTCTATATTATTGTGAAAATCAACAGCTCATTAGAAAATCAAATCCCAATTTGTAATTTTAACCTCCCATACTTCTTTGAATCCCACGCCTCACTTGCTAACACTCTCTAAACAACTGTAGCACATACATTAGGACATAGATCTATAGATCTTTTTCCCAGACAAGTGTCAGTGAACCCTTCTCAATTCATTTGTGTTAGGATATGGTACACCGATAGCAATTAAGCCAGCTGATAAGTTGAGAGGTGAATGGTTATGCTACAGTTAATGGAAATAATAAAAACGATGAATAGATTATTTACCATCCTCCTTTTAGCCAATTCCTACCAGTTCAGCAATAGTAAAGTTGAGACTCTTATGCTCAAACGTACGTTCATACAAATTCAGAAGTCTCAGAGAGTGCCCCAATTTCTTTCATCTTAACATCTTAGTTTATAGTAGGGCATCCTGTCTACCCTACTACTCATTTAATTACCAAGATGAATGTATCCTACTGATTAATAGGCAACAGAGTGGCCCTCATGTCAGACAACATCTTGTTTTTGCTTTATGATGTCAGCTTGCTAGGCAACAGAGTGGCCCTCAGCTCAGACAACAGTCTTGCTTTAGCTTTATGACGTCAGAGCACCAGTGGACCAATTGTCCTTGTGGAAGCTGACCACACAGGAGGATGAGATTTCAGAAGGTATGCAGTAGGTTACTATCTGTGTTTGTAAGGCAAGTAGGAGGGGGAATGGTAAAGGACTATGAACCACTCAAAGCATAGGGGCCTTTTTGAAAGTAGATGGGGATACAAAAATAGAGATTATCCTTAATACCAATCCATCTTGAGTATCAGAGTCCAACATACAAAGTGCAGGGGAAGACGTTAAATGAGCTTCCTTCTGTGAGAAGGAAACACTATCGTTCTCAAGTGAGATAGTGCATTTCAAACTCAAAGGCAGCAAATTCCTCAAGTGGAACATTGCTAGCACTAGGATCTAAAGCAGGCTTTAGTAGTGTTAAAGGCAGTCAGTTTTTGTTAGCTATCATGACCAACACAATGTGATCCATATTACTTCTATATTGAAAGAAAATATATTCAGGCACAGGCTCCCACTAGAAGGTAATGAGGAAATTCAAAAGCTGTGAACGTCTTTTTAATGCCTAAAGGAATGATTGTGAGTTTTACTTACCATATAAATTGGTCAAATGATGCCGTATGCCGGAAGATTTGCTTTTTTTTTTCTTCAGTCTCGGCAAGGCAGAGAAATTCTGTGGTGAAACGCTGCCACTGCTGGCCATTCAGTATAATCTGCAGATGGAAAAGTCCACTGTTAGCACAATTTTTACAAACGGTAAACAGATCAATACTATGGAGTCTATATTATTGTGAAAATCAACAGCTCATTAGAAAATCAAATCCCAATTTGTAATTTTAACCTCCCATACTTCTTTGAATCCCACGCCTCACTTGCTAACACTCTCTAAACAACTGTAGCACATACATTAGGACATAGATCTATAGATCTTTTTCCCAGACAAGTGGCAGTGAACCCTTCTCAATTCATTTGTGTTAGGATATGGTACACCGATAGCAATTACGCCAGCTGATAAGTTAAAAGAGGAAGGGTTATGCTACAGTTAATGGAAATAATAAAAACGAGGAATAGATTATTTACCATCCTCATTTTAGCCAATTCCTACCAGTTCAGCAATAGTAAAGTTGAGACTCTTATGCTCAAACGTACGTTCATACAAATTCAGAAGTCTCAGAAAGTGCCCCAATTTCTTTCATCTTAACATCTTAGTTTGCAGTAGGGCATCCTGTCTACCCTACTACTCATTTAATTACCAAGATGAATGTATCCTACTGATTAATAGGCAACAGAGTTGCCCTCATGTCAGACAACATCTTGTTTTTGCTTTATGATGTCAGCTTGCTAGGCAACAGAGTGACCCTCAGGTCAGACAACATTCTTGCTTTAGCTTTATGACATCAGAGCACCAGTGGACCAATTGTCCTTGTGGAAGCTGACCACACAGGAGGATGAGATTTCAGAAGGTATGCAGTAGGTTACTATCTGTGTTTGTAAGGCAAGTAGGAGGGGGAATGGTAAAGGACTATGAACCACTCAAAGCATAGGGGCCTTTTTGAAAGTGGATGGGGATACAAAAATAGAGATTATCCTTAATACCAATCCATCTTGAGTATCAGAGTCCAACATACAAAGTGCAGGGGAAGACGTTAAATGAGCTTCCTTCTGTGAGAAGGAAACACTATCGTTCTCAAGTGAGATAGTGCATTTCAAACTCAAAGGCAGCAAATTCCTCAAGTGGAACATTGCTAGCACTAGGATCTAAAGCAGGCTTTAGTAGTGTTGAAGGCAGTCAGTTTTTGTTAGCTATCATGACCAACACAATGTGATCCATATTACTTCTATATTGAAAGAAAATATATTCAGGCACAGGCTCCCACTAGAAGGTAATGAGGAAATTCAAAAGCTGTGAACGTCTTTTTAATGCCTAAAGGAATGATTGTGAGTTTTACTTACCATATAGATTGGTCAAATGATGCCGTATGCCGGAAAATTTGCTTTTTTTTTTTTCTTTAGTCTCGGCAAGGCAGAGAAATTCTGTGGTGAAACGCTGCCACTGCTGGCCATTCAGTATAATCTGCAGATGGAAAAGTCCACTGTTAGCACAATTTTTACAAACGGTAAACAGATCAATACTATGGAGTCTATATTATTGTGAAAATCAACAGCTCATTAGAAAATCAAATCCCAATTTGTAATTTTAACCTCCCATACTTCTTTGAATCCCACGCCTCACTTGCTAACACTCTCTAAACAACTGTAGCACATACATTAGGACATAGATCTATAGATCTTTTTCCCAGACAAGTGGCAGTGAACCCTTCTCAATTCATTTGTGTTAGGATATGGTACACCGATAGCAATTACGCCAGCTGATAAGTTAAAAGAGGAAGGGTTATGCTACAGTTAATGGAAATAATAAAAACGAGGAATAGATTATTTACCATCCTCATTTTAGCCAATTCCTACCAGTTCAGCAATAGTAAAGTTGAGACTCTTATGCTCAAACGTACGTTCATACAAATTCAGAAGTCTCAGAGAGTGCCCCAATTTCTTTCATCTTAACATCTTAGTTTGCAGTAGGGCATCCTGTCTACCCTACTACTGGTGACGCTTTATTGAACGCTGTTTGAACCCTGAGCCCCCGCTAAGGACGCGGAACGCGAGTGCCTACCTCGCAAACGCTGCAAAAGATCCTGTTGGAAGCCCGGAGTCTGTTGGTCTCGGTACCCTTCCCGCCGCCGCACTTTCTATCCTGAAGCGGTAGTGAAGCGGAGGGGGCCACAGGACTACATTTCCCGGCCTGCCCCGCAGCGGAAGACGGGGCAGACTTCGCGCCAGGCGGCGCATAAGAGCGCCTCACCCCGGTGGAGCGGGTGACGCTTTATTGAACGCTGTTTGAACCCTGAGCCCCCGCTAAGGACGCGGAACGCGAGTGCCTACCTCGCAAACGCTGCAAAAGATCCTGTTGGAAGCCCGGAGTCTGTTGGTCTCGGTACCCTTCCCGCCGCCGCACTTTCTATCCTGAAGCGGTAGTGAAGCGGAGGGGGCCACAGGACTACATTTCCCGGCCTGCCCCGCAGCGGAAGACGGGGCAGACTTCGCGCCAGGCGGCGCATAAGAGCGCCTCACCCCGGTGGAGCGGGTGACGCTTTATTGAACGCTGTTTGAACCCTGAGCCCCCGCTAAGGACGCGGAACGCGAGTGCCTACCTCGCAAACGCTGCAAAAGATCCTGTTGGAAGCCCGGAGTCTGTTGGTCTCGGTACCCTTCCCGCCGCCGCACTTTCTATCCTGAAGCGGTAGTGAAGCGGAGGGGGCCACAGGACTACATTTCCCGGCCTGCCCCGCAGCGGAAGACGGGGCAGACTTCGCGCCAGGCGGCGCATAAGAGCGCCTCACCCCGGTGGAGCGGGTGACGCTTTATTGAACGCTGTTTGAACCCTGAGCCCCCGCTAAGGACGCGGAACGCGAGTGCCTACCTCGCAAACGCTGCAAAAGATCCTGTTGGAAGCCCGGAGTCTGTTGGTCTCGGTACCCTTCCCGCCGCCGCACTTTCTATCCTGAAGCGGTAGTGAAGCGGAGGGGGCCACAGGACTACATTTCCCGGCCTGCCCCGCAGCGGAAGACGGGGCAGACTTCGCGCCAGGCGGCGCATAAGAGCGCCTCACCCCGGTGGAGCGGGTGACGCTTTATTGAACGCTGTTTGAACCCTGAGCCCCCGCTAAGGACGCGGAACGCGAGTGCCTACCTCGCAAACGCTGCAAAAGATCCTGTTGGAAGCCCGGAGTCTGTTGGTCTCGGTACCCTTCCCGCCGCCGCACTTTCTATCCTGAAGCGGTAGTGAAGCGGAGGGGGCCACAGGACTACATTTCCCGGCCTGCCCCGCAGCGGAAGACGGGGCAGACTTCGCGCCAGGCGGCGCATAAGAGCGCCTCACCCCAGCGTCGCGGGAGCGCGCGGGAGCGCCCGGGGCTAAGCCCGGGCAAAGGGCGGGCCCTCTGTGGCCCTCAGAGGCCGAGGTAGGCTGGGCTGGGCCTACTTTCTTTCATCTAGTAATTAAACTACACCATCAGTCTTTATAGCTGACGGATTCTGGGCGTTGTGAACATTTACTCATTGGATCTGGCACATACAGCCTAACACGTGCATAGACTTTTATATAGTTTGAGTCAGTCCATTTCAAATTTTTTATCTTTGATTTTAATTATTATAAATTTGAGTCTAATCATAAAACGATTGACAGGTAGCTGCAGAGTGCATTATGTCAGCTAGGAAATTACGTTCTGGAAGAACACTTGAAGGGCGGCCAAATACATTAATAAGATCGAACCCCTTGCAAAGCAAATACGCTAATAGCTTGCAGTTAAAGGGCCAAAGGCAGTTAATGGAAATTTGGGAAAATTCGGCAAAAAAGGAAATGGAAAAATCTCTCCCAAAGGATGAGGGGTCGCTACCACAATTAGACTTTCCCTTTGAGTCTGATTTGTCTCAAGACTCAATCGCAAGGTTTCTACCAATCTCTAAGGAGACAAGTACTATGCCAGCTTCTACTGACAGTGAGCTCCCTAAGTTGATATCTTCAAAGCTAGAAGTAAAACAGCAAAATGAGAAAGTGGGACAGATGGAGCAGGATGCAGTGGAACTATCTATGTTGTCCAGTATTGATTTAGAACTCTGTGGTCGTTACATGGATGAGAGACAGGGGAACCAATCTGAACTGAACAAAACTCCCAACAAAATCCATCCACCTGGACTAACATTATATAGCAGTACTCCATCCATTGCACCCAATGACATTCCGTCTCTACAAAGTGAGATGAAATCTCCAAATCTCAATCTATCAGGGATTCGTGCTTATGTAGAGACTGAATATCCAAGAAATGAAAAACCGATCTCAGACTCCTTAATAGCGCTTGAGGACCTTCTGGCATCTATTTTACTGCTATTAGGAAGATTTGCTGTGAGTACTGACTGTATTATGGACTCAGTAACTGAGATTCTGAAAGTCCTAATGACAAAGCATATGGAGAATGGAAAAGGTATGCCTACTACTCCAGTAAAAACTAATACTGTGGAAGGCGATAACATGTTAAGAACAACTCCTGCGAATCCAATTACTGCGGAAGGCGATAACTTGTTAAGAGCAACTACTGTGGTTGGGCCAATGCTCCAGGTAGAAGTGCATGAGCATGTCGAAACTTTAATACCATCCTCCACAATAAAGTTGAATGAGAAACAAAGAGACTCTATAGTGATGGATGAAAGCTCACGCCTCACATCTGATACAACATCAAAGAGTCAAATAAAGGAGGAAAATGGTTCTCTAGTGAACAATCAAACCACGGGAAATGCGTTATTCCCTAACTTTAGTCATGATACTAAGGGATTTAAAAAGGGTAAATGTAAAAAATATAAAGGAAAGAACAGGAAGCCAGTTCGCAAGTATTCAAGGAGACGCCAAAGGCAAGTTATATTTCAACAACATGTAAATGAAGAATTGGAGGAACTAGAAATCTCTGAAAACTCCATAGTAGACACCAATACGAAAGTGGCAGAGGTTTGCGCCCCCACCTTGACTGTGAAAGACATTCCTGCTGCTAAAATTACTGATGGAAGAGCCCCAAGTTCAGAGATTAACGAGTCAGAACCACGTGTACCACCAGAAGAAAAAATAAGTAAGGAGACTACGGTAATACGGGCACTTAATCCATCTGCTCCTATTTTTCAATTGCCTTTGGAAGTACCGCTAGAATCAATTAAAGTGCCACAAAAAGCCGCTCCAGTATGGGTGGATACATTGACATTGGACTTTTTGCCACTGTTTGACTTTGACCTAACTTTAAACAGGTCGTGGTTGCTTAACTGTCTTAAAGATATTGAAAGTTTAAAATTAATCCAGTCAAGTGACATAGATCTGGTTTCAATTATAACATGCGAGAATGGCCAACGAGCAAGGGTCAAATTTTGCTCAAAAATAATCTCTAATATCATTATACAGCAAGCAGAAGCTTTTCAATGTCGAGGTATAGATGTATTACCATTTATTAGTTTCTGTTATAGAGAAGGACCAACTAGCTCGGGTATTAACCAAAATGTCTTGTCTGCTAGTAATAAGGATTTAAAAATCTGTGTATCAAGGGGAAAGCGTATGGTGTCTAAGATTCAAACATGTAATGAGAACATGATCTCATCTCAATGTCACGATCCCCAGAAATGGAATTGGCTACCTGGAGCATTATCGAGTAATACATCGATGAGTAAATGCTTATTTCAGCATCTTTAACAGACAGCTTAATATCATCTCCTGGAATGCTGCAGGTTTATACAATTCCCCTGAGAAATTGAACTATCTCCTTTCTCTGAATGCTGATATATTGTGTATCCAAGAAACATGGTGTAAAGATATACAATATGGGGGGAAAGACTATTTTGTTTTTGAGGCCCCCGCTACTCCATCCAATAGAGGTCATGCAAAAGGGGGAATTGTCTGTTTTTTATCTAATGCTTTCCAATGGCAATTCTCTCATCATGTTGATATTAGTAGACTCTTTCAAGTAATATCCATTAACAATCTAGCTTTAGAAGGTCCTCGAAAGTCACTTGTGGTTATTAATGCATATATACCCCCAGAACATAAATTTAATGCAGTTTTAAAGCGAATGTTCTTGTATATAAAACAGTTGATAGAGGGGCCTGTCCCTCCATATATTCTACTTATGGGTGACCTGAACTGTAAAGTCTCTAACATAAGCCTAGAGCTATTTAGAAATAAGACAAAGGAAGAAGTGTATAATATACCTCAATCTCTTTTTCCTAATAAAATAAAAACCAACAAAAGAGGAAAGATCTTATTAGAGGAAATAAGCTTGGTAGAGGGGCTTATAGTAAATGGCAGAATGCCCTCTGATGTCCCTGCTAAGTTCACTCATGGGTCTTACAAAGGCGAATCTATTTTAGATTATGTTATCACAGACTATGAGACGTACTCCTTTATTCAGGATATTGTGATTACTAACTCTACATTGAGTGATCATAAAATCATTAATACAATAATCTCCCTCCAACCCCCTGTGGCTGACTCCTGGTCTCTGAGTAATACAGGATTTAATATTAAGTGTAGTGGAGGAAGATGTTTCTGGGATTCTAGATCCCTAAAGAATGTTCAAAGTACTCTTGCCCAAACCATATTGGAACTAGAGGAATGGCAAGGTTCAGAACTCCTTCAGTTTGAATCACTATCACAGAAACTAAGAAGGATGGCAAAGACGAATAGTAATCTGAAAAACCTGCCACGCCCTCCGCCTCTACTGCTATCCTTAAATAAGGAAGTAAACAAACTCGTTAGGCAACAATACCTAAATAGAACTGGAGAAAACGAACGAAACTTAGCCCTACTAAAAAGAAGAAGGAACAGATTAAAAAATAAATTAAAGAAAGAAAAAGAAGACAAGTTATGGATACGGTTAAGAGAGGCATCTGTCAATAATAATTCTAGAGACTTCTGGTCTGTAATAGGAAAAGGATGTGGAACGAGAACTCTTCCGAATCCAATTTCTATAGCAGAGGAAGTATGGATGACATTTATCTCTAATCTTTACGCTTCCAATGGAGTGGAAGATAATAATTTGGAATCTATCCTGAACAAAGATGACAATATAGATCTTCCTACTGAAGAATCTATAGCGGCTGTGATAAGAAGTATGCGCTGTTCCGGAGCCATGGGCCCGGATGAATTGCCCATGACTATGATAAAGCAGGATGTTATTTTATGGAGTAAGATATTACTCCCACTGTTTCGGAGATGTTTTATTACTAAATTAGTCCCCAATTCTTGGAGGGGTAGTATTCTGATTCCCATATTCAAAAAGGGAGAACGGGATAACCCTAAGAATTATCGCTTAATTGCACTTTTAGATTCAATAGGAAAAATCTTTGCAAAATGTGTTCTATTATTAATTATGAAATGGATAGACGTAAATGATATTTTACCTATGCAGCAAACTGGTTTCCGTAAAGAGCATGGAACCCTGGATAATTTAACTGCCTTACAGGTGCTTGTAGACAAATACGTTCGAGTTAGAGGAGGAGGAATATATGTGGCATTCATTGATTTTTCAACCGCGTTTGATAAGGTAGATCGGTCAATGTTATGGAAAAAACTTGCCACACTGGGTATGCCAGCATATTTGTTAGAATTGGTAAAGTCCCTTCATACCAACACATGGTGCAAGCTGCTACTAGGTGGGGAAAGGGAACTTTCCCAATCAATCCCTTCCCCGAATGGATTAAAACAAGGATGCATACTAGCCCCTATTCTGTTCTCCCTATATACTGCTGACCTACCGTCCCAAATAACATCTAGTGGAGGAATAGCCCCAAAAATTGGGGGAGTACCGATAGCTGTTTTAATGTATGCAGACGATATACTTGTTCTTGACCTGACTCCGAAGGGCCTGTCAAATCGCCTGCATGCATTATCACTTTTCGCAGAAAAACACTTTATGAAGATCAATGCTACTAAAAGCAAGATTATGTGTATTTTCGGTAAGAAAAAATGCAGGTCTGTAAATTACAACTGGATATTAGGAGGACAGAAATTAGAGGTAGTTAAAACCTACACCTTTTTAGGGAAAATAATTACAGCAAACATAAGTGAGACTGCCCATATAGAGCACAATACTCGTAAAGCATTGTCACATGGGATGGGATTGTGCTCTTTGTATAAAGCTACAGGGATGAGACACTTTAAATTATTCCTTGATGTGTTTAAAGCTAAAATACCTGCCACTCTCCTTTATGGGATTGAATTAGTGGATATAAAACATTGGGGATTTGTGTCGAAAGTAGAAGGAAAGATCTTAAGGAAAATATCAACTCTAAATACGGCCTGCTCCGATAGTTCATGCAGGCTAGAATTTGGTTTGAGAAGCGGTTGGGTGCAGGGGCTGATTGCCCTTGTAAGATGGGTAGCCTGTCTGGTTAGAGGAAAAAATGGTTCCCTGAGAGAAGCGATTAAAAGAGAACTTTTGGGGGATCTCAATGACTTCTCTTTATTGGTAAAAAACTTTAGAATGGCTGTTGATCTACTAGAGTTGGATGCAAACATCTTGTTCTCATTAGACCCCGTTGAACTTAAGACGAAATTAAAAAATGCATCCTGGGAACTATGTTATAAACTAGATTGGATAGCCCAAACAAGGAAAAAGGATAGACAACCTTTGCTAAATACATACTTGTTTAAACAGCCCCAACAATATCTCATCTGGAATATCCCTCATAGAATCAGAAGGCTATGGTTTTTATTGAGACAAGATCTGCTTCCTTTAAATTCTCTTCACGCAAAATGGTATGGTGTGTCTCCTGTATGTAATTTCTGCCATAATAATGTACAGAATCGCAATCATGTTTTGTTTGTATGTAAGGTATTGCGTCCCTTTCGCCTCAAATGGCTAAAACCAATTTGTCTACAGCTAGGAATTTTAAATGTATATACTTTCCTCCATGCACTTTATAGCCCACCTAATGAAATGTTTTGCTACAGAATTTTTAACTTTTTTAAATGCTTTTTAGATATTTATTAATAATGCACGCGGAATGGCTGAGGACTGCGAAACTAGTGACTGTATGTTTCACATCGCTTTTTCTAGACTGTAAGGTGTTATTTTGCTGATTCTTTTATGTGATGTATATTGTATGTTTTATTTTATGTGGCCCTCATCGAGAGCCAAAAACATAATAAACTTTGACTTGACTTGACCTACTACTCATTTAATTACCAAGATGAATGTATCCTACTGATTAATAGGCAACAGAGTTGCCCTCATGTCAGACAACATCTTGTTTTTGCTTTATGATGTCAGCTTGCTAGGCAACAGAGTGGCCCTCAGGTCAGACAACATTCTTGCTTTAGCTTTATGACATCAGAGCACCAGTGGACCAATTGTCCTTGTGGAAGCTGACCACACAGGAGGATGAGATTTCAGAAGGTATGCAGTAGGTTACTATCTGTGTTTGTAAGGCAAGTAGGAGGGGGAATGGTAAAGGACTATAAACCACTCAAAGCATAGGGGCCTTTTTGAAAGTGGATGGGGATACAAAAATAGAGATTATCCTTAATACCAATCCATCTTGAGTATCAGAGTCCAACATACAAAGTGCAGGGGAAGACGTTAAATGAGCTTCCTTCTGTGAGAAGGAAACACTATCGTTCTCAAGTGAGATAGTGCATTTCAAACTCAAAGGCAGCAAATTCCTCAAGTGGAACATTGCTAGCACTAGGATCTAAAGCAGGCTTTAGTAGTGTTAAAGGCAGTCAGTTTTTGTTAGCTATCATGACCAACACAATGTGATCCATATTACTTCTATATTGAAAGAAAATATATTCAGGCACAGGCTCCCACTAGAAGGTAATGAGGAAATTCAAAAGCTGTGAACGTCTTTTTAATGCCTAAAGGAATGATTGTGAGTTTTACTTACCATATAAATTGGTCAAATGATGCCGTATGCCGGAAGATTTGCTTTTTTTTTTCTTCAGTCTCGGCAAGGCAGAGAAATTCTGTGGTGAAACGCTGCCACTGCTGGCCATTCAGTATAATCTGCAGATGGAAAAGTCCACTGTTAGCACAATTTTTACAAACGGTAAACAGATCAATACTATGGAGTCTATATTATTGTGAAAATCAACAGCTCATTAAAAAATCAAATCCCAATTTGTAATTTTAACCTCCCATACTTCTTTGAATCCCACGCCTCACTTGCTAACACTCTCTAAACAACTGTAGCACATACATTAGGACATAGATCTATAGATCTTTTTCCCAGACAAGTGGCAGTGAACCCTTCTCAATTCATTTGTGTTAGGATATGGTACACCGATAGCAATTAAGCCAGCTGATAAGTTGAGAGAGGAAGGGTTATGCTACAGTTAATGGAACTAATAAAAACGATGAATAGATTATTTACCATCCTCATTTTAGCCAATTCCTACCAGTTCAGCAATAGTAAAGTTGAGACTCTTATGCTCAAACGTACGTTCATACAATCTCAGAAGTCTCAGAAAGGGCCCCAATTTCTTTCATCTTAACATCTTAGTTCGTAGTAGGGCATCCTGTCTACCCTACCACTCATTTAATTACCAAGATGAATGTATCCTACTGATTAATAGGCAACAGAGTGGCCCTCATGTCAGACAACATCTTGTTTTTGCTTTATGATGTCAGCTTGCTAGGCAACAGAGTGGCCCTCAGGTCAGACAACATTCTTGCTTTAGCTTTATGACGTCAGAGCACCAGTGGACCAATTGTCCTTGTGGAAGCTGACCACACAGGAGGATGAGATTTCAGAAGGTATGCAGTAGGTTACTATCTGTGTTTGTAAGGCAAGTAGGAGGGGGAATGGTAAAGGACTATGAACCACTCAAAGCATAGGGGCCTTTTTGAAAGTGGATGGGGATACAAAAATAGAGATTATCCTTATACCAATCCATCTTGAGTATCAGAGTCCAACATACAAAGTGCAGGGGAAGACGTTAAATGAGCTTCCTTCTGTGAGAAGGAAACACTATCGTTCTCAAGTGAGATAGTGCATTTCAAACTCAAAGGCAGCAAATTCCTCAAGTGGAACATTGCTAGCACTAGGATCTAAAGCAGGCTTTAGTAGTGTTGAAGGCAGTCAGTTTTTGTTAGCTATCATGACCAACACAATGTGATCCATATTACTTCTATATTGAAAGAAAATATATTCAGGCACATGCTCCCACTAGAAGGTAATGAGGAAATTCAAAAGCTGTGAACGTCTTTTTAATGCCTAAAGGAATGATTGTGAGTTTTACTTACCATATAAATTGGTCAAATGATGCCGTATGCCGGAAGACTTGCTTTTTTTTTTTCTTCAGTCTCGGCAAGGCAGAGAAATTCTGTGGTGAACCGCTGCCACTGCTGGCCATTCAGTATAATCTGCAGATGGAAAAGTCCACTGTTAGCACAATTTTTACAAAGGGTAAACAGATCAATACCATGGAATCTATATTATTGTGAAAATCAACAGCTCATTAGAAAATCAAATCCCAATTTGTAATTTTAACCTCCCATACTTCTTTGAATCCCACGCCTCACTTGCTAACACTCTCTAAACAACTGTAGCACATACATTAGGACATAGATCTATAGATCTTTTTCCCAGACAAGTGGCAGTGAACCCTTCTCAATTCATTTGTGTTAGGATATGGTACACCGATAGCAATTACGCCAGCTGATAAGTTGAGAGAGGAAGGGTTATGCTACAGTTAATGGAAATAATAAAAACGAGGAATAGAGTATTTACCATCCTCATTTTAGCCAATTCCTACCAGTTCAGCAATAGTAAAGTTGAGACTCGTATGCTCAAACGTACGTTCATACAAATTCAGAAGTCTCAGAGAGTGCCCCAATTTCTTTCATCTTAACATCCTAGTTTGTAGTAGGGCATCCTGTCTACCCTACTACTCATTTAATTACCAAGATGAATGTATCCTACTGATTAATAGGCAACAGAGTGGCCCTCATGTCAGACAACATCTTGTTTTTGCTTTATGATGTCAGCTTGCTAGGCAACAGAGTGGCCCTCAGGTCAGACAACATTCTTGCTTTAGCTTTATGACGTCAGAGCACCAGTGGACCAATTGTCCTTGTGGAAGCTGACCACACAGGAGGATGAGATTTCAGAAGGTATGCAGTAGGTTACTATCTGTGTTTGTAAGGCAAGTAGGAGGGGGAATGGTAAAGGACTATGAACCACTCAAAGCATAGGGGCCTTTTTGAAAGTGGATGGGGATACAAAAATAGAGATTATCCTTATACCAATCCATCTTGAGTATCAGAGTCCAACATACAAAGTGCAGGGGAAGACGTTAAATGAGCTTCTTTCTGTGAGAAGGAAACACTATCGTTCTCAAGTGAGATAGTGCATTTCAAACTCAAAGGCAGCAAATTCCTCAAGTGGAACATTGCTAGCACTAGGATCTAAAGCAGGCTTTAGTAGTGTTGAAGGCAGTCAGTTTTTGTTAGCTATCATGACCAACACAATGTGATCCATATTACTTCTATATTGAAAGAAAATATATTCAGGCACAGGCTCCCACTAGAAGGTAATGAGGAAATTCAAAAGCTGTGAACGTCTTTTTAATGCCTAAAGGAATGATTGTGAGTTTTACTTACCATATAAATTGGTCAAATGATGCCGTATGCCGGAAGACTTGCTTTTTTTTTTTTCTTCAGTCTCGGCAAGGCAGAGAAATTCTGTGGTGAACCGCTGCCACTGCTGGCCATTCAGTATAATCTGCAGATGGAAAAGTCCACTGTTAGCATAATTTTTACAAAGGGTAAACAGATCAATACCATGGAATCTATATTATTGTGAAAATCAACAGCTCATTAGAAAATCAAATCCCAATTTGTAATTTTAACCTCCCATACTTCTTTGAATCCCACGCCTCACTTGCTAACACTCTCTAAACAACTGTAGCACATACATTAGGACATAGATCTATAGATCTTTTTCCCAGACAAGTGGCAGTGAACCCTTCTCAATTCATTTGTGTTAGGATATGGTACACCGATAGCAATTACGCCAGCTGATAAGTTGAGAGGTGAAGGGTTATGCTACAGTTAATGGAAATAATAAAAACGAGGAATAGATTATTTACCATCCTCTTTTTAGCCAATTCCTACCAGTTCAGCAATAGTAAAGTTGAGACTCTTATGCTCAAACGTACGTTCATACAAATTCAGAAGTCTCAGAGAGTGCCCCAATTTCTTTCATCTTAACATCTTAGTTTGTAGTAGGGCATCCTGTCTACCCTACTACTCATTTAATTACCAAGATGAATGTATCCTACTGATTAATAGGCAACAGAGTGGCCCTCATGTCAGACAACATCTTGTTTTTGCTTTATGATGTCAGCTTGCTAGGCAACAGAGTGGCCCTCAGCTCAGACAACATTCTTGCTTTAGCTTTATGACGTCAGAGCACCGGTGGACCAATTGTCCTTGTGGAAGCGGACCACACAGGAGGATGAGATTTCAGAAGGTATGCAGTAGGTTACTATCTGTGTTTGTAAGGCAAGTAGGAGGGGGAATGGTAAAGGACTATGAACCACTCAAAGCATAGGGGCCTTTTTGAAAGTGGATGGGGATACAAAAATAGAGATTATCCTTAATACCAATCCATCTTGAGTATCAGAGTCCAACATACAAAGTGCAGGGGAAGACGTTAAATGAGCTTCCTTCTGTGAGAAGGAAACACTATCGTTCTCAAGTGAGATAGTGCATTTCAAACTCAAAGGCAGCAAATTCCTCAAGTGGAACATTGCTAGCACTAGGATCTAAAGCAGGCCTTAATAGTGTTAAAGGCAGTCAGTTTTTGTTAGCTATCATGACCAACACAATGTGATCCATATTACTTCTATATTGAAAGAAAATATATTCAGGCACAGGCTCCCACTAGAAGGTAATGAGGAAATTCAAAAGCTGTGAACGTCTTTTTAATGCCTAAAGGAATGATTGTGAGTTTTACTTACCATATAAATTGGTCAAATGATGCCATATGCCGGAAGATTTGCTTTTTTTCTTTTTCTTCAGTCTCGGCAAGGCAGAGAAATTCTGTGGTGAAACGCTGCCACTGCTGGCCATTCAGTATAATCTGCAGATGGAAAAGTCCACTGTTAGCACAATTTTTACAAACGGTAAACAGATCAATACTATGGAGTCTATATTATTGTGAAAATCAACAGCTCATTAGAAAATCAAATCCCAATTTGTAATTTTAACCTCCCATACTTCTTTGAATCCCACGCCTCACTTGCTAACACTCTCTAAACAACTGTAGCACATACATTAGGACATAGATCTATAGATCTTTTTCCCAGACAAGTGGCAGTGAACCCTTCTCAATTCATTTGTGTTAGGATATGGTACACCGATAGCAATTACGCCAGCTGATAAGTTAAAAGAGGAAGGGTTATGCTACAGTTAGTGGAAATAATAAAAACGAGGAATAGAGTATTTACCATCCTCATTTTAGCCAATTCCTACCAGTTCAGCAATAGTAAAGTTGAGACTCTTATGCTCAAACGTACGTTCATACAAATTCAGAAGTCTCAGAAAGTGCCCCAATTTCTTTCATCTTAACATCTTAGTTTGCAGTAGGGCATCCTGTCTACCCTACTACTCATTTAATTACCAAGATGAATGTGTCCTACTGATTAATAGGCAACAGAGTTGCCCTCATGTCAGACAACATCTTGTTTTTGCTTCATGATGTCAGCTTGCTAGGCAACAGAGTGGCCCTCAGGTCAGACAACATTCTTGCTTTAGCTTTATGACGTCAGAGCACCAGTGGACCAATTGTCCTTGTGGAAGCTGACCACACAGGAGGATGAGATTTCAGAAGGTATGCAGTAGGTTACTATCTGTGTTTGTAAGGCAAGTAGGAGGGGGAATGATAAAGGACTCTGAACCACTCAAAGCATAGGGGCCTTTTTGAAAGTGGATGGGGATACAAAAATAGAGATTATCCTTAATATCAATCCATCTTGAGTATCAGAGTCCAACATACAAAGTGCAGGGGAAGACGTTAAATGAGCTTCCTTCTGTGAGAAGGAAACACTATCGTTCTCAAGTGAGATAGTGCATTTCAAAGTCAAAGGCAGCAAATTCCTCAAGTGGAACATTGCTAGCACTAGGATCTAAAGCAGGCCTTAGTAGTGTTGAAGGCAGTCAGTTTTTGTTAGCTATCATGACCAACACAATGTGATCCATATTACTTCTATATTGAAAGAAAATATATTCAGGCACAGGCTCCCACTAGAAGGTAATGAGGAAATTCAAAAGCTGTGAACGTCTTTTTAATGCCTAAAGGAATGATTGTGAGTTTTACTTACCATATAAATTGGTCAAATAATGCTGTATGCCGGAAGATTTGCTTTTTTTTTTTTTCTTCAGTCTCGGCAAGGCAGAGAAATTCTGTGGTGAAACGCTGCCACTGCTGGCCATTCAGTATAATCTGCAGATGGAAAAGTCCACTGTTAGCACAATTTTTACAAAGGGTAAACAGATCAATACTATGGAGTCTATATTATTGTGAAAATCAACAGCTCATTAGAAAATCAAATCCCAATTTGTAATTTTAACCTCCCATACTTCTTTGAATCCCACGCCTCACTTGCTAACACTCTCTAAACAACTGTAGCACATACATTAGGACATAGATCTATAGATCTTTTTCCCAGACAAGTGGCAGTGAACCCTTCTCAATTCATTTGTGTTAGGATATGGTACACCGATAGCAATTAAGCCAGCTGATAAGTTGAGAGAGGAAGGGTTATGCTACAGTTAATGGAAATAATAAAAACGATGAATAGATTATTTACCATCCTCATTTTAGCCAATTCCTACCAGTTCAGCAATAGTAAAGTTGAGACTCTTATGCTCAAACGTACGTTCATACAATCTCAGAAGTCTCAGAAAGGGCCCCAATTTCTTTCATCTTAACATCTTAGTTCGTAGTAGGGCATCCTGTCTACCCTACTACTCATTTAATTACCAAGATGAATGTATCCTACTGATTAATAGGCAACAGAGTGGCCCTCATGTCAGACAACATCTTGTTTTTGCTTTATGATGTCAGCTTGCTAGGCAACAGAGTGGCCCTCAGGTCAGACAACATTCTTGCTTTAGCTTTATGACGTCAGAGCACCAGTGGACCAATTGTCCTTGTGGAAGCTGACCACACAGGAGGATGAGATTTCAGAAGGTATGCAGTAGGTTACTATCTGTGTTTGTAAGGCAAGTAGGAGGGGGAATGGTAAAGGACTATGAACCACTCAAAGCATAGGGGCCTTTTTGAAAGTGGATGGGGATACAAAAATAGAGATTATCCTTATACCAATCCATCTTGAGTATCAGAGTCCAACATACAAAGTGCAGGGGAAGACGTTAAATGAGCTTCCTTCTGTGAGAAGGAAACACTATCGTTCTCAAGTGAGATAGTGCATTTCAAACTCAAAGGCAGCAAATTCCTCAAGTGGAACATTGCTAGCACTAGGATCTAAAGCAGGCTTTAGTAGTGTTGAAGGCAGTCAGTTTTTGTTAGCTATCATGACCAACACAATGTGATCCATATTACTTCTATATTGAAAGAAAATATATTCAGGCACATGCTCCCACTAGAAGGTAATGAGGAAATTCAAAAGCTGTGAACGTCTTTTTAATGCCTAAAGGAATGATTGTGAGTTTTACTTACCATATAAATTGGTCAAATGATGCCGTATGCCGGAAGACTTGCTTTTTTTTTTTTCTTCAGTCTCGGCAAGGCAGAGAAATTCTGTGGTGAACCGCTGCCACTGCTGGCCATTCAGTATAATCTGCAGATGGAAAAGTCCACTGTTAGCATAATTTTTACAAAGGGTAAACAGATCAATACCATGGAATCTATATTATTGTGAAAATCAACAGCTCATTAGAAAATCAAATCCCAATTTGTAATTTTAACCTCCCATACTTCTTTGAATCCCACGCCTCACTTGCTAACACTCTCTCAACAACTGTAGCACATACATTAGGACATAGATCTATAGATCTTTTTCCCAGACAAGTGGCAGTGAACCCTTCTCAATTCATTTGTGTTAGGATATGGTACACCGATAGCAATTACGCCAGCTGATAAGTTGAGAGAGGAAGGGTTATGCTACAGTTAATGGAAATAATAAAAACGAGGAATAGATTATTTACCATCCTCATTTTAGCCAATTCCTACCAGTTCAGCAATAGTAAAGTTGAGACTCTTATGCTCAAACGTACGTTCATACAAATTCAGAAGTCTCAGAGAGTGCCACAATTTCTTTCATCTTAACATCCTAGTTTGTAGTAGGGCATCCTGTCTACCCTACTACTCATTTAATTACCAAGATGAATGTATCCTACTGATTAATAGGCAACAGAGTGGCCCTCATGTCAGACAACATCTTGTTTTTGCTTTATGATGTCAGCTTGCTAGGCAACAGAGTGGCCCTCAGGTCAGACAACATTCTTGCTTTAGCTTTATGACGTCAGAGCACCGGTGGACCAATTGTCCTTGTGGAAGCTGACCACACAGGAGGATGAGATTTCAGAAGGTATGCAGTAGGTTACTATCTGTGTTTGTAAGGCAAGTAGGAGGGGGAATGGTAAAGGACTATGAACCACTCAAAGCATAGGGGCCTTTTTGAAAGTGGATGGGGATACAAAAATAGAGATTATCCTTAATACCAATCCATCTTGAGTATCAGAGTCCAACATGCAAAGTGCAGGGGAAGACGTTAAATGAGCTTCCTTCTGTGAGAAGGAAACACTATCGTTCTCAAGTGAGATAGTGCATTTCAAACTCAAAGGCAGCAAATTCCTCAAGTGGAACATTGCTAGCACTAGGATCTAAAGCAGGCTTTAGTAGTGTTGAAGGCAGTCAGTTTTTGTTAGCTATCATGACCAACACAATGTGATCCATATTACTTCTATATTGAAAGAAAATATATTCAGGCACAGGCTCCCACTAGAAGGTAATGAGGAAATTCAAAAGCTGTGAACGTCTTTTTAATGCCTAAAGGAATGATTGTGAGTTTTACTTACCATATAGATTGGTCAAATGATGCCGTATGCCGGAAGATTTGCTTTTTTTTTTTTTCTTTAGTCTCGGCAAGGCAGAGAAATTCTGTGGTGAAACGCTGCCACTGCTGGCCATTCAGTATAATCTGCAGATGGAAAAGTCCACTGTTAGCACAATTTTTACAAACGGTAAACAGATCAATACTATGGAGTCTATATTATTGTGAAAATCAACAGCTCGTTAGAAAATCAAATCCCAATTTGTAATTTTAACCTCCCATACTTCTTTGAATCCCACGCCTCACTTGCTAACACTCTCTAAACAACTGTAGCACATACATTAGGACATAGATCTATAGATCTTTTTCCCAGACAAGTGGCAGTGAACCCTTCTCAATTCATTTGTGTTACTATATGGTACACCGATAGCAATTAAGCCAGCTGATAAGTTGAGAGGAAGGGTTATGCTACAGTTAATGGAAATAATAAAAACGATGAATAGAATATTTACCATCCTCATTTTAGCCAATTCCTACCAGTTCAGCATTAGTAAAGTTGAGACTCTTATGCTCAAACGTACGTTCATACAAATTCAGAAGTGTCAGAAAGTGCCCCAATTTCTTTCATCTTAACATCTTAGTTTGCAGTAGGGCATCCTGTCTACCCTTCTACTCATTTAATTACCAAGATGAATGTATCCTACTGATTAATAGGCAACAGAGTGGCCCTCATGTCAGACAACATCTTCTTTTTGCTTTATGATGTCAGCTTGCTAGGCAACAGAGTGGCCCTCAGGTCAGACAACATTCTTGCTTTAGCTTTATGACGTCAGAGCACCAGTGGACCAATTGTCCTTGTGGAAGCTGACCACACAGGAGGATGAGATTTCAGAAGGTATGCAGTAGGTTACTATCTGTGTTTGTAAGGCAAGTAGGAGGGGGAATGGTAAAGGACTATGAACCACTCAAAGCATAGGGGCCTTTTTGAAAGTGGATGGGGATACAAAAATAGAGATTATCCTTAATACCAATCCATCTTGAGTATCAGAGTCCAACATGCAAAGTGCAGGGGAAGACGTTAAATGAGCTTCCTTCTGTGAGAAGGAAACACTATCGTTCTCAAGTGAGATAGTGCATTTCAAACTCAAAGGCAGCAAATTCCTCAAGTGGAACATTGCTAGCACTAGGATCTAAAGCAGGCTTTAGTAGTGTTGAAGGCAGTCAGTTTTTGTTAGCTATCATGACCAACACAATGTGATCCATATTACTTCTATATTGAAAGAAAATATATTCAGGCACAGGCTCCCACTAGAAGGTAATGAGGAAATTCAAAAGCTGTGAACGTCTTTTTAATGCCTAAAGGAATGATTGTGAGTTTTACTTACCATATAGATTGGTCAAATGATGCCGTATGCCGGAAGATTTGCTTTTTTTTTTTTTCTTTAGTCTCGGCAAGGCAGAGAAATTCTGTGGTGAAACGCTGCCACTGCTGGCCATTCAGTATAATCTGCAGATGGAAAAGTCCACTGTTAGCACAATTTTTACAAACGGTAAACAGATCAATACTATGGAGTCTATATTATTGTGAAAATCAACAGCTCATTAGAAAATCAAATCCAAATTTGTAATTTTAACCTCCCATACTTCTTTGAATCCCACGCCTCACTTGCTAACACTCTCTAAACAACTGTAGCACATACATTAGGACATAGATCTATAGATCTTTTTCCCAGACAAGTGGCAGTGAACCCTTCTCAATTCATTTGTGTTAGGATATGGTACACCGATAGCAATTAAGCCAGCTGATAAGTTGAGAGGTGAAGGGTTATGCTACAGTTAATGGAAATAATAAAAACGATGAATAGATTATTTACCATCCTCCTTTTAGCCAATTCCTACCAGTTCAGCAATAGTAAAGTTGAGACTCTTATGCTCAAACGTACGTTCATACAAATTCAGAAGTCTCAGAGAGTGCCCCAATTTCTTTCATCTTAACATCTTAGTTTGTAGTAGGGCATCCTGTCTACCCTACTACTCATTTAATTACCAAGATGAATGTATCCTACTGATTAATAGGCAACAGAGTGGCCCTCATGTCAGACAACATCTTGTTTTTGCTTTATGATGTCAGCTTGCTAGGCAACAGAGTGGCCCTCAGGTCAGACAACATTCTTGCTTTAGCTTTATGACGTCAGAGCACCAGTGGACCAATTGTCCTTGTGGAAGCTGACCACACAGGAGGATGAGATTTCAGAAGGTATGCAGTAGGTTACTATCTGTGTTTGTAAGGCAAGTAGGAGGGGGAATGGTAAAGGACTATGAACCACTCAAAGCATAGGGGCCTTTTTGAAAGTGGATGGGGATACAAAAATAGAGATTATCCTTAATACCAATCCATCTTGAGTATCAGAGTCCAACATACAAAGTGCAGGGGAAGACGTTAAATGAGCTTCCTTCTGTGAGAAGGAAACACTATCGTTCTCAAGTGAGATAGTGCATTTCAAACTCAAAGGCAGCAAATTCCTCAAGTGGAACATTGCTAGCACTAGGATCTAAAGCAGGCTTTAGTAGTGTTGAAGGCAGTCAGTTTTTGTTAGCTATCATGACCAACACAATGTGATCCATATTACTTCTATATTGAAAGAAAATATATTCAGGCACAGGCTCCCACTAGAAGGTAATGAGGAAATTCAAAAGCTGTGAACGTCTTTTTAATGCCTAAAGGAATGATTGTGAGTTTTACTTACCATATAGATTGGTCAAATGATGCCGTATGCCGGAAGATTTGCTTTTTTTTTTTTTCTTTAGTCTCGGCAAGGCAGAGAAATTCTGTGGTGAAACGCTGCCACTGCTGGCCATTCAGTATAATCTGCAGATGGAAAAGTCCACTGTTAGCACAATTTTTACAAACGGTAAACAGATCAATACTATGGAGTCTATATTATTGTGAAAATCAACAGCTCATTAGAAAATCAAATCCCAATTTGTAATTTTAACCTCCCATACTTCTTTGAATCCCACGCCTCACTTGCTAACACTCTCTAAACAACTGTAGCACATACATTAGGACATAGATCTATAGATCTTTTTCCCAGACAAGTGGCAG
The DNA here is from genome assembly GCF_964263255.1 of Lissotriton vulgaris. Classification (NCBI taxonomy): domain Eukaryota; kingdom Metazoa; phylum Chordata; class Amphibia; order Caudata; family Salamandridae; genus Lissotriton; species Lissotriton vulgaris. The sequence continues at coordinate 615,703,774 of NC_141696.1, forward strand.
TGAACCCTTCTCAATTCATTTGTGTTAGGATATGGTACACCGATAGCAATTACGCCAGCTGATAAGTTAAAAGAGGAAGGGTTATGCTACAGTTAGTGGAAATAATAAAAACGAGGAATAGAGTATTTACCATCCTCATTTTAGCCAATTCCTACCAGTTCAGCAATAGTAAAGTTGAGACTCTTATGCTCAAACGTACGTTCATACAAATTCAGAAGTCTCAGAAAGTGCCCCAATTTCTTTCATCTTAACATCTTAGTTTGCAGTAGGGCATCCTGTCTACCCTACTACTCATTTAATTACCAAGATGAATGTATCCTACTGATTAATAGGCAACAGAGTTGCCCTCATGTCAGACAACATCTTGTTTTTGCTTCATGATGTCAGCTTGCTAGGCAACAGAGTGGCCCTCAGGTCAGACAACATTCTTGCTTTAGCTTTATGACGTCAGAGCACCGGTGGACCAATTGTCCTTGTGGAAGCTGCCCACACAGGAGGATGAGATTTCAGAATGTATGCAGTAGGTTACTATCTGTGTTTGTAAGGCAAGTAGAAGGGGGAATGGTAAAGGACTATGAACCACTCAAAGCATAGGGGCCTTTTTGAAAGTGGATGGGGATACAAAAATAGAGATTATCCTTAATACCAGTCCATCTTGAGTATCAGAGTCCAACATACAAAGTGCAGGGGAAGACGTTAAATGAGCTTCCTTCTGTGAGAAGGAAACACTATCGTTCTCAAGTGAGATAGTGCATTTCAAACTCAAAGGCAGCAAATTCCTCAAGTGGAACATTGCTAGCACTAGGATCTAAAGCAGGCTTTAGTAGTGTTGAAGGCAGTCAGTTTTTGTTAGCTATCATGACCAACACAATGTGATCCATATTACTTCTATATTGAAAGAAAATATATTCAGGCACAGGCTCCCACTAGAAGGTAATGAGGAAATTCAAAAGCTGTGAACGTCTTTTTAATGCCTAAAGGAATGATTGTGAGTTTTACTTACCATATAGATTGGTCAAATGATGCCGTATGCCGGAAGATTTGCTTTTTTTTTTTTTCTTCAGTCTCGGCAAGGCAGAGAAATTCTGTGGTGAAACGCTGCCACTGCTGGCCATTCAGTATAATCTGCAGATGGAAAAGTCCACTGTTAGCACAATTTTTACAAACGGTAAACAGATCAATACTATGGAGTCTATATTATTGTGAAAATCAACAGCTCATTAGAAAATCAAATCCCAATTTGTAATTTTAACCTCCCATACTTCTTTGAATCCCACGCCTCACTTGCTAACACTCTCTAAACAACTGTAGCACATACATTAGGACATAGATCTATAGATCTTTTTCCCAGACAAGTGGCAGTGAACCCTTCTCAATTCATTTGTGTTAGGATATGGTACACCGATAGCAATTAAGCCAGCTGATAAGTTGAGAGAGGAAGGGTTATGCTACAGTTAATGGAAATAATAAAAACAATGAATAGATTATTTACCATCCTCCTTTTAGCCAATTCCTACCAGTTCAGCAATAGTAAAGTTGAGACTCTTATGCTCAAACGTACGTTCATACAATCTCAGAAGTCTCAGAAAGGGCCCCAATTTCTTTCATCTTAACATCTTAGTTCGTAGTAGGGCATCCTGTCTACCCTACTACTCATTTAATTACCAAGATGAATGTATCCTACTGATTAATAGGCAACAGAGTGGCCCTCATGTCAGACAACATCTTGTTTTTGCTTTATGATGTCAGCTTGCTAGGCAACAGAGTGGCCCTCAGGTCAGACAACATTCTTGCTTTAGCTTTATGACGTCAGAGCACCAGTGGACCAATTGTCCTTGTGGAAGCTGACCACACAGGAGGATGAGATTTCAGAAGGTATGCAGTAGGTTACTATCTGTGTTTGTAAGGCAAGTAGGAGGGGGAATGGTAAAGGACTATGAACCACTCAAAGCATAGGGGCCTTTTTGAAAGTGGATGGGGATACAAAAATAGAGATTATCCTTATACCAATCCATCTTGAGTATCAGAGTCCAACATACAAAGTGCAGGGGAAGACGTTAAATGAGCTTCCTTCTGTGAGAAGGAAACACTATCGTTCTCAAGTGAGATAGTGCATTTCAAACTCAAAGGCAGCAAATTCCTCAAGTGGAACATTGCTAGCACTAGGATCTAAAGCAGGCTTTAGTAGTGTTGAAGGCAGTCAGTTTTTGTTAGCTATCATGACCAACACAATGTGATCCATATTACTTCTATATTGAAAGAAAATATATTCAGGCACATGCTCCCACTAGAAGGTAATGAGGAAATTCAAAAGCTGTGAACGTCTTTTTAATGCCTAAAGGAATGATTGTGAGTTTTACTTACCATATAAATTGGTCAAATGATGCCGTATGCCGGAAGATTTGCTTTTTTTTTTTTTCTTCAGTCTCGGCAAGGCAGAGAAATTCTGTGGTGAAACGCTGCCACTGCTGGCCATTCAGTATAATCTGCAGATGGAAAAGTCCACTGTTAGCACAATTTTTACAAAGGGTAAACAGATCAATACTATGGAGTCTATATTATTGTGAAAATCAACAGCTCATTAGAAAATCAAATCCCAATTTGTAATTTTAACCTCCCATACTTCTTTGAATCCCACGCCTCACTTGCTAACACTCTCTAAACAACTGTAGCACATACATTAGCACATAGATCTATAGATCTTTTTCCCAGACAAGTGGCAGTGAACCCTTCTCAATTCATTTGTGTTAGGATATGGTACACCGATAGCAATTACGCCAGCTGGTAAGTTAAAAGAGGAAGGGTTATGCTACAGTTAATGGAAATAATAAAAACGAGGAATAGAGTATTTACCATCCTCATTTTAGCCAATTCCTACCAGTTCAGCAATAGTAAAGTTGAGACTCTTATGCTCAAACATACGTTCATACAAATTCAGAAGTCTCAGAGAGTGCCCCAATTTCTTTCATCTTAACATCTTAGTTTGTAGTAGGGCATCCTGTCTACCCTACTACTCATTTAATTACCAAGATGAATGTATCCTACTGATTAATAGGCAACAGAGTGGCCCTCATGTCAGACAACATCTTGTTTTTGCTTTATGATGTCAGCTTGCTAGGCAACAGAGTGGCCCTCAGCTCAGACAACATTCTTGCTTTAGCTTTATGACGTCAGAGCACCAATGGACCAATTGTCCTTGTGGAAGCTGACCACACAGGAGGATGAAATTTCAGAAGGTATGCAGTAGGTTACTATCTGTGTTTGTAAGGCAAGTAGGAGGGGGAATGGTAAAGGACTATGAACCACTCAAAGCATAGGGGCCTTTTTGAAAGTGGATGGGGATACAAAAATAGAGATTATCCTTAATACCAATCCATCTTGAGTATCAGAGTCCAACATACAAAGTGCAGGGGAAGACGTTAAATGAGCTTCCTTCTGTGAGAAGGAAACACTATCGTTCTCAAGTGAGATAGTGCATTTCAAACTCAAAGGCAGCAAATTCCTCAAGTGGAACATTGCTAGCACTAGGATCTAAAGCAGGCTTTAGTAGTGTTGAAGGCAGTCAGTTTTTGTTAGCTATCATGACCAACACAATGTGATCCATATTACTTCTATATTGAAAGAAAATATATTCAGGCACAGGCTCCCACTAGAAGGTAATGAGGAAATTCAAAAGCTGTGAACGTCTTTTTAATGCCTAAAGGAATGATTGTGAGTTTTACTTACCATATAGATTGGTCAAATGATGCTGTATGCCGGAAGATTTGCTTTTTTTTTTTTCTTTAGTCTCGGCAAGGCAGAGAAATTCTGTGGTGAAACGCTGCCACTGCTGGCCATTCAGTATAATCTGCAGATGGAAAAGTCCACTGTTAGCACAATTTTTACAAACGGTAAACAGATCAATACTATGGAGTCTATATTATTGTGAAAATCAACAGCTCATTAGAAAATCAAATCCAAATTTGTAATTTTAACCTCCCATACTTCTTTGAATCCCACGCCTCACTTGCTAACACTCTCTAAACAACTGTAGCACATACATTAGGACATAGATCTATAGATCTTTTTCCCAGACAAGTGGCAGTGAACCCTTCTCAATTCATTTGTGTTAGGATATGGTACACCGATAGCAATTAAGCCAGCTGATAAGTTGAGAGGGGAAGGGTTATGCTACAGTTAATGGAAATAATAAAAACGATGAATAGATTATTTACCATCCTCCTTTTAGCCAATTCCTACCAGTTCAGCAATAGTAAAGTTGAGACTCTTATGCTCAAATGTACGTTCATACAAATTCAGAAGTCTCAGAGAGTGCCCCAATTTCTTTCATCTTAACATCTTAGTTTGTAGTAGGGCATCCTGTCTACCCTACTACTCATTTAATTACCAAGATGAATGTATCCTACTGATTAATAGGCAACAGAGTGGCCCTCATGTCAGACAACATCTTGTTTTTGCTTTATGATGTCAGCTTGCTAGGCAACAGAGTGGCCCTCAGGTCAGACAACATTCTTGCTTTAGCTTTATGACGTCAGAGCACCAGTGGACCAATTGTCCTTGTGGAAGCTGACCACACAGGAGGATGAGATTTCAGAAGGTATGCAGTAGGTTACTATCTGTGTTTGTAAGGCAAGTAGGAGGGGGAATGGTAAAGGACTATGAACCACTCAAAGCATAGGGGCCTTTTTGAAAGTGGATGGGGATACAAAAATAGAGATTATCCTTAATACCAATCCATCTTGAGTATCAGAGTCCAACATACAAAGTGCAGGGGAAGACGTTAAATGAGCTTCCTTCTGTGAGAAGGAAAGACTATCGTTCTCAAGTGAGATAGTGCATTTCAAACTCAAAGGCAGCAAATTCCTCAAGTGGAACATTGCTAGCACTAGGATCTAAAGCAGGCTTTAGTAGTGTTGAAGGCAGTCAGTTTTTGTTAGCTATCATGACCAACACAATGTGATCCATATTACTTCTATATTGAAAGAAAATATATTCAGGCACAGGCTCCCACTAGAAGGTAATGAGGAAATTCAAAAGCTGTGAACGTCTTTTTAATGCCTAAAGGAATGATTGTGAGTTTTACTTACCATATAGATTGGTCAAATGATGCCGTATGCCGGAAGATTTGCTTTTTTTTTTTTCTTTAGTCTCGGCAAGGCAGAGAAATTCTGTGGTGAAACGCTGCCACTGCTGGCCATTCAGTATAATCTGCAGATGGAAAAGTCCACTGTTAGCACAATTTTTACAAACGGTAAACAGATCAATACTATGGAGTCTATATTATTGTGAAAATCAACAGCTCATTAGAAAATCAAATCCCAATTTGTAATTTTAACCTCCCATACTTCTTTGAATCCCACGCCTCACTTGCTAACACTCTCTAAACAACTGTAGCACATACATTAGGACATAGATCTATAGATCTTTTTCCCAGACAAGTGGCAGTGAACCCTTCTCAATTCATTTGTGTTAGGATATGGTACACCAATAGCAATTAAGCCAGCTGATAAGTTGAGAGGTGAAGGGTTATGCTACAGTTAATGGAAATAATAAAAACGATGAACAGATTATTTACCATCCTCCTTTTAGCCAATTCCTACCAGTTCAGCAATAGTAAAGTTGAGACTCTTATGCTCAAACGTACGTTCATACAAATTCAGAAGTCTCAGAGAGTGCCCCAATTTCTTTCATCTTAACATCTTAGTTTGTAGTAGGGCATCCTGTCTACCCTACTACTCATTTAATTACCAAGATGAATGTATCCTACTGATTAATAGGCAACAGAGTGGCCCTCATGTCAGACAACATCTTGTTTTTGCTTTATGATGTCAGCTTGCTAGGCAACAGAGTGGCCCTCAGGTCAGACAACATTCTTGCTTTAGCTTTATGACGTCAGAGCACCAGTGGACCAATTGTCCTTGTGGAAGCTGACCACACAGGAGGATGAGATTTCAGAAGGTATGCAGTAGGTTACTATCTGTGTTTGTAAGGCAAGTAGGAGGGGGAATGGTAAAGGACTATGAACCACTCAAAGCATAGGGGCCTTTTTGAAAGTGGATGGGGATACAAAAATAGAGATTATCCTTAATACCAATCCATCTTGAGTATCAGAGTCCAACATACAAAGTGCAGGGGAAGACGTTAAATGAGCTTCCTTCTGTGAGAAGGAAACACTATCGTTCTCAAGTGAGATAGTGCATTTCAAACTCAAAGGCAGCAAATTCCTCAAGTGGAACATTGCTAGCACTAGGATCTAAAGCAGGCTTTAGTAGTGTTGAAGGCAGTCAGTTTTTGTTAGCTATCATGATCAACACAATGTGATCCATATTACTTCTATATTGAAAGAAAATATATTCAGGCACAGGCTCCCACTAGAAGGTAATGAGGAAATTCAAAAGCTGTGAACGTCTTTTTAATGCCTAAAGGAATGATTGTGAGTTTTACTTACCATATAGATTGGTCAAATGATGCCGTATGCCGGAAGATTTGCTTTTTTTTTTTTTCTTTAGTCTCGGCAAGGCAGAGAAATTCTGTGGTGAAACGCTGCCACTGCTGGCCATTCAGTATAATCTGCAGATGGAAAAGTCCACTGTTAGCACAATTTTTACAAACGGTAAACAGATCAATACTATGGAGTCTATATTATTGTGAAAATCAACAGCTCATTAAAAAATCAAATCCCAATTTGTAATTTTAACCTCTCATACTTCTTTGAATCCCACGCCTCACTTGCTAACACTCTCTAAACAACTGTAGCACATACATTAGGACATAGATCTATAGATCTTTTTCCCAGACAAGTGGCAGTGAACCCTTCTCAATTCATTTGTGTTAGGATATGGTACACCGATAGCAATTAAGCCAGCTGATAAGTTGAGAGAGGAAGGGTTATGCTACAGTTAATGGAAATAATAAAAACGATGAATAGATTATTTACCATCCTCATTTTAGCCAATTCCTACCAGTTCAGCAATAGTAAAGTTGAGACTCTTATGCTCAAACGTACGTTCATACAATCTCAGAAGTCTCAAAAAAGGGCCCCAATTTCTTTCATCTTAACATCTTAGTTCGTAGTAGGGCATCCTGTCTACCCTACTACTTATTTAATTACCAAGATGAATGTATCCTACTGATTAATAGGCAACAGAGTGGCCCTCATGTCAGACAACATCTTGTTTTTGCTTTATGATGTCAGCTTGCTAGGCAACAGAGTGGCCCTCAGGTCAGACAACATTCTTGCTTTAGCTTTATGACGTCAGAGCACCAGTGGACCAATTGCCCTTGTGGAAGCTGACCACACAGGAGGATGAGATTTCAGAAGGTATGCAGTAGGTTACTATCTGTGTTTGTAAGGCAAGTAGGAGGGGGAATGGTAAAGCACTATGAACCACTCAAAGCATAGGGGCCTTTTTGAAAGTGGATAGGGATACAAAAATAGAGATTATCCTTATACCAATCCATCTTGAGTATCAGAGTCCAACATACAAAGTGCAGGGGAAGACGTTAAATGAGCTTCCTTCTGTGAGAAGGAAACACTATCGTTCTCAAGTGAGATAGTGCATTTCAAACTCAAAGGCAGCAAATTCCTCAAGTGGAACATTGCTAGCACTAGGATCTAAAGCAGGCTTTAGTAGTGTTGAAGGCAGTCAGTTTTTGTTAGCTATCATGACCAACACAATGTGATCCATATTACTTCTATATTGAAAGAAAATATATTCAGGCACATGCTCCCACTAGAAGGTAATGAGGAAATTCAAAAGCTGTGAACGTCTTTTTAATGCCTAAAGGAATGATTGTGAGTTTTACTTACCATATAAATTGGTCAAATGATGGCGTATGCCGGAAGATTTGCTTTTTTTTTTTTCTTTAGTCTCGGCAAGGCAGAGAAATTCTGTGGTGAAACGCTGCCACTGCTGGCCATTCAGTATAATCTGCAGATGGAAAAGTCCACTGTTAGCACAATTTTTACAAAGGGTAAACAGATCAATACCATGGAATCTATATTATTGTGAAAATCAACAGCTCATTAGAAAATCAAATCCCAATTTGTAATTTTAACCTCCCATACTTCTTTGAATCCCACGCCTCACTTGCTAACACTCTCTAAACAACTGTAGCACATACATTAGGACATAGATCTATAGATCTTTTTCCCAGACAAGTGGCAGTGAACCCTTCTCAATTCATTTGTGTTAGGATATGGTACACCGATAGCAATTACGCCAGCTGATAAGTTAAAAGAGGAAGGGTTATGCTACAGTTAATGGAAATAATAAAAACGAGGAATAGATTATTTACCATCCTCATTTTAGCCAATTCCTACCAGTTCAGCAATAGTAAAGTTGAGACTCTTATGCTCAAACGTACGTTCATACAAATTCAGAAGTCTCAGAAAGTGCCCCAATTTCTTTCATCTTAACATCTTAGTTTGCAGTAGGGCATCCTGTCTACCCTACTACTCATTTAATTACCAAGATGAATGTATCCTACTGATTAATAGGCAACAGAGTTGCCCTCATGTCAGACAACATCTTGTTTTTGCTTTATGATGTCAGCTTGCTAGGCAACAGAGTGGCCCTCAGGTCAGACAACATTCTTGCTTTAGCTTTATGACATCAGAGCACCAGTGGACCAATTGTTCTTGTGGAAGCTGACCACACAGGAGGATGAGATTTCAGAAGGTATGCAGTAGGTTACTATCTGTGTTTGTAAGGCAAGTAGGAGGGGGAATGGTAAAGGACTATGAACCACTCAAGGCATAGGGGCCTTTTTGAAAGTGGATGGGGATACAAAAATAGAGATTATCCTTAATACCAATCCATCTTGAGTATCAGAGTCCAACATACAAAGTGCAGGGGAAGACGTTAAATGAGCTTCCTTCTGTGAGAAGGAAACACTATCGTTCTCAAGTGAGATAGTGCATTTCAAACTCAAAGGCAGCAAATTCCTCAAGTGGAACATTGCTAGCACTAGGATCTAAAGCAGGCTTTAGTAGTGTTGAAGGCAGTCAGTTTTTGTTAGCTATCATGACCAACACAATGTGATCCATATTACTTCTATATTGAAAGAAAATATATTCAGGCACAGGCTCCCACTAGAAGGTAATGAGGAAATTCAAAAGCTGTGAACGTCTTTTTAATGCCTAAAGGAATGATTGTGAGTTTTACTTACCATATAGATTGGTCAAATGATGCCGTATGCCGGAAGATTTGCTTTTTTTTTTTTCTTTAGTCTCGGCAAGGCAGAGAAATTCTGTGGTGAAACGCTGCCACTGCTGGCCATTCAGTATAATCTGCAGATGGAAAAGTCCACTGTTAGCACAATTTTTACAAAGGGTAAACAGATCAATACCATGGAATCTATATTATTGTGAAAATCAACAGCTCATTAGAAAATCAAATCCCAATTTGTAATTTTAACCTCCCATACTTCTTTGAATCCCACGCCTCACTTGCTAACACTCTCTAAACAACTGTAGCACATACATTAGGACATAGATCTATAGATCTTTTTCCCAGACAAGTGGCAGTGAACCCTTCTCAATTCATTTGTGTTAGGATATGGTACACCGATAGCAATTAAGCCAGCTGATAAGTTGAGAGGTGAATGGTTATGCTACAGTTAATGGAAATAATAAAAACGATGAATAGATTATTTACCATCCTCCTTTTAGCCAATTCCTACCAGTTCAGCAATAGTAAAGTTGAGACTCTTATGCTCAAACGTACGTTCATACAAATTCAGAAGTCTCAGAGAGTGCCCCAATTTCTTTCATCTTAACATCTTAGTTTGTAGTAGGGCATCCTGTCTACCCTACTACTCATTTAATTACCAAGATGAATGTATCCTACTGATTAATAGGCAACAGAGTGGCCCTCATGTCAGACAACATCTTGTTTTTGCTTTATGATGTCAGCTTGCTAGGCAACAGAGTGGCCCTCAGCTCAGACAACATTCTTGCTTTAGCTTTATGACGTCAGAGCACCAGTGGACCAATTGTCCTTGTGGAAGCTGACCACACAGGAGGATGAGATTTCAGAAGGTATGCAGTAGGTTACTATCTGTGTTTGTAAGGCAAGTAGGAGGGGGAATGGTAAAGGACTATGAACCACTCAAAGCATAGGGGCCTTTTTGAAAGTAGATGGGGATACAAAAATAGAGATTATCCTTAATACCAATCCATCTTGAGTATCAGAGTCCAACATACAAAGTGCAGGGGAAGACGTTAAATGAGCTTCCTTCTGTGAGAAGGAAACACTATCGTTCTCAAGTGAGATAGTGCATTTCAAACTCAAAGGCAGCAAATTCCTCAAGTGGAACATTGCTAGCACTAGGATCTAAAGCAGGCTTTAGTAGTGTTAAAGGCAGTCAGTTTTTGTTAGCTATCATGACCAACACAATGTGATCCATATTACTTCTATATTGAAAGAAAATATATTCAGGCACAGGCTCCCACTAGAAGGTAATGAGGAAATTCAAAAGCTGTGAACGTCTTTTTAATGCCTAAAGGAATGATTGTGAGTTTTACTTACCATATAAATTGGTCAAATGATGCCGTATGCCGGAAGATTTGCTTTTTTTTTTTCTTCAGTCTCGGCAAGGCAGAGAAATTCTGTGGTGAAACGCTGCCACTGCTGGCCATTCAGTATAATCTGCAGATGGAAAAGTCCACTGTTAGCACAATTTTTACAAACGGTAAACAGATCAATACTATGGAGTCTATATTATTGTGAAAATCAACAGCTCATTAAAAAATCAAATCTCAATTTGTAATTTTAACCTCCCATACTTCTTTGAATCCCACGCCTCACTTGCTAACACTCTCTAAACAACTGTAGCACATACATTAGGACATAGATCTATAGATCTTTTTCCCAGACAAGTGGCAGTGAACCCTTCTCAATTCATTTGTGTTAGGATATGGTACACCAATAGCAATTAAGCCAGCTGATAAGTTGAGAGAGGAAGGGTTATGCTAAAGTTAATGGAAATAATAAAAACGATGAATAGATTATTTACCATCCTCATTTTAGCCAATTCCTACCAGTTCAGCAATAGTAAAGTTGAGACTCTTATGCTCAAACGTACGTTCATACAATCTCAGAAGTCTCAGAAATGGCCCCAATTTCTTTCATCTTAACATCTTAGTTCGTAGTAGGGCATCCTGTCTACCCTACTACTCATTTAATTACCAAGATGAATGTATCCTACTGATTAATAGGCAACAGAGTGGCCCTCATGTCAGACAACATCTTGTTTTTGCTTTATGATGTCAGCTTGCTAGGCAACAGAGTGGCCCTCAGGTCAGACAACATTCTTGCTTTAGCTTTATGACGTCAGAGCACCAGTGGACCAATTGTCCTTGTGGAAGCTGACCACACAGGAGGATGAGATTTCAGAAGGTATGCAGTAGGTTACTATCTGTGTTTGTAAGGCAAGTAGGAGGGGGAATGGTAAAGGACTATGAACCACTCAAAGCATAGGGGCCTTTTTGAAAGTGGATGGGGATACAAAAATAGAGATTATCCTTATACCAATCCATCTTGAGTATCAGAGTCCAACATACAAAGTGCAGGGGAAGACGTTAAATGAGCTTCCTTCTGTGAGAAGGAAACACTATCGTTCTCAAGTGAGATAGTGCATTTCAAACTCAAAGGCAGCAAATTCCTCAAGTGGAACATTGCTAGCACTAGGATCTAAGGCAGGCTTTAGTAGTGTTGAAGGCAGTCAGTTTTTGTTAGCTATCATGACCAACACAATGTGATCCATATTACTTCTATATTGAAAGAAAATATATTCAGGCGCATGCTCCCACTAGAAGGTAATGAGGAAATTCAAAAGCTGTGAACGTCTTTTTAATGCCTAAAGGAATGATTGTGAGTTTTACTTACCATATAAATTGGTCAAATGATGCCGTATGCCGGAAGACTTGCTTTTTTTTTTTTCTTCAGTCTCGGCAAGGCAGAGAAATTCTGTGGTGAACCACTGCCACTGCTGGCCATTCAGTATAATCTGCAGATGGAAAAGTCCACTGTTAGCATAATTTTTACAAAGGGTAAACAGATCAATACCATGGAATCTATATTATTGTGAAAATCAACAGCTCATTAGAAAATCAAATCCCAATTTGTAATTTTAACCTCCCATACTTCTTTGAATCCCACGCCTCACTTGCTAACACTCTCTAAACAACTGTAGCACATACATTAGGACATAGATCTATAGATCTTTTTCCCAGACAAGTGGCAGTGAACCCTTCTCAATTCATTTGTGTTAGGATATGGTACACCGATAGCAATTACGCCAGCTGATAAGTTGAGAGAGGAAGGGTTATGCTACAGTTAATGGAAATAATAAAAACGAGGAATAGATTATTTACCATCCTCATTTTAGCCAATTCCTACCAGTTCAGCAATAGTAAAGTTGAGACTCTTATGCTCAAACGTACGTTCATACAAATTCAGAAGTCTCAGAGAGTGCCCCAATTTCTTTCATCTTAACATCCTAGTTTGTAGTAGGGCATCCTGTCTACCCTACTACTCATTTAATTACCAAGATGAATGTATCCTACTGATTAATAGGCAACAGAGTGGCCCTCATGTCAGACAACATCTTGTTTTTGCTTTATGATGTCAGCTTGCTAGGCAACAGAGTGGCCCTCAGGTCAGACAACATTCTTGCTTTAGCTTTATGACGTCAGAGCACCGGTGGACCAATTGTCCTTGTGGAAGCTGACCACACAGGAGGATGAGATTTCAGAAGGTATGCAGTAGGTTACTATCTGTGTTTGTAAGGCAAGTAGGAGGGGGAATGGTAAAGGACTATGAACCACTCAAAGCATAGGGGCCTTTTTGAAAGTGGATGGGGATACAAAAATAGAGATTATCCTTAATACCAATCCATCTTGAGTATCAGAGTCCAACATGCAAAGTGCAGGGGAAGACGTTAAATGAGCTTCCTTCTGTGAGAAGGAAACACTATCGTTCTCAAGTGAGATAGTGCATTTCAAACTCAAAGGCAGCAAATTCCTCAAGTGGAACATTGCTAGCACTAGGATCTAAAGCAGGCTTTAGTAGTGTTGAAGGCAGTCAGTTTTTGTTAGCTATCATGACCAACACAATGTGATCCATATTACTTCTATATTGAAAGAAAATATATTCAGGCACAGGCTCCCACTAGAAGGTAATGAGGAAATTCAAAAGCTGTGAACGTCTTTTTAATGCCTAAAGGAATGATTGTGAGTTTTACTTACCATATAAATTGGTCAAATAATGCTGTATGCCGGAAGATTTGCTTTTTTTTTTTTCTTCAGTCTCGGCAAGGCAGAGAAATTCTGTGGTGAAACGCTGCCACTGCTGGCCATTCAGTATAATCTGCAGATGGAAAAGTCCACTGTTAGCACAATTTTTACAAAGGGTAAACAGATCAATACTATGGAGTCTATATTATTGTGAAAATCAACAGCTCATTAGAAAATCAAATCCCAATTTGTAATTTTAACCTCCCATACTTCTTTGAATCCCACGCCTCACTTGCTAACACTCTCTAAACAACTGTAGCACATACATTAGGACATAGATCTATAGATCTTTTTCCCAGACAAGTGGCAGTGAACCCTTCTCAATTCATTTGTGTTAGGATATGGTACACCGATAGCAATTACGCCAGCTGATAAGTTGAGAGAGGAAGGGTTATGCTACAGTTAATGGAAATAATAAAAACGAGGAATAGATTATTTACCATCCTCCTTTTAGCCAATTCCTACCAGTTCAGCAATAGTAAAGTTGAGACTCTTATGCTCAAACGTACGTTCATACAATCTCAGAAGTCTCAGAAAGGGCCCCAATTTCTTTCATCTTAACATCTTAGTTCGTAGTAGGGCATCCTGTCTACCCTACTACTCATTTAATTACCAAGATGAATGTATCCTACTGATTAATAGGCAACAGAGTGGCCCTCATGTCAGACAACATCTTGTTTTTGCTTTATGATGTCAGCTTGCTAGGCAACAGAGTGGCCCTCAGGTCAGACAACATTCTTGCTTTAGCTTTATGACGTCAGAGCACCAGTGGACCAATTGTCCTTGTGGAAGCTGACCACACAGGAGGATGAGATTTCAGAAGGTATGCAGTAGGTTACTATCTGTGTTTGTAAGGCAAGTAGGAGGGGGAATGGTAAAGGACTATGAACCACTCAAAGCATAGGGGCCTTTTTGAAAGTGGATGGGGATACAAAAATAGAGATTATCCTTATACCAATCCATCTTGAGTATCAGAGTCCAACATACAAAGTGCAGAGGAAGACGTTAAATGAGCTTCCTTCTGTGAGAAGGAAACACTATCGTTCTCAAGTGAGATAGTGCATTTCAAACTCAAAGGCAGCAAATTCCTCAAGTGGAACATTGCTAGCACTAGGATCTAAAGCAGGCTTTAGTAGTGTTGAAGGCAGTCAGTTTTTGTTAGCTATCATGACCAACACAATGTGATCCATATTACTTCTATATTGAAAGAAAATATATTCAGGCACATGCTCCCACTAGAAGGTAATGAGGAAATTCAAAAGCTGTGAACGTCTTTTTAATGCCTAAAGGAATGATTGTGAGTTTTACTTACCATATAAATTGGTCAAATGATGCCGTATGCCGGAAGACTTGCTTTTTTTTTTTTCTTCAGTCTCGGCAAGGCAGAGAAATTCTGTGGTGAACCACTGCCACTGCTGGCCATTCAGTATAATCTGCAGATGGAAAAGTCCACTGTTAGCATAATTTTTACAAAGGGTAAACAGATCAATACCATGGAATCTATATTATTGTGAAAATCAACAGCTCATTAGAAAATCAAATCCCAATTTGTAATTTTAACCTCCCATACTTCTTTGAATCCCACGCCTCACTTGCTAACACTCTCTAAACAACTGTAGCACATACATTAGGACATAGATCTATAGATCTTTTTCCCAGACAAGTGGCAGTGAACCCTTCTCAATTCATTTGTGTTAGGATATGGTACACCGATAGCAATTACGCCAGCTGATAAGTTGAGAGAGGAAGGGTTATGCTACAGTTAATGGAAATAATAAAAACGAGGAATAGATTATTTACCATCCTCATTTTAGCCAATTCCTACCAGTTCAGCAATAGTAAAGTTGAGACTCTTATGCTCAAACGTACGTTCATACAAATTCAGAAGTCTCAGAGAGTGCCCCAATTTCTTTCATCTTAACATCCTAGTTTGTAGTAGGGCATCCTGTCTACCCTACTACTCATTTAATTACCAAGATGAATGTATCCTACTGATTAATAGGCAACAGAGTGGCCCTCATGTCAGACAACATCTTGTTTTTGCTTTATGATGTCAGCTTGCTAGGCAACAGAGTGGCCCTCAGGTCAGACAACATTCTTGCTTTAGCTTTATGACGTCAGAGCACCGGTGGACCAATTGTCCTTGTGGAAGCTGACCACACAGGAGGATGAGATTTCAGAAGGTATGCAGTAGGTTACTATCTGTGTTTGTAAGGCAAGTAGGAGGGGGAATGGTAAAGGACTATGAACCACTCAAAGCATAGGGGCCTTTTTGAAAGTGGATGGGGATACAAAAATAGAGATTATCCTTAATACCAATCCATCTTGAGTATCAGAGTCCAACATGCAAAGTGCAGGGGAAGACGTTAAATGAGCTTCCTTCTGTGAGAAGGAAACACTATCGTTCTCAAGTGAGATAGTGCATTTCAAACTCAAAGGCAGCAAATTCCTCAAGTGGAACATTGCTAGCACTAGGATCTAAAGCAGGCTTTAGTAGTGTTGAAGGCAGTCAGTTTTTGTTAGCTATCATGACCAACACAATGTGATCCATATTACTTCTATATTGAAAGAAAATATATTCAGGCACATGCTCCCACTAGAAGGTAATGAGGAAATTCAAAAGCTGTGAACGTCTTTTTAATGCCTAAAGGAATGATTGTGAGTTTTACTTACCATATAAATTGGTCAAATGATGCCGTATGCCGAAAGACTTGCTTTTTTTTTTTTCTTCAGTCTCGGCAAGGCAGAGAAATTCTGTGGTGAACCGCTGCCACTGCTGGCCATTCAGTATAATCTGCAGATCGAAAAGTCCACTGTTAGCACAATTTTTACAAAGGGTAAACAGATCAATACCATGGAATCTATATTATTGTGAAAATCAACAGCTCATTAGAAAATCAAATCCCAATTTGTAATTTTAACCTCCCATACTTCTTTGAATCCCACGCCTCACTTGCTAACACTCTCTAAACAACTGTAGCACATACATTAGGACATAGATCTATAGATCTTTTTCCCAGACAAGTGGCAGTGAACCCTTCTCAATTCATTTGTGTTAGGATATGGTACACCGATAGCAATTACGCCAGCTGATAAGTTGAGAGAGGAAGGGTTATGCTACAGTTAATGGAAATAATAAAAACGAGGAATAGATTATTTACCATCCTCATTTTAGCCAATTCCTACCAGTTCAGCAATAGTAAAGTTGAGACTCTTATGCTCAAACGTACCTTCATACAAATTCAGAAGTCTCAGAGAGTGCCCCAATTTCTTTCATCTTAACATCCTAGTTTGTAGTAGGGCATCCTGTCTACCCTACTACTCATTTAATTACCAAGATGAATGTATCCTACTGATTAATAGGCAACAGAGTGGCCCTCATGTCAGACAACATCTTGTTTTTGCTTTATGATGTCAGCTTGCTAGGCAACAGAGTGGCCCTCAGGTCAGACAACATTCTTGCTTTAGCTTTATGACGTCAGAGAACCGGTGGACCAATTGTCCTTGTGGAAGCGGACCACACAGGAGGATGAGATTTCAGAAGGTATGCAGTAGGTTACTATCTGTGTTTGTAAGGCAAGTAGGAGGGGGAATGGTAAAGGACTATGAACCACTCAAAGCATAGGGGCCTTTTTGAAAGTGGATGGGGATACAAAAATAGAGATTATCCTTAATACCAATCCATCTTGAGTATCAGAGTCCAACATACAAAGTGCAGGGGAAGACGTTAAATGAGCTTCCTTCTGTGAGAAGGAAACACTATCGTTCTCAAGTGAGATAGTGCATTTCAAACTCAAAGGCAGCAAATTCCTCAAGTGGAACATTGCTAGCACTAGGATCTAAAGCAGGCCTTAATAGTGTTAAAGGCAGTCAGTTTTTGTTAGCTATCATGACCAACACAATGTGATGCATATTAATTCTATATTGAAAGAAAATATATTCAGGCACAGGCTCCCACTAGAAGGTAATGAGGAAATTCAAAAGCTGTGAACGTCTTTTTAATGCCTAAAGGAATGATTGTGAGTTTTACTTACCATATAAATTGGTCAAATGATGCCATATGCCGGAAGATTTGCTTTTTTTTTTTTCTTCAGTCTCGGCAAGGCAGAGAAATTCTGTGGTGAAACGCTGCCACTGCTGGCCATTCAGTATAATCTGCAGATGGAAAAGTCCACTGTTAGCACAATTTTTACAAACGGTAAACAGATCAATACTATGGAGTCTATATTATTGTGAAAATCAACAGCTCATTAGAAAATCAAATCCCAATTTGTAATTTTAACCTCCCATACTTCTTTGAATCCCACGCCTCACTTGCTAACACTCTCTAAACAACTGTAGCACATACATTAGGACATAGATCTATAGATCTTTTTCCCAGACAAGTGGCAGTGAACCCTTCTCAATTCATTTGTGTTAGGATATGGTACACCGATAGCAATTACGCCAGCTGATAAGTTAAAAGAGGAAGGGTTATGCTACAGTTAGTGGAAATAATAAAAACGAGGAATAGAGTATTTACCATCCTCATTTTAGCCAATTCCTACCAGTTCAGCAATAGTAAAGTTGAGACTCTTATGCTCAAACGTACGTTCATACAAATTCAGAAGTCTCAGAAAGTGCCCCAATTTCTTTCATCTTAACATCTTAGTTTGCAGTAGGGCATCCTGTCTACCCTACTACTCATTTAATTACCAAGATGAATGTATCCTACTGATTAATAGGCAACAGAGTTGCCCTCATGTCAGACAACATCTTGTTTTTGCTTCATGATGTCAGCTTGCTAGGCAACAGAGTGGCCCTCAGGTCAGACAACATTCTTGCTTTAGCTTTATGACGTCAGAGCACCAGTGGACCAATTGTCCTTGTGGAAGCTGACCACACAGGAGGATGAGATTTCAGAAGGTATGCAGTAGGTTACTATCTGTGTTTGTAAGGCAAGTAGGAGGGGGAATGATTAAGGACTCTGAACCACTCAAAGCATAGGGGCCTTTTTGAAAGTGGATGGGGATACAAAAATAGAGATTATCCTTAATATCAATCCATCTTGAGTATCAGAGTCCAACATACAAAGTGCAGGGGAAGACGTTAAATGAGCTTCCTTCTGTGAGAAGGAAACACTATCGTTCTCAAGTGAGATAGTGCATTTCAAAGTCAAAGGCAGCAAATTCCTCAAGTGGAACATTGCTAGCACTAGGATCTAAAGCAGGCCTTAGTAGTGTTGAAGGCAGTCAGTTTTTGTTAGCTATCATGACCAACACAATGTGATCCATATTACTTCTATATTGAAAGAAAATATATTCAGGCACAGGCTCCCACTAGAAGGTAATGAGGAAATTCAAAAGCTGTGAACGTCTTTTTAATGCCTAAAGGAATGATTGTGAGTTTTACTTACCATATAAATTGGTCAAATAATGCTGTATGCCGGAAGATTTGCTTTTTTTTTTTTCTTCAGTCTCGGCAAGGCAGAGAAATTCTGTGGTGAAACGCTGCCACTGCTGGCCATTCAGTATAATCTGCAGATGGAAAAGTCCACTGTTAGCACAATTTCTACAAACGGTAAACAGATCAATACTATGGAGTCTATATTATTGTGAAAATCAACAGCTCATTAGAAAATCAAATCCCAATTTGTAATTTTAACCTCCCATACTTCTTTGAATCCCACGCCTCACTTGCTAACACTCTCTAAACAACTGTAGCACATACATTAGGACATAGATCTATAGATCTTTTTCCCAGACAAGTGGCAGTGAACCCTTCTCAATTCATTTGTGTTAGGATATGGTACACCGATAGCAATTAAGCCAGCTGATAAGTTGAGAGAGGAAGGGTTATGCTACAGTTAATGGAAATAATAAAAACGATGAATAGATTATTTACCATCCTCCTTTTAGCCAATTCCTACCAGTTCAGCAATAGTAAAGTTGAGACTCTTATGCTCAAACGTACATTCATACAATCTCAGAAGTCTCAGAAAGGGCCCCAATTTCTTTCATCTTAACATCTTAGTTCGTAGTAGGGCATCCTGTCTACCCTACTACTCATTTAATTACCAAGATGAATGTATCCTACTGATTAATAGGCAACAGAGTGGCCCTCATGTCAGACAACATCTTGTTTTTGCTTTATGATGTCAGCTTGCTAGGCAACAGAGTGGCCCTCAGGTCAGACAACATTCTTGCTTTAGCTTTATGACGTCAGAGCACCAGTGGACCAATTGTCCTTGTGGAAGCTGACCACACAGGAGGATGAGATTTCAGAAGGTATGCAGTAGGTTACTATCTGTGTTTGTAAGGCAAGTAGGAGGGGGAATGGTAAAGGACTATGAACCACTCAAAGCATAGGGGCCTTTTTGAAAGTGGATGGGGATACAAAAATACAGATTATCCTTATACCAATCCATCTTGAGTATCAGAGTCCAACATACAAAGTGCAGGGGAAGACGTTAAATGAGCTTCCTTCTGTGAGAAGGAAACACTATCGTTCTCAAGTGAGATAGTGCATTTCAAACTCAAAGGCAGCAAATTCCTCAAGTGGAACATTGCTAGCACTAGGATCTAAAGCAGGCTTTAGTAGTGTTGAAGGCAGTCAGTTTTTGTTAGCTATCATGACCAACACAATGTGATCCATATTACTTCTATATTGAAAGAAAATATATTCAGGCACATGCTCCCACTAGAAGGTAATGAGGAAATTCAAAAGCTGTGAACGTCTTTTTAATGCCTAAAGGAATGATTGTGAGTTTTACTTACCATATAAATTGGTCAAATGATGCCGTATGCCGGAAGATTTGCTTTTTTTTTTTTCCTTTAGTCTCGGCAAGGCAGAGAAATTCTGTGGTGAAACGCTGCCACTGCTGGCCATTCAGTATAATCTGCAGATGGAAAAGTCCACTGTTAGCACAATTTTTACAAACGGTAAACAGATCAATACTATGGAGTCTATATTATTGTGAAAATCAACAGCTCATTAGAAAATCAAATCCCAATTTGTAATTTTAACCTCCCATACTTCTTTGAATCCCACGCCTCACTTGCTAACACTCTCTAAACAACTGTAGCACATACATTAGGACATAGATCTATAGATCTTTTTCCCAGACAAGTGGCAGTGAACCCTTCTCAATTCATTTGTGTTAGGATATGGTACACCGATAGCAATTAAGCCAGCTGATAAGTTGAGAGGTGAAGGGTTATGCTACAGTTAATGGAAATAATAAAAACGATGAATAGATTATTTACCATCCTCCTTTTAGCCAATTCCTACCAGTTCAGCAATAGTAAAGTTGAGACTCTTATGCTCAAACGTACGTTCATACAAATTCAGAAGTCTCAGAGAGTGCCCCAATTTCTTTCATCTTAACATCTTAGTTTGTAGTAGGGCATCCTGTCTACCCTACTACTCATTTAATTACCAAGATGAATGTATCCTACTGATTAATAGGCAACAGAGTGGCCCTCATGTCAGACAACATCTTGTTTTTGCTTTATGATGTCAGCTTGCTAGGCAACAGAGTGGCCCTCAGGTCAGACAACATTCTTGCTTTAGCTTTATGACGTCAGAGCACCAGTGGACCAATTGTCCTTGTGGAAGCTGACCACACAGGAGGATGAGATTTCAGAAGGTATGCAGTAGGTTACTATCTGTGTTTGTAAGGCAAGTAGAAGGGGGAATGGTAAAGGACTATGAACCACTCAAAGCATAGGGGCCTTTTTGAAAGTGGATGGGGATACAAAAATAGAGATTATCCTTATACCAATCCATCTTGAGTATCAGAGTCCAACATACAAAGTGCAGGGGAAGACGTTAAATGAGCTTCCTTCTGTGAGAAGGAAACACTATCGTTCTCAAGTGAGATAGTGCATTTCAAACTCAAAGGCAGCAAATTCCTCAAGTGGAACATTGCTAGCACTAGGATCTAAAGCAGGCTTTAGTAGTGTTGAAGGCAGTCAGTTTTTGTTAGCTATCATGACCAACACAATGTGATCCATATTACTTCTATATTGAAAGAAAATATATTCAGGCACATGCTCCCACTAGAAGGTAATGAGGAAATTCAAAAGCTGTGAACGTCTTTTTAATGCCTAAAGGAATGATTGTGAGTTTTACTTACCATATAAATTGGTCAAATGATGCCGTATGCCGGAAGACTTGCTTTTTTTTTTTTCTTCAGTCTCGGCAAGGCAGAGAAATTCTGTGGTGAACCACTGCCACTGCTGGCCATTCAGTATAATCTGCAGATGGAAAAGTCCACTGTTAGCATAATTTTTACAAAGGGTAAACAGATCAATACCATGGAATCTATATTATTGTGAAAATCAACAGCTCATTAGAAAATCAAATCCCAATTTGTAATTTTAACCTCCCATACTTCTTTGAATCCCACGCCTCACTTGCTAACACTCTCTAAACAACTGTAGCACATACATTAGGACATAGATCTATAGATCTTTTTCCCAGACAAGTGGCAGTGAACCCTTCTCAATTCATTTGTGTTAGGATATGGTACACCGATAGCAATTACGCCAGCTGATAAGTTGAGAGAGGAAGGGTTATGCTACAGTTAATGGAAATAATAAAAACGAGGAATAGATTATTTACCATCCTCATTTTAGCCAATTCCTACCAGTTCAGCAATAGTAAAGTTGAGACTCTTATGCTCAAACGTACGTTCATACAAATTCAGAAGTCTCAGAGAGTGCCCCAATTTCTTTCATCTTAACATCCTAGTTTGTAGTAGGGCATCCTGTCTACCCTACTACTCATTTAATTACCAAGATGAATGTATCCTACTGATTAATAGGCAACAGAGTGGCCCTCATGTCAGACAACATCTTGTTTTTGCTTTATGATGTCAGCTTGCTAGGCAACAGAGTGGCCCTCAGGTCAGACAACATTCTTGCTTTAGCTTTATGACGTCAGAGCACCGGTGGACCAATTGTCCTTGTGGAAGCTGACCACACAGGAGGATGAGATTTCAGAAGGTATGCAGTAGGTTACTATCTGTGTTTGTAAGGCAAGTAGGAGGGGGAATGGTAAAGGACTATGAACCACTCAAAGCATAGGGGCCTTTTTGAAAGTGGATGGGGATACAAAAATAGAGATTATCCTTAATACCAATCCATCTTGAGTATCAGAGTCCAACATGCAAAGTGCAGGGGAAGACGTTAAATGAGCTTCCTTCTGTGAGAAGGAAACACTATCGTTCTCAAGTGAGATAGTGCATTTCAAACTCAAAGGCAGCAAATTCCTCAAGTGGAACATTGCTAGCACTAGGATCTAAAGCAGGCTTTAGTAGTGTTGAAGGCAGTCAGTTTTTGTTAGCTATCATGACCAACACAATGTGATCCATATTACTTCTATATTGAAAGAAAATATATTCAGGCACATGCTCCCACTAGAAGGTAATGAGGAAATTCAAAAGCTGTGAACGTCTTTTTAATGCCTAAAGGAATGATTGTGAGTTTTACTTACCATATAAATTGGTCAAATGATGCCGTATGCCGAAAGACTTGCTTTTTTTTTTTTCTTCAGTCTCGGCAAGGCAGAGAAATTCTGTGGTGAACCGCTGCCACTGCTGGCCATTCAGTATAATCTGCAGATCGAAAAGTCCACTGTTAGCACAATTTTTACAAAGGGTAAACAGATCAATACCATGGAATCTATATTATTGTGAAAATCAACAGCTCATTAGAAAATCAAATCCCAATTTGTAATTTTAACCTCCCATACTTCTTTGAATCCCACGCCTCACTTGCTAACACTCTCTAAACAACTGTAGCACATACATTAGGACATAGATCTATAGATCTTTTTCCCAGACAAGTGGCAGTGAACCCTTCTCAATTCATTTGTGTTAGGATATGGTACACCGATAGCAATTACGCCAGCTGATAAGTTGAGAGAGGAAGGGTTATGCTACAGTTAATGGAAATAATAAAAACGAGGAATAGATTATTTACCATCCTCATTTTAGCCAATTCCTACCAGTTCAGCAATAGTAAAGTTGAGACTCTTATGCTCAAACGTACCTTCATACAAATTCAGAAGTCTCAGAGAGTGCCCCAATTTCTTTCATCTTAACATCCTAGTTTGTAGTAGGGCATCCTGTCTACCCTACTACTCATTTAATTACCAAGATGAATGTATCCTACTGATTAATAGGCAACAGAGTGGCCCTCATGTCAGACAACATCTTGTTTTTGCTTTATGATGTCAGCTTGCTAGGCAACAGAGTGGCCCTCAGGTCAGACAACATTCTTGCTTTAGCTTTATGACGTCAGAGAACCGGTGGACCAATTGTCCTTGTGGAAGCGGACCACACAGGAGGATGAGATTTCAGAAGGTATGCAGTAGGTTACTATCTGTGTTTGTAAGGCAAGTAGGAGGGGGAATGGTAAAGGACTATGAACCACTCAAAGCATAGGGGCCTTTTTGAAAGTGGATGGGGATACAAAAATAGAGATTATCCTTAATACCAATCCATCTTGAGTATCAGAGTCCAACATACAAAGTGCAGGGGAAGACGTTAAATGAGCTTCCTTCTGTGAGAAGGAAACACTATCGTTCTCAAGTGAGATAGTGCATTTCAAACTCAAAGGCAGCAAATTCCTCAAGTGGAACATTGCTAGCACTAGGATCTAAAGCAGGCCTTAATAGTGTTAAAGGCAGTCAGTTTTTGTTAGCTATCATGACCAACACAATGTGATGCATATTAATTCTATATTGAAAGAAAATATATTCAGGCACAGGCTCCCACTAGAAGGTAATGAGGAAATTCAAAAGCTGTGAACGTCTTTTTAATGCCTAAAGGAATGATTGTGAGTTTTACTTACCATATAAATTGGTCAAATGATGCCATATGCCGGAAGATTTGCTTTTTTTTTTTTCTTCAGTCTCGGCAAGGCAGAGAAATTCTGTGGTGAAACGCTGCCACTGCTGGCCATTCAGTATAATCTGCAGATGGAAAAGTCCACTGTTAGCACAATTTTTACAAACGGTAAACAGATCAATACTATGGAGTCTATATTATTGTGAAAATCAACAGCTCATTAGAAAATCAAATCCCAATTTGTAATTTTAACCTCCCATACTTCTTTGAATCCCACGCCTCACTTGCTAACACTCTCTAAACAACTGTAGCACATACATTAGGACATAGATCTATAGATCTTTTTCCCAGACAAGTGGCAGTGAACCCTTCTCAATTCATTTGTGTTAGGATATGGTACACCGATAGCAATTACGCCAGCTGATAAGTTAAAAGAGGAAGGGTTATGCTACAGTTAGTGGAAATAATAAAAACGAGGAATAGAGTATTTACCATCCTCATTTTAGCCAATTCCTACCAGTTCAGCAATAGTAAAGTTGAGACTCTTATGCTCAAACGTACGTTCATACAAATTCAGAAGTCTCAGAAAGTGCCCCAATTTCTTTCATCTTAACATCTTAGTTTGCAGTAGGGCATCCTGTCTACCCTACTACTCATTTAATTACCAAGATGAATGTATCCTACTGATTAATAGGCAACAGAGTTGCCCTCATGTCAGACAACATCTTGTTTTTGCTTCATGATGTCAGCTTGCTAGGCAACAGAGTGGCCCTCAGGTCAGACAACATTCTTGCTTTAGCTTTATGACGTCAGAGCACCAGTGGACCAATTGTCCTTGTGGAAGCTGACCACACAGGAGGATGAGATTTCAGAAGGTATGCAGTAGGTTACTATCTGTGTTTGTAAGGCAAGTAGGAGGGGGAATGATTAAGGACTCTGAACCACTCAAAGCATAGGGGCCTTTTTGAAAGTGGATGGGGATACAAAAATAGAGATTATCCTTAATATCAATCCATCTTGAGTATCAGAGTCCAACATACAAAGTGCAGGGGAAGACGTTAAATGAGCTTCCTTCTGTGAGAAGGAAACACTATCGTTCTCAAGTGAGATAGTGCATTTCAAAGTCAAAGGCAGCAAATTCCTCAAGTGGAACATTGCTAGCACTAGGATCTAAAGCAGGCCTTAGTAGTGTTGAAGGCAGTCAGTTTTTGTTAGCTATCATGACCAACACAATGTGATCCATATTACTTCTATATTGAAAGAAAATATATTCAGGCACAGGCTCCCACTAGAAGGTAATGAGGAAATTCAAAAGCTGTGAACGTCTTTTTAATGCCTAAAGGAATGATTGTGAGTTTTACTTACCATATAAATTGGTCAAATAATGCTGTATGCCGGAAGATTTGCTTTTTTTTTTTTTCTTCAGTCTCGGCAAGGCAGAGAAATTCTGTGGTGAAACGCTGCCACTGCTGGCCATTCAGTATAATCTGCAGATGGAAAAGTCCACTGTTAGCACAATTTCTACAAACGGTAAACAGATCAATACTATGGAGTCTATATTATTGTGAAAATCAACAGCTCATTAGAAAATCAAATCCCAATTTGTAATTTTAACCTCCCATACTTCTTTGAATCCCACGCCTCACTTGCTAACACTCTCTAAACAACTGTAGCACATACATTAGGACATAGATCTATAGATCTTTTTCCCAGACAAGTGGCAGTGAACCCTTCTCAATTCATTTGTGTTAGGATATGGTACACCGATAGCAATTAAGCCAGCTGATAAGTTGAGAGAGGAAGGGTTATGCTACAGTTAATGGAAATAATAAAAACGATGAATAGATTATTTACCATCCTCCTTTTAGCCAATTCCTACCAGTTCAGCAATAGTAAAGTTGAGACTCTTATGCTCAAACGTACATTCATACAATCTCAGAAGTCTCAGAAAGGGCCCCAATTTCTTTCATCTTAACATCTTAGTTCGTAGTAGGGCATCCTGTCTACCCTACTACTCATTTAATTACCAAGATGAATGTATCCTACTGATTAATAGGCAACAGAGTGGCCCTCATGTCAGACAACATCTTGTTTTTGCTTTATGATGTCAGCTTGCTAGGCAACAGAGTGGCCCTCAGGTCAGACAACATTCTTGCTTTAGCTTTATGACGTCAGAGCACCAGTGGACCAATTGTCCTTGTGGAAGCTGACCACACAGGAGGATGAGATTTCAGAAGGTATGCAGTAGGTTACTATCTGTGTTTGTAAGGCAAGTAGGAGGGGGAATGGTAAAGGACTATGAACCACTCAAAGCATAGGGGCCTTTTTGAAAGTGGATGGGGATACAAAAATACAGATTATCCTTATACCAATCCATCTTGAGTATCAGAGTCCAACATACAAAGTGCAGGGGAAGACGTTAAATGAGCTTCCTTCTGTGAGAAGGAAACACTATCGTTCTCAAGTGAGATAGTGCATTTCAAACTCAAAGGCAGCAAATTCCTCAAGTGGAACATTGCTAGCACTAGGATCTAAAGCAGGCTTTAGTAGTGTTGAAGGCAGTCAGTTTTTGTTAGCTATCATGACCAACACAATGTGATCCATATTACTTCTATATTGAAAGAAAATATATTCAGGCACATGCTCCCACTAGAAGGTAATGAGGAAATTCAAAAGCTGTGAACGTCTTTTTAATGCCTAAAGGAATGATTGTGAGTTTTACTTACCATATAAATTGGTCAAATGATGCCGTATGCCGGAAGATTTGCTTTTTTTTTTTTCCTTTAGTCTCGGCAAGGCAGAGAAATTCTGTGGTGAAACGCTGCCACTGCTGGCCATTCAGTATAATCTGCAGATGGAAAAGTCCACTGTTAGCACAATTTTTACAAACGGTAAACAGATCAATACTATGGAGTCTATATTATTGTGAAAATCAACAGCTCATTAGAAAATCAAATCCCAATTTGTAATTTTAACCTCCCATACTTCTTTGAATCCCACGCCTCACTTGCTAACACTCTCTAAACAACTGTAGCACATACATTAGGACATAGATCTATAGATCTTTTTCCCAGACAAGTGGCAGTGAACCCTTCTCAATTCATTTGTGTTAGGATATGGTACACCGATAGCAATTAAGCCAGCTGATAAGTTGAGAGGTGAAGGGTTATGCTACAGTTAATGGAAATAATAAAAACGATGAATAGATTATTTACCATCCTCCTTTTAGCCAATTCCTACCAGTTCAGCAATAGTAAAGTTGAGACTCTTATGCTCAAACGTACGTTCATACAAATTCAGAAGTCTCAGAGAGTGCCCCAATTTCTTTCATCTTAACATCTTAGTTTGTAGTAGGGCATCCTGTCTACCCTACTACTCATTTAATTACCAAGATGAATGTATCCTACTGATTAATAGGCAACAGAGTGGCCCTCATGTCAGACAACATCTTGTTTTTGCTTTATGATGTCAGCTTGCTAGGCAACAGAGTGGCCCTCAGGTCAGACAACATTCTTGCTTTAGCTTTATGACGTCAGAGCACCAGTGGACCAATTGTCCTTGTGGAAGCTGACCACACAGGAGGATGAGATTTCAGAAGGTATGCAGTAGGTTACTATCTGTGTTTGTAAGGCAAGTAGAAGGGGGAATGGTAAAGGACTATGAACCACTCAAAGCATAGGGGCCTTTTTGAAAGTGGATGGGGATACAAAAATAGAGATTATCCTTATACCAATCCATCTTGAGTATCAGAGTCCAACATACAAAGTGCAGGGGAAGACGTTAAATGAGCTTCCTTCTGTGAGAAGGAAACACTATCGTTCTCAAGTGAGATAGTGCATTTCAAACTCAAAGGCAGCAAATTCCTCAAGTGGAACATTGCTAGCACTAGGATCTAAAGCAGGCTTTAGTAGTGTTGAAGGCAGTCAGTTTTTGTTAGCTATCATGACCAACACAATGTGATCCATATTACTTCTATATTGAAAGAAAATATATTCAGGCACATGCTCCCACTAGAAGGTAATGAGGAAATTCAAAAGCTGTGAACGTCTTTTTAATGCCTAAAGGAATGATTGTGAGTTTTACTTACCATATAAATTGGTCAAATGATGCCGTATGCCGGAAGACTTGCTTTTTTTTTTTTCTTCAGTCTCGGCAAGGCAGAGAAATTCTGTGGTGAACCACTGCCACTGCTGGCCATTCAGTATAATCTGCAGATGGAAAAGTCCACTGTTAGCATAATTTTTACAAAGGGTAAACAGATCAATACCATGGAATCTATATTATTGTGAAAATCAACAGCTCATTAGAAAATCAAATCCCAATTTGTAATTTTAACCTCCCATACTTCTTTGAATCCCACGCCTCACTTGCTAACACTCTCTAAACAACTGTAGCACATACATTAGGACATAGATCTATAGATCTTTTTCCCAGACAAGTGGCAGTGAACCCTTCTCAATTCATTTGTGTTAGGATATGGTACACCGATAGCAATTACGCCAGCTGATAAGTTGAGAGAGGAAGGGTTATGCTACAGTTAATGGAAATAATAAAAACGAGGAATAGATTATTTACCATCCTCATTTTAGCCAATTCCTACCAGTTCAGCAATAGTAAAGTTGAGACTCTTATGCTCAAACGTACGTTCATACAAATTCAGAAGTCTCAGAGAGTGCCCCAATTTCTTTCATCTTAACATCCTAGTTTGTAGTAGGGCATCCTGTCTACCCTACTACTCATTTAATTACCAAGATGAATGTATCCTACTGATTAATAGGCAACAGAGTGGCCCTCATGTCAGACAACATCTTGTTTTTGCTTTATGATGTCAGCTTGCTAGGCAACAGAGTGGCCCTCAGGTCAGACAACATTCTTGCTTTAGCTTTATGACGTCAGAGCACCGGTGGACCAATTGTCCTTGTGGAAGCTGACCACACAGGAGGATGAGATTTCAGAAGGTATGCAGTAGGTTACTATCTGTGTTTGTAAGGCAAGTAGGAGGGGGAATGGTAAAGGACTATGAACCACTCAAAGCATAGGGGCCTTTTTGAAAGTGGATGGGGATACAAAAATAGAGATTATCCTTAATACCAATCCATCTTGAGTATCAGAGTCCAACATGCAAAGTGCAGGGGAAGACGTTAAATGAGCTTCCTTCTGTGAGAAGGAAACACTATCGTTCTCAAGTGAGATAGTGCATTTCAAACTCAAAGGCAGCAAATTCCTCAAGTGGAACATTGCTAGCACTAGGATCTAAAGCAGGCTTTAGTAGTGTTGAAGGCAGTCAGTTTTTGTTAGCTATCATGACCAACACAATGTGATCCATATTACTTCTATATTGAAAGAAAATATATTCAGGCACATGCTCCCACTAGAAGGTAATGAGGAAATTCAAAAGCTGTGAACGTCTTTTTAATGCCTAAAGGAATGATTGTGAGTTTTACTTACCATATAAATTGGTCAAATGATGCCGTATGCCGAAAG
The DNA here is from genome assembly GCF_964263255.1 of Lissotriton vulgaris. Lineage (NCBI taxonomy): Eukaryota > Metazoa > Chordata > Amphibia > Caudata > Salamandridae > Lissotriton > Lissotriton vulgaris. The sequence continues at coordinate 615,733,392 of NC_141696.1, forward strand.
ACTTGCTTTTTTTTTTTTCTTCAGTCTCGGCAAGGCAGAGAAATTCTGTGGTGAACCGCTGCCACTGCTGGCCATTCAGTATAATCTGCAGATCGAAAAGTCCACTGTTAGCACAATTTTTACAAAGGGTAAACAGATCAATACCATGGAATCTATATTATTGTGAAAATCAACAGCTCATTAGAAAATCAAATCCCAATTTGTAATTTTAACCTCCCATACTTCTTTGAATCCCACGCCTCACTTGCTAACACTCTCTAAACAACTGTAGCACATACATTAGGACATAGATCTATAGATCTTTTTCCCAGACAAGTGGCAGTGAACCCTTCTCAATTCATTTGTGTTAGGATATGGTACACCGATAGCAATTACGCCAGCTGATAAGTTGAGAGAGGAAGGGTTATGCTACAGTTAATGGAAATAATAAAAACGAGGAATAGATTATTTACCATCCTCATTTTAGCCAATTCCTACCAGTTCAGCAATAGTAAAGTTGAGACTCTTATGCTCAAACGTACCTTCATACAAATTCAGAAGTCTCAGAGAGTGCCCCAATTTCTTTCATCTTAACATCCTAGTTTGTAGTAGGGCATCCTGTCTACCCTACTACTCATTTAATTACCAAGATGAATGTATCCTACTGATTAATAGGCAACAGAGTGGCCCTCATGTCAGACAACATCTTGTTTTTGCTTTATGATGTCAGCTTGCTAGGCAACAGAGTGGCCCTCAGGTCAGACAACATTCTTGCTTTAGCTTTATGACGTCAGAGAACCGGTGGACCAATTGTCCTTGTGGAAGCGGACCACACAGGAGGATGAGATTTCAGAAGGTATGCAGTAGGTTACTATCTGTGTTTGTAAGGCAAGTAGGAGGGGGAATGGTAAAGGACTATGAACCACTCAAAGCATAGGGGCCTTTTTGAAAGTGGATGGGGATACAAAAATAGAGATTATCCTTAATACCAATCCATCTTGAGTATCAGAGTCCAACATACAAAGTGCAGGGGAAGACGTTAAATGAGCTTCCTTCTGTGAGAAGGAAACACTATCGTTCTCAAGTGAGATAGTGCATTTCAAACTCAAAGGCAGCAAATTCCTCAAGTGGAACATTGCTAGCACTAGGATCTAAAGCAGGCCTTAATAGTGTTAAAGGCAGTCAGTTTTTGTTAGCTATCATGACCAACACAATGTGATGCATATTAATTCTATATTGAAAGAAAATATATTCAGGCACAGGCTCCCACTAGAAGGTAATGAGGAAATTCAAAAGCTGTGAACGTCTTTTTAATGCCTAAAGGAATGATTGTGAGTTTTACTTACCATATAAATTGGTCAAATGATGCCATATGCCGGAAGATTTGCTTTTTTTTTTTTCTTCAGTCTCGGCAAGGCAGAGAAATTCTGTGGTGAAACGCTGCCACTGCTGGCCATTCAGTATAATCTGCAGATGGAAAAGTCCACTGTTAGCACAATTTTTACAAACGGTAAACAGATCAATACTATGGAGTCTATATTATTGTGAAAATCAACAGCTCATTAGAAAATCAAATCCCAATTTGTAATTTTAACCTCCCATACTTCTTTGAATCCCACGCCTCACTTGCTAACACTCTCTAAACAACTGTAGCACATACATTAGGACATAGATCTATAGATCTTTTTCCCAGACAAGTGGCAGTGAACCCTTCTCAATTCATTTGTGTTAGGATATGGTACACCGATAGCAATTACGCCAGCTGATAAGTTAAAAGAGGAAGGGTTATGCTACAGTTAGTGGAAATAATAAAAACGAGGAATAGAGTATTTACCATCCTCATTTTAGCCAATTCCTACCAGTTCAGCAATAGTAAAGTTGAGACTCTTATGCTCAAACGTACGTTCATACAAATTCAGAAGTCTCAGAAAGTGCCCCAATTTCTTTCATCTTAACATCTTAGTTTGCAGTAGGGCATCCTGTCTACCCTACTACTCATTTAATTACCAAGATGAATGTATCCTACTGATTAATAGGCAACAGAGTTGCCCTCATGTCAGACAACATCTTGTTTTTGCTTCATGATGTCAGCTTGCTAGGCAACAGAGTGGCCCTCAGGTCAGACAACATTCTTGCTTTAGCTTTATGACGTCAGAGCACCAGTGGACCAATTGTCCTTGTGGAAGCTGACCACACAGGAGGATGAGATTTCAGAAGGTATGCAGTAGGTTACTATCTGTGTTTGTAAGGCAAGTAGGAGGGGGAATGATTAAGGACTCTGAACCACTCAAAGCATAGGGGCCTTTTTGAAAGTGGATGGGGATACAAAAATAGAGATTATCCTTAATATCAATCCATCTTGAGTATCAGAGTCCAACATACAAAGTGCAGGGGAAGACGTTAAATGAGCTTCCTTCTGTGAGAAGGAAACACTATCGTTCTCAAGTGAGATAGTGCATTTCAAAGTCAAAGGCAGCAAATTCCTCAAGTGGAACATTGCTAGCACTAGGATCTAAAGCAGGCCTTAGTAGTGTTGAAGGCAGTCAGTTTTTGTTAGCTATCATGACCAACACAATGTGATCCATATTACTTCTATATTGAAAGAAAATATATTCAGGCACAGGCTCCCACTAGAAGGTAATGAGGAAATTCAAAAGCTGTGAACGTCTTTTTAATGCCTAAAGGAATGATTGTGAGTTTTACTTACCATATAAATTGGTCAAATAATGCTGTATGCCGGAAGATTTGCTTTTTTTTTTTTTCTTCAGTCTCGGCAAGGCAGAGAAATTCTGTGGTGAAACGCTGCCACTGCTGGCCATTCAGTATAATCTGCAGATGGAAAAGTCCACTGTTAGCACAATTTCTACAAACGGTAAACAGATCAATACTATGGAGTCTATATTATTGTGAAAATCAACAGCTCATTAGAAAATCAAATCCCAATTTGTAATTTTAACCTCCCATACTTCTTTGAATCCCACGCCTCACTTGCTAACACTCTCTAAACAACTGTAGCACATACATTAGGACATAGATCTATAGATCTTTTTCCCAGACAAGTGGCAGTGAACCCTTCTCAATTCATTTGTGTTAGGATATGGTACACCGATAGCAATTAAGCCAGCTGATAAGTTGAGAGAGGAAGGGTTATGCTACAGTTAATGGAAATAATAAAAACGATGAATAGATTATTTACCATCCTCCTTTTAGCCAATTCCTACCAGTTCAGCAATAGTAAAGTTGAGACTCTTATGCTCAAACGTACATTCATACAATCTCAGAAGTCTCAGAAAGGGCCCCAATTTCTTTCATCTTAACATCTTAGTTCGTAGTAGGGCATCCTGTCTACCCTACTACTCATTTAATTACCAAGATGAATGTATCCTACTGATTAATAGGCAACAGAGTGGCCCTCATGTCAGACAACATCTTGTTTTTGCTTTATGATGTCAGCTTGCTAGGCAACAGAGTGGCCCTCAGGTCAGACAACATTCTTGCTTTAGCTTTATGACGTCAGAGAACCGGTGGACCAATTGTCCTTGTGGAAGCGGACCACACAGGAGGATGAGATTTCAGAAGGTATGCAGTAGGTTACTATCTGTGTTTGTAAGGCAAGTAGGAGGGGGAATGGTAAAGGACTATGAACCACTCAAAGCATAGGGGCCTTTTTGAAAGTGGATGGGGATACAAAAATAGAGATTATCCTTAATACCAATCCATCTTGAGTATCAGAGTCCAACATACAAAGTGCAGGGGAAGACGTTAAATGAGCTTCCTTCTGTGAGAAGGAAACACTATCGTTCTCAAGTGAGATAGTGCATTTCAAACTCAAAGGCAGCAAATTCCTCAAGTGGAACATTGCTAGCACTAGGATCTAAAGCAGGCCTTAATAGTGTTAAAGGCAGTCAGTTTTTGTTAGCTATCATGACCAACACAATGTGATGCATATTAATTCTATATTGAAAGAAAATATATTCAGGCACAGGCTCCCACTAGAAGGTAATGAGGAAATTCAAAAGCTGTGAACGTCTTTTTAATGCCTAAAGGAATGATTGTGAGTTTTACTTACCATATAAATTGGTCAAATGATGCCATATGCCGGAAGATTTGCTTTTTTTTTTTTCTTCAGTCTCGGCAAGGCAGAGAAATTCTGTGGTGAAACGCTGCCACTGCTGGCCATTCAGTATAATCTGCAGATGGAAAAGTCCACTGTTAGCACAATTTTTACAAACGGTAAACAGATCAATACTATGGAGTCTATATTATTGTGAAAATCAACAGCTCATTAGAAAATCAAATCCCAATTTGTAATTTTAACCTCCCATACTTCTTTGAATCCCACGCCTCACTTGCTAACACTCTCTAAACAACTGTAGCACATACATTAGGACATAGATCTATAGATCTTTTTCCCAGACAAGTGGCAGTGAACCCTTCTCAATTCATTTGTGTTAGGATATGGTACACCGATAGCAATTACGCCAGCTGATAAGTTAAAAGAGGAAGGGTTATGCTACAGTTAGTGGAAATAATAAAAACGAGGAATAGAGTATTTACCATCCTCATTTTAGCCAATTCCTACCAGTTCAGCAATAGTAAAGTTGAGACTCTTATGCTCAAACGTACGTTCATACAAATTCAGAAGTCTCAGAAAGTGCCCCAATTTCTTTCATCTTAACATCTTAGTTTGCAGTAGGGCATCCTGTCTACCCTACTACTCATTTAATTACCAAGATGAATGTATCCTACTGATTAATAGGCAACAGAGTTGCCCTCATGTCAGACAACATCTTGTTTTTGCTTCATGATGTCAGCTTGCTAGGCAACAGAGTGGCCCTCAGGTCAGACAACATTCTTGCTTTAGCTTTATGACGTCAGAGCACCAGTGGACCAATTGTCCTTGTGGAAGCTGACCACACAGGAGGATGAGATTTCAGAAGGTATGCAGTAGGTTACTATCTGTGTTTGTAAGGCAAGTAGGAGGGGGAATGATTAAGGACTCTGAACCACTCAAAGCATAGGGGCCTTTTTGAAAGTGGATGGGGATACAAAAATAGAGATTATCCTTAATATCAATCCATCTTGAGTATCAGAGTCCAACATACAAAGTGCAGGGGAAGACGTTAAATGAGCTTCCTTCTGTGAGAAGGAAACACTATCGTTCTCAAGTGAGATAGTGCATTTCAAAGTCAAAGGCAGCAAATTCCTCAAGTGGAACATTGCTAGCACTAGGATCTAAAGCAGGCCTTAGTAGTGTTGAAGGCAGTCAGTTTTTGTTAGCTATCATGACCAACACAATGTGATCCATATTACTTCTATATTGAAAGAAAATATATTCAGGCACAGGCTCCCACTAGAAGGTAATGAGGAAATTCAAAAGCTGTGAACGTCTTTTTAATGCCTAAAGGAATGATTGTGAGTTTTACTTACCATATAAATTGGTCAAATAATGCTGTATGCCGGAAGATTTGCTTTTTTTTTTTTTCTTCAGTCTCGGCAAGGCAGAGAAATTCTGTGGTGAAACGCTGCCACTGCTGGCCATTCAGTATAATCTGCAGATGGAAAAGTCCACTGTTAGCACAATTTCTACAAACGGTAAACAGATCAATACTATGGAGTCTATATTATTGTGAAAATCAACAGCTCATTAGAAAATCAAATCCCAATTTGTAATTTTAACCTCCCATACTTCTTTGAATCCCACGCCTCACTTGCTAACACTCTCTAAACAACTGTAGCACATACATTAGGACATAGATCTATAGATCTTTTTCCCAGACAAGTGGCAGTGAACCCTTCTCAATTCATTTGTGTTAGGATATGGTACACCGATAGCAATTAAGCCAGCTGATAAGTTGAGAGAGGAAGGGTTATGCTACAGTTAATGGAAATAATAAAAACGATGAATAGATTATTTACCATCCTCCTTTTAGCCAATTCCTACCAGTTCAGCAATAGTAAAGTTGAGACTCTTATGCTCAAACGTACATTCATACAATCTCAGAAGTCTCAGAAAGGGCCCCAATTTCTTTCATCTTAACATCTTAGTTCGTAGTAGGGCATCCTGTCTACCCTACTACTCATTTAATTACCAAGATGAATGTATCCTACTGATTAATAGGCAACAGAGTGGCCCTCATGTCAGACAACATCTTGTTTTTGCTTTATGATGTCAGCTTGCTAGGCAACAGAGTGGCCCTCAGGTCAGACAACATTCTTGCTTTAGCTTTATGACGTCAGAGCACCAGTGGACCAATTGTCCTTGTGGAAGCTGACCACACAGGAGGATGAGATTTCAGAAGGTATGCAGTAGGTTACTATCTGTGTTTGTAAGGCAAGTAGGAGGGGGAATGGTAAAGGACTATGAACCACTCAAAGCATAGGGGCCTTTTTGAAAGTGGATGGGGATACAAAAATACAGATTATCCTTATACCAATCCATCTTGAGTATCAGAGTCCAACATACAAAGTGCAGGGGAAGACGTTAAATGAGCTTCCTTCTGTGAGAAGGAAACACTATCGTTCTCAAGTGAGATAGTGCATTTCAAACTCAAAGGCAGCAAATTCCTCAAGTGGAACATTGCTAGCACTAGGATCTAAAGCAGGCTTTAGTAGTGTTGAAGGCAGTCAGTTTTTGTTAGCTATCATGACCAACACAATGTGATCCATATTACTTCTATATTGAAAGAAAATATATTCAGGCACATGCTCCCACTAGAAGGTAATGAGGAAATTCAAAAGCTGTGAACGTCTTTTTAATGCCTAAAGGAATGATTGTGAGTTTTACTTACCATATAAATTGGTCAAATGATGCCGTATGCCGGAAGATTTGCTTTTTTTTTTTTCCTTTAGTCTCGGCAAGGCAGAGAAATTCTGTGGTGAAACGCTGCCACTGCTGGCCATTCAGTATAATCTGCAGATGGAAAAGTCCACTGTTAGCACAATTTTTACAAACGGTAAACAGATCAATACTATGGAGTCTATATTATTGTGAAAATCAACAGCTCATTAGAAAATCAAATCCCAATTTGTAATTTTAACCTCCCATACTTCTTTGAATCCCACGCCTCACTTGCTAACACTCTCTAAACAACTGTAGCACATACATTAGGACATAGATCTATAGATCTTTTTCCCAGACAAGTGGCAGTGAACCCTTCTCAATTCATTTGTGTTAGGATATGGTACACCGATAGCAATTAAGCCAGCTGATAAGTTGAGAGGTGAAGGGTTATGCTACAGTTAATGGAAATAATAAAAACGATGAATAGATTATTTACCATCCTCCTTTTAGCCAATTCCTACCAGTTCAGCAATAGTAAAGTTGAGACTCTTATGCTCAAACGTACGTTCATACAAATTCAGAAGTCTCAGAGAGTGCCCCAATTTCTTTCATCTTAACATCTTAGTTTGTAGTAGGGCATCCTGTCTACCCTACTACTCATTTAATTACCAAGATGAATGTATCCTACTGATTAATAGGCAACAGAGTGGCCCTCATGTCAGACAACATCTTGTTTTTGCTTTATGATGTCAGCTTGCTAGGCAACAGAGTGGCCCTCAGGTCAGACAACATTCTTGCTTTAGCTTTATGACGTCAGAGCACCAGTGGACCAATTGTCCTTGTGGAAGCTGACCACACAGGAGGATGAGATTTCAGAAGGTATGCAGTAGGTTACTATCTGTGTTTGTAAGGCAAGTAGAAGGGGGAATGGTAAAGGACTATGAACCACTCAAAGCATAGGGGCCTTTTTGAAAGTGGATGGGGATACAAAAATAGAGATTATCCTTAATACCAATCCATCTTGAGTATCAGAGTCCAACATACAAAGTGCAGGGGAAGACGTTAAATGAGCTTCCTTCTGTGAGAAGGAAACACTATCGTTCTCAAGTGAGATAGTGCATTTCAAACTCAAAGGCAGCAAATTCCTCAAGTGGAACATTGCTAGCACTAGGATCTAAAGCAGGCTTTAGTAGTGTTGAAGGCAGTCAGTTTTTGTTAGCTATCATGACCAACACAATGTGATCCATATTACTTCTATATTGAAAGAAAATATATTCAGGCACAGGCTCCCACTAGAAGGTAATGAGGAAATTCAAAAGCTGTGAACGTCTTTTTAATGCCTAAAGGAATGATTGTGAGTTTTACTTACCATATAGATTGGTCAAATTATGCCGTATGCCGGAAGATTTGCTTTTTTTTTTTTTTCTTCAGTCTCGGCAAGGCAGAGAAATTCTGTGGTGAAACGCTGCCACTGCTGGCCATTCAGTATAATCTGCAGATGGAAAAGTCCACTGTTAGCACAATTTTTACAAACGGTAAACAGATCAATACTATGGAGTCTATATTATTGTGAAAATCAACAGCTCATTAGAAAATCAAATCCCAATTTGTAATTTTAACCTCCCATACTTCTTTGAATCCCACGCCTCACTTGCTAACACTCTCTAAACAACTGTAGCACATACATTAGGACATAGATCTATAGATCTTTTTCCCAGACAAGTGGCAGTGAACCCTTCTCAATTCATTTGTGTTAGGATATGGTACACCGATAGCAATTAAGCCAGCTGATAAGTTGAGAGGTGAAGGGTTATGCTACAGTTAATGGAAATAATAAAAACGATGAATAGATTATTTACCATCCTCCTTTTAGCCAATTCCTACCAGTTCAGCAATAGTAAAGTTGAGACTCTTATGCTCAAACGTACGTTCATACAAATTCAGAAGTCTCAGAGAGTGCCCCAATTTCTTTCATCTTAACATCTTAGTTTGTAGTAGGGCATCCTGTCTACCCTACTACTCATTTAATTACCAAGATGAATGTATCCTACTGATTAATAGGCAACAGAGTGGCCCTCATGTCAGACAACATCTTGTTTTTGCTTTATGATGTCAGCTTGCTAGGCAACAGAGTGGCCCTCAGGTCAGACAACATTCTTGCTGTAGCTTTATGACGTCAGAGCACCGGTGGACCAATTGTCCTTGTGGAAGCTGACCACACAGGAGGATGAGATTTCAGAAGGTATGCAGTAGGTTACTATCTGTGTTTGTAAGGCAAGTAGAAGGGGGAATGGTAAAGGACTATGAACCACTCAAAGCATAGGGGCCTTTTTGAAAGTGGATGGGGATACAAAAATAGAGATTATCCTTAATACCAATCCATCTTGAGTATCAGAGTCCAACATACAAAGTGCAGGGGAAGACGTTAAATGAGCTTCCTTCTGTGAGAAGGAAACACTATCGTTCTCAAGTGAGATAGTGCATTTCAAACTCAAAGGCAGCAAATTCCTCAAGTGGAACATTGCTAGCACTAGGATCTAAAGCAGGCTTTAGTAGTGTTGAAGGCAGTCAGTTTTTGTTAGCTATCATGACCAACACAATGTGATCCATATTACTTCTATATTGAAAGAAAATATATTCAGGCACAGGCTCCCACTAGAAGGTAATGAGGAAATTCAAAAGCTGTGAACGTCTTTTTAATGCCTAAAGGAATGATTGTGAGTTTTACTTACCATATAGATTGGTCAAATTATGCCGTATGCCGGAAGATTTGCTTTTTTTTTTTTTTCTTCAGTCTCGGCAAGGCAGAGAAATTCTGTGGTGAAACGCTGCCACTGCTGGCCATTCAGTATAATCTGCAGATGGAAAAGTCCACTGTTAGCACAATTTTTACAAACGGTAAACAGATCAATACTATGGAGTCTATATTATTGTGAAAATCAACAGCTCATTAGAAAATCAAATCCCAATTTGTAATTTTAACCTCCCATACTTCTTTGAATCCCACGCCTCACTTGCTAACACTCTCTAAACAACTGTAGCACATACATTAGGACATAGATCTATAGATCTTTTTCCCAGACAAGTGGCAGTGAACCCTTCTCAATTCATTTGTGTTAGGATATGGTACACCGATAGCAATTAAGCCAGCTGATAAGTTGAGAGGTGAAGGGTTATGCTACAGTTAATGGAAATAATAAAAACGATGAATAGATTATTTACCATCCTCCTTTTAGCCAATTCCTACCAGTTCAGCAATAGTAAAGTTGAGACTCTTATGCTCAAACGTACGTTCATACAAATTCAGAAGTCTCAGAGAGTGCCCCAATTTCTTTCATCTTAACATCTTAGTTTGTAGTAGGGCATCCTGTCTACCCTACTACTCATTTAATTACCAAGATGAATGTATCCTACTGATTAATAGGCAACAGAGTGGCCCTCATGTCAGACAACATCTTGTTTTTGCTTTATGATGTCAGCTTGCTAGGCAACAGAGTGGCCCTCAGGTCAGACAACATTCTTGCTGTAGCTTTATGACGTCAGAGCACCGGTGGACCAATTGTCCTTGTGGAAGCTGACCACACAGGAGGATGAGATTTCAGAAGGTATGCAGTAGGTTACTATCTGTGTTTGTAAGGCAAGTAGAAGGGGGAATGGTAAAGGACTATGAACCACTCAAAGCATAGGGGCCTTTTTGAAAGTGGATGGGGATACAAAAATAGAGATTATCCTTAATACCAATCCATCTTGAGTATCAGAGTCCAACATACAAAGTGCAGGGGAAGACGTTAAATGAGCTTCCTTCTGTGAGAAGGAAACACTATCGTTCTCAAGTGAGATAGTGCATTTCAAACTCAAAGGCAGCAAATTCCTCAAGTGGAACATTGCTAGCACTAGGATCTAAAGCAGGCTTTAGTAGTGTTGAAGGCAGTCAGTTTTTGTTAGCTATCATGACCAACACAATGTGATCCATATTACTTCTATATTGAAAGAAAATATATTCAGGCACAGGCTCCCACTAGAAGGTAATGAGGAAATTCAAAAGCTGTGAACGTCTTTTTAATGCCTAAAGGAATGATTGTGAGTTTTACTTACCATATAGATTGGTCAAATGATGCCGTATGCCGGAAGATTTGCTTTTTTTTTTTTCTTCAGTCTCGGCAAGGCAGAGAAATTCTGTGGTGAAACGCTGCCACTGCTGGCCATTCAGTATAATCTGCAGATGGAAAAGTCCACTGTTAGCACAATTTTTACAAACGGTAAACAGATCAATACTATGGAGTCTATATTATTGTGAAAATCAACAGCTCATTAGAAAATCAAATCCCAATTTGTAATTTTAACCTCCCATACTTCTTTGAATCCCACGCCTCACTTGCTAACACTCTCTAAACAACTGTAGCACATACATTAGGACATAGATCTATAGATCTTTTTCCCAGACAAGTGGCAGTGAACCCTTCTCAATTCATTTGTGTTAGGATATGGTACACCGATAGCAATTAAGCCAGCTGATAAGTTGAGAGGTGAAGGGTTATGCTACAGTTAATGGAAATAATAAAAACGATGAATAGATTATTTACCATCCTCCTTTTAGCCAATTCCTACCAGTTCAGCAATAGTAAAGTTGAGACTCTTATGCTCAAACGTACGTTCATACAAATTCAGAAGTCTCAGAGAGTGCCCCAATTTCTTTCATCTTAACATCTTAGTTTGTAGTAGGGCATCCTGTCTACCCTACTACTCATTTAATTACCAAGATGAATGTATCCTACTGATTAATAGGCAACAGAGTGGCCCTCATGTCAGACAACATCTTGTTTTTGCTTTATGATATCAGCTTGCTAGGCAACAGAGTGGCCCTCAGGTCAGACAACATTCTTGCTTTAGCTTTATGACGTCAGAGCACCAGTGGACCAATTGTCCTTGTGGAAGCTGACCACACAGGAGGATGAGATTTCAGAAGGTATGCAGTAGGTTACTATCTGTGTTTGTAAGGCAAGTAGGAGGGGGAATGGTAAAGGACTATGAACCACTCAAAGCATAGGGGCCTTTTTGAAAGTGGATGGGGATACAAAAATAGAGATTATCCTTAATACCAATCCATCTTGAGTATCAGAGTCCAACATACAAAGTGCAGGGGAAGACGTTAAATGAGCTTCCTTCTGTGAGAAGGAAACACTATCGTTCTCAAGTGAGATAGTGCATTTCAAACTCAAAGGCAGCAAATTCCTCAAGTGGAACATTGCTAGCACTAGGATCTAAAGCAGGCTTTAGTAGTGTTGAAGGCAGTCAGTTTTTGTTAGCTATCATGACCAACACAATGTGATCCATATTACTTCTATATTGAAAGAAAATATATTCAGGCACATGCTCCCACTAGAAGGTAATGAGGAAATTCAAAAGCTGTGAACGTCTTTTTAATGCCTAAAGGAATGATTGTGAGTTTTACTTACCATATAAATTGGTCAAATGATGCCGTATGCCGGAAGATTTGCTTTTTTTTTTTCTTCAGTCTCGGCAAGGCAGAGAAATTCTGTGGTGAAACGCTGCCACTGCTGGCCATTCAGTATAATCTGCAGATGGAAAAGTCCACTGTTAGCACAATTTTTACAAACGGTAAACAGATCAATACTATGGAGTCTATATTATTGTGAAAATCAACAGCTCATTAAAAAATCAAATCCCAATTTGTAATTTTAACCTCCCATACTTCTTTGAATCCCACGCCTCACTTGCTAACACTCTCTAAACAACTGTAGCACATACATTAGGACATAGATCTATAGATCTTTTTCCCAGACAAGTGGCAGTGAACCCTTCTCAATTCATTTGTGTTAGGATATGGTACACCGATAGCAATTAAGCCAGCTGATAAGTTGAGAGGTGAAGGGTTATGCTACAGTTAATGGAAATAATAAAAACGATGAATAGATTATTTACCATCCTCCTTTTAGCCAATTCCTACCAGTTCAGCAATAGTAAAGTTGAGACTCTTATGCTCAAACGTACGTTCATACAAATTCAGAAGTCTCAGAGAGTGCCCCAATTTCTTTCATCTTAACATCTTAGTTTGTAGTAGGGCATCCTGTCTACCCTACTACTCATTTAATTACCAAGATGAATGTATCCTACTGATTAATAGGCAACAGAGTGGCCCTCATGTCAGACAACATCTTGTTTTTGCTTTATGATGTCAGCTTGCTAGGCAACAGAGTGGCCCTCAGGTCAGACAACATTCTTGCCTTAGCTTTATGACGTCAGAGCACCAGTGGACCAATTGTCCTTGTGGAAGCTGACCACACAGGAGGATGAGATTTCAGAAGGTATGCAGTAGGTTACTATCTGTGTTTGTAAGGCAAGTAGGAGGGGGAATGGTAAAGGACTATGAACCACTCAAAGCATAGGGGCCTTTTTGAAAGTGGATGGGGATACAAAAATAGAGATTATCCTTAATACCAATCCATCTTGAGTATCAGAGTCCAACATACAAAGTGCAGGGGAAGACGTTAAATGAGCTTCCTTCTGTGAGAAGGAAACACTATCGTTCTCAAGTGAGATAGTGCATTTCAAACTCAAAGGCAGCAAATTCCTCAAGTGGAACATTGCTAGCACTAGGATCTAAAGCAGGCTTTAGTAGTGTTAAAGGCAGTCAGTTTTTGTTAGCTATCATGACCAACACAATGTGATCCATATTACTTCTATATTGAAAGAAAATATATTCAGGCACAGGCTCCCACTAGAAGGTAATGAGGAAATTCAAAAGCTGTGAACGTCTTTTTAATGCCTAAAGGAATGATAGTGAGTTTTACTTACCATATAAATTGGTCAAATGATGCCATATGCCGGAAGATTTGCTTTTTTTTTTTTCTTCAGTCTCGGCAAGGCAGAGAAATTCTGTGGTGAAACGCTGCCACTGCTGGCCATTCAGTATAATCTGCAGATGGAAAAGTCCACTGTTAGCACAATTTTTACAAACGGTAAACAGATCAATACTATGGAGTCTATATTATTGTGAAAATCAACAGCTCATTAGAAAATCAAATCCCAATTTGTAATTTTAACCTCCCATACTTCTTTGAATCCCACGCCTCACTTGCTAACACTCTCTAAACAACTGTAGCACATACATTAGGACATAGATCTATAGATCTTTTTCCCAGACAAGTGGCAGTGAACCCTTCTCAATTCATTTGTGTTAGGATATGGTACACCGATAGCAATTACGCCAGCTGATAAGTTAAAAGAGGAAGGGTTATGCTACAGTTAATGGAAATAATAAAAACGAGGAATAGAGTATTTACCATCCTCATTTTAGCCAATTCCTACCAGTTCAGCAATAGTAAAGTTGAGACTCTTATGCTCAAACGTACGTTCATACAAATTCAGAAGTCTCAGAGAGTGCCCCAATTTCTTTCATCTTAACATCCTAGTTTGTAGTAGGGCATCCTGTCTACCCTACTACTCATTTAATTACCAAGATGAATGTATCCTACTGATTAATAGGCAACAGAGTGGCCCTCATGTCAGACATCTTGTTTTTGCTTTATGATGTCAGCTTGCTAGGCAACAGAGTGGCCCTCAGGTCAGACAACATTCTTGCTTTAGCTTTATGACGTCAGAGCACCAGTGGACCAATTGTCCTTGTGGAAGCTGACCACACAGGAGGATGAGATTTCAGAAGGTATGCAGTAGGTTACTATCTGTGTTTGTAAGGCAAGTAGGAGGGGGAATGGTAAAGGACTATGAACCACTCAAAGCATAGGGGCCTTTTTGAAAGTGGATGGGGATACAAAAATAGAGATTATCCTTATACCAATCCATCTTGAGTATCAGAGTCCAACATACAAAGTGCAGGGGAAGACGTTAAATGAGCTTCCTTCTGTGAGAAGGAAACACTATCGTTCTCAAGTGAGATAGTGCATTTCAAACTCAAAGGCAGCAAATTCCTCAAGTGGAACATTGCTAGCACTAGGATCTAAAGCAGGCTTTAGTAGTGTTGAAGGCAGTCAGTTTTTGTTAGCTATCATGACCAACACAATGTGATCCATATTACTTCTATATTGAAAGAAAATATATTCAGGCACATGCTCCCACTAGAAGGTAATGAGGAAATTCAAAAGCTGTGAACGTCTTTTTAATGCCTAAAGGAATGATTGTGAGTTTTACTTACCATATAAATTGGTCAAATGATGCCGTATGCCGGAAGATTTGCTTTTTTTTTTTCTTCAGTCTCGGCAAGGCAGAGAAATTCTGTGGTGAAACGCTGCCACTGCTGGCCATTCAGTATAATCTGCAGATGGAAAAGTCCACTGTTAGCACAATTTTTACAAACGGTAAACAGATCAATACTATGGAGTCTATATTATTGTGAAAATCAACAGCTCATTAAAAAATCAAATCCCAATTTGTAATTTTAACCTCCCATACTTCTTTGAATCCCACGCCTCACTTGCTAACACTCTCTAAACAACTGTAGCACATACATTAGGACATAGATCTATAGATCTTTTTCCCAGACAAGTGGCAGTGAACCCTTCTCAATTCATTTGTGTTAGGATATGGTACACCGATAGCAATTAAGCCAGCTGATAAGTTGAGAGGTGAAGGGTTATGCTACAGTTAATGGAAATAATAAAAACGATGAATAGATTATTTACCATCCTCCTTTTAGCCAATTCCTACCAGTTCAGCAATAGTAAAGTTGAGACTCTTATGCTCAAACGTACGTTCATACAAATTCAGAAGTCTCAGAGAGTGCCCCAATTTCTTTCATCTTAACATCTTAGTTTGTAGTAGGGCATCCTGTCTACCCTACTACTCATTTAATTACCAAGATGAATGTATCCTACTGATTAATAGGCAACAGAGTGGCCCTCATGTCAGACAACATCTTGTTTTTGCTTTATGATGTCAGCTTGCTAGGCAACAGAGTGGCCCTCAGGTCAGACAACATTCTTGCCTTAGCTTTATGACGTCAGAGCACCAGTGGACCAATTGTCCTTGTGGAAGCTGACCACACAGGAGGATGAGATTTCAGAAGGTATGCAGTAGGTTACTATCTGTGTTTGTAAGGCAAGTAGGAGGGGGAATGGTAAAGGACTATGAACCACTCAAAGCATAGGGGCCTTTTTGAAAGTGGATGGGGATACAAAAATAGAGATTATCCTTAATACCAATCCATCTTGAGTATCAGAGTCCAACATACAAAGTGCAGGGGAAGACGTTAAATGAGCTTCCTTCTGTGAGAAGGAAACACTATCGTTCTCAAGTGAGATAGTGCATTTCAAACTCAAAGGCAGCAAATTCCTCAAGTGGAACATTGCTAGCACTAGGATCTAAAGCAGGCTTTAGTAGTGTTAAAGGCAGTCAGTTTTTGTTAGCTATCATGACCAACACAATGTGATCCATATTACTTCTATATTGAAAGAAAATATATTCAGGCACAGGCTCCCACTAGAAGGTAATGAGGAAATTCAAAAGCTGTGAACGTCTTTTTAATGCCTAAAGGAATGATAGTGAGTTTTACTTACCATATAAATTGGTCAAATGATGCCATATGCCGGAAGATTTGCTTTTTTTTTTTTCTTCAGTCTCGGCAAGGCAGAGAAATTCTGTGGTGAAACGCTGCCACTGCTGGCCATTCAGTATAATCTGCAGATGGAAAAGTCCACTGTTAGCACAATTTTTACAAACGGTAAACAGATCAATACTATGGAGTCTATATTATTGTGAAAATCAACAGCTCATTAGAAAATCAAATCCCAATTTGTAATTTTAACCTCCCATACTTCTTTGAATCCCACGCCTCACTTGCTAACACTCTCTAAACAACTGTAGCACATACATTAGGACATAGATCTATAGATCTTTTTCCCAGACAAGTGGCAGTGAACCCTTCTCAATTCATTTGTGTTAGGATATGGTACACCGATAGCAATTACGCCAGCTGATAAGTTAAAAGAGGAAGGGTTATGCTACAGTTAATGGAAATAATAAAAACGAGGAATAGAGTATTTACCATCCTCATTTTAGCCAATTCCTACCAGTTCAGCAATAGTAAAGTTGAGACTCTTATGCTCAAACGTACGTTCATACAAATTCAGAAGTCTCAGAGAGTGCCCCAATTTCTTTCATCTTAACATCCTAGTTTGTAGTAGGGCATCCTGTCTACCCTACTACTCATTTAATTACCAAGATGAATGTATCCTACTGATTAATAGGCAACAGAGTGGCCCTCATGTCAGACATCTTGTTTTTGCTTTATGATGTCAGCTTGCTAGGCAACAGAGTGGCCCTCAGGTCAGACAACATTCTTGCTTTAGCTTTATGACGTCAGAGCACCAGTGGACCAATTGTCCTTGTGGAAGCTGACCACACAGGAGGATGAGATTTCAGAAGGTATGCAGTAGGTTACTATCTGTGTTTGTAAGGCAAGTAGGAGGGGGAATGGTAAAGGACTATGAACCACTCAAAGCATAGGGGCCTTTTTGAAAGTGGATGGGGATACAAAAATAGAGATTATCCTTATACCAATCCATCTTGAGTATCAGAGTCCAACATACAAAGTGCAGGGGAAGACGTTAAATGAGCTTCCTTCTGTGAGAAGGAAACACTATCGTTCTCAAGTGAGATAGTGCATTTCAAACTCAAAGGCAGCAAATTCCTCAAGTGGAACATTGCTAGCACTAGGATCTAAAGCAGGCTTTAGTAGTGTTGAAGGCAGTCAGTTTTTGTTAGCTATCATGACCAACACAATGTGATCCATATTACTTCTATATTGAAAGAAAATATATTCAGGCACATGCTCCCACTAGAAGGTAATGAGGAAATTCAAAAGCTGTGAACGTCTTTTTAATGCCTAAAGGAATGATTGTGAGTTTTACTTACCATATAAATTGGTCAAATGATGCCGTATGCCGGAAGATTTGCTTTTTTTTTTTCTTCAGTCTCGGCAAGGCAGAGAAATTCTGTGGTGAAACGCTGCCACTGCTGGCCATTCAGTATAATCTGCAGATGGAAAAGTCCACTGTTAGCACAATTTTTACAAACGGTAAACAGATCAATACTATGGAGTCTATATTATTGTGAAAATCAACAGCTCATTAAAAAATCAAATCCCAATTTGTAATTTTAACCTCCCATACTTCTTTGAATCCCACGCCTCACTTGCTAACACTCTCTAAACAACTGTAGCACATACATTAGGACATAGATCTATAGATCTTTTTCCCAGACAAGTGGCAGTGAACCCTTCTCAATTCATTTGTGTTAGGATATGGTACACCGATAGCAATTAAGCCAGCTGATAAGTTGAGAGAGGAAGGGTTATGCTACAGTTAATGGAAATAATAAAAACGATGAATAGATTATTTACCATCCTCATTTTAGCCAATTCCTACCAGTTCAGCAATAGTAAAGTTGAGACTCTTATGCTCAAACGTACGTTCATACAATCTCAGAAGTCTCAGAAAGGGCCCCAATTTCTTTCATCTTAACATCTTAGTTCGTAGTAGGGCATCCTGTCTACCCTACTACTCATTTAATTACCAAGATGAATGTATCCTACTGATTAATAGGCAACAGAGTGGCCCTCATGTCAGACAACATCTTGTTTTTGCTTTATGATGTCAGCTTGCTAGGCAACAGAGTGGCCCTCAGGTCAGACAACATTCTTGCTTTAGCTTTATGACGTCAGAGCACCAGTGGACCAATTGTCCTTGTGGAAGCTGACCACACAGGAGGATGAGATTTCAGAAGGTATGCAGTAGGTTACTATCTGTGTTTGTAAGGCAAGTAGGAGGGGGAATGGTAAAGGACTATGAACCACTCAAAGCATAGGGGCCTTTTTGAAAGTGGATGGGGATACAAAAATAGAGATTATCCTTATACCAATCCATCTTGAGTATCAGAGTCCAACATACAAAGTGCAGGGGAAGACGTTAAATGAGCTTCCTTCTGTGAGAAGGAAACACTATCGTTCTCAAGTGAGATAGTGCATTTCAAACTCAAAGGCAGCAAATTCCTCAAGTGGAACATTGCTAGCACTAGGATCTAAAGCAGGCTTTAGTAGTGTTGAAGGCAGTCAGTTTTTGTTAGCTATCATGACCAACACAATGTGATCCATATTACTTCTATATTGAAAGAAAATATATTCAGGCACAGGCTCCCACTAGAAGGTAATGAGGAAATTCAAAAGCTGTGAACGTCTTTTTAATGCCTAAAGGAATGATTGTGAGTTTTACTTACCATATAGATTGGTCAAATGATGCCGTATGCCGGAAGATTTGCTTTTTTTTTTTTTCTTCAGTCTCGGCAAGGCAGAGAAATTCTGTGGTGAAACGCTGCCACTGCTGGCCATTCAGTATAATCTGCAGATGGAAAAGTCCACTGTTAGCATAATTTTTACAAAGGGTAAACAGATCAATACCATGGAGTCTATATTATTGTGAAAATCAACAGCTCATTAGAAAATCAAATCCCAATTTGTAATTTTAACCTCCCATACTTCTTTGAATCCCACGCCTCACTTGCTAACACTCTCTAAACAACTGTAGCACATACATTAGGACATAGATCTATAGATCTTTTTCCCAGACAAGTGGCAGTGAACCCTTCTCAATTCATTTGTGTTAGGATATGGTACACCGATAGCAATTAAGCCAGCTGATAAGTTGAGAGGTGAAGGGTTATGCTACAGTTAATGGAAATAATAAAAACGATGAATAGATTATTTACCATCCTCCTTTTAGCCAATTCCTACCAGTTCAGCAATAGTAAAGTTGAGACTCTTATGCTCAAACGTACGTTCATACAAATTCAGAAGTCTCAGAGAGTGCCCCAATTTCTTTCATCTTAACATCTTAGTTTGTAGTAGGGCATCCTGTCTACCCTACTACTCATTTAATTACCAAGATGAATGTATCCTACTGATTAATAGGCAACAGAGTGGCCCTCATGTCAGACAACATCTTGTTTTTGCTTTATGATGTCAGCTTGCTAGGCAACAGAGTGGCCCTCAGGTCAGACAACATTCTTGCTTTAGCTTTATGACGTCAGAGCACCAGTGGACCAATTGTCCTTGTGGAAGCTGACCACACAGGAGGATGAGATTTCAGAAGGTATGCAGTAGGTTACTATCTGTGTTTGTAAGGCAAGTAGGAGGGGGAATGGTAAAGGACTATGAACCACTCAAAGCATAGGGGCCTTTTTGAAAGTGGATGGGGATACAAAAATAGAGATTATCCTTAATACCAATCCATCTTGAGTATCAGAGTCCAACATACAAAGTGCAGGGGAAGACGTTAAATGAGCTTCCTTCTGTGAGAAGGAAACACTATCGTTCTCAAGTGAGATAGTGCATTTCAAACTCAAAGGCAGCAAATTCCTCAAGTGGAACATTGCTAGCACTAGGATCTAAAGCAGGCTTTAGTAGTGTTAAAGGCAGTCAGTTTTTGTTAGCTATCATGACCAACACAATGTGATCCATATTACTTCTATATTGAAAGAAAATATATTCAGGCACAGGCTCCCACTAGAAGGTAATGAGGAAATTCAAAAGCTGTGAACGTCTTTTTAATGCCTAAAGGAATGATAGTGAGTTTTACTTACCATATAAATTGGTCAAATGATGCCATATGCCGGAAGATTTGCTTTTTTTTTTTTCTTCAGTCTCGGCAAGGCAGAGAAATTCTGTGGTGAAACGCTGCCACTGCTGGCCATTCAGTATAATCTGCAGATGGAAAAGTCCACTGTTAGCATAATTTTTACAAAGGGTAAACAGATCAATACCATGGAGTCTATATTATTGTGAAAATCAACAGCTCATTAGAAAATCAAATCCCAATTTGTAATTTTAACCTCCCATACTTCTTTGAATCCCACGCCTCACTTGCTAACACTCTCTAAACAACTGTAGCACATACATTAGGACATAGATCTATAGATCTTTTTCCCAGACAAGTGGCAGTGAACCCTTCTCAATTCATTTGTGTTAGGATATGGTACACCGATAGCAATTACGCCAGCTGATAAGTTGAGAGAGGAAGGGTTATGCTACAGTTAATGGAAATAATAAAAACGAGGAATAGATTATTTACCATCCTCATTTTAGCCAATTCCTACCAGTTCAGCAATAGTAAAGTTGAGACTCTTATGCTCAAACGTACGTTCATACAATCTCAGAAGTCTCAGAAAGGGCCCCAATTTCTTTCATCTTAACATCTTAGTTCGTAGTAGGGCATCCTGTCTACCCTACTACTCATTTAATTACCAAGATGAATGTATCATACTGATTAATAGGCAACAGAGTGGCCCTCATGTCAGACAACATCTTGTTTTTGCTTTATGATGTCAGCTTGCTAGGCAACAGAGTGGCCCTCAGCTCAGACAACATTCTTGCTTTAGCTTTATGACGTCAGAGCACCAGTGGACCAATTGTCCTTGTGGAAGCTGACCACACAGGAGGATGAGATTTCAGAAGGTATGCAGTAGGTTACTATCTGTGTTTGTAAGGCAAGTAGGAGGGGGAATGGTAAAGGACTATGAACCACTCAAAGCATAGGGGCCTTTTTGAAAGTAGATGGGGATACAAAAATAGAGATTATCCTTAATACCAATCCATCTTGAGTATCAGAGTCCAACATACAAAGTGCAGGGGAAGACGTTAAATGAGCTTCCTTCTGTGAGAAGGAAACACTATCGTTCTCAAGTGAGATAGTGCATTTCAAACTCAAAGGCAGCAAATTCCTCAAGTGGAACATTGCTAGCACTAGGATCTAAAGCAGGCTTTAGTAGTGTTAAAGGCAGTCAGTTTTTGTTAGCTATCATGACCAACACAATGTGATCAATATTACTTCTATATTGAAAGAAAATATATTCAGGCACAGGCTCCCACTAGAAGGTAATGAGGAAATTCAAAAGCTGTGAACGTCTTTTTAATGCCTAAAGGAATGATTGTGAGTTTTACTTACCATATAAATTGGTCAAATGATGCCGTATGCCGGAAGATTTGCTTTTTTTTTTTCTTCAGTCTCGGCAAGGCAGAGAAATTCTGTGGTGAAACGCTGCCACTGCTGGCCATTCAGTATAATCTGCAGATGGAAAAGTCCACTGTTAGCACAATTTTTACAAACGGTAAACAGATCAATACTATGGAGTCTATATTATTGTGAAAATCAACAGCTCATTAAAAAATCAAATCCCAATTTGTAATTTTAACCTCCCATACTTCTTTGAATCCCACGCCTCACTTGCTAACACTCTCTAAACAACTGTAGCACATACATTAGGACATAGATCTATAGATCTTTTTCCCAGACAAGTGGCAGTGAACCCTTCTCAATTCATTTGTGTTAGGATATGGTACACCGATAGCAATTAAGCCAGCTGATAAGTTGAGAGAGGAAGGGTTATGCTACAGTTAATGGAAATAATAAAAACGATGAATAGATTATTTACCATCCTCATTTTAGCCAATTCCTACCAGTTCAGCAATAGTAAAGTTGAGACTCTTATGCTCAAACGTACGTTCATACAATCTCAGAAGTCTCAGAAAGGGCCCCAATTTCTTTCATCTTAACATCTTAGTTCGTAGTAGGGCATCCTGTCTACCCTACTACTCATTTAATTACCAAGATGAATGTATCATACTGATTAATAGGCAACAGAGTGGCCCTCATGTCAGACAACATCTTGTTTTTGCTTTATGATGTCAGCTTGCTAGGCAACAGAGTGGCCCTCAGGTCAGACAACATTCTTGCTTTAGCTTTATGACGTCAGAGCACCAGTGGACCAATTGTCCTTGTGGAAGCTGACCACACAGGAGGATGAGATTTCAGAAGGTATGCAGTAGGTTACTATCTGTGTTTGTAAGGCAAGTAGGAGGGGGAATGGTAAAGGACTATGAACCACTCAAAGCATAGGGGCCTTTTTGAAAGTGGATGGGGATACAAAAATAGAGATTATCCTTATACCAATCCATCTTGAGTATCAGAGTCCAACATACAAAGTGCAGGGGAAGACGTTAAATGAGCTTCCTTCTGTGAGAAGGAAACACTATCGTTCTCAAGTGAGATAGTGCATTTCAAACTCAAAGGCAGCAAATTCCTCAAGTGGAACATTGCTAGCACTAGGATCTAAAGCAGGCTTTAGTAGTGTTGAAGGCAGTCAGTTTTTGTTAGCTATCATGACCAACACAATGTGATCCATATTACTTCTATATTGAAAGAAAATATATTCAGGCACATGCTCCCACTAGAAGGTAATGAGGAAATTCAAAAGCTGTGAATGTCTTTTTAATGCCTAAAGGAATGATTGTGAGTTTTACTTACCATATAAATTGGTCAAATGATGCCGTATGCCGGAAGACTTGCTTTTTTTTTTTTCTTCAGTCTCGGCAAGGCAGAGAAATTCTGTGGTGAACCGCTGCCACTGCTGGCCATTCAGTATAATCTGCAGATGGAAAAGTCCACTGTTAGCATAATTTTTACAAAGGGTAAACAGATCAATACCATGGAGTCTATATTATTGTGAAAATCAACAGCTCATTAGAAAATCAAATCCCAATTTGTAATTTTAACCTCCCATACTTCTTTGAATCCCACGCCTCACTTGCTAACACTCTCTAAACAACTGTAGCACATACATTAGGACATAGATCTATAGATCTTTTTCCCAGACAAGTGGCAGTGAACCCTTCTCAATTCATTTGTGTTAGGATATGGTACACCGATAGCAATTAAGCCAGCTGATAAGTTGAGAGGTGAAGGGTTATGCTACAGTTAATGGAAATAATAAAAACGATGAATAGATTATTTACCATCCTCCTTTTAGCCAATTCCTACCAGTTCAGCAATAGTAAAGTTGAGACTCTTATGCTCAAACGTACGTTCATACAAATTCAGAAGTCTCAGAGAGTGCCCCAATTTCTTTCATCTTAACATCTTAGTTTGTAGTAGGGCATCCTGTCTACCCTACTACTCATTTAATTACCAAGATGAATGTATCCTACTGATTAATAGGCAACAGAGTGGCCCTCATGTCAGACAACATCTTGTTTTTGCTTTATGATGTCAGCTTGCTAGGCAACAGAGTGGCCCTCAGGTCAGACAACATTCTTGCTTTAGCTTTATGACGTCAGAGCACCAGTGGACCAATTGTCCTTGTGGAAGCTGACCACACAGGAGGATGAGATTTCAGAAGGTATGCAGTAGGTTACTATCTGTGTTTGTAAGGCAAGTAGGAGGGGGAATGGTAAAGGACTATGAACCACTCAAAGCATAGGGGCCTTTTTGAAAGTGGATGGGGATACAAAAATAGAGATTATCCTTAATACCAATCCATCTTGAGTATCAGAGTCCAACATACAAAGTGCAGGGGAAGACGTTAAATGAGCTTCCTTCTGTGAGAAGGAAACACTATCGTTCTCAAGTGAGATAGTGCATTTCAAACTCAAAGGCAGCAAATTCCTCAAGTGGAACATTGCTAGCACTAGGATCTAAAGCAGGCTTTAGTAGTGTTAAAGGCAGTCAGTTTTTGTTAGCTATCATGACCAACACAATGTGATCCATATTACTTCTATATTGAAAGAAAATATATTCAGGCACAGGCTCCCACTAGAAGGTAATGAGGAAATTCAAAAGCTGTGAACGTCTTTTTAATGCCTAAAGGAATGATAGTGAGTTTTACTTACCATATAAATTGGTCAAATGATGCCATATGCCGGAAGATTTGCTTTTTTTTTTTTCTTCAGTCTCGGCAAGGCAGAGAAATTCTGTGGTGAAACGCTGCCACTGCTGGCCATTCAGTATAATCTGCAGATGGAAAAGTCCACTGTTAGCATAATTTTTACAAAGGGTAAACAGATCAATACCATGGAGTCTATATTATTGTGAAAATCAACAGCTCATTAGAAAATCAAATCCCAATTTGTAATTTTAACCTCCCATACTTCTTTGAATCCCACGCCTCACTTGCTAACACTCTCTAAACAACTGTAGCACATACATTAGGACATAGATCTATAGATCTTTTTCCCAGACAAGTGGCAGTGAACCCTTCTCAATTCATTTGTGTTAGGATATGGTACACCGATAGCAATTACGCCAGCTGATAAGTTGAGAGAGGAAGGGTTATGCTACAGTTAATGGAAATAATAAAAACGAGGAATAGATTATTTACCATCCTCATTTTAGCCAATTCCTACCAGTTCAGCAATAGTAAAGTTGAGACTCTTATGCTCAAACGTACGTTCATACAATCTCAGAAGTCTCAGAAAGGGCCCCAATTTCTTTCATCTTAACATCTTAGTTCGTAGTAGGGCATCCTGTCTACCCTACTACTCATTTAATTACCAAGATGAATGTATCATACTGATTAATAGGCAACAGAGTGGCCCTCATGTCAGACAACATCTTGTTTTTGCTTTATGATGTCAGCTTGCTAGGCAACAGAGTGGCCCTCAGCTCAGACAACATTCTTGCTTTAGCTTTATGACGTCAGAGCACCAGTGGACCAATTGTCCTTGTGGAAGCTGACCACACAGGAGGATGAGATTTCAGAAGGTATGCAGTAGGTTACTATCTGTGTTTGTAAGGCAAGTAGGAGGGGGAATGGTAAAGGACTATGAACCACTCAAAGCATAGGGGCCTTTTTGAAAGTAGATGGGGATACAAAAATAGAGATTATCCTTAATACCAATCCATCTTGAGTATCAGAGTCCAACATACAAAGTGCAGGGGAAGACGTTAAATGAGCTTCCTTCTGTGAGAAGGAAACACTATCGTTCTCAAGTGAGATAGTGCATTTCAAACTCAAAGGCAGCAAATTCCTCAAGTGGAACATTGCTAGCACTAGGATCTAAAGCAGGCTTTAGTAGTGTTAAAGGCAGTCAGTTTTTGTTAGCTATCATGACCAACACAATGTGATCAATATTACTTCTATATTGAAAGAAAATATATTCAGGCACAGGCTCCCACTAGAAGGTAATGAGGAAATTCAAAAGCTGTGAACGTCTTTTTAATGCCTAAAGGAATGATTGTGAGTTTTACTTACCATATAAATTGGTCAAATGATGCCGTATGCCGGAAGATTTGCTTTTTTTTTTTCTTCAGTCTCGGCAAGGCAGAGAAATTCTGTGGTGAAACGCTGCCACTGCTGGCCATTCAGTATAATCTGCAGATGGAAAAGTCCACTGTTAGCACAATTTTTACAAACGGTAAACAGATCAATACTATGGAGTCTATATTATTGTGAAAATCAACAGCTCATTAAAAAATCAAATCCCAATTTGTAATTTTAACCTCCCATACTTCTTTGAATCCCACGCCTCACTTGCTAACACTCTCTAAACAACTGTAGCACATACATTAGGACATAGATCTATAGATCTTTTTCCCAGACAAGTGGCAGTGAACCCTTCTCAATTCATTTGTGTTAGGATATGGTACACCGATAGCAATTAAGCCAGCTGATAAGTTGAGAGAGGAAGGGTTATGCTACAGTTAATGGAAATAATAAAAACGATGAATAGATTATTTACCATCCTCATTTTAGCCAATTCCTACCAGTTCAGCAATAGTAAAGTTGAGACTCTTATGCTCAAACGTACGTTCATACAATCTCAGAAGTCTCAGAAAGGGCCCCAATTTCTTTCATCTTAACATCTTAGTTCGTAGTAGGGCATCCTGTCTACCCTACTACTCATTTAATTACCAAGATGAATGTATCATACTGATTAATAGGCAACAGAGTGGCCCTCATGTCAGACAACATCTTGTTTTTGCTTTATGATGTCAGCTTGCTAGGCAACAGAGTGGCCCTCAGGTCAGACAACATTCTTGCTTTAGCTTTATGACGTCAGAGCACCAGTGGACCAATTGTCCTTGTGGAAGCTGACCACACAGGAGGATGAGATTTCAGAAGGTATGCAGTAGGTTACTATCTGTGTTTGTAAGGCAAGTAGGAGGGGGAATGGTAAAGGACTATGAACCACTCAAAGCATAGGGGCCTTTTTGAAAGTGGATGGGGATACAAAAATAGAGATTATCCTTATACCAATCCATCTTGAGTATCAGAGTCCAACATACAAAGTGCAGGGGAAGACGTTAAATGAGCTTCCTTCTGTGAGAAGGAAACACTATCGTTCTCAAGTGAGATAGTGCATTTCAAACTCAAAGGCAGCAAATTCCTCAAGTGGAACATTGCTAGCACTAGGATCTAAAGCAGGCTTTAGTAGTGTTGAAGGCAGTCAGTTTTTGTTAGCTATCATGACCAACACAATGTGATCCATATTACTTCTATATTGAAAGAAAATATATTCAGGCACATGCTCCCACTAGAAGGTAATGAGGAAATTCAAAAGCTGTGAATGTCTTTTTAATGCCTAAAGGAATGATTGTGAGTTTTACTTACCATATAAATTGGTCAAATGATGCCGTATGCCGGAAGACTTGCTTTTTTTTTTTTCTTCAGTCTCGGCAAGGCAGAGAAATTCTGTGGTGAACCGCTGCCACTGCTGGCCATTCAGTATAATCTGCAGATGGAAAAGTCCACTGTTAGCACAATTTTTACAAAGGGTAAACAGATCAATACCATGGAATCTATATTATTGTGAAAATCAACAGCTCATTAGAAAATCAAATCCCAATTTGTAATTTTAACCTCCCATACTTCTTTGAATCCCACGCCTCACTTGCTAACACTCTCTAAACAACTGTAGCACATACATTAGGACATAGATCTATAGATCTTTTTCCCAGACAAGTGGCAGTGAACCCTTCTCAATTCATTTGTGTTAGGATATGGTACACCGATAGCAATTACGCCAGCTGATAAGTTGAGAGAGGAAGGGTTATGCTACAGTTAATGGAAATAATAAAAACGAGGAATAGATTATTTACCATCCTCATTTTAGCCAATTCCTACCAGTTCAGCAATAGTAAAGTTGAGACTCTTATGCTCAAACGTACGTTCATACAAATTCAGAAGTCTCAGAGAGTGCCCCAATTTCTTTCATCTTAACATCCTAGTTTGTAGTAGGGCATCCTGTCTACCCTACTACTCATTTAATTACCAAGATGAATGTATCCTACTGATTAATAGGCAACAGAGTGGCCCTCATGTCAGACAACATCTTGTTTTTGCTTTATGATGTCAGCTTGCTAGGCAACAGAGTGGCCCTCAGGTCAGACAACATTCTTGCTTTAGCTTTATGACGTCAGAGCACTGGTGGACCAATTGTCCTTGTGGAAGCTGACCACACAGGAGGATGAGATTTCAGAAGGTATGCAGTAGGTTACTATCTGTGTTTGTAAGGCAAGTAGGAGGGGGAATGGTAAAGGACTATGAACCACTCAAAGCATAGGGGCCTTTTTGAAAGTGGATGGGGATACAAAAATAGAGATTATCCTTAATACCAATCCATCTTGAGTATCAGAGTCCAACATACAAAGTGCAGGGGAAGACGTTAAATGAGCTTCCTTCTGTGAGAAGGAAACACTATCGTTCTCAAGTGAGATAGTGCATTTCAAACTCAAAGGCAGCAAATTCCTCAAGTGGAACATTGCTAGCACTAGGATCTAAAGCAGGCTTTAGTAGTGTTGAAGGCAGTCAGTTTTTGTTAGCTATCATGACCAACACAATGTGATCCATATTACTTCTATATTGAAAGAAAATATATTCAGGCACAGGCTCCCACTAGAAGGTAATGAGGAAATTCAAAAGCTGTGAACGTCTTTTTAATGCCTAAAGGAATGATTGTGAGTTTTACTTACCATATAGATTGGTCAAATGATGCCATATGCCGGAAGATTTGCTTTTTTTTTTTTCTTCAGTCTCGGCAAGGCAGAGAAATTCTGTGGTGAAACGCTGCCACTGCTGGCCATTCAGTATAATCTGCAGATGGAAAAGTCCACTGTTAGCACAATTTTTACAAACGGTAAACAGATCAATACTATGGAGTCTATATTATTGTGAAAATCAACAGCTCATTAGAAAATCAAATCCCAATTTGTAATTTTAACCTCCCATACTTCTTTGAATCCCACGCCTCACTTGCTAACACTCTCTAAACAACTGTAGCACATACATTAGGACATAGATCTATAGATCTTTTTCCCAGACAAGTGGCAGTGAACCCTTCTCAATTCATTTGTGTTAGGATATGGTACACCGATAGCAATTACGCCAGCTGATAAGTTAAAAGAGGAAGGGTTATGCTACAGTTAATGGAAATAATAAAAACGAGGAATAGAGTATTTACCATCCTCATTTTAGCCAATTCCTACCAGTTCAGCAATAGTAAAGTTGAGACTCTTATGCTCAAACGTACGTTCATACAAATTCAGAAGTCTCAGAGAGTGCCCCAATTTCTTTCATCTTAACATCCTAGTTTGTAGTAGGGCATCCTGTCTACCCTACTACTCATTTAATTACCAAGATGAATGTATCCTACTGATTAATAGGCAACAGAGTGGCCCTCATGTCAGACATCTTGTTTTTGCTTTATGATGTCAGCTTGCTAGGCAACAAAGTGGCCCTCAGGTCAGACAACATTCTTGCTTTAGCTTTATGACGTCAGAGCACCAGTGGACCAATTGTCCTTGTGGAAGCTCACCACACAGGAGGATGAGATTTCAGAAGGTATGCAGTAGGTTACTATCTGTGTTTGTAAGGCAAGTAGGAGGGGGAATGGTAAAGGACTATGAACCACTCAAAGCATAGGGGCCTTTTTGAAAGTGGATGGGGATACAAAAATAGAGATTATCCTTATACCAATCCATCTTGAGTATCAGAGTCCAACATACAAAGTGCAGGGGAAGACGTTAAATGAGCTTCCTTCTGTGAGAAGGAAACACTATCGTTCTCAAGTGAGATAGTGCATTTCAAACTCAAAGGCGACAAATTCCTCAAGTGGAACATTGCTAGCACTAGGATCTAAAGCAGGCTTTAGTAGTGTTGAAGGCAGTCAGTTTTTGTTAGCTATCATGACCAACACAATGTGATCCATATTACTTCTATATTGAAAGAAAATATATTCAGGCACATGCTCCCACTAGAAGGTAATGAGGAAATTCAAAAGCTGTGAACGTCTTTTTAATGCCTAAAGGAATGATTGTGAGTTTTACTTACCATATAAATTGGTCGAATGATGCCGTATGCCGGAAGACTTGCTTTTTTTTTTTTCTTCATTCTCGGCAAGGCAGAGAAATTCTGTGGTGAACCGCTGCCACTGCTGGCCATTCAGTATAATCTGCAGATGGAAAAGTCCACTGTTAGCACAATTTTTACAAAGGGTAAACAGATCAATACCATGGAGTCTATATTATTGTGAAAATCAACAGCTCATTAGAAAATCAAATCCCAATTTGTAATTTTAACCTCCCATACTTCTTTGAATCCCACGCCTCACTTGCTAACACTCTCTAAACAACTGTAGCACATACATTAGGACATAGATCTATAGATCTTTTTCCCAGACAAGTGGCAGTGAACCCTTCTCAATTCATTTGTGTTAGGATATGGTACACCGATAGCAATTACGCCAGCTGATAAGTTGAGAGAGGAAGGGTTATGCTACAGTTAATGGAAATAATAAAAACGAGGAATAGATTATTTACCATCCTCATTTTAGCCAATTCCTACCAGTTCAGCAATAGTAAAGTTGAGACTCTTATGCTCAAACGTACGTTCATACAAATTCAGAAGTCTCAGAGAGTGCCCCAATTTCTTTCATCTTAACATCCTAGTTTGTAGTAGGGCATCCTGTCTACCCTACTACTCATTTAATTACCAAGATGAATGTATCCTACTGATTAATAGGCAACAGAGTGGCCCTCATGTCAGACAACATCTTGTTTTTGCTTTATGATGTCAGCTTGCTAGGCAACAGAGTGGCCCTCAGGTCAGACAACATTCTTGCTTTAGCTTTATGACGTCAGAGCACTGGTGGACCAATTGTCCTTGTGGAAGCTGACCACACAGGAGGATGAGATTTCAGAAGGTATGCAGTAGGTTACTATCTGTGTTTGTAAGGCAAGTAGGAGGGGGAATGGTAAAGGACTATGAACCACTCAAAGCATAGGGGCCTTTTTGAAAGTGGATGGGGATACAAAAATAGAGATTATCCTTAATACCAATCCATCTTGAGTATCAGAGTCCAACATACAAAGTGCAGGGGAAGACGTTAAATGAGCTTCCTTCTGTGAGAAGGAAACACTATCGTTCTCAAGTGAGATAGTGCATTTCAAACTCAAAGGCAGCAAATTCCTCAAGTGGAACATTGCTAGCACTAGGATCTAAAGCAGGCTTTAGTAGTGTTGAAGGCAGTCAGTTTTTGTTAGCTATCATGACCAACACAATGTGATCCATATTACTTCTATATTGAAAGAAAATATATTCAGGCACAGGCTCCCACTAGAAGGTAATGAGGAAATTCAAAAGCTGTGAACGTCTTTTTAATGCCTAAAGGAATGATTGTGAGTTTTACTTACCATATAGATTGGTCAAATGATGCCGTATGCCGGAAGATTTGCTTTTTTTTTTTTTCTTCAGTCTCGGCAAGGCAGAGAAATTCTGTGGTGAAACGCTGCCACTGCTGGCCATTCAGTATAATCTGCAGATGGAAAAGTCCACTGTTAGCATAATTTTTACAAAGGGTAAACAGATCAATACCATGGAGTCTATATTATTGTGAAAATCAACAGCTCATTAGAAAATCAAATCCCAATTTGTAATTTTAACCTCCCATACTTCTTTGAATCCCACGCCTCACTTGCTAACACTCTCTAAACAACTGTAGCACATACATTAGGACATAGATCTATAGATCTTTTTCCCAGACAAGTGGCAGTGAACCCTTCTCAATTCATTTGTGTTAGGATATGGTACACCGATAGCAATTAAGCCAGCTGATAAGTTGAGAGGTGAAGTGTTATGCTACAGTTAATGGAAATAATAAAAACGATGAATAGATTATTTACCATCCTCCTTTTAGCCAATTCCTACCAGTTCAGCAATAGTAAAGTTGAGACTCTTATGCTCAAACGTACGTTCATACAAATTCAGAAGTCTCAGAGAGTGCCCCAATTTCTTTCATCTTAACATCTTAGTTTGTAGTAGGGCATCCTGTCTACCCTACTACTCATTTAATTACCAAGATGAATGTATCCTACTGATTAATAGGCAACAGAGTGGCCCTCATGTCAGACAACATCTTGTTTTTGCTTTATGATGTCAGCTTGCTAGGCAACAGAGTGGCCCTCAGCTCAGACAACATTCTTGCTTTAGCTTTATGACGTCAGAGCACCAGTGGACCAATTGTCCTTGTGGAAGCTGACCACACAGGAGGATGAGATTTCAGAAGGTATGCAGTAGGTTACTATCTGTGTTTGTAAGGCAAGTAGGAGGGGGAATGGTAAAGGACTATGAACCACTCAAAGCATAGGGGCCTTTTTGAAAGTAGATGGGGATACAAAAATAGAGATTATCCTTAATACCAATCCATCTTGAGTATCAGAGTCCAACATACAAAGTGCAGGGGAAGACGTTAAATGAGCTTCCTTCTGTGAGAAGGAAACACTATCGTTCTCAAGTGAGATAGTGCATTTCAAACTCAAAGGCAGCAAATTCCTCAAGTGGAACATTGCTAGCACTAGGATCTAAAGCAGGCTTTAGTAGTGTTAAAGGCAGTCAGTTTTTGTTAGCTATCATGACCAACACAATGTGATCCATATTACTTCTATATTGAAAGAAAATATATTCAGGCACAGGCTCCCACTAGAAGGTAATGAGGAAATTCAAAAGCTGTGAACGTCTTTTTAATGCCTAAAGGAATGATTGTGAGTTTTACTTACCATATAAATTGGTCAAATGATGCCGTATGCCGGAAGATTTGCTTTTTTTTTTTCTTCAGTCTCGGCAAGGCAGAGAAATTCTGTGGTGAAACGCTGCCACTGCTGGCCATTCAGTATAATCTGCAGATGGAAAAGTCCACTGTTAGCACAATTTTTACAAACGGTAAACAGATCAATACTATGGAGTCTATATTATTGTGAAAATCAACAGCTCATTAAAAAATCAAATCCCAATTTGTAATTTTAACCTCCCATACTTCTTTGAATCCCACGCCTCACTTGCTAACACTCTCTAAACAACTGTAGCACATACATTAGGACATAGATCTATAGATCTTTTTCCCAGACAAGTGGCAGTGAACCCTTCTCAATTCATTTGTGTTAGGATATGGTACACCGATAGCAATTAAGCCAGCTGATAAGTTGAGAGAGGAAGGGTTATGCTACAGTTAATGGAAATAATAAAAACGATGAATAGATTATTTACCATCCTCATTTTAGCCAATTCCTACCAGTTCAGCAATAGTAAAGTTGAGACTCTTATGCTCAAACGTACGTTCATACAATCTCAGAAGTCTCAGAAAGGGCCCCAATTTCTTTCATCTTAACATCTTAGTTCGTAGTAGGGCATCCTGTCTACCCTACTACTCATTTAATTACCAAGATGAATGTATCATACTGATTAATAGGCAACAGAGTGGCCCTCATGTCAGACAACATCTTGTTTTTGCTTTATGATGTCAGCTTGCTAGGCAACAGAGTGGCCCTCAGGTCAGACAACATTCTTGCTTTAGCTTTATGACGTCAGAGCACCAGTGGACCAATTGTCCTTGTGGAAGCTGACCACACAGGAGGATGAGATTTCAGAAGGTATGCAGTAGGTTACTATCTGTGTTTGTAAGGCAAGTAGGAGGGGGAATGGTAAAGGACTATGAACCATTCAAAGCATAGGGGCCTTTTTGAAAGTGGATGGGGATACAAAAATAGAGATTATCCTTATACCAATCCATCTTGAGTATCAGAGTCCAACATACAAAGTGCAGGGGAAGACGTTAAATGAGCTTCCTTCTGTGAGAAGGAAACACTATCGTTCTCAAGTGAGATAGTGCATTTCAAACTCAAAGGCAGCAAATTCCTCAAGTGGAACATTGCTAGCACTAGGATCTAAAGCAGGCTTTAGTAGTGTTGAAGGCAGTCAGTTTTTGTTAGCTATCATGACCAACACAATGTGATCCATATTACTTCTATATTGAAAGAAAATATATTCAGGCACATGCTCCCACTAGAAGGTAATGAGGAAATTCAAAAGCTGTGAATGTCTTTTTAATGCCTAAAGGAATGATTGTGAGTTTTACTTACCATATAAATTGGTCAAATGATGCCGTATGCCGGAAGACTTGCTTTTTTTTTTTTCTTCAGTCTCGGCAAGGCAGAGAAATTCTGTGGTGAACCGTTGCCACTGCTGGCCATTCAGTATAATCTGCAGATGGAAAAGTCCACTGTTAGCACAATTTTTACAAAGGGTAAACAGATCAATACCATGGAATCTATATTATTGTGAAAATCAACAGCTCATTAGAAAATCAAATCCCAATTTGTAATTTTAACCTCCCATACTTCTTTGAATCCCACGCCTCACTTGCTAACACTCTCTAAACAACTGTAGCACATACATTAGGACATAGATCTATAGATCTTTTTCCCAGACAAGTGGCAGTGAACCCTTCTCAATTCATTTGTGTTAGGATATGGTACACCGATAGCAATTACGCCAGCTGATAAGTTGAGAGAGGAAGGGTTATGCTACAGTTAATGGAAATAATAAAAACGAGGAATAGATTATTTACCATCCTCATTTTAGCCAATTCCTACCAGTTCAGCAATAGTAAAGTTGAGACTCTTATGCTCAAACGTACGTTCATACAAATTCAGAAGTCTCAGAGAGTGCCCCAATTTCTTTCATCTTAACATCCTAGTTTGTAGTAGGGCATCCTGTCTACCCTACTACTCATTTAATTACCAAGATGAATGTATCCTACTGATTAATAGGCAACAGAGTGGCCCTCATGTCAGACAACATCTTGTTTTTGCTTTATGATGTCAGCTTGCTAGGCAACAGAGTGGCCCTCAGGTCAGACAACATTCTTGCTTTAGCTTTATGACGTCAGAGCACCGGTGGACCAATTGTCCTTGTGGAAGCTGACCACACAGGAGGATGAGATTTCAGAAGGTATGCAGTAGGTTACTATCTGTGTTTGTAAGGCAAGTAGGAGGGGGAATGGTAAAGGACTATGAACCACTCAAAGCATAGGGGCCTTTTTGAAAGTGGATGGGGATACAAAAATAGAGATTATCCTTAATACCAATCCATCTTGAGTATCAGAGTCCAACATACAAAGTGCAGGGGAAGACGTTAAATGAGCTTCCTTCTGTGAGAAGGAAACACTATCGTTCTCAAGTGAGATAGTGCATTTCAAACTCAAAGGCAGCAAATTCCTCAAGTGGAACATTGCTAGCACTAGGATCTAAAGCAGGCTTTAGTAGTGTTGAAGGCAGTCAGTTTTTGTTAGCTATCATGACCAACACAATGTGATCCATATTACTTCTATATTGAAAGAAAATATATTCAGGCACAGGCTCCCACTAGAAGGTAATGAGGAAATTCAAAAGCTGTGAACGTCTTTTTAATGCCTAAAGGAATGATTGTGAGTTTTACTTACCATATAGATTGGTCAAATGATGCCGTATGCCGGAAGATTTGCTTTTTTTTTTTTTCTTCAGTCTCGGCAAGGCAGAGAAATTCTGTGGTGAAACGCTGCCACTGCTGGCCATTCAGTATAATCTGCAGATGGAAAAGTCCACTGTTAGCATAATTTTTACAAAGGGTAAACAGATCAATACCATGGAGTCTATATTATTGTGAAAATCAACAGCTCATTAGAAAATCAAATCCCAATTTGTAATTTTAACCTCCCATACTTCTTTGAATCCCACGCCTCACTTGCTAACACTCTCTAAACAACTGTAGCACATACATTAGGACATAGATCTATAGATCTTTTTCCCAGACAAGTGGCAGTGAACCCTTCTCAATTCATTTGTGTTAGGATATGGTACACCAATAGCAATTAAGCCAGCTGATAAGTTGAGAGGTGAAGGGTTATGCTACAGTTAATGGAAATAATAAAAACGATGAATAGATTATTTACCATCCTCCTTTTAGCCAATTCCTACCAGTTCAGCAATAGTAAAGTTGAGACTCTTATGCTCAAACGTACGTTCATACAAATTCAGAAGTCTCAGAGAGTGCCCCAATTTCTTTCATCTTAACATCTTAGTTTGTAGTAGGGCATCCTGTCTACCCTACTACTCATTTAATTACCAAGATGAATGTATCCTACTGATTAATAGGCAACAGAGTGGCCCTCATGTCAGACAACATCTTGTTTTTGCTTTATGATGTCAGCTTGCTAGGCAACAGAGTGGCCCTCAGGTCAGACAACATTCTTGCTTTAGCTTTATGACGTCAGAGCACCAGTGGACCAATTGTCCTTGTGGAAGCTGACCACACAGGAGGATGAGATTTCAGAAGGTATGCAGTAGGTTACTATCTGTGTTTGTAAGGCAAGTAGGAGGGGGAATGGTAAAGGACTATGAACCACTCAAAGCATAGGGGCCTTTTTGAAAGTGGATGGGGATACAAAAATAGAGATTATCCTTAATACCTATCCATCTTGAGTATCAGAGTCCAACATACAAAGTGCAGGGGAAGACGTTAAATGAGCTTCCTTCTGTGAGAAGGAAACACTATCGTTCTCAAGTGAGATAGTGCATTTCAAACTCAAAGGCAGCAAATTCCTCAAGTGGAACATTGCTAGCACTAGGATCTAAAGCAGGCTTTAGTAGTGTTGAAGGCAGTCAGTTTTTGTTAGCTATCATGACCAACACAATGTGATCCATATTACTTCTATATTGAAAGAAAATATATTCAGGCACAGGCTCCCACTAGAAGGTAATGAGGAAATTCAAAAGCTGTGAACGTCTTTTTAATGCCTAAAGGAATGATTGTGAGTTTTACTTACCATATAAATTGGTCAAATGATGCCGTATGCCGGAAGATTTGCTTTTTTTTTTCTTCAGTCTCGGCAAGGCAGAGAAATTCTGTGGTGAAACGCTGCCACTGCTGGCCATTCAGTATAATCTGCAGATGGAAAAGTCAACTGTTAGCACAATTTTTACAAAGGGTAAACAGATCAATACTATGGAGTCTATATTATTGTGAAAATCAACAGCTCATTAGAAAATCAAATCCCAATTTGTAATTTTAACCTCCCATACTTCTTTGAATCCCACGCCTCACTTGCTAACACTCTCTAAACAACTGTAGCACATACATTAGGACATAGATCTATAGATCTTTTTCCCAGACAAGTGGCAGTGAACCCTTCTCAATTCATTTGTGTTAGGATATGGTACACCGATAGCAATTACGCCAGCTGATAAGTTGAGAGAGGAAGGGTTATGCTACAGTTAATGGAAATAATAAAAACGAGGAATAGATTATTTACCATCCTCATTTTAGCCAATTCCTACCAGTTCAGCAATAGTAAAGTTGAGACTCTTATGCTCAAACGTACGTTCATACAAATTCAGAAGTCTCAGAGAGTGCCCCAATTTCTTTCATCTTAACATCCTAGTTTGTAGTAGGGCATCCTGTCTACCCTACTACTCATTTAATTACCAAGATGAATGTATCATACTGATTAATAGGCAACAGAGTGGCCCTCATGTCAGACAACATCTTGTTTTTGCTTTATGATGTCAGCTTGCTAGGCAACAGAGTGGCCCTCAGGTCAGACAACATTCTTGCTTTAGCTTTATGACGTCAGAGCACCGGTGGACCAATTGTCCTTGTGGAAGCTGACCACACAGGAGGATGAGATTTCAGAAGGTATGCAGTAGGTTACTATCTGTGTTTGTAAGGCAAGTAGGAGGGGGAATGGTAAAGGACTATGAACCACTCAAAGCATAGGGGCCTTTTTGAAAGTGGATGGGGATACAAAAATAGAGATTATCCTTAATACCTATCCATCTTGAGTATCAGAGTCCAACATACAAAGTGCAGGGGAAGACGTTAAATGAGCTTCCTTCTGTGAGAAGGAAACACTATCGTTCTCAAGTGAGATAGTGCATTTCAAACTCAAAGGCAGCAAATTCCTCAAGTGGAACATTGCTAGCACTAGGATCTAAAGCAGGCTTTAGTAGTGTTGAAGGCAGTCAGTTTTTGTTAGCTATCATGACCAACACAATGTGATCCATATTACTTCTATATTGAAAGAAAATATATTCAGGCACAGGCTCCCACTAGAAGGTAATGAGGAAATTCAAAAGCTGTGAACGTCTTTTTAATGCCTAAAGGAATGATTGTGAGTTTTACTTACCATATAAATTGGTCAAATGATGCCGTATGCCGGAAGATTTGCTTTTTTTTTTCTTCAGTCTCGGCAAGGCAGAGAAATTCTGTGGTGAAACGCTGCCACTGCTGGCCATTCAGTATAATCTGCAGATGGAAAAGTCAACTGTTAGCACAATTTTTACAAAGGGTAAACAGATCAATACTATGGAGTCTATATTATTGTGAAAATCAACAGCTCATTAGAAAATCAAATCCCAATTTGTAATTTTAACCTCCCATACTTCTTTGAATCCCACGCCTCACTTGCTAACACTCTCTAAACAACTGTAGCACATACATTAGGACATAGATCTATAGATCTTTTTCCCAGACAAGTGGCAGTGAACCCTTCTCAATTCATTTGTGTTAGGATATGGTACACCGATAGCAATTACGCCAGCTGATAAGTTGAGAGAGGAAGGGTTATGCTACAGTTAATGGAAATAATAAAAACGAGGAATAGATTATTTACCATCCTCATTTTAGCCAATTCCTACCAGTTCAGCAATAGTAAAGTTGAGACTCTTATGCTCAAACGTACGTTCATACAAATTCAGAAGTCTCAGAGAGTGCCCCAATTTCTTTCATCTTAACATCCTAGTTTGTAGTAGGGCATCCTGTCTACCCTACTACTCATTTAATTACCAAGATGAATGTATCATACTGATTAATAGGCAACAGAGTGGCCCTCATGTCAGACAACATCTTGTTTTTGCTTTATGATGTCAGCTTGCTAGGCAACAGAGTGGCCCTCAGGTCAGACAACATTCTTGCTTTAGCTTTATGACGTCAGAGCACCGGTGGACCAATTGTCCTTGTGGAAGCTGACCACACAGGAGGATGAGATTTCAGAAGGTATGCAGTAGGTTACTATCTGTGTTTGTAAGGCAAGTAGGAGGGGGAATGGTAAAGGACTATGAACCACTCAAAGCATAGGGGCCTTTTTGAAAGTGGATGGGGATACAAAAATAGAGATTATCCTTATACCAATCCATCTTGAGTATCAGAGTCCAACATACAAAGTGCAGGGGAAGACGTTAAATGAGCTTCCTTCTGTGAGAAGGAAACACTATCGTTCTCAAGTGAGATAGTGCATTTCAAACTCAAAGGCAGCAAATTCCTCAAGTGGAACATTGCTAGCACTAGGATCTAAAGCAGGCTTTAGTAGTGTTGAAGGCAGTCAGTTTTTGTTAGCTATTATGACCAACACAATGTGATCCATATTACTTCTATATTGAAAGAAAATATATTCAGGCACATGCTCCCACTAGAAGGTAATGAGGAAATTCAAAAGCTGTGAACGTCTTTTTAATGCCTAAAGGAATGATTGTGAGTTTTACTTACCATATAAATTGGTCAAATGATGCCGTATGCCGGAAGATTTGCTTTTTTTTTTTCTTCAGTCTCGGCAAGGCAGAGAAATTCTGTGGTGAAACGCTGCCACTGCTGGCCATTCAGTATAATCTGCAGATGGAAAAGTCCACTGTTAGCATAATTTTTACAAAGGGTAAACAGATCAATACTATGGAGTCTATATTATTGTGAAAATCAACAGCTCATTAGAAAATCAAATCCCAATTTGTAATTTTAACCTCCCATACTTCTTTGAATCCCACGCCTCACTTGCTAACACTCTCTAAACAACTGTAGCACATACATTAGGACATAGATCTATAGATCTTTTTCCCAGACAAGTGGCAGTGAACCCTTCTCAATTCATTTGTGTTAGGATATGGTACACCGATAGCAATTACGCCAGCTGATAAGTTGAGAGAGGAAGGGTTATGCTACAGTTAATGGAAATAATAAAAACGAGGAATAGATTATTTACCATCCTCCTTTTAGCCAATTCCTACCAGTTCAGCAATAGTAAAGTTGAGACTCTTATGCTCAAACGTACGTTCATACAAATTCAGAAGTCTCAGAGAGTGCCCCAATTTCTTTCATCTTAACATCTTAGTTTGTAGTAGGGCATCCTGTCTACCCTACTACTCATTTAATTACCAAGATGAATGTATCCTACTGATTAATAGGCAACAGAGTGGCCCTCATGTCAGACAACATCTTGTTTTTGCTTTATGATGTCAGCTTGCTAGGCAACAGAGTGGCCCTCAGGTCAGACAACATTCTTGCTTTAGCTTTATGACGTCAGAGCACCAGTGGACCAATTGTCCTTGTGGAAGCTGACCACACAGGAGGATGAGATTTCAGAAGGTATGCAGTAGGTTACTATCTGTGTTTGTAAGGCAAGTAGGAGGGGGAATGGTAAAGGACTATGAACCACTCAAAGCATAGGGGCCTTTTTGAAAGTGGATGGGGATACAAAAATAGAGATTATCCTTAATACCTATCCATCTTGAGTATCAGAGTCCAACATACAAAGTGCAGGGGAAGACGTTAAATGAGCTTCCTTCTGTGAGAAGGAAACACTATCGTTCTCAAGTGAGATAGTGCATTTCAAACTCAAAGGCAGCAAATTCCTCAAGTGGAACATTGCTAGCACTAGGATCTAAAGCAGGCTTTAGTAGTGTTGAAGGCAGTCAGTTTTTGTTAGCTATCATGACCAACACAATGTGATCCATATTACTTCTATATTGAAAGAAAATATATTCAGGCACAGGCTCCCACTAGAAGGTAATGAGGAAATTCAAAAGCTGTGAACGTCTTTTTAATGCCTAAAGGAATGATTGTGAGTTTTACTTACCATATAAATTGGTCAAATGATGCCGTATGCCGGAAGATTTGCTTTTTTTTTTCTTCAGTCTCGGCAAGGCAGAGAAATTCTGTGGTGAAACGCTGCCACTGCTGGCCATTCAGTATAATCTGCAGATGGAAAAGTCAACTGTTAGCACAATTTTTACAAAGGGTAAACAGATCAATACTATGGAGTCTATATTATTGTGAAAATCAACAGCTCATTAGAAAATCAAATCCCAATTTGTAATTTTAACCTCCCATACTTCTTTGAATCCCACGCCTCACTTGCTAACACTCTCTAAACAACTGTAGCACATACATTAGGACATAGATCTATAGATCTTTTTCCCAGACAAGTGGCAGTGAACCCTTCTCAATTCATTTGTGTTAGGATATGGTACACCGATAGCAATTACGCCAGCTGATAAGTTGAGAGAGGAAGGGTTATGCTACAGTTAATGGAAATAATAAAAACGAGGAATAGATTATTTACCATCCTCATTTTAGCCAATTCCTACCAGTTCAGCAATAGTAAAGTTGAGACTCTTATGCTCAAACGTACGTTCATACAAATTCAGAAGTCTCAGAGAGTGCCCCAATTTCTTTCATCTTAACATCCTAGTTTGTAGTAGGGCATCCTGTCTACCCTACTACTCATTTAATTACCAAGATGAATGTATCATACTGATTAATAGGCAACAGAGTGGCCCTCATGTCAGACAACATCTTGTTTTTGCTTTATGATGTCAGCTTGCTAGGCAACAGAGTGGCCCTCAGGTCAGACAACATTCTTGCTTTAGCTTTATGACGTCAGAGCACCGGTGGACCAATTGTCCTTGTGGAAGCTGACCACACAGGAGGATGAGATTTCAGAAGGTATGCAGTAGGTTACTATCTGTGTTTGTAAGGCAAGTAGGAGGGGGAATGGTAAAGGACTATGAACCACTCAAAGCATAGGGGCCTTTTTGAAAGTGGATGGGGATACAAAAATAGAGATTATCCTTATACCAATCCATCTTGAGTATCAGAGTCCAACATACAAAGTGCAGGGGAAGACGTTAAATGAGCTTCCTTCTGTGAGAAGGAAACACTATCGTTCTCAAGTGAGATAGTGCATTTCAAACTCAAAGGCAGCAAATTCCTCAAGTGGAACATTGCTAGCACTAGGATCTAAAGCAGGCTTTAGTAGTGTTGAAGGCAGTCAGTTTTTGTTAGCTATTATGACCAACACAATGTGATCCATATTACTTCTATATTGAAAGAAAATATATTCAGGCACATGCTCCCACTAGAAGGTAATGAGGAAATTCAAAAGCTGTGAACGTCTTTTTAATGCCTAAAGGAATGATTGTGAGTTTTACTTACCATATAAATTGGTCAAATGATGCCGTATGCCGGAAGATTTGCTTTTTTTTTTTCTTCAGTCTCGGCAAGGCAGAGAAATTCTGTGGTGAAACGCTGCCACTGCTGGCCATTCAGTATAATCTGCAGATGGAAAAGTCCACTGTTAGCATAATTTTTACAAAGGGTAAACAGATCAATACTATGGAGTCTATATTATTGTGAAAATCAACAGCTCATTAGAAAATCAAATCCCAATTTGTAATTTTAACCTCCCATACTTCTTTGAATCCCACGCCTCACTTGCTAACACTCTCTAAACAACTGTAGCACATACATTAGGACATAGATCTATAGATCTTTTTCCCAGACAAGTGGCAGTGAACCCTTCTCAATTCATTTGTGTTAGGATATGGTACACCGATAGCAATTACGCCAGCTGATAAGTTGAGAGAGGAAGGGTTATGCTACAGTTAATGGAAATAATAAAAACGAGGAATAGATTATTTACCATCCTCCTTTTAGCCAATTCCTACCAGTTCAGCAATAGTAAAGTTGAGACTCTTATGCTCAAACGTACGTTCATACAAATTCAGAAGTCTCAGAGAGTGCCCCAATTTCTTTCATCTTAACATCTTAGTTTGTAGTAGGGCATCCTGTCTACCCTACTACTCATTTAATTACCAAGATGAATGTATCCTACTGATTAATAGGCAACAGAGTGGCCCTCATGTCAGACAACATCTTGTTTTTGCTTTATGATGTCAGCTTGCTAGGCAACAGAGTGGCCCTCAGGTCAGACAACATTCTTGCTTTAGCTTTATGACGTCAGAGCACCAGTGGACCAATTGTCCTTGTGGAAGCTGACCACACAGGAGGATGAGATTTCAGAAG
Source organism: Lissotriton vulgaris (assembly GCF_964263255.1). Taxonomy (NCBI): domain Eukaryota; kingdom Metazoa; phylum Chordata; class Amphibia; order Caudata; family Salamandridae; genus Lissotriton; species Lissotriton vulgaris. The sequence goes on from NC_141696.1 coordinate 615,776,395, forward strand.
GTATGCAGTAGGTTACTATCTGTGTTTGTAAGGCAAGTAGGAGGGGGAATGGTAAAGGACTATGAACCACTCAAAGCATAGGGGCCTTTTTGAAAGTGGATGGGGATACAAAAATAGAGATTATCCTTAATACCTATCCATCTTGAGTATCAGAGTCCAACATACAAAGTGCAGGGGAAGACGTTAAATGAGCTTCCTTCTGTGAGAAGGAAACACTATCGTTCTCAAGTGAGATAGTGCATTTCAAACTCAAAGGCAGCAAATTCCTCAAGTGGAACATTGCTAGCACTAGGATCTAAAGCAGGCTTTAGTAGTGTTGAAGGCAGTCAGTTTTTGTTAGCTATCATGACCAACACAATGTGATCCATATTACTTCTATATTGAAAGAAAATATATTCAGGCACAGGCTCCCACTAGAAGGTAATGAGGAAATTCAAAAGCTGTGAACGTCTTTTTAATGCCTAAAGGAATGATTGTGAGTTTTACTTACCATATAAATTGGTCAAATGATGCCGTATGCCGGAAGATTTGCTTTTTTTTTTCTTCAGTCTCGGCAAGGCAGAGAAATTCTGTGGTGAAACGCTGCCACTGCTGGCCATTCAGTATAATCTGCAGATGGAAAAGTCAACTGTTAGCACAATTTTTACAAAGGGTAAACAGATCAATACTATGGAGTCTATATTATTGTGAAAATCAACAGCTCATTAGAAAATCAAATCCCAATTTGTAATTTTAACCTCCCATACTTCTTTGAATCCCACGCCTCACTTGCTAACACTCTCTAAACAACTGTAGCACATACATTAGGACATAGATCTATAGATCTTTTTCCCAGACAAGTGGCAGTGAACCCTTCTCAATTCATTTGTGTTAGGATATGGTACACCGATAGCAATTACGCCAGCTGATAAGTTGAGAGAGGAAGGGTTATGCTACAGTTAATGGAAATAATAAAAACGAGGAATAGATTATTTACCATCCTCATTTTAGCCAATTCCTACCAGTTCAGCAATAGTAAAGTTGAGACTCTTATGCTCAAACGTACGTTCATACAAATTCAGAAGTCTCAGAGAGTGCCCCAATTTCTTTCATCTTAACATCCTAGTTTGTAGTAGGGCATCCTGTCTACCCTACTACTCATTTAATTACCAAGATGAATGTATCATACTGATTAATAGGCAACAGAGTGGCCCTCATGTCAGACAACATCTTGTTTTTGCTTTATGATGTCAGCTTGCTAGGCAACAGAGTGGCCCTCAGGTCAGACAACATTCTTGCTTTAGCTTTATGACGTCAGAGCACCGGTGGACCAATTGTCCTTGTGGAAGCTGACCACACAGGAGGATGAGATTTCAGAAGGTATGCAGTAGGTTACTATCTGTGTTTGTAAGGCAAGTAGGAGGGGGAATGGTAAAGGACTATGAACCACTCAAAGCATAGGGGCCTTTTTGAAAGTGGATGGGGATACAAAAATAGAGATTATCCTTATACCAATCCATCTTGAGTATCAGAGTCCAACATACAAAGTGCAGGGGAAGACGTTAAATGAGCTTCCTTCTGTGAGAAGGAAACACTATCGTTCTCAAGTGAGATAGTGCATTTCAAACTCAAAGGCAGCAAATTCCTCAAGTGGAACATTGCTAGCACTAGGATCTAAAGCAGGCTTTAGTAGTGTTGAAGGCAGTCAGTTTTTGTTAGCTATTATGACCAACACAATGTGATCCATATTACTTCTATATTGAAAGAAAATATATTCAGGCACATGCTCCCACTAGAAGGTAATGAGGAAATTCAAAAGCTGTGAACGTCTTTTTAATGCCTAAAGGAATGATTGTGAGTTTTACTTACCATATAAATTGGTCAAATGATGCCGTATGCCGGAAGATTTGCTTTTTTTTTTTCTTCAGTCTCGGCAAGGCAGAGAAATTCTGTGGTGAAACGCTGCCACTGCTGGCCATTCAGTATAATCTGCAGATGGAAAAGTCCACTGTTAGCATAATTTTTACAAAGGGTAAACAGATCAATACTATGGAGTCTATATTATTGTGAAAATCAACAGCTCATTAGAAAATCAAATCCCAATTTGTAATTTTAACCTCCCATACTTCTTTGAATCCCACGCCTCACTTGCTAACACTCTCTAAACAACTGTAGCACATACATTAGGACATAGATCTATAGATCTTTTTCCCAGACAAGTGGCAGTGAACCCTTCTCAATTCATTTGTGTTAGGATATGGTACACCGATAGCAATTACGCCAGCTGATAAGTTGAGAGAGGAAGGGTTATGCTACAGTTAATGGAAATAATAAAAACGAGGAATAGATTATTTACCATCCTCATTTTAGCCAATTCCTACCAGTTCAGCAATAGTAAAGTTGAGACTCTTATGCTCAAACGTACGTTCATACAAATTCAGAAGTCTCAGAGAGTGCCCCAATTTCTTTCATCTTAACATCCTAGTTTGTAGTAGGGCATCCTGTCTACCCTACTACTCATTTAATTACCAAGATGAATGTATCATACTGATTAATAGGCAACAGAGTGGCCCTCATGTCAGACAACATCTTGTTTTTGCTTTATGATGTCAGCTTGCTAGGCAACAGAGTGGCCCTCAGGTCAGACAACATTCTTGCTTTAGCTTTATGACGTCAGAGCACCGGTGGACCAATTGTCCTTGTGGAAGCTGACCACACAGGAGGATGAGATTTCAGAAGGTATGCAGTAGGTTACTATCTGTGTTTGTAAGGCAAGTAGGAGGGGGAATGGTAAAGGACTATGAACCACTCAAAGCATAGGGGCCTTTTTGAAAGTGGATGGGGATACAAAAATAGAGATTATCCTTATACCAATCCATCTTGAGTATCAGAGTCCAACATACAAAGTGCAGGGGAAGACGTTAAATGAGCTTCCTTCTGTGAGAAGGAAACACTATCGTTCTCAAGTGAGATAGTGCATTTCAAACTCAAAGGCAGCAAATTCCTCAAGTGGAACATTGCTAGCACTAGGATCTAAAGCAGGCTTTAGTAGTGTTGAAGGCAGTCAGTTTTTGTTAGCTATTATGACCAACAAAATGTGATCCATATTACTTCTATATTGAAAGAAAATATATTCAGGCACATGCTCCCACTAGAAGGTAATGAGGAAATTCAAAAGCTGTGAACGTCTTTTTAATGCCTAAAGGAATGATTGTGAGTTTTACTTACCATATAAATTGGTCAAATGATGCCGTATGCCGGAAGATTTGCTTTTTTTTTTTCTTCAGTCTCGGCAAGGCAGAGAAATTCTGTGGTGAAACGCTGCCACTGCTGGCCATTCAGTATAATCTGCAGATGGAAAAGTCCACTGTTAGCATAATTTTTACAAAGGGTAAACAGATCAATACTATGGAGTCTATATTATTGTGAAAATCAACAGCTCATTAGAAAATCAAATCCCAATTTGTAATTTTAACCTCCCATACTTCTTTGAATCCCACGCCTCACATGCTAACACTCTCTAAACAACTGTAGCACATACATTAGGACATAGATCTATAGATCTTTTTCCCAGACAAGTGGCAGTGAACCCTTCTCAATTCATTTGTGTTAGGATATGGTACACCGATAGCAATTACGCCAGCTGATAAGTTGAGAGAGGAAGGGTTATGCTACAGTTAATGGAAATAATAAAAACGAGGAATAGATTATTTACCATCCTCCTTTTAGCCAATTCCTACCAGTTCAGCAATAGTAAAGTTGAGACTCTTATGCTCAAACGTACGTTCATACAAATTCAGAAGTCTCAGAGAGTGCCCCAATTTCTTTCATCTTAACATCTTAGTTTGTAGTAGGGCATCCTGTCTACCCTACTACTCATTTAATTACCAAGATGAATGTATCCTACTGATTAATAGGCAACAGAGTGGCCCTCATGTCAGACAACATCTTGTTTTTGCTTTATGATGTCAGCTTGCTAGGCAACAGAGTGGCCCTCAGGTCAGACAACATTCTTGCTTTAGCTTTATGACGTCAGAGCACCAGTGGACCAATTGTCCTTGTGGAAGCTGACCACACAGGAGGATGAGATTTCAGAAGGTATGCAGTAGGTTACTATCTGTGTTTGTAAGGCAAGTAGGAGGGGGAATGGTAAAGGACTATGAACCACTCAAAGCATAGGGGCCTTTTTGAAAGTGGATGGGGATACAAAAATAGAGATTATCCTTAATACCTATCCATCTTGAGTATCAGAGTCCAACATACAAAGTGCAGGGGAAGACGTTAAATGAGCTTCCTTCTGTGAGAAGGAAACACTATCGTTCTCAAGTGAGATAGTGCATTTCAAACTCAAAGGCAGCAAATTCCTCAAGTGGAACATTGCTAGCACTAGGATCTAAAGCAGGCTTTAGTAGTGTTGAAGGCAGTCAGTTTTTGTTAGCTATCATGACCAACACAATGTGATCCATATTACTTCTATATTGAAAGAAAATATATTCAGGCACAGGCTCCCACTAGAAGGTAATGAGGAAATTCAAAAGCTGTGAACGTCTTTTTAATGCCTAAAGGAATGATTGTGAGTTTTACTTACCATATAAATTGGTCAAATGATGCCGTATGCCGGAAGATTTGCTTTTTTTTTTCTTCAGTCTCGGCAAGGCAGAGAAATTCTGTGGTGAAACGCTGCCACTGCTGGCCATTCAGTATAATCTGCAGATGGAAAAGTCAACTGTTAGCACAATTTTTACAAAGGGTAAACAGATCAATACTATGGAGTCTATATTATTGTGAAAATCAACAGCTCATTAGAAAATCAAATCCCAATTTGTAATTTTAACCTCCCATACTTCTTTGAATCCCACGCCTCACTTGCTAACACTCTCTAAACAACTGTAGCACATACATTAGGACATAGATCTATAGATCTTTTTCCCAGACAAGTGGCAGTGAACCCTTCTCAATTCATTTGTGTTAGGATATGGTACACCGATAGCAATTACGCCAGCTGATAAGTTGAGAGAGGAAGGGTTATGCTACAGTTAATGGAAATAATAAAAACGAGGAATAGATTATTTACCATCCTCATTTTAGCCAATTCCTACCAGTTCAGCAATAGTAAAGTTGAGACTCTTATGCTCAAACGTACGTTCATACAAATTCAGAAGTCTCAGAGAGTGCCCCAATTTCTTTCATCTTAACATCCTAGTTTGTAGTAGGGCATCCTGTCTACCCTACTACTCATTTAATTACCAAGATGAATGTATCATACTGATTAATAGGCAACAGAGTGGCCCTCATGTCAGACAACATCTTGTTTTTGCTTTATGATGTCAGCTTGCTAGGCAACAGAGTGGCCCTCAGGTCAGACAACATTCTTGCTTTAGCTTTATGACGTCAGAGCACCGGTGGACCAATTGTCCTTGTGGAAGCTGACCACACAGGAGGATGAGATTTCAGAAGGTATGCAGTAGGTTACTATCTGTGTTTGTAAGGCAAGTAGGAGGGGGAATGGTAAAGGACTATGAACCACTCAAAGCATAGGGGCCTTTTTGAAAGTGGATGGGGATACAAAAATAGAGATTATCCTTATACCAATCCATCTTGAGTATCAGAGTCCAACATACAAAGTGCAGGGGAAGACGTTAAATGAGCTTCCTTCTGTGAGAAGGAAACACTATCGTTCTCAAGTGAGATAGTGCATTTCAAACTCAAAGGCAGCAAATTCCTCAAGTGGAACATTGCTAGCACTAGGATCTAAAGCAGGCTTTAGTAGTGTTGAAGGCAGTCAGTTTTTGTTAGCTATTATGACCAACACAATGTGATCCATATTACTTCTATATTGAAAGAAAATATATTCAGGCACATGCTCCCACTAGAAGGTAATGAGGAAATTCAAAAGCTGTGAACGTCTTTTTAATGCCTAAAGGAATGATTGTGAGTTTTACTTACCATATAAATTGGTCAAATGATGCCGTATGCCGGAAGATTTGCTTTTTTTTTTCTTCAGTCTCGGCAAGGCAGAGAAATTCTGTGGTGAAACGCTGCCACTGCTGGCCATTCAGTATAATCTGCAGATGGAAAAGTCCACTGTTAGCATAATTTTTACAAAGGGTAAACAGATCAATACTATGGAGTCTATATTATTGTGAAAATCAACAGCTCATTAGAAAATCAAATCCCAATTTGTAATTTTAACCTCCCATACTTCTTTGAATCCCACGCCTCACTTGCTAACACTCTCTAAACAACTGTAGCACATACATTAGGACATAGATCTATAGATCTTTTTCCCAGACAAGTGGCAGTGAACCCTTCTCAATTCATTTGTGTTAGGATATGGTACACCGATAGCAATTACGCCAGCTGATAAGTTGAGAGAGGAAGGGTTATGCTACAGTTAATGGAAATAATAAAAACGAGGAATAGATTATTTACCATCCTCCTTTTAGCCAATTCCTACCAGTTCAGCAATAGTAAAGTTGAGACTCTTATGCTCAAACGTACGTTCATACAAATTCAGAAGTCTCAGAGAGTGCCCCAATTTCTTTCATCTTAACATCTTAGTTTGTAGTAGGGCATCCTGTCTACCCTACTACTCATTTAATTACCAAGATGAATGTATCCTACTGATTAATAGGCAACAGAGTGGCCCTCATGTCAGACAACATCTTGTTTTTGCTTTATGATGTCAGCTTGCTAGGCAACAGAGTGGCCCTCAGGTCAGACAACATTCTTGCTTTAGCTTTATGACGTCAGAGCACCAGTGGACCAATTGTCCTTGTGGAAGCTGACCACACAGGAGGATGAGATTTCAGAAGGTATGCAGTAGGTTACTATCTGTGTTTGTAAGGCAAGTAGGAGGGGGAATGGTAAAGGACTATGAACCACTCAAAGCATAGGGGCCTTTTTGAAAGTGGATGGGGATACAAAAATAGAGATTATCCTTAATACCTATCCATCTTGAGTATCAGAGTCCAACATACAAAGTGCAGGGGAAGACGTTAAATGAGCTTCCTTCTGTGAGAAGGAAACACTATCGTTCTCAAGTGAGATAGTGCATTTCAAACTCAAAGGCAGCAAATTCCTCAAGTGGAACATTGCTAGCACTAGGATCTAAAGCAGGCTTTAGTAGTGTTGAAGGCAGTCAGTTTTTGTTAGCTATCATGACCAACACAATGTGATCCATATTACTTCTATATTGAAAGAAAATATATTCAGGCACAGGCTCCCACTAGAAGGTAATGAGGAAATTCAAAAGCTGTGAACGTCTTTTTAATGCCTAAAGGAATGATTGTGAGTTTTACTTACCATATAAATTGGTCAAATGATGCCGTATGCCGGAAGATTTGCTTTTTTTTTTCTTCAGTCTCGGCAAGGCAGAGAAATTCTGTGGTGAAACGCTGCCACTGCTGGCCATTCAGTATAATCTGCAGATGGAAAAGTCAACTGTTAGCACAATTTTTACAAAGGGTAAACAGATCAATACTATGGAGTCTATATTATTGTGAAAATCAACAGCTCATTAGAAAATCAAATCCCAATTTGTAATTTTAACCTCCCATACTTCTTTGAATCCCACGCCTCACTTGCTAACACTCTCTAAACAACTGTAGCACATACATTAGGACATAGATCTATAGATCTTTTTCCCAGACAAGTGGCAGTGAACCCTTCTCAATTCATTTGTGTTAGGATATGGTACACCGATAGCAATTACGCCAGCTGATAAGTTGAGAGAGGAAGGGTTATGCTACAGTTAATGGAAATAATAAAAACGAGGAATAGATTATTTACCATCCTCATTTTAGCCAATTCCTACCAGTTCAGCAATAGTAAAGTTGAGACTCTTATGCTCAAACGTACGTTCATACAAATTCAGAAGTCTCAGAGAGTGCCCCAATTTCTTTCATCTTAACATCCTAGTTTGTAGTAGGGCATCCTGTCTACCCTACTACTCATTTAATTACCAAGATGAATGTATCATACTGATTAATAGGCAACAGAGTGGCCCTCATGTCAGACAACATCTTGTTTTTGCTTTATGATGTCAGCTTGCTAGGCAACAGAGTGGCCCTCAGGTCAGACAACATTCTTGCTTTAGCTTTATGACGTCAGAGCACCGGTGGACCAATTGTCCTTGTGGAAGCTGACCACACAGGAGGATGAGATTTCAGAAGGTATGCAGTAGGTTACTATCTGTGTTTGTAAGGCAAGTAGGAGGGGGAATGGTAAAGGACTATGAACCACTCAAAGCATAGGGGCCTTTTTGAAAGTGGATGGGGATACAAAAATAGAGATTATCCTTATACCAATCCATCTTGAGTATCAGAGTCCAACATACAAAGTGCAGGGGAAGACGTTAAATGAGCTTCCTTCTGTGAGAAGGAAACACTATCGTTCTCAAGTGAGATAGTGCATTTCAAACTCAAAGGCAGCAAATTCCTCAAGTGGAACATTGCTAGCACTAGGATCTAAAGCAGGCTTTAGTAGTGTTGAAGGCAGTCAGTTTTTGTTAGCTATCATGACCAACACAATGTGATCCATATTACTTCTATATTGAAAGAAAATATATTCAGGCACAGGCTCCCACTAGAAGGTAATGAGGAAATTCAAAAGCTGTGAACGTCTTTTTAATGCCTAAAGGAATGATTGTGAGTTTTACTTACCATATAAATTGGTCAAATGATGCCGTATGCCGGAAGATTTGCTTTTTTTTTTCTTCAGTCTCGGCAAGGCAGAGAAATTCTGTGGTGAAACGCTGCCACTGCTGGCCATTCAGTATAATCTGCAGATGGAAAAGTCCACTGTTAGCACAATTTTTACAAAGGGTAAACAGATCAATACCATGGAGTCTATATTATTGTGAAAATCAACAGCTCATTAGAAAATCAAATCCCAATTTGTAATTTTAACCTCCCATACTTCTTTGAATCCCACGCCTCACTTGCTAACACTCTCTAAACAACTGTAGCACATACATTAGGACATAGATCTATAGATTTTTTTCCCAGACAAGTGGCAGTGAACCCTTCTCAATTCATTTGTGTTAGGATATGGTACACCGATAGCAATTACGCCAGCTGATAAGTTGAGAGAGGAAGGGTTATGCTACAGTTAATGGAAATAATAAAAACGAGGAATAGATTATTTACCATCCTCATTTTAGCCAATTCCTACCAGTTCAGCAATAGTAAAGTTGAGACTCTTATGCTCAAACGTACGTTCATACAAATTCAGAAGTCTCAGAGAGTGCCCCAATTTCTTTCATCTTAACATCCTAGTTTGTAGTAGGGCATCCTGTCTACCCTACTACTCATTTAATTACCAAGATGAATGTATCATACTGATTAATAGGCAACAGAGTGGCCCTCATGTCAGACAACATCTTGTTTTTGCTTTATGATGTCAGCTTGCTAGGCAACAGAGTGGCCCTCAGGTCAGACAACATTCTTGCTTTAGCTTTATGACGTCAGAGCACCGGTGGACCAATTGTCCTTGTGGAAGCTGACCACACAGGAGGATGAGATTTCAGAAGGTATGCAGTAGGTTACTATCTGTGTTTGTAAGGCAAGTAGGAGGGGGAATGGTAAAGGACTATGAACCACTCAAAGCATAGGGGCCTTTTTGAAAGTGGATGGGGATACAAAAATAGAGATTATCCTTATACCAATCCATCTTGAGTATCAGAGTCCAACATACAAAGTGCAGGGGAAGACGTTAAATGAGCTTCCTTCTGTGAGAAGGAAACACTATCGTTCTCAAGTGAGATAGTGCATTTCAAACTCAAAGGCAGCAAATTCCTCAAGTGGAACATTGCTAGCACTAGGATCTAAAGCAGGCTTTAGTAGTGTTGAAGGCAGTCAGTTTTTGTTAGCTATTATGACCAACACAATGTGATCCATATTACTTCTATATTGAAAGAAAATATATTCAGGCACATGCTCCCACTAGAAGGTAATGAGGAAATTCAAAAGCTGTGAACGTCTTTTTAATGCCTAAAGGAATGATTGTGAGTTTTACTTACCATATAAATTGGTCAAATGATGCCGTATGCCGGAAGATTTGCTTTTTTTTTTTCTTCAGTCTCGGCAAGGCAGAGAAATTCTGTGGTGAAACGCTGCCACTGCTGGCCATTCAGTATAATCTGCAGATGGAAAAGTCCACTGTTAGCATAATTTTTACAAAGGGTAAACAGATCAATACTATGGAGTCTATATTATTGTGAAAATCAACAGCTCATTAGAAAATCAAATCCCAATTTGTAATTTTAACCTCCCATACTTCTTTGAATCCCACGCCTCACTTGCTAACACTCTCTAAACAACTGTAGCACATACATTAGGACATAGATCTATAGATCTTTTTCCCAGACAAGTGGCAGTGAACCCTTCTCAATTCATTTGTGTTAGGATATGGTACACCGATAGCAATTACGCCAGCTGATAAGTTGAGAGAGGAAGGGTTATGCTACAGTTAATGGAAATAATAAAAACGAGGAATAGATTATTTACCATCCTCCTTTTAGCCAATTCCTACCAGTTCAGCAATAGTAAAGTTGAGACTCTTATGCTCAAACGTACGTTCATACAAATTCAGAAGTCTCAGAGAGTGCCCCAATTTCTTTCATTTTAACATCTTAGTTTGTAGTAGGGCATCCTGTCTACCCTACTACTCATTTAATTACCAAGATGAATGTATCCTACTGATTAATAGGCAACAGAGTGGCCCTCATGTCAGACAACATCTTGTTTTTGCTTTATGTCAGCTTGCTAGGCAACAGAGTGGCCCTCAGGTCAGACAACATTCTTGCTTTAGCTTTATGACGTCAGAGCACCAGTGGACCAATTGTCCTTGTGGAAGCTGACCACACAGGAGGATGAGATTTCAGAAGGTATGCAGTAGGTTACTATCTGTGTTTGTAAGGCAAGTAGGAGGGGGAATGGTAAAGGACTATGAACCACTCAAAGCATAGGGGCCTTTTTGAAAGTGGATGGGGATACAAAAATAGAGATTATCCTTAATACCTATCCATCTTGAGTATCAGAGTCCAACATACAAAGTGCAGGGGAAGACGTTAAATGAGCTTCCTTCTGTGAGAAGGAAACACTATCGTTCTCAAGTGAGATAGTGCATTTCAAACTCAAAGGCAGCAAATTCCTCAAGTGGAACATTGCTAGCACTAGGATCTAAAGCAGGCTTTAGTAGTGTTGAAGGCAGTCAGTTTTTGTTAGCTATTATGACCAACACAATGTGATCCATATTACTTCTATATTGAAAGAAAATATATTCAGGCACATGCTCCCACTAGAAGGTAATGAGGAAATTCAAAAGCTGTGAACGTCTTTTTAATGCCTAAAGGAATGATTGTGAGTTTTACTTACCATATAAATTGGTCAAATGATGCCGTATGCCGGAAGATTTGCTTTTTTTTTTCTTCAGTCTCGGCAAGGCAGAGAAATTCTGTGGTGAAACGCTGCCACTGCTGGCCATTCAGTATAATCTGCAGATGGAAAAGTCCACTGTTAGCACAATTTTTACAAAGGGTAAACAGATCAATACTATGGAGTCTATATTATTGTGAAAATCAACAGCTCATTAGAAAATCAAATCCCAATTTGTAATTTTAACCTCCCATACTTCTTTGAATCCCACGCCTCACTTGCTAACACTCTCTAAACAACTGTAGCACATACATTAGGACATAGATCTATAGATCTTTTTCCCAGACAAGTGGCAGTGAACCCTTCTCAATTCATTTGTGTTAGGATATGGTACACCGATAGCAATTACGCCAGCTGATAAGTTGAGAGAGGAAGGGTTATGCTACAGTTAATGGAAATAATAAAAACGAGGAATAGATTATTTACCATCCTCCTTTTAGCCAATTCCTACCAGTTCAGCAATAGTAAAGTTGAGACTCTTATGCTCAAACGTACGTTCATACAAATTCAGAAGTCTCAGAGAGTGCCCCAATTTCTTTCATCTTAACATCTTAGTTTGTAGTAGGGCATCCTGTCTACCCTACTACTCATTTAATTACCAAGATGAATGTATCCTACTGATTAATAGGCAACAGAGTGGCCCTCATGTCAGACAACATCTTGTTTTTGCTTTATGATGTCAGCTTGCTAGGCAACAGAGTGGCCCTCAGGTCAGACAACATTCTTGCTTTAGCTTTATGACGTCAGAGCACCAGTGGACCAATTGTCCTTGTGGAAGCTGACCACACAGGAGGATGAGATTTCAGAAGGTATGCAGTAGGTTACTATCTGTGTTTGTAAGGCAAGTAGGAGGGGGAATGGTAAAGGACTATGAACCACTCAAAGCATAGGGGCCTTTTTGAAAGTGGATGGGGATACAAAAATAGAGATTATCCTTAATACCTATCCATCTTGAGTATCAGAGTCCAACATACAAAGTGCAGGGGAAGACGTTAAATGAGCTTCCTTCTGTGAGAAGGAAACACTATCGTTCTCAAGTGAGATAGTGCATTTCAAACTCAAAGGCAGCAAATTCCTCAAGTGGAACATTGCTAGCACTAGGATCTAAAGCAGGCTTTAGTAGTGTTGAAGGCAGTCAGTTTTTGTTAGCTATCATGACCAACACAATGTGATCCATATTACTTCTATATTGAAAGAAAATATATTCAGGCACAGGCTCCCACTAGAAGGTAATGAGGAAATTCAAAAGCTGTGAACGTCTTTTTAATGCCTAAAGGAATGATTGTGAGTTTTACTTACCATATAAATTGGTCAAATGATGCCGTATGCCGGAAGATTTGCTTTTTTTTTTCTTCAGTCTCGGCAAGGCAGAGAAATTCTGTGGTGAAACGCTGCCACTGCTGGCCATTCAGTATAATCTGCAGATGGAAAAGTCAACTGTTAGCACAATTTTTACAAAGGGTAAACAGATCAATACTATGGAGTCTATATTATTGTGAAAATCAACAGCTCATTAGAAAATCAAATCCCAATTTGTAATTTTAACCTCCCATACTTCTTTGAATCCCACGCCTCACTTGCTAACACTCTCTAAACAACTGTAGCACATACATTAGGACATAGATCTATAGATCTTTTTCCCAGACAAGTGGCAGTGAACCCTTCTCAATTCATTTGTGTTAGGATATGGTACACCGATAGCAATTACGCCAGCTGATAAGTTGAGAGAGGAAGGGTTATGCTACAGTTAATGGAAATAATAAAAACGAGGAATAGATTATTTACCATCCTCATTTTAGCCAATTCCTACCAGTTCAGCAATAGTAAAGTTGAGACTCTTATGCTCAAACGTACGTTCATACAAATTCAGAAGTCTCAGAATGTGCCCCAATTTCTTTCATCCTAACATCTTAGTTTGTAGTAGGGCATCCTGTCTACCCTACTACTCATTTAATTACCAAGATGAATGTATCCTACTGATTAATAGGCAACAGAGTGGCCCTCATGTCAGACAACATCTTGTTTTTGCTTTATGATGTCAGCTTGCTAGGCAACAGAGTGGCCCTCAGGTCAGACAACATTCTTGCTTTAGCTTTATGACGTCAGAGCACCAGTGGAACAATTGTCCTTGTGGAAGCTGACCACACAGGAGGATGAGATTTCAGAAGGCATGCAGTAGGTTACTATCTGTGTTTGTAAGGCAAGTAGGAAGGGGAATGGTAAAGGACTATGAACCACTCAAAGCATAGGGGCCTTTTTGAAAGTGGATGGGGATACAAAAATAGAGATTATCCTTAATACCAATCCATCTTGAGTATCAGAGTCCAACATACAAAGTGCAGGGGAAGACGTTAAATGAGCTTCCTTCTGTGAGAAGGAAACACTATCGTTCTCAAGTGAGATAGTGCATTTCAAACTCAAAGGCAGCAAATTCCTCAAGTGGAACATTGCTAGCACTAGGATCTAAAGCAGGCTTTAGTAGTGTTGAAGGCAGTCAGTTTTTGTTAGCTATCATGACCAACACAATGTGATCCATATTACTTCTATATTGAAAGAAAATATATTCAGGCACATGCTCCCACTAGAAGGTAATGAGGAAATTCAAAATCTGTGAACGTCTTTTTAATGCCTAAAGGAATGATTGTGAGTTTTACTTACCATATAAATTGGTCAAATGATGCCGTATGCCGGAAGACTTGCTTTTTTTTTTTTCTTCAGTCTCGGCAAGGCAGAGAAATTCTGTGGTGAACCGCTGCCACTGCTGGCCATTCAGTATAATCTGCAGATGGAAAAGTCCACTGTTAGCACAATTTTTACAAAGGGTAAACAGATCAATACCATGGAGTCTATATTATTGTGAAAATCAACAGCTCATTAGAAAATCAAATCCCAATTTGTAATTTTAACCTCCCATACTTCTTTGAATCCCACGCCTCACTTGCTAACACTCTCTAAACAACTGTAGCACATACATTAGGACATAGATCTATAGATTTTTTTCCCAGACAAGTGGCAGTGAACCCTTCTCAATTCATTTGTGTTAGGATATGGTACACCGATAGCAATTACGCCAGCTGATAAGTTGAGAGAGGAAGGGTTATGCTACAGTTAATGGAAATAATAAAAACGAGGAATAGATTATTTACCATCCTCATTTTAGCCAATTCCTACCAGTTCAGCAATAGTAAAGTTGAGACTCTTATGCTCAAACGTACGTTCATACAAATTCAGAAGTCTCAGAGAGTGCCCCAATTTCTTTCATCTTAACATCCTAGTTTGTAGTAGGGCATCCTGTCTACCCTACTACTCATTTAATTACCAAGATGAATGTATCCTACTGATTAATAGGCAACAGAGTGGCCCTCATGTCAGACAACATCTTGTTTTTGCTTTATGATGTCAGCTTGCTAGGCAACAGAGTGGCCCTCAGCTCAGACAACATTCTTGCTTTAGCTTTATGACGTCAGAGCACCAGTGGACCAATTGTCCTTGTGGAAGCTGACCACACAGGAGGATGAGATTTCAGAAGGTATGCAGTAGGTTACTATCTGTGTTTGTAAGGCAAGTAGGAGGGGGAATGGTAAAGGACTATGAACCACTCAAAGCATAGGGGCCTTTTTGAAAGTGGATGGGGATACAAAAATAGAGATTATCCTTATACCAATCCATCTTGAGTATCAGAGTCCAACATACAAAGTGCAGGGGAAGACGTTAAATGAGCTTCCTTCTGTGAGAAGGAAACACTATCATTCTCAAGTGAGATAGTGCATTTCAAACTCAAAGGCAGCAAATTCCTCAAGTGGAACATTGCTAGCACTAGGATCTAAAGCAGGCTTTAGTAGTGTTGAAGGCAGTCAGTTTTTGTTAGCTATTATGACCAACACAATGTGATCCATATTACTTCTATATTGAAAGAAAATATATTCAGGCACATGCTCCCACTAGAAGGTAATGAGGAAATTCAAAAGCTGTGAACGTCTTTTTAATGCCTAAAGGAATGATTGTGAGTTTTACTTACCATATAAATTGGTCAAATGATGCCGTATGCCGGAAGATTTGCTTTTTTTTTTTCTTCAGTCTCGGCAAGGCAGAGAAATTCTGTGGTGAAACGCTGCCACTGCTGGCCATTCAGTATAATCTGCAGATGGAAAAGTCCACTGTTAGCACAATTTTTACAAAGGGTAAACAGATCAATACTATGGAGTCTATATTATTGTGAAAATCAACAGCTCATTAGAAAATCAAATCCCAATTTGTAATTTTAACCTCCCATACTTCTTTGAATCCCACGCCTCACTTGCTAACACTCTCTAAACAACTGTAGCACATACATTAGGACATAGATCTATAGATCTTTTTCCCAGACAAGTGGCAGTGAACCCTTCTCAATTCATTTGTGTTAGGATATGGTACACCGATAGCAATTACGCCAGCTGATAAGTTGAGAGAGGAAGGGTTATGCTACAGTTAATGGAAATAATAAAAACGAGGAATAGATTATTTACCATCCTCCTTTTAGCCAATTCCTACCAGTTCAGCAATAGTAAAGTTGAGACTCTTATGCTCAAACGTACGTTCATACAAATTCAGAAGTCTCAGAGAGTGCCCCAATTTCTTTCATCTTAACATCTTAGTTTGTAGTAGGGCATCCTGTCTACCCTACTACTCATTTAATTACCAAGATGAATGTATCCTACTGATTAATAGGCAACAGAGTGGCCCTCATGTCAGACAACATCTTGTTTTTGCTTTATGATGTCAGCTTGCTAGGCAACAGAGTGGCCCTCAGGTCAGACAACATTCTTGCTTTAGCTTTATGACGTCAGAGCACCAGTGGACCAATTGTCCTTGTGGAAGCTGACCACACAGGAGGATGAGATTTCAGAAGGTATGCAGTAGGTTACTATCTGTGTTTGTAAGGCAAGTAGGAGGGGGAATGGTAAAGGACTATGAACCACTCAAAGCATAGGGGCCTTTTTGAAAGTGGATGGGGATACAAAAATAGAGATTATCCTTAATACCTATCCATCTTGAGTATCAGAGTCCAACATACAAAGTGCAGGGGAAGACGTTAAATGAGCTTCCTTCTGTGAGAAGGAAACACTATCGTTCTCAAGTGAGATAGTGCATTTCAAACTCAAAGGCAGCAAATTCCTCAAGTGGAACATTGCTAGCACTAGGATCTAAAGCAGGCTTTAGTAGTGTTGAAGGCAGTCAGTTTTTGTTAGCTATTATGACCAACACAATGTGATCCATATTACTTCTATATTGAAAGAAAATATATTCAGGCACATGCTCCCACTAGAAGGTAATGAGGAAATTCAAAAGCTGTGAACGTCTTTTTAATGCCTAAAGGAATGATTGTGAGTTTTACTTACCATATAAATTGGTCAAATGATGCCGTATGCCGGAAGATTTGCTTTTTTTTTTTCTTCAGTCTCGGCAAGGCAGAGAAATTCTGTGGTGAAACGCTGCCACTCCTGGCCATTCAGTATAATCTGCAGATGGAAAAGTCCACTGTTAGCACAATTTTTACAAAGGGTAAACAGATCAATACTATGGAGTCTATATTATTGTGAAAATCAACAGCTCATTAGAAAATCAAATCCCAATTTGTAATTTTAACCTCCCATACTTCTTTGAATCCCACGCCTCACTTGCTAACACTCTCTAAACAACTGTAGCACATACATTAGGACATAGATCTATAGATCTTTTTCCCAGACAAGTGGCAGTGAACCCTTCTCAATTCATTTGTGTTAGGATATGGTACACCGATAGCAATTACGCCAGCTGATAAGTTGAGAGAGGAAGGGTTATGCTACAGTTAATGGAAATAATAAAAACGAGGAATAGATTATTTACCATCCTCCTTTTAGCCAATTCCTACCAGTTCAGCAATAGTAAAGTTGAGACTCTTATGCTCAAACGTACGTTCATACAAATTCAGAAGTCTCAGAGAGTGCCCCAATTTCTTTCATCTTAACATCTTAGTTTGTAGTAGGGCATCCTGTCTACCCTACTACTCATTTAATTACCAAGATGAATGTATCCTACTGATTAATAGGCAACAGAGTGGCCCTCATGTCAGACAACATCTTGTTTTTGCTTTATGATGTCAGCTTGCTAGGCAACAGAGTGGCCCTCAGGTCAGACAACATTCTTGCTTTAGCTTTATGACGTCAGAGCACCAGTGGACCAATTGTCCTTGTGGAAGCTGACCACACAGGAGGATGAGATTTCAGAAGGTATGCAGTAGGTTACTATCTGTGTTTGTAAGGCAAGTAGGAGGGGGAATGGTAAAGGACTATGAACCACTCAAAGCATAGGGGCCTTTTTGAAAGTGGATGGGGATACAAAAATAGAGATTATCCTTAATACCTATCCATCTTGAGTATCAGAGTCCAACATACAAAGTGCAGGGGAAGACGTTAAATGAGCTTCCTTCTGTGAGAAGGAAACACTATCGTTCTCAAGTGAGATAGTGCATTTCAAACTCAAAGGCAGCAAATTCCTCAAGTGGAACATTGCTAGCACTAGGATCTAAAGCAGGCTTTAGTAGTGTTGAAGGCAGTCAGTTTTTGTTAGCTATTATGACCAACACAATGTGATCCATATTACTTCTATATTGAAAGAAAATATATTCAGGCACATGCTCCCACTAGAAGGTAATGAGGAAATTCAAAAGCTGTGAACGTCTTTTTAATGCCTAAAGGAATGATTGTGAGTTTTACTTACCATATAAATTGGTCAAATGATGCCGTATGCCGGAAGATTTGCTTTTTTTTTTCTTCAGTCTCGGCAAGGCAGAGAAATTCTGTGGTGAAACGCTGCCACTGCTGGCCATTCAGTATAATCTGCAGATGGAAAAGTCCACTGTTAGCACAATTTTTACAAAGGGTAAACAGATCAATACTATGGAGTCTATATTATTGTGAAAATCAACAGCTCATTAGAAAATCAAATCCCAATTTGTAATTTTAACCTCCCATACTTATTTGAATCCCACGCCTCACTTGCTAACACTCTCTAAACAACTGTAGCACATACATTAGGACATAGATCTATAGATCTTTTTCCCAGACAAGTGGCAGTGAACCCTTCTCAATTCATTTGTGTTAGGATATGGTACACCGATAGCAATTACGCCAGCTGATAAGTTGAGAGAGGAAGGGTTATGCTACAGTTAATGGAAATAATAAAAACGAGGAATAGATTATTTACCATCCTCCTTTTAGCCAATTCCTACCAGTTCAGCAATAGTAAAGTTGAGACTCTTATGCTCAAACGTACGTTCATACAAATTCAGAAGTCTCAGAGAGTGCCCCAATTTCTTTCATCTTAACATCTTAGTTTGTAGTAGGGCATCCTGTCTACCCTACTACTCATTTAATTACCAAGATGAATGTATCCTACTGATTAATAGGCAACAGAGTGGCCCTCATGTCAGACAACATCTTGTTTTTGCTTTATGATGTCAGCTTGCTAGGCAACAGAGTGGCCCTCAGGTCAGACAACATTCTTGCTTTAGCTTTATGACGTCAGAGCACCAGTGGACTAATTGTCCTTGTGGAAGCTGACCACACAGGAGGATGAGATTTCAGAAGGTATGCAGTAGGTTACTATCTGTGTTTGTAAGGCAAGTAGGAGGGGGAATGGTAAAGGACTATGAACCACTCAAAGCATAGGGGCCTTTTTGAAAGTGGATGGGGATACAAAAATAGAGATTATCCTTAATACCTATCCATCTTGAGTATCAGAGTCCAACATACAAAGTGCAGGGGAAGACGTTAAATGAGCTTCCTTCTGTGAGAAGGAAACACTATCGTTCTCAAGTGAGATAGTGCATTTCAAACTCAAAGGCAGCAAATTCCTCAAGTGGAACATTGCTAGCACTAGGATCTAAAGCAGGCTTTAGTAGTGTTGAAGGCAGTCAGTTTTTGTTAGCTATCATGACCAACACAATGTGATCCATATTACTTCTATATTGAAAGAAAATATATTCAGGCACAGGCTCCCACTAGAAGGTAATGAGGAAATTCAAAAGCTGTGAACGTCTTTTTAATGCCTAAAGGAATGATTGTGAGTTTTACTTACCATATAAATTGGTCAAATGATGCCGTATGCCGGAAGATTTGCTTTTTTTTTTCTTCAGTCTCGGCAAGGCAGAGAAATTCTGTGGTGAAACGCTGCCACTGCTGGCCATTCAGTATAATCTGCAGATGGAAAAGTCAACTGTTAGCACAATTTTTACAAAGGGTAAACAGATCAATACTATGGAGTCTATATTATTGTGAAAATCAACAGCTCATTAGAAAATCAAATCCCAATTTGTAATTTTAACCTCCCATACTTCTTTGAATCCCACGCCTCACTTGCTAACACTCTCTAAACAACTGTAGCACATACATTAGGACATAGATCTATAGATCTTTTTCCCAGACAAGTGGCAGTGAACCCTTCTCAATTCATTTGTGTTAGGATATGGTACACCGATAGCAATTACGCCAGCTGATAAGTTGAGAGAGGAAGGGTTATGCTACAGTTAATGGAAATAATAAAAACGAGGAATAGATTATTTACCATCCTCATTTTAGCCAATTCCTACCAGTTCAGCAATAGTAAAGTTGAGACTCTTATGCTCAAACGTACGTTCATACAAATTCAGAAGTCTCAGAAAGTGCCCCAATTTCTTTCATCCTAACATCTTAGTTTGTAGTAGGGCATCCTGTCTACCCTACTACTCATTTAATTACCAAGATGAATGTATCCTACTGATTAATAGGCAACAGAGTGGCCCTCATGTCAGACATCTTGTTTTTGCTTTATGATGTCAGCTTGCTAGGCAACAAAGTGGCCCTCAGGTCAGACAACATTCTTGCTTTAGCTTTATGACGTCAGAGCACCAGTGGACCAATTGTCCTTGTGGAAGCTCACCACACAGGAGGATGAGATTTCAGAAGGTATGCAGTAGGTTACTATCTGTGTTTGTAAGGCAAGTAGGAGGGGGAATGGTAAAGGACTATGAACCACTCAAAGCATAGGGGCCTTTTTGAAAGTGGATGGGGATACAAAAATAGAGATTATCCTTATACCAATCCATCTTGAGTATCAGAGTCCAACATACAAAGTGCAGGGGAAGACGTTAAATGAGCTTCCTTCTGTGAGAAGGAAACACTATCGTTCTCAAGTGAGATAGTGCATTTCAAACTCAAAGGCGACAAATTCCTCAAGTGGAACATTGCTAGCACTAGGATCTAAAGCAGGCTTTAGTAGTGTTGAAGGCAGTCAGTTTTTGTTAGCTATCATGACCAACACAATGTGATCCATATTACTTCTATATTGAAAGAAAATATATTCAGGCACATGCTCCCACTAGAAGGTAATGAGGAAATTCAAAAGCTGTGAACGTCTTTTTAATGCCTAAAGGAATGATTGTGAGTTTTACTTACCATATAAATTGGTCGAATGATGCCGTATGCCGGAAGACTTGCTTTTTTTTTTTTCTTCATTCTCGGCAAGGCAGAGAAATTCTGTGGTGAAACGCTGCCACTGCTGGCCATTCAGTATAATCTGCAGATGGAAAAGTCCACTGTTAGCACAATTTTTACAAAGGGTAAACAGATCAATACCATGGAGTCTATATTATTGTGAAAATCAACAGCTCATTAGAAAATCAAATCCCAATTTGTAATTTTAACCTCCCATACTTCTTTGAATCCCACGCCTCACTTGCTAACACTCTCTAAACAACTGTAGCACATACATTAGGACATAGATCTATAGATTTTTTTCCCAGACAAGTGGCAGTGAACCCTTCTCAATTCATTTGTGTTAGGATATGGTACACCGATAGCAATTACGCCAGCTGATAAGTTGAGAGAGGAAGGGTTATGCTACAGTTAATGGAAATAATAAAAACGAGGAATAGATTATTTACCATCCTCATTTTAGCCAATTCCTACCAGTTCAGCAATAGTAAAGTTGAGACTCTTATGCTCAAACGTACGTTCATACAAATTCAGAAGTCTCAGAGAGTGCCCCAATTTCTTTCATCTTAACATCTTAGTTTGTAGTAGGGCATCCTGTCTACCCTACTACTCATTTAATTACCAAGATGAATGTATCCTACTGATTAATAGGCAACAGAGTGGCCCTCATGTCAGACAACATCTTGTTTTTGCTTTATGATGTCAGCTTGCTAGGCAACAGAGTGGCCCTCAGGTCAGACAACATTCTTGCTTTAGCTTTATGACGTCAGAGCACCAGTGGACCAATTGTCCTTGTGGAAGCTGACCACACAGGAGGATGAGATTTCAGAAGGTATGCAGTAGGTTACTATCTGTGTTTGTAAGGCAAGTAGGAGGGGGAATGGTAAAGGACTATGAACCACTCAAAGCATAGGGGCCTTTTTGAAAGTGGATGGGGATACAAAAATAGAGATTATCCTTAATACCTATCCATCTTGAGTATCAGAGTCCAACATACAAAGTGCAGGGGAAGACGTTAAATGAGCTTCCTTCTGTGAGAAGGAAACACTATCGTTCTCAAGTGAGATAGTGCATTTCAAACTCAAAGGCAGCAAATTCCTCAAGTGGAACATTGCTAGCACTAGGATCTAAAGCAGGCTTTAGTAGTGTTGAAGGCAGTCAGTTTTTGTTAGCTATTATGACCAACACAATGTGATCCATATTACTTCTATATTGAAAGAAAATATATTCAGGCACATGCTCCCACTAGAAGGTAATGAGGAAATTCAAAAGCTGTGAACGTCTTTTTAATGCCTAAAGGAATGATTGTGAGTTTTACTTACCATATAAATTGGTCAAATGATGCCGTATGCCGGAAGATTTGCTTTTTTTTTTCTTCAGTCTCGGCAAGGCAGAGAAATTCTGTGGTGAAACGCTGCCACTGCTGGCCATTCAGTATAATCTGCAGATGGAAAAGTCCACTGTTAGCACAATTTTTACAAAGGGTAAACAGATCAATACTATGGAGTCTATATTATTGTGAAAATCAACAGCTCATTAGAAAATCAAATCCCAATTTGTAATTTTAACCTCCCATACTTCTTTGAATCCCACGCCTCACTTGCTAACACTCTCTAAACAACTGTAGCACATACATTAGGACATAGATCTATAGATCTTTTTCCCAGACAAGTGGCAGTGAACCCTTCTCAATTCATTTGTGTTAGGATATGGTACACCGATAGCAATTACGCCAGCTGATAAGTTGAGAGAGGAAGGGTTATGCTACAGTTAATGGAAATAATAAAAACGAGGAATAGATTATTTACCATCCTCCTTTTAGCCAATTCCTACCAGTTCAGCAATAGTAAAGTTGAGACTCTTATGCTCAAACGTACGTTCATACAAATTCAGAAGTCTCAGAGAGTGCCCCAATTTCTTTCATCTTAACATCTTAGTTTGTAGTAGGGCATCCTGTCTACCCTACTACTCATTTAATTACCAAGATGAATGTATCCTACTGATTAATAGGCAACAGAGTGGCCCTCATGTCAGACAACATCTTGTTTTTGCTTTATGATGTCAGCTTGCTAGGCAACAGAGTGGCCCTCAGGTCAGACAACATTCTTGCTTTAGCTTTATGACGTCAGAGCACCAGTGGACCAATTGTCCTTGTGGAAGCTGACCACACAGGAGGATGAGATTTCAGAAGGTATGCAGTAGGTTACTATCTGTGTTTGTAAGGCAAGTAGGAGGGGGAATGGTAAAGGACTATGAACCACTCAAAGCATAGGGGCCTTTTTGAAAGTGGATGGGGATACAAAAATAGAGATTATCCTTAATACCTATCCATCTTGAGTATCAGAGTCCAACATACAAAGTGCAGGGGAAGACGTTAAATGAGCTTCCTTCTGTGAGAAGGAAACACTATCGTTCTCAAGTGAGATAGTGCATTTCAAACTCAAAGGCAGCAAATTCCTCAAGTGGAACATTGCTAGCACTAGGATCTAAAGCAGGCTTTAGTAGTGTTGAAGGCAGTCAGTTTTTGTTAGCTATCATGACCAACACAATGTGATCCATATTACTTCTATATTGAAAGAAAATATATTCAGGCACAGGCTCCCACTAGAAGGTAATGAGGAAATTCAAAAGCTGTGAACGTCTTTTTAATGCCTAAAGGAATGATTGTGAGTTTTACTTACCATATAAATTGGTCAAATGATGCCGTATGCCGGAAGATTTGCTTTTTTTTTTCTTCAGTCTCGGCAAGGCAGAGAAATTCTGTGGTGAAACGCTGCCACTGCTGGCCATTCAGTATAATCTGCAGATGGAAAAGTCAACTGTTAGCACAATTTTTACAAAGGGTAAACAGATCAATACTATGGAGTCTATATTATTGTGAAAATCAACAGCTCATTAGAAAATCAAATCCCAATTTGTAATTTTAACCTCCCATACTTCTTTGAATCCCACGCCTCACTTGCTAACACTCTCTAAACAACTGTAGCACATACATTAGGACATAGATCTATAGATCTTTTTCCCAGACAAGTGGCAGTGAACCCTTCTCAATTCATTTGTGTTAGGATATGGTACACCGATAGCAATTACGCCAGCTGATAAGTTGAGAGAGGAAGGGTTATGCTACAGTTAATGGAAATAATAAAAACGAGGAATAGATTATTTACCATCCTCATTTTAGCCAATTCCTACCAGTTCAGCAATAGTAAAGTTGAGACTCTTATGCTCAAACGTACGTTCATACAAATTCAGAAGTCTCAGAAAGTGCCCCAATTTCTTTCATCCTAACATCTTAGTTTGTAGTAGGGCATCCTGTCTACCCTACTACTCATTTAATTACCAAGATGAATGTATCCTACTGATTAATAGGCAACAGAGTGGCCCTCATGTCAGACAACATCTTGTTTTTGCTTTATGATGTCAGCTTGCTAGGCAACAGAGTGGCCCTCAGGTCAGACAACATTCTTGCTTTAGCTTTATGACGTCAGAGCACCAGTGGAACAATTGTCCTTGTGGAAGCTGACCACACAGGAGGATGAGATTTCAGAAGGCATGCAGTAGGTTACTATCTGTGTTTGTAAGGCAAGTAGGAAGGGGAATGGTAAAGGACTATGAACCACTCAAAGCATAGGGGCCTTTTTGAAAGTGGATGGGGATACAAAAATAGAGATTATCCTTAATACCAATCCATCTTGAGTATCAGAGTCCAACATACAAAGTGCAGGGGAAGACGTTAAATGAGCTTCCTTCTGTGAGAAGGAAACACTATCGTTCTCAAGTGAGATAGTGCATTTCAAACTCAAAGGCAGCAAATTCCTCAAGTGGAACATTGCTAGCACTAGGATCTAAAGCAGGCTTTAGTAGTGTTGAAGGCAGTCAGTTTTTGTTAGCTATCATGACCAACACAATGTGATCCATATTACTTCTATATTGAAAGAAAATATATTCAGGCACATGCTCCCACTAGAAGGTAATGAGGAAATTCAAAATCTGTGAACGTCTTTTTAATGCCTAAAGGAATGATTGTGAGTTTTACTTACCATATAAATTGGTCAAATGATGCCGTATGCCGGAAGACTTGCTTTTTTTTTTTTCTTCAGTCTCGGCAAGGCAGAGAAATTCTGTGGTGAACCGCTGCCACTGCTGGCCATTCAGTATAATCTGCAGATGGAAAAGTCCACTGTTAGCACAATTTTTACAAAGGGTAAACAGATCAATACCATGGAGTCTATATTATTGTGAAAATCAACAGCTCATTAGAAAATCAAATCCCAATTTGTAATTTTAACCTCCCATACTTCTTTGAATCCCACGCCTCACTTGCTAACACTCTCTAAACAACTGTAGCACATACATTAGGACATAGATCTATAGATTTTTTTCCCAGACAAGTGGCAGTGAACCCTTCTCAATTCATTTGTGTTAGGATATGGTACACCGATAGCAATTACGCCAGCTGATAAGTTGAGAGAGGAAGGGTTATGCTACAGTTAATGGAAATAATAAAAACGAGGAATAGATTATTTACCATCCTCATTTTAGCCAATTCCTACCAGTTCAGCAATAGTAAAGTTGAGACTCTTATGCTCAAACGTACGTTCATACAAATTCAGAAGTCTCAGAGAGTGCCCCAATTTCTTTCATCTTAACATCCTAGTTTGTAGTAGGGCATCCTGTCTACCCTACTACTCATTTAATTACCAAGATGAATGTATCCTACTGATTAATAGGCAACAGAGTGGCCCTCATGTCAGACAACATCTTGTTTTTGCTTTATGATGTCAGCTTGCTAGGCAACAGAGTGGCCCTCAGCTCAGACAACATTCTTGCTTTAGCTTTATGACGTCAGAGCACCAGTGGACCAATTGTCCTTGTGGAAGCTGACCACACAGGAGGATGAGATTTCAGAAGGTATGCAGTAGGTTACTATCTGTGTTTGTAAGGCAAGTAGGAGGGGGAATGGTAAAGGACTATGAACCACTCAAAGCATAGGGGCCTTTTTGAAAGTGGATGGGGATACAAAAATAGAGATTATCCTTATACCAATCCATCTTGAGTATCAGAGTCCAACATACAAAGTGCAGGGGAAGACGTTAAATGAGCTTCCTTCTGTGAGAAGGAAACACTATCATTCTCAAGTGAGATAGTGCATTTCAAACTCAAAGGCAGCAAATTCCTCAAGTGGAACATTGCTAGCACTAGGATCTAAAGCAGGCTTTAGTAGTGTTGAAGGCAGTCAGTTTTTGTTAGCTATTATGACCAACACAATGTGATCCATATTACTTCTATATTGAAAGAAAATATATTCAGGCACATGCTCCCACTAGAAGGTAATGAGGAAATTCAAAAGCTGTGAACGTCTTTTTAATGCCTAAAGGAATGATTGTGAGTTTTACTTACCATATAAATTGGTCAAATGATGCCGTATGCCGGAAGATTTGCTTTTTTTTTTTCTTCAGTCTCGGCAAGGCAGAGAAATTCTGTGGTGAAACGCTGCCACTGCTGGCCATTCAGTATAATCTGCAGATGGAAAAGTCCACTGTTAGCACAATTTTTACAAAGGGTAAACAGATCAATACTATGGAGTCTATATTATTGTGAAAATCAACAGCTCATTAGAAAATCAAATCCCAATTTGTAATTTTAACCTCCCATACTTCTTTGAATCCCACGCCTCACTTGCTAACACTCTCTAAACAACTGTAGCACATACATTAGGACATAGATCTATAGATCTTTTTCCCAGACAAGTGGCAGTGAACCCTTCTCAATTCATTTGTGTTAGGATATGGTACACCGATAGCAATTACGCCAGCTGATAAGTTGAGAGAGGAAGGGTTATGCTACAGTTAATGGAAATAATAAAAACGAGGAATAGATTATTTACCATCCTCCTTTTAGCCAATTCCTACCAGTTCAGCAATAGTAAAGTTGAGACTCTTATGCTCAAACGTACGTTCATACAAATTCAGAAGTCTCAGAGAGTGCCCCAATTTCTTTCATCTTAACATCTTAGTTTGTAGTAGGGCATCCTGTCTACCCTACTACTCATTTAATTACCAAGATGAATGTATCCTACTGATTAATAGGCAACAGAGTGGCCCTCATGTCAGACAACATCTTGTTTTTGCTTTATGATGTCAGCTTGCTAGGCAACAGAGTGGCCCTCAGGTCAGACAACATTCTTGCTTTAGCTTTATGACGTCAGAGCACCAGTGGACCAATTGTCCTTGTGGAAGCTGACCACACAGGAGGATGAGATTTCAGAAGGTATGCAGTAGGTTACTATCTGTGTTTGTAAGGCAAGTAGGAGGGGGAATGGTAAAGGACTATGAACCACTCAAAGCATAGGGGCCTTTTTGAAAGTGGATGGGGATACAAAAATAGAGATTATCCTTAATACCTATCCATCTTGAGTATCAGAGTCCAACATACAAAGTGCAGGGGAAGACGTTAAATGAGCTTCCTTCTGTGAGAAGGAAACACTATCGTTCTCAAGTGAGATAGTGCATTTCAAACTCAAAGGCAGCAAATTCCTCAAGTGGAACATTGCTAGCACTAGGATCTAAAGCAGGCTTTAGTAGTGTTGAAGGCAGTCAGTTTTTGTTAGCTATCATGACCAACACAATGTGATCCATATTACTTCTATATTGAAAGAAAATATATTCAGGCACAGGCTCCCACTAGAAGGTAATGAGGAAATTCAAAAGCTGTGAACGTCTTTTTAATGCCTAAAGGAATGATTGTGAGTTTTACTTACCATATAAATTGGTCAAATGATGCCGTATGCCGGAAGATTTGCTTTTTTTTTTCTTCAGTCTCGGCAAGGCAGAGAAATTCTGTGGTGAAACGCTGCCACTGCTGGCCATTCAGTATAATCTGCAGATGTGAAAGTCAACTGTTAGCACAATTTTTACAAAGGGTAAACAGATCAATACTATGGAGTCTATATTATTGTGAAAATCAACAGCTCATTAGAAAATCAAATCCCAATTTGTAATTTTAACCTCCCATACTTCTTTGAATCCCACGCCTCACTTGCTAACACTCTCTAAACAACTGTAGCACATACATTAGGACATAGATCTATAGATCTTTTTCCCAGACAAGTGGCAGTGAACCCTTCTCAATTCATTTGTGTTAGGATATGGTACACCGATAGCAATTACGCCAGCTGATAAGTTGAGAGAGGAAGGGTTATGCTACAGTTAATGGAAATAATAAAAACGAGGAATAGATTATTTACCATCCTCATTTTAGCCAATTCCTACCAGTTCAGCAATAGTAAAGTTGAGACTCTTATGCTCAAACGTACGTTCATACAAATTCAGAAGTCTCAGAAAGTGCCCCAATTTCTTTCATCCTAACATCTTAGTTTGTAGTAGGGCATCCTGTCTACCCTACTACTCATTTAATTACCAAGATGAATGTATCCTACTGATTAATAGGCAACAGAGTGGCCCTCATGTCAGACAACATCTTGTTTTTGCTTTACGATGTCAGCTTGCTAGGCAACAGAGTGGCCCTCAGGTCAGACAACATTCTTGCTTTAGCTTTATGACGTCAGAGCACCAGTGGAACAATTGTCCTTGTGGAAGCTGACCACACAGGAGGATGAGATTTCAGAAGGCATGCAGTAGGTTACTATCTGTGTTTGTAAGGCAAGTAGGAAGGGGAATGGTAAAGGACTATGAACCACTCAAAGCATAGGGGCCTTTTTGAAAGTGGATGGGGATACAAAAATAGAGATTATCCTTAATACCAATCCATCTTGAGTATCAGAGTCCAACATACAAAGTGCAGGGGAAGACGTTAAATGAGCTTCCTTCTGTGAGAAGGAAACACTATCGTTCTCAAGTGAGATAGTGCATTTCAAACTCAAAGGCAGCAAATTCCTCAAGTGGAACATTGCTAGCACTAGGATCTAAAGCAGGCTTTAGTAGTGTTGAAGGCAGTCAGTTTTTGTTAGCTATCATGACCAACACAATGTGATCCATATTACTTCTATATTGAAAGAAAATATATTCAGGCACATGCTCCCACTAGAAGGTAATGAGGAAATTCAAAAGCTGTGAACGTCTTTTTAATGCCTAAAGGAATGATTGTGAGTTTTACTTACCATATAAATTGGTCAAATGATGCCGTATGCCGGAAGACTTGCTTTTTTTTTTTTCTTCAGTCTCGGCAAGGCAGAGAAATTCTGTGGTGAACCGCTGCCACTGCTGGCCATTCAGTATAATCTGCAGATGGAAAAGTCCACTGTTAGCACAATTTTTACAAAGGGTAAACAGATCAATACCATGGAGTCTATATTATTGTGAAAATCAACAGCTCATTAGAAAATCAAATCCCAATTTGTAATTTTAACCTCCCATACTTCTTTGAATCCCACGCCTCACTTGCTAACACTCTCTAAACAACTGTAGCACATACATTAGGACATAGATCTATAGATTTTTTTCCCAGACAAGTGGCAGTGAACCCTTCTCAATTCATTTGTGTTAGGATATGGTACACCGATAGCAATTACGCCAGCTGATAAGTTGAGAGAGGAAGGGTTATGCTACAGTTAATGGAAATAATAAAAACGAGGAATAGATTATTTACCATCCTCATTTTAGCCAATTCCTACCAGTTCAGCAATAGTAAAGTTGAGACTCTTATGCTCAAACGTACGTTCATACAAATTCAGAAGTCTCAGAGAGTGCCCCAATTTCTTTCATCTTAACATCCTAGTTTGTAGTAGGGCATCCTGTCTACCCTACTACTCATTTAATTACCAAGATGAATGTATCATACTGATTAATAGGCAACAGAGTGGCCCTCATGTCAGACAACATCTTGTTTTTGCTTTATGATGTCAGCTTGCTAGGCAACAGAGTGGCCCTCAGGTCAGACAACATTCTTGCTTTAGCTTTATGACGTCAGAGCACCGGTGGACCAATTGTCCTTGTGGAAGCTGACCACACAGGAGGATGAGATTTCAGAAGGTATGCAGTAGGTTACTATCTGTGTTTGTAAGGCAAGTAGGAGGGGGAATGGTAAAGGACTATGAACCACTCAAAGCATAGGGGCCTTTTTGAAAGTGGATGGGGATACAAAAATAGAGATTATCCTTATACCAATCCATCTTGAGTATCAGAGTCCAACATACAAAGTGCAGGGGAAGACGTTAAATGAGCTTCCTTCTGTGAGAAGGAAACACTATCGTTCTCAAGTGAGATAGTGCATTTCAAACTCAAAGGCAGCAAATTCCTCAAGTGGAACATTGCTAGCACTAGGATCTAAAGCAGGCTTTAGTAGTGTTGAAGGCAGTCAGTTTTTGTTAGCTATCATGACCAACACAATGTGATCCATATTACTTCTATATTGAAAGAAAATATATTCAGGCACAGGCTCCCACTAGAAGGTAATGAGGAAATTCAAAAGCTGTGAACGTCTTTTTAATGCCTAAAGGAATGATTGTGAGTTTTACTTACCATATAAATTGGTCAAATGATGCCGTATGCCGGAAGATTTGCTTTTTTTTTTCTTCAGTCTCGGCAAGGCAGAGAAATTCTGTGGTGAAACGCTGCCACTGCTGGCCATTCAGTATAATCTGCAGATGGAAAAGTCAACTGTTAGCACAATTTTTACAAAGGGTAAACAGATCAATACTATGGAGTCTATATTATTGTGAAAATCAACAGCTCATTAGAAAATCAAATCCCAATTTGTAATTTTAACCTCCCATACTTCTTTGAATCCCACGCCTCACTTGCTAACACTCTCTAAACAACTGTAGCACATACATTAGGACATAGATCTATAGATCTTTTTCCCAGACAAGTGGCAGTGAACCCTTCTCAATTCATTTGTGTTAGGATATGGTACACCGATAGCAATTACGCCAGCTGATAAGTTGAGAGAGGAAGGGTTATGCTACAGTTAATGGAAATAATAAAAACGAGGAATAGATTATTTACCATCCTCATTTTAGCCAATTCCTACCAGTTCAGCAATAGTAAAGTTGAGACTCTTATGCTCAAACGTACGTTCATACAAATTCAGAAGTCTCAGAAAGTGCCCCAATTTCTTTCATCCTAACATCTTAGTTTGTAGTAGGGCATCCTGTCTACCCTACTACTCATTTAATTACCAAGATGAATGTATCCTACTGATTAATAGGCAACAGAGTGGCCCTCATGTCAGACAACATCTTGTTTTTGCTTTATGATGTCAGCTTGCTAGGCAACAGAGTGGCCCTCAGGTCAGACAACATTCTTGCTTTAGCTTTATGACGTCAGAGCACCAGTGGAACAATTGTCCTTGTGGAAGCTGACCACACAGGAGGATGAGATTTCAGAAGGCATGCAGTAGGTTACTATCTGTGTTTGTAAGGCAAGTAGGAAGGGGAATGGTAAAGGACTATGAACCACTCAAAGCATAGGGGCCTTTTTGAAAGTGGATGGGGATACAAAAATAGAGATTATCCTTAATACCAATCCATCTTGAGTATCAGAGTCCAACATACAAAGTGCAGGGGAAGACGTTAAATGAGCTTCCTTCTGTGAGAAGGAAACACTATCGTTCTCAAGTGAGATAGTGCATTTCAAACTCAAAGGCAGCAAATTCCTCAAGTGGAACATTGCTAGCACTAGGATCTAAAGCAGGCTTTAGTAGTGTTGAAGGCAGTCAGTTTTTGTTAGCTATCATGACCAACACAATGTGATCCATATTACTTCTATATTGAAAGAAAATATATTCAGGCACATGCTCCCACTAGAAGGTAATGAGGAAATTCAAAATCTGTGAACGTCTTTTTAATGCCTAAAGGAATGATTGTGAGTTTTACTTACCATATAAATTGGTCAAATGATGCCGTATGCCGGAAGACTTGCTTTTTTTTTTTTCTTCAGTCTCGGCAAGGCAGAGAAATTCTGTGGTGAACCGCTGCCACTGCTGGCCATTCAGTATAATCTGCAGATGGAAAAGTCCACTGTTAGCACAATTTTTACAAAGGGTAAACAGATCAATACCATGGAGTCTATATTATTGTGAAAATCAACAGCTCATTAGAAAATCAAATCCCAATTTGTAATTTTAACCTCCCATACTTCTTTGAATCCCACGCCTCACTTGCTAACACTCTCTAAACAACTGTAGCACATACATTAGGACATAGATCTATAGATTTTTTTCCCAGACAAGTGGCAGTGAACCCTTCTCAATTCATTTGTGTTAGGATATGGTACACCGATAGCAATTACGCCAGCTGATAAGTTGAGAGAGGAAGGGTTATGCTACAGTTAATGGAAATAATAAAAACGAGGAATAGATTATTTACCATCCTCATTTTAGCCAATTCCTACCAGTTCAGCAATAGTAAAGTTGAGACTCTTATGCTCAAACGTACGTTCATACAAATTCAGAAGTCTCAGAGAGTGCCCCAATTTCTTTCATCTTAACATCCTAGTTTGTAGTAGGGCATCCTGTCTACCCTACTACTCATTTAATTACCAAGATGAATGTATCCTACTGATTAATAGGCAACAGAGTGGCCCTCATGTCAGACAACATCTTGTTTTTGCTTTATGATGTCAGCTTGCTAGGCAACAGAGTGGCCCTCAGCTCAGACAACATTCTTGCTTTAGCTTTATGACGTCAGAGCACCAGTGGACCAATTGTCCTTGTGGAAGCTGACCACACAGGAGGATGAGATTTCAGAAGGTATGCAGTAGGTTACTATCTGTGTTTGTAAGGCAAGTAGGAGGGGGAATGGTAAAGGACTATGAACCACTCAAAGCATAGGGGCCTTTTTGAAAGTGGATGGGGATACAAAAATAGAGATTATCCTTATACCAATCCATCTTGAGTATCAGAGTCCAACATACAAAGTGCAGGGGAAGACGTTAAATGAGCTTCCTTCTGTGAGAAGGAAACACTATCGTTCTCAAGTGAGATAGTGCATTTCAAACTCAAAGGCAGCAAATTCCTCAAGTGGAACATTGCTAGCACTAGGATCTAAAGCAGGCTTTAGTAGTGTTGAAGGCAGTCAGTTTTTGTTAGCTATCATGACCAACACAATGTGATCCATATTACTTCTATATTGAAAGAAAATATATTCAGGCACAGGCTCCCACTAGAAGGTAATGAGGAAATTCAAAAGCTGTGAACGTCTTTTTAATGCCTAAAGGAATGATTGTGAGTTTTACTTACCATATAAATTGGTCAAATGATGCCGTATGCCGGAAGATTTGCTTTTTTTTTTCTTCAGTCTCGGCAAGGCAGAGAAATTCTGTGGTGAAACGCTGCCACTGCTGGCCATTCAGTATAATCTGCAGATGGAAAAGTCAACTGTTAGCACAATTTTTACAAAGGGTAAACAGATCAATACTATGGAGTCTATATTATTGTGAAAATCAACAGCTCATTAGAAAATCAAATCCCAATTTGTAATTTTAACCTCCCATACTTCTTTGAATCCCACGCCTCACTTGCTAACACTCTCTAAACAACTGTAGCACATACATTAGGACATAGATCTATAGATCTTTTTCCCAGACAAGTGGCAGTGAACCCTTCTCAATTCATTTGTGTTAGGATATGGTACACCGATAGCAATTACGCCAGCTGATAAGTTGAGAGAGGAAGGGTTATGCTACAGTTAATGGAAATAATAAAAACGAGGAATAGATTATTTACCATCCTCATTTTAGCCAATTCCTACCAGTTCAGCAATAGTAAAGTTGAGACTCTTATGCTCAAACGTACGTTCATACAAATTCAGAAGTCTCAGAAAGTGCCCCAATTTCTTTCATCCTAACATCTTAGTTTGTAGTAGGGCATCCTGTCTACCCTACTACTCATTTAATTACCAAGATGAATGTATCCTACTGATTAATAGGCAACAGAGTGGCCCTCATGTCAGACAACATCTTGTTTTTGCTTTATGATGTCAGCTTGCTAGGCAACAGAGTGGCCCTCAGGTCAGACAACATTCTTGCTTTAGCTTTATGACGTCAGAGCACCAGTGGAACAATTGTCCTTGTGGAAGCTGACCACACAGGAGGATGAGATTTCAGAAGGCATGCAGTAGGTTACTATCTGTGTTTGTAAGGCAAGTAGGAAGGGGAATGGTAAAGGACTATGAACCACTCAAAGCATAGGGGCCTTTTTGAAAGTGGATGGGGATACAAAAATAGAGATTATCCTTAATACCAATCCATCTTGAGTATCAGAGTCCAACATACAAAGTGCAGGGGAAGACGTTAAATGAGCTTCCCTCTGTGAGAAGGAAACACTATCGTTCTCAAGTGAGATAGTGCATTTCAAACTCAAAGGCAGCAAATTCCTCAAGTGGAACATTGCTAGCACTAGGATCTAAAGCAGGCTTTAGTAGTGTTGAAGGCAGTCAGTTTTTGTTAGCTATCATGACCAACACAATGTGATCCATATTACTTCTATATTGAAAGAAAATATATTCAGGCACATGCTCCCACTAGAAGGTAATGAGGAAATTCAAAATCTGTGAACGTCTTTTTAATGCCTAAAGGAATGATTGTGAGTTTTACTTACCATATAAATTGGTCAAATGATGCCGTATGCCGGAAGACTTGCTTTTTTTTTTTTCTTCAGTCTCGGCAAGGCAGAGAAATTCTGTGGTGAACCGCTGCCACTGCTGGCCATTCAGTATAATCTGCAGATGGAAAAGTCCACTGTTAGCACAATTTTTACAAAGGGTAAACAGATCAATACCATGGAGTCTATATTATTGTGAAAATCAACAGCTCATTAGAAAATCAAATCCCAATTTGTAATTTTAACCTCCCATACTTCTTTGAATCCCACGCCTCACTTGCTAACACTCTCTAAACAACTGTAGCACATACATTAGGACATAGATCTATAGATTTTTTTCCCAGACAAGTGGCAGTGAACCCTTCTCAATTCATTTGTGTTAGGATATGGTACACCGATAGCAATTACGCCAGCTGATAAGTTGAGAGAGGAAGGGTTATGCTACAGTTAATGGAAATAATAAAAACGAGGAATAGATTATTTACCATCCTCATTTTAGCCAATTCCTACCAGTTCAGCAATAGTAAAGTTGAGACTCTTATGCTCAAACGTACGTTCATACAAATTCAGAAGTCTCAGAGAGTGCCCCAATTTCTTTCATCTTAACATCCTAGTTTGTAGTAGGGCATCCTGTCTACCCTACTACTCATTTAATTACCAAGATGAATGTATCCTACTGATTAATAGGCAACAGAGTGGCCCTCATGTCAGACAACATCTTGTTTTTGCTTTATGATGTCAGCTTGCTAGGCAACAGAGTGGCCCTCAGCTCAGACAACATTCTTGCTTTAGCTTTATGACGTCAGAGCACCAGTGGACCAATTGTCCTTGTGGAAGCTGACCACACAGGAGGATGAGATTTCAGAAGGTATGCAGTAGGTTACTATCTGTGTTTGTAAGGCAAGTAGGAGGGGGAATGGTAAAGGACTATGAACCACTCAAAGCATAGGGGCCTTTTTGAAAGTGGATGGGGATACAAAAATAGAGATTATCCTTATACCAATCCATCTTGAGTATCAGAGTCCAACATACAAAGTGCAGGGGAAGACGTTAAATGAGCTTCCTTCTGTGAGAAGGAAACACTATCGTTCTCAAGTGAGATAGTGCATTTCAAACTCAAAGGCAGCAAATTCCTCAAGTGGAACATTGCTAGCACTAGGATCTAAAGCAGGCTTTAGTAGTGTTGAAGGCAGTCAGTTTTTGTTAGCTATTATGACCAACACAATGTGATCCATATTACTTCTATATTGAAAGAAAATATATTCAGGCACATGCTCCCACTAGAAGGTAATGAGGAAATTCAAAAGCTGTGAACGTCTTTTTAATGCCTAAAGGAATGATTGTGAGTTTTACTTACCATATAAATTGGTCAAATGATGCCGTATGCCGGAAGATTTGCTTTTTTTTTTTCTTCAGTCTCGGCAAGGCAGAGAAATTCTGTGGTGAAACGCTGCCACTGCTGGCCATTCAGTATAATCTGCAGATGGAAAAGTCCACTGTTAGCACAATTTTTACAAAGGGTAAACAGATCAATACTATGGAGTCTATATTATTGTGAAAATCAACAGCTCATTAGAAAATCAAATCCCAATTTGTAATTTTAACCTCCCATACTTCTTTGAATCCCACGCCTCACTTGCTAACACTCTCTAAACAACTGTAGCACATACATTAGGACATAGATCTATAGATCTTTTTCCCAGACAAGTGGCAGTGAACCCTTCTCAATTCATTTGTGTTAGGATATGGTACACCGATAGCAATTACGCCAGCTGATAAGTTGAGAGAGGAAGGGTTATGCTACAGTTAATGGAAATAATAAAAACGAGGAATAGATTATTTACCATCCTCCTTTTAGCCAATTCCTACCAGTTCAGCAATAGTAAAGTTGAGACTCTTATGCTCAAACGTACGTTCATACAAATTCAGAAGTCTCAGAGAGTGCCCCAATTTCTTTCATCTTAACATCTTAGTTTGTAGTAGGGCATCCTGTCTACCCTACTACTCATTTAATTACCAAGATGAATGTATCCTACTGATTAATAGGCAACAGAGTGGCCCTCATGTCAGACAACATCTTGTTTTTGCTTTATGATGTCAGCTTGCTAGGCAACAGAGTGGCCCTCAGGTCAGACAACATTCTTGCTTTAGCTTTATGACGTCAGAGCACCAGTGGAACAATTGTCCTTGTGGAAGCTGACCACACAGGAGGATGAGATTTCAGAAGGCATGCAGTAGGTTACTATCTGTGTTTGTAAGGCAAGTAGGAAGGGGAATGGTAAAGGACTATGAACCACTCAAAGCATAGGGGCCTTTTTGAAAGTGGATGGGGATACAAAAATAGAGATTATCCTTAATACCAATCCATCTTGAGTATCAGAGTCCAACATACAAAGTGCAGGGGAAGACGTTAAATGAGCTTCCTTCTGTGAGAAGGAAACACTATCGTTCTCAAGTGAGATAGTGCATTTCAAACTCAAAGGCAGCAAATTCCTCAAGTGGAACATTGCTAGCACTAGGATCTAAAGCAGGCTTTAGTAGTGTTGAAGGCAGTCAGTTTTTGTTAGCTATCATGACCAACACAATGTGATCCATATTACTTCTATATTGAAAGAAAATATATTCAGGCACATGCTCCCACTAGAAGGTAATGAGGAAATTCAAAAGCTGTGAACGTCTTTTTAATGCCTAAAGGAATGATTGTGAGTTTTACTTACCATATAAATTGGTCAAATGATGCCGTATGCCGGAAGACTTGCTTTTTTTTTTTTCTTCAGTCTCGGCAAGGCAGAGAAATTCTGTGGTGAACCGCTGCCACTGCTGGCCATTCAGTATAATCTGCAGATGGAAAAGTCCACTGTTAGCACAATTTTTACAAAGGGTAAACAGATCAATACCATGGAGTCTATATTATTGTGAAAATCAACAGCTCATTAGAAAATCAAATCCCAATTTGTAATTTTAACCTCCCATACTTCTTTGAATCCCACGCCTCACTTGCTAACACTCTCTAAACAACTGTAGCACATACATTAGGACATAGATCTATAGATTTTTTTCCCAGACAAGTGGCAGTGAACCCTTCTCAATTCATTTGTGTTAGGATATGGTACACCGATAGCAATTACGCCAGCTGATAAGTTGAGAGAGGAAGGGTTATGCTACAGTTAATGGAAATAATAAAAACGAGGAATAGATTATTTACCATCCTCATTTTAGCCAATTCCTACCAGTTCAGCAATAGTAAAGTTGAGACTCTTATGCTCAAACGTACGTTCATACAAATTCAGAAGTCTCAGAGAGTGCCCCAATTTCTTTCATCTTAACATCCTAGTTTGTAGTAGGGCATCCTGTCTACCCTACTACTCATTTAATTACCAAGATGAATGTATCATACTGATTAATAGGCAACAGAGTGGCCCTCATGTCAGACAACATCTTGTTTTTGCTTTATGATGTCAGCTTGCTAGGCAACAGAGTGGCCCTCAGGTCAGACAACATTCTTGCTTTAGCTTTATGACGTCAGAGCACCGGTGGACCAATTGTCCTTGTGGAAGCTGACCACACAGGAGGATGAGATTTCAGAAGGTATGCAGTAGGTTACTATCTG
This sequence comes from Lissotriton vulgaris, assembly GCF_964263255.1. Taxonomy (NCBI): domain Eukaryota; kingdom Metazoa; phylum Chordata; class Amphibia; order Caudata; family Salamandridae; genus Lissotriton; species Lissotriton vulgaris. The sequence continues at coordinate 615,814,473 of NC_141696.1, forward strand.
TGTTTGTAAGGCAAGTAGGAGGGGGAATGGTAAAGGACTATGAACCACTCAAAGCATAGGGGCCTTTTTGAAAGTGGATGGGGATACAAAAATAGAGATTATCCTTATACCAATCCATCTTGAGTATCAGAGTCCAACATACAAAGTGCAGGGGAAGACGTTAAATGAGCTTCCTTCTGTGAGAAGGAAACACTATCGTTCTCAAGTGAGATAGTGCATTTCAAACTCAAAGGCAGCAAATTCCTCAAGTGGAACATTGCTAGCACTAGGATCTAAAGCAGGCTTTAGTAGTGTTGAAGGCAGTCAGTTTTTGTTAGCTATCATGACCAACACAATGTGATCCATATTACTTCTATATTGAAAGAAAATATATTCAGGCACAGGCTCCCACTAGAAGGTAATGAGGAAATTCAAAAGCTGTGAACGTCTTTTTAATGCCTAAAGGAATGATTGTGAGTTTTACTTACCATATAAATTGGTCAAATGATGCCGTATGCCGGAAGATTTGCTTTTTTTTTTCTTCAGTCTCGGCAAGGCAGAGAAATTCTGTGGTGAAACGCTGCCACTGCTGGCCATTCAGTATAATCTGCAGATGGAAAAGTCAACTGTTAGCACAATTTTTACAAAGGGTAAACAGATCAATACTATGGAGTCTATATTATTGTGAAAATCAACAGCTCATTAGAAAATCAAATCCCAATTTGTAATTTTAACCTCCCATACTTCTTTGAATCCCACGCCTCACTTGCTAACACTCTCTAAACAACTGTAGCACATACATTAGGACATAGATCTATAGATCTTTTTCCCAGACAAGTGGCAGTGAACCCTTCTCAATTCATTTGTGTTAGGATATGGTACACCGATAGCAATTACGCCAGCTGATAAGTTGAGAGAGGAAGGGTTATGCTACAGTTAATGGAAATAATAAAAACGAGGAATAGATTATTTACCATCCTCATTTTAGCCAATTCCTACCAGTTCAGCAATAGTAAAGTTGAGACTCTTATGCTCAAACGTACGTTCATACAAATTCAGAAGTCTCAGAAAGTGCCCCAATTTCTTTCATCCTAACATCTTAGTTTGTAGTAGGGCATCCTGTCTACCCTACTACTCATTTAATTACCAAGATGAATGTATCCTACTGATTAATAGGCAACAGAGTGGCCCTCATGTCAGACAACATCTTGTTTTTGCTTTATGATGTCAGCTTGCTAGGCAACAGAGTGGCCCTCAGGTCAGACAACATTCTTGCTTTAGCTTTATGACGTCAGAGCACCAGTGGAACAATTGTCCTTGTGGAAGCTGACCACACAGGAGGATGAGATTTCAGAAGGCATGCAGTAGGTTACTATCTGTGTTTGTAAGGCAAGTAGGAAGGGGAATGGTAAAGGACTATGAACCACTCAAAGCATAGGGGCCTTTTTGAAAGTGGATGGGGATACAAAAATAGAGATTATCCTTAATACCAATCCATCTTGAGTATCAGAGTCCAACATACAAAGTGCAGGGGAAGACGTTAAATGAGCTTCCTTCTGTGAGAAGGAAACACTATCGTTCTCAAGTGAGATAGTGCATTTCAAACTCAAAGGCAGCAAATTCCTCAAGTGGAACATTGCTAGCACTAGGATCTAAAGCAGGCTTTAGTAGTGTTGAAGGCAGTCAGTTTTTGTTAGCTATCATGACCAACACAATGTGATCCATATTACTTCTATATTGAAAGAAAATATATTCAGGCACATGCTCCCACTAGAAGGTAATGAGGAAATTCAAAATCTGTGAACGTCTTTTTAATGCCTAAAGGAATGATTGTGAGTTTTACTTACCATATAAATTGGTCAAATGATGCCGTATGCCGGAAGACTTGCTTTTTTTTTTTTCTTCAGTCTCGGCAAGGCAGAGAAATTCTGTGGTGAACCGCTGCCACTGCTGGCCATTCAGTATAATCTGCAGATGGAAAAGTCCACTGTTAGCACAATTTTTACAAAGGGTAAACAGATCAATACCATGGAGTCTATATTATTGTGAAAATCAACAGCTCATTAGAAAATCAAATCCCAATTTGTAATTTTAACCTCCCATACTTCTTTGAATCCCACGCCTCACTTGCTAACACTCTCTAAACAACTGTAGCACATACATTAGGACATAGATCTATAGATTTTTTTCCCAGACAAGTGGCAGTGAACCCTTCTCAATTCATTTGTGTTAGGATATGGTACACCGATAGCAATTACGCCAGCTGATAAGTTGAGAGAGGAAGGGTTATGCTACAGTTAATGGAAATAATAAAAACGAGGAATAGATTCTTTACCATCCTCATTTTAGCCAATTCCTACCAGTTCAGCAATAGTAAAGTTGAGACTCTTATGCTCAAACGTACGTTCATACAAATTCAGAAGTCTCAGAGAGTGCCCCAATTTCTTTCATCTTAACATCCTAGTTTGTAGTAGGGCATCCTGTCTACCCTACTACTCATTTAATTACCAAGATGAATGTATCCTACTGATTAATAGGCAACAGAGTGGCCCTCATGTCAGACAACATCTTGTTTTTGCTTTATGATGTCAGCTTGCTAGGCAACAGAGTGGCCCTCAGCTCAGACAACATTCTTGCTTTAGCTTTATGACGTCAGAGCACCAGTGGACCAATTGTCCTTGTGGAAGCTGACCACACAGGAGGATGAGATTTCAGAAGGTATGCAGTAGGTTACTATCTGTGTTTGTAAGGCAAGTAGGAGGGGGAATGGTAAAGGACTATGAACCACTCAAAGCATAGGGGCCTTTTTGAAAGTGGATGGGGATACAAAAATAGAGATTATCCTTATACCAATCCATCTTGAGTATCAGAGTCCAACATACAAAGTGCAGGGGAAGACGTTAAATGAGCTTCCTTCTGTGAGAAGGAAACACTATCGTTCTCAAGTGAGATAGTGCATTTCAAACTCAAAGGCAGCAAATTCCTCAAGTGGAACATTGCTAGCACTAGGATCTAAAGCAGGCTTTAGTAGTGTTGAAGGCAGTCAGTTTTTGTTAGCTATTATGACCAACACAATGTGATCCATATTACTTCTATATTGAAAGAAAATATATTCAGGCACATGCTCCCACTAGAAGGTAATGAGGAAATTCAAAAGCTGTGAACGTCTTTTTAATGCCTAAAGGAATGATTGTGAGTTTTACTTACCATATAAATTGGTCAAATGATGCCGTATGCCGGAAGATTTGCTTTTTTTTTTCTTCAGTCTCGGCAAGGCAGAGAAATTCTGTGGTGAAACGCTGCCACTGCTGGCCATTCAGTATAATCTGCAGATGGAAAAGTCCACTGTTAGCACAATTTTTACAAAGGGTAAACAGATCAATACTATGGAGTCTATATTATTGTGAAAATCAACAGCTCATTAGAAAATCAAATCCCAATTTGTAATTTTAACCTCCCATACTTATTTGAATCCCACGCCTCACTTGCTAACACTCTCTAAACAACTGTAGCACATACATTAGGACATAGATCTATAGATCTTTTTCCCAGACAAGTGGCAGTGAACCCTTCTCAATTCATTTGTGTTAGGATATGGTACACCGATAGCAATTACGCCAGCTGATAAGTTGAGAGAGGAAGGGTTATGCTACAGTTAATGGAAATAATAAAAACGAGGAATAGATTATTTACCATCCTCCTTTTAGCCAATTCCTACCAGTTCAGCAATAGTAAAGTTGAGACTCTTATGCTCAAACGTACGTTCATACAAATTCAGAAGTCTCAGAGAGTGCCCCAATTTCTTTCATCTTAACATCTTAGTTTGTAGTAGGGCATCCTGTCTACCCTACTACTCATTTAATTACCAAGATGAATGTATCCTACTGATTAATAGGCAACAGAGTGGCCCTCATGTCAGACAACATCTTGTTTTTGCTTTATGATGTCAGCTTGCTAGGCAACAGAGTGGCCCTCAGGTCAGACAACATTCTTGCTTTAGCTTTATGACGTCAGAGCACCAGTGGACCAATTGTCCTTGTGGAAGCTGACCACACAGGAGGATGAGATTTCAGAAGGTATGCAGTAGGTTACTATCTGTGTTTGTAAGGCAAGTAGGAGGGGGAATGGTAAAGGACTATGAACCACTCAAAGCATAGGGGCCTTTTTGAAAGTGGATGGGGATACAAAAATAGAGATTATCCTTAATACCTATCCATCTTGAGTATCAGAGTCCAACATACAAAGTGCAGGGGAAGACGTTAAATGAGCTTCCTTCTGTGAGAAGGAAACACTATCGTTCTCAAGTGAGATAGTGCATTTCAAACTCAAAGGCAGCAAATTCCTCAAGTGGAACATTGCTAGCACTAGGATCTAAAGCAGGCTTTAGTAGTGTTGAAGGCAGTCAGTTTTTGTTAGCTATCATGACCAACACAATGTGATCCATATTACTTCTATATTGAAAGAAAATATATTCAGGCACAGGCTCCCACTAGAAGGTAATGAGGAAATTCAAAAGCTGTGAACGTCTTTTTAATGCCTAAAGGAATGATTGTGAGTTTTACTTACCATATAAATTGGTCAAATGATGCCGTATGCCGGAAGATTTGCTTTTTTTTTTCTTCAGTCTCGGCAAGGCAGAGAAATTCTGTGGTGAAACGCTGCCACTGCTGGCCATTCAGTATAATCTGCAGATGGAAAAGTCAACTGTTAGCACAATTTTTACAAAGGGTAAACAGATCAATACTATGGAGTCTATATTATTGTGAAAATCAACAGCTCATTAGAAAATCAAATCCCAATTTGTAATTTTAACCTCCCATACTTCTTTGAATCCCACGCCTCACTTGCTAACACTCTCTAAACAACTGTAGCACATACATTAGGACATAGATCTATAGATCTTTTTCCCAGACAAGTGGCAGTGAACCCTTCTCAATTCATTTGTGTTAGGATATGGTACACCGATAGCAATTACGCCAGCTGATAAGTTGAGAGAGGAAGGGTTATGCTACAGTTAATGGAAATAATAAAAACGAGGAATAGATTATTTACCATCCTCATTTTAGCCAATTCCTACCAGTTCAGCAATAGTAAAGTTGAGACTCTTATGCTCAAACGTACGTTCATACAAATTCAGAAGTCTCAGAAAGTGCCCCAATTTCTTTCATCCTAACATCTTAGTTTGTAGTAGGGCATCCTGTCTACCCTACTACTCATTTAATTACCAAGATGAATGTATCCTACTGATTAATAGGCAACAGAGTGGCCCTCATGTCAGACAACATCTTGTTTTTGCTTTATGATGTCAGCTTGCTAGGCAACAGAGTGGCCCTCAGGTCAGACAACATTCTTGCTTTAGCTTTATGACGTCAGAGCACCAGTGGAACAATTGTCCTTGTGGAAGCTGACCACACAGGAGGATGAGATTTCAGAAGGCATGCAGTAGGTTACTATCTGTGTTTGTAAGGCAAGTAGGAAGGGGAATGGTAAAGGACTATGAACCACTCAAAGCATAGGGGCCTTTTTGAAAGTGGATGGGGATACAAAAATAGAGATTATCCTTAATACCAATCCATCTTGAGTATCAGAGTCCAACATACAAAGTGCAGGGGAAGACGTTAAATGAGCTTCCTTCTGTGAGAAGGAAACACTATCGTTCTCAAGTGAGATAGTGCATTTCAAACTCAAAGGCAGCAAATTCCTCAAGTGGAACATTGCTAGCACTAGGATCTAAAGCAGGCTTTAGTAGTGTTGAAGGCAGTCAGTTTTTGTTAGCTATCATGACCAACACAATGTGATCCATATTACTTCTATATTGAAAGAAAATATATTCAGGCACATGCTCCCACTAGAAGGTAATGAGGAAATTCAAAATCTGTGAACGTCTTTTTAATGCCTAAAGGAATGATTGTGAGTTTTACTTACCATATAAATTGGTCAAATGATGCCGTTTGCCGGAAGACTTGCTTTTTTTTTTTTCTTCAGTCTCGGCAAGGCAGAGAAATTCTGTGGTGAACCGCTGCCACTGCTGGCCATTCAGTATAATCTGCAGATGGAAAAGTCCACTGTTAGCACAATTTTTACAAAGGGTAAACAGATCAATACCATGGAGTCTATATTATTGTGAAAATCAACAGCTCATTAGAAAATCAAATCCCAATTTGTAATTTTAACCTCCCATACTTCTTTGAATCCCACGCCTCACTTGCTAACACTCTCTAAACAACTGTAGCACATACATTAGGACATAGATCTATAGATTTTTTTCCCAGACAAGTGGCAGTGAACCCTTCTCAATTCATTTGTGTTAGGATATGGTACACCGATAGCAATTACGCCAGCTGATAAGTTGAGAGAGGAAGGGTTATGCTACAGTTAATGGAAATAATAAAAACGAGGAATAGATTATTTACCATCCTCATTTTAGCCAATTCCTACCAGTTCAGCAATAGTAAAGTTGAGACTCTTATGCTCAAACGTACGTTCATACAAATTCAGAAGTCTCAGAGAGTGCCCCAATTTCTTTCATCTTAACATCCTAGTTTGTAGTAGGGCATCCTGTCTACCCTACTACTCATTTAATTACCAAGATGAATGTATCCTACTGATTAATAGGCAACAGAGTGGCCCTCATGTCAGACAACATCTTGTTTTTGCTTTATGATGTCAGCTTGCTAGGCAACAGAGTGGCCCTCAGCTCAGACAACATTCTTGCTTTAGCTTTATGACGTCAGAGCACCAGTGGACCAATTGTCCTTGTGGAAGCTGACCACACAGGAGGATGAGATTTCAGAAGGTATGCAGTAGGTTACTATCTGTGTTTGTAAGGCAAGTAGGAGGGGGAATGGTAAAGGACTATGAACCACTCAAAGCATAGGGGCCTTTTTGAAAGTGGATGGGGATACAAAAATAGAGATTATCCTTATACCAATCCATCTTGAGTATCAGAGTCCAACATACAAAGTGCAGGGGAAGACGTTAAATGAGCTTCCTTCTGTGAGAAGGAAACACTATCGTTCTCAAGTGAGATAGTGCATTTCAAACTCAAAGGCAGCAAATTCCTCAAGTGGAACATTGCTAGCACTAGGATCTAAAGCAGGCTTTAGTAGTGTTGAAGGCAGTCAGTTTTTGTTAGCTATTATGACCAACACAATGTGATCCATATTACTTCTATATTGAAAGAAAATATATTCAGGCACATGCTCCCACTAGAAGGTAATGAGGAAATTCAAAAGCTGTGAACGTCTTTTTAATGCCTAAAGGAATGATTGTGAGTTTTACTTACCATATAAATTGGTCAAATGATGCCGTATGCCGGAAGATTTGCTTTTTTTTTTTCTTCAGTCTCGGCAAGGCAGAGAAATTCTGTGGTGAAACGCTGCCACTGCTGGCCATTCAGTATAATCTGCAGATGGAAAAGTCCACTGTTAGCACAATTTTTACAAAGGGTAAACAGATCAATACTATGGAGTCTATATTATTGTGAAAATCAACAGCTCATTAGAAAATCAAATCCCAATTTGTAATTTTAACCTCCCATACTTCTTTGAATCCCACGCCTCACTTGCTAACACTCTCTAAACAACTGTAGCACATACATTAGGACATAGATCTATAGATCTTTTTCCCAGACAAGTGGCAGTGAACCCTTCTCAATTCATTTGTGTTAGGATATGGTACACCGATAGCAATTACGCCAGCTGATAAGTTGAGAGAGGAAGGGTTATGCTACAGTTAATGGAAATAATAAAAACGAGGAATAGATTATTTACCATCCTCCTTTTAGCCAATTCCTACCAGTTCAGCAATAGTAAAGTTGAGACTCTTATGCTCAAACGTACGTTCATACAAATTCAGAAGTCTCAGAGAGTGCCCCAATTTCTTTCATCTTAACATCTTAGTTTGTAGTAGGGCATCCTGTCTACCCTACTACTCATTTAATTACCAAGATGAATGTATCCTACTGATTAATAGGCAACAGAGTGGCCCTCATGTCAGACAACATCTTGTTTTTGCTTTATGATGTCAGCTTGCTAGGCAACAGAGTGGCCCTCAGGTCAGACAACATTCTTGCTTTAGCTTTATGACGTCAGAGCACCAGTGGACCAATTGTCCTTGTGGAAGCTGACCACACAGGAGGATGAGATTTCAGAAGGTATGCAGTAGGTTACTATCTGTGTTTGTAAGGCAAGTAGGAGGGGGAATGGTAAAGGACTATGAACCACTCAAAGCATAGGGGCCTTTTTGAAAGTGGATGGGGATACAAAAATAGAGATTATCCTTAATACCTATCCATCTTGAGTATCAGAGTCCAACATACAAAGTGCAGGGGAAGACGTTAAATGAGCTTCCTTCTGTGAGAAGGAAACACTATCGTTCTCAAGTGAGATAGTGCATTTCAAACTCAAAGGCAGCAAATTCCTCAAGTGGAACATTGCTAGCACTAGGATCTAAAGCAGGCTTTAGTAGTGTTGAAGGCAGTCAGTTTTTGTTAGCTATCATGACCAACACAATGTGATCCATATTACTTCTATATTGAAAGAAAATATATTCAGGCACAGGCTCCCACTAGAAGGTAATGAGGAAATTCAAAAGCTGTGAACGTCTTTTTAATGCCTAAAGGAATGATTGTGAGTTTTACTTACCATATAAATTGGTCAAATGATGCCGTATGCCGGAAGATTTGCTTTTTTTTTTTCTTCAGTCTCGGCAAGGCAGAGAAATTCTGTGGTGAAACGCTGCCACTGCTGGCCATTCAGTATAATCTGCAGATGGAAAAGTCAACTGTTAGCACAATTTTTACAAAGGGTAAACAGATCAATACTATGGAGTCTATATTATTGTGAAAATCAACAGCTCATTAGAAAATCAAATCCCAATTTGTAATTTTAACCTCCCATACTTCTTTGAATCCCACGCCTCACTTGCTAACACTCTCTAAACAACTGTAGCACATACATTAGGACATAGATCTATAGATCTTTTTCCCAGACAAGTGGCAGTGAACCCTTCTCAATTCATTTGTGTTAGGATATGGTACACCGATAGCAATTACGCCAGCTGATAAGTTGAGAGAGGAAGGGTTATGCTACAGTTAATGGAAATAATAAAAACGAGGAATAGATTATTTACCATCCTCATTTTAGCCAATTCCTACCAGTTCAGCAATAGTAAAGTTGAGACTCTTATGCTCAAACGTACGTTCATACAAATTCAGAAGTCTCAGAGAGTGCCCCAATTTCTTTCATCTTAACATCCTAGTTTGTAGTAGGGCATCCTGTCTACCCTACTACTCATTTAATTACCAAGATGAATGTATCCTACTGATTAATAGGCAACAGAGTGGCCCTCATGTCAGACAACATCTTGTTTTTGCTTTATGATGTCAGCTTGCTAGGCAACAGAGTGGCCCTCAGGTCAGACAACATTCTTGCTTTAGCTTTATGACGTCAGAGCACCAGTGGACCAATTGTCCTTGTGGAAGCTGACCACACAGGAGGATGAGATTTCAGAAGGTATGCAGTAGGTTACTATCTGTGTTTGTAAGGCAAGTAGGAGGGGGAATGGTAAAGGACTATGAACCACTCAAAGCATAGGGGCCTTTTTGAAAGTGGATGGGGATACAAAAATAGAGATTATCCTTATACCAATCCATCTTGAGTATCAGAGTCCAACATACAAAGTGCAGGGGAAGACGTTAAATGAGCTTCCTTCTGTGAGAAGGAAACACTATCGTTCTCAAGTGAGATAGTGCATTTCAAACTCAAAGGCAGCAAATTCCTCAAGTGGAACATTGCTAGCACTAGGATCTAAAGCAGGCTTTAGTAGTGTTGAAGGCAGTCAGTTTTTGTTAGCTATCATGACCAACACAATGTGATCCATATTACTTCTATATTGAAAGAAAATATATTCAGGCACATGCTCCCACTAGAAGGTAATGAGGAAATTCAAAAGCTGTGAACGTCTTTTTAATGCCTAAAGGAATGATTGTGAGTTTTACTTACCATATAAATTGGTCAAATGATGCCGTATGCCGGAAGACTTGCTTTTTTTTTTTTCTTCATTCTCGGCAAGGCAGAGAAATTCTGTGGTGAACCGCTGCCACTGCTGGCCATTCAGTATAATCTGCAGATGGAAAAGTCCACTGTTAGCATAATTTTTACAAAGGGTAAACAGATCAATACCATGGAGTCTATATTATTGTGAAAATCAACAGCTCATTAGAAAATCAAATCCCAATTTGTAATTTTAACCTCCCATACTTCTTTGAATCCCACGCCTCACTTGCTAACACTCTCTAAACAACTGTAGCACATACATTAGGACATAGATCTATAGATTTTTTTCCCAGACAAGTGGCAGTGAACCCTTCTCAATTCATTTGTGTTAGGATATGGTACACCGATAGCAATTACGCCAGCTGATAAGTTGAGAGAGGAAGGGTTACGCTACAGTTAATGGAAATAATAAAAACGAGGAATAGATTATTTACCATCCTCATTTTAGCCAATTCCTACCAGTTCAGCAATAGTAAAGTTGAGACTCTTATGCTCAAACGTACGTTCATACAAATTCAGAAGTCTCAGAGAGTGCCCCAATTTCTTTCATCTTAACATCCTAGTTTGTAGTAGGGCATCCTGTCTACCCTACTACTCATTTAATTACCAAGATGAATGTATCCTACTGATTAATAGGCAACAGAGTGGCCCTCATGTCAGACAACATTTTGTTTTTGCTTTATGATGTCAGCTTGCTAGGCAACAGAGTGGCCCTCAGGTCAGACAACATTCTTGCTTTAGCTTTATGACGTCAGAGCACCGGTGGACCAATTGTCCTTGTGGAAGCTGACCACACAGGAGGATGAGATTTCAGAAGGTATGCAGTAGGTTACTATCTGTGTTTGTAAGGCAAGTAGGAGGGGGAATGGTAAAGGACTATGAACCACTCAAAGCATAGGGGCCTTTTTGAAAGTGGATGGGGATACAAAAATAGAGATTATCCTTAATACCAATCCATCTTGAGTATCAGAGTCCAACATACAAAGTGCAGGGGAAGACGTTAAATGAGCTTCCTTCTGTGAGAAGGAAACACTATGGTTCTCAAGTGAGATAGTGCATTTCAAACTCAAAGGCAGCAAATTCCTCAAGTGGAACATTGCTAGCACTAGGATCTAAAGCAGGCTTTAGTAGTGTTGAAGGCAGTCAGTTTTTGTTAGCTATCATGACCAACACAATGTGATCCATATTACTTCTATATTGAAAGAAAATATATTCAGGCACAGGCTCCCACTAGAAGGTAATGAGGAAATTCAAAAGCTGTGAACGTCTTTTTAATGCCTAAAGGAATGATTGTGAGTTTTACTTACCATATAGATTGGTCAAATGATGCCGTATGCCGGAAGATTTGCTTTTTTTGTTTTTCTTCAGTCTCGGCAAGGCAGAGAAATTCTGTGGTGAAACGCTGCCACTGCTGGCCATTCAGTATAATCTGCAGATGGAAAAGTCCACTGTTAGCATAATTTTTACAAAGGGTAAACAGATCAATACCATGGAGTCTATATTATTGTGAAAATCAACAGCTCATTAGAAAATCAAATACCAATTTGTAATTTTAACCTCCCATACTTCTTTGAATCCCACGCCTCACTTGCTAACACTCTCTAAACAACTGTAGCACATACATTAGGACATAGATCTATAGATTTTTTTCCCAGACAAGTGGCAGTGAACCCTTCTCAATTCATTTGTGTTAGGATATGGTACACCGATAGCAATTAAGCCAGCTGATAAGTTGAGAGGTGAAGGGTTATGCTACAGTTAATGGAAATAATAAAAACGATGAATAGATTATTTACCATCCTCCTTTTAGCCAATTCCTACCAGTTCAGCAATAGTAAAGTTGAGACTCTTATGCTCAAACGTACGTTCATACAAATTCAGAAGTCTCAGAGAGTGCCCCAATTTCTTTCATCTTAACATCTTAGTTTGTAGTAGGGCATCCTGTCTACCCTACTACTCATTTAATTACCAAGATGAATGTATCCTACTGATTAATAGGCAACAGAGTGGCCCTCATGTCAGACAACATCTTGTTTTTGCTTTATGATGTCAGCTTGCTAGGCAACAGAGTGGCCCTCAGCTCAGACAACATTCTTGCTTTAGCTTTATGACGTCAGAGCACCAGTGGACCAATTGTCCTTGTGGAAGCTGACCACACAGGAGGATGAGATTTCAGAAGGTATGCAGTAGGTTACTATCTGTGTTTGTAAGGCAAGTAGGAGGGGGAATGGTAAAGGACTATGAACCACTCAAAGCATAGGGGCCTTTTTGAAAGTGGATGGGGATACAAAAATAGAGATTATCCTTATACCAATCCATCTTGAGTATCAGAGTCCAACATACAAAGTGCAGGGGAAGACGTTAAATGAGCTTCCTTCTGTGAGAAGGAAACACTATCGTTCTCAAGTGAGATAGTGCATTTCAAACTCAAAGGCAGCAAATTCCTCAAGTGGAACATTGCTAGCACTAGGATCTAAAGCAGGCTTTAGTAGTGTTGAAGGCAGTCAGTTTTTGTTAGCTATCATGACCAACACAATGTGATCCATATTACTTCTATATTGAAAGAAAATATATTCAGGCACATGCTCCCACTAGAAGGTAATGAGGAAATTCAAAAGCTGTGAACGTCTTTTTAATGCCTAAAGGAATGATTGTGAGTTTTACTTACCATATAAATTGGTCAAATGATGCCGTATGCCGGAAGATTTGCTTTTTTTTTTTTTCTTCAGTCTCGGCAAGGCAGAGAAATTCTGTGGTGAAACGCTGCCACTGCTGGCCATTCAGTATAATCTGCAGATGGAAAAGTCCACTGTTAGCACAATTTTTACAAAGGGTAAACAGATCAATACTATGGAGTCTATATTATTGTGAAAATCAACAGCTCATTAGAAAATCAAATCCCAATTTGTAATTTTAACCTCCCATACTTCTTTGAATCCCACGCCTCACTTGCTAACACTCTCTAAACAACTGTAGCACATACATTAGGACATAGATCTATAGATCTTTTTCCCAGACAAGTGGCAGTGAACCCTTCTCAATTCATTTGTGTTAGGATATGGTACACCGATAGCAATTACGCCAGCTGATAAGTTGAGAGAGGAAGGGTTATGCTACAGTTAATGGAAATATTAAAAACGAGGAATAGATTATTTACCATCCTCCTTTTAGCCAATTCCTACCAGTTCAGCAATAGTAAAGTTGAGACTCTTATGCTCAAACGTACGTTCATACAAATTCAGAAGTCTCAGAGAGTGCCCCAATTTCTTTCATCTTAACATCTTAGTTTGTAGTAGGGCATCCTGTCTACCCTACTACTCATTTAATTACCAAGATGAATGTATCCTACTGATTAATAGGCAACAGAGTGGCCCTCATGTCAGACAACATCTTGTTTTTGCTTTATGATGTCAGCTTGCTAGGCAACAGAGTGGCCCTCAGCTCAGACAACATTCTTGCTTTAGCTTTATGACGTCAGAGCACCAGTGGAACAATTGTCCTTGTGGAAGCTGACCACACAGGAGGATGAGATTTCAGAAGGCATGCAGTAGGTTACTATCTGTGTTTGTAAGGCAAGTAGGAAGGGGAATGGTAAAGGACTATGAACCACTCAAAGCATAGGGGCCTTTTTGAAAGTGGATGGGGATACAAAAATAGAGATTATCCTTAATACCAATCCATCTTGAGTATCAGAGTCCAACATACAAAGTGCAGGGGAAGACGTTAAATGAGCTTCCTTCTGTGAGAAGGAAACACTATCGTTCTCAAGTGAGATAGTGCATTTCAAACTCAAAGGCAGCAAATTCCTCAAGTGGAACATTGCTAGCACTAGGATCTAAAGCAGGCTTTAGTAGTGTTGAAGGCAGTCAGTTTTTGTTAGCTATCATGACCAACACAATGTGATCCATATTACTTCTATATTGAAAGAAAATATATTCAGGCACATGCTCCCACTAGAAGGTAATGAGGAAATTCAAAAGCTGTGAACGTCTTTTTAATGCCTAAAGGAATGATTGTGAGTTTTACTTACCATATAAATTGGTCAAATGATGCCGTATGCCGGAAGACTTGCTTTTTTTTTTTTCTTCAGTCTCGGCAAGGCAGAAAAATTCTGTGGTGAACCGCTGCCACTGCTGGCCATTCAGTATAATCTGCAGATGGAAAAGTCCACTGTTAGCACAATTTTTACAAAGGGTAAACAGATCAATACCATGGAGTCTATATTATTGTGAAAATCAACAGCTCATTAGAAAATCAAATCCCAATTTGTAATTTTAACCTCCCATACTTCTTTGAATCCCACGCCTCACTTGCTAACACTCTCTAAACAACTGTAGCACATACATTAGGACATAGATCTATAGATCTTTTTCCCAGACAAGTGGCAGTGAACCCTTCTCAATTCATTTGTGTTAGGATATGGTACACCGATAGCAATTACGCCAGCTGATAAGTTAAAAGAGGAAGGGTTATGCTACAGTTAATGGAAATAATAAAAACGAGGAATAGAGTATTTACCATCCTCATTTTAGCCAATTCCTACCAGTTCAGCAATAGTAAAGTTGAGACTCTTATGCTCAAACGTACGTTCATACAAATTCAGAAGTCTCAGAGAGTGCCCCAATTTCTTTCATCTTAACATCCTAGTTTGTAGTAGGGCATCCTGTCTACCCTACTACTCATTTAATTACCAAGATGAATGTATCCTACTGATTAATAGGCAACAGAGTGGCCCTCATGTCAGACATCTTGTTTTTGCTTTATGATGTCAGCTTGCTAGGCAACAAAGTGGCCCTCAGGTCAGACAACATTCTTGCTTTAGCTTTATGACGTCAGAGCACCAGTGGACCAATTGTCCTTGTGGAAGCTGACCACACAGGAGGATGAGATTTCAGAAGGTATGCAGTAGGTTACTATCTGTGTTTGTAAGGCAAGTAGGAGGGGGAATGGTAAAGGACTATGAACCACTCAAAGCATAGGGGCCTTTTTGAAAGTGGATGGGGATACAAAAATAGAGATTATCCTTATACCAATCCATCTTGAGTATCAGAGTCCAACATACAAAGTGCAGGGGAAGACGTTAAATGAGCTTCCTTCTGTGAGAAGGAAACACTATTGTTCTCAAGTGAGATAGTGCATTTCAAACTCAAAGGCAACAAATTCCTCAAGTGGAACATTGCTAGCACTAGGATCTAAAGCAGGCTTTAGTAGTGTTGAAGGCAGTCAGTTTTTGTTAGCTATCATGACCAACACAATGTGATCCATATTACTTCTATATTGAAAGAAAATATATTCAGGCACATGCTCCCACTAGAAGGTAATGAGGAAATTCAAAAGCTGTGAACGTCTTTTTATTGCCTAAAGGAATGATTGTGAGTTTTACTTACCATATAAATTGGTCGAATGATGCCGTATGCCGGAAGACTTGCTTTTTTTTTTTCGTCATTCTCGGCAAGGCAGAGAAATTCTGTGGTGAAACGCTGCCACTGCTGGCCATTCAGTATAATCTGCAGATGGAAAAGTCCACTGTTAGCACAATTTTTACAAAGGGTAAACAGATCAATACCATGGAGTCTATATTATTGTGAAAATCAACAGCTCATTAGAAAATCAAATCCCAATTTGTAATTTTAACCTCCCATACTTCTTTGAATCCCACGCCTCACTTGCTAACACTCTCTAAACAACTGTAGCACATACATTAGGACATAGATCTATAGATCTTTTTCCCAGACAAGTGGCAGTGAACCCTTCTCAATTCATTTGTGTTAGGATATGGTACACCGATAGCAATTACGCCAGCTGATAAGTTGAGAGAGGAAGGGTTATGCTACAGTTAATGGAAATAATAAAAACGAGGAATAGATTATTTACCATCCTCATTTTAGCCAATTCCTACCAGTTCAGCAATAGTAAAGTTGAGACTCTTATGCTCAAACGTACGTTCATACAAATTCAGAAGTCTCAGAGAGTGCCCCAATTTCTTTCATCTTAACATCCTAGTTTGTAGTAGGGCATCCTGTCTACCCTACTACTCATTTAATTACCAAGATGAATGTATCCTACTGATTAATAGGCAACAGAGTGGCCCTCATGTCAGACAACATCTTGTTTTTGCTTTATGATGTCAGCTTGCTAGGCAACAGAGTGGCCCTCAGGTCAGACAACATTCTTGCTTTAGCTTTATGACGTCAGAGCACCGGTGGACCAATTGTCCTTGTGGAAGCTGACCACACAGGAGGATGAGATTTCAGAAGGTATGCAGTAGGTTACTATCTGTGTTTGTAAGGCAAGTAGGAGGGGGAATGGTAAAGGACTATGAACCACTCAAAGCATAGGGGCCTTTTTGAAAGTGGATGGGGATACAAAAATAGAGATTATCCTTATACCAATCCATCTTGAGTATCAGAGTCCAACATACAAAGTGCAGGGGAAGACGTTAAATGAGCTTCCTTCTGTGAGAAGGAAACACTATCGTTCTCAAGTGAGATAGTGCATTTCAAACTCAAAGGCAGCAAATTCCTCAAGTGGAACATTGCTAGCACTAGGATCTAAAGCAGGCTTTAGTAGTGTTGAAGGCAGTCAGTTTTTGTTAGCTATCATGACCAACACAATGTGATCCATATTACTTCTATATTGAAAGAAAATATATTCAGGCACATGCTCCCACTAGAAGGTAATGAGGAAATTCAAAAGCTGTGAACGTCTTTTTAATGCCTAAAGGAATGATTGTGAGTTTTACTTACCATATAAATTGGTCAAATGATGCCGTATGCCGGAAGATTTGCTTTTTTTTTTTTTCTTCAGTCTCGGCAAGGCAGAGAAATTCTGTGGTGAAACGCTGCCACTGCTGGCCATTCAGTATAATCTGCAGATGGAAAAGTCCACTGTTAGCACAATTTTTACAAAGGGTAAACAGATCAATACTATGGAGTCTATATTATTGTGAAAATCAACAGCTCATTAGAAAATCAAATCCCAATTTGTAATTTTAACCTCCCATACTTCTTTGAATCCCACGCCTCACTTGCTAACACTCTCTAAACAACTGTAGCACATACATTAGGACATAGATCTATAGATCTTTTTCCCAGACAAGTGGCAGTGAACCCTTCTCAATTCATTTGTGTTAGGATATGGTACACCGATAGCAATTACGCCAGCTGATAAGTTAAAAGAGGAAGGGTTATGCTACAGTTAATGGAAATAATAAAAACGAGGAATAGAGTATTTACCATCCTCATTTTAGCCAATTCCTACCAGTTCAGCAATAGTAAAGTTGAGACTCTTATGCTCAAACGTACGTTCATACAAATTCAGAAGTCTCAGAGAGTGCCCCAATTTCTTTCATCTTAACATCCTAGTTTGTAGTAGGGCATCCTGTCTACCCTACTACTCATTTAATTACCAAGATGAATGTATCCTACTGATTAATAGGCAACAGAGTGGCCCTCATGTCAGACATCTTGTTTTTGCTTTATGATGTCAGCTTGCTAGGCAACAAAGTGGCCCTCAGGTCAGACAACATTCTTGCTTTAGCTTTATGACGTCAGAGCACCAGTGGACCAATTGTCCTTGTGGAAGCTGACCACACAGGAGGATGAGATTTCAGAAGGTATGCAGTAGGTTACTATCTGTGTTTGTAAGGCAAGTAGGAGGGGGAATGGTAAAGGACTATGAACCACTCAAAGCATAGGGGCCTTTTTGAAAGTGGATGGGGATACAAAAATAGAGATTATCCTTATACCAATCCATCTTGAGTATCAGAGTCCAACATACAAAGTGCAGGGGAAGACGTTAAATGAGCTTCCTTCTGTGAGAAGGAAACACTATCGTTCTCAAGTGAGATAGTGCATTTCAAACTCAAAGGCAACAAATTCCTCAAGTGGAACATTGCTAGCACTAGGATCTAAAGCAGGCTTTAGTAGTGTTGAAGGCAGTCAGTTTTTGTTAGCTATCATGACCAACACAATGTGATCCATATTACTTCTATATTGAAAGAAAATATATTCAGGCACATGCTCCCACTAGAAGGTAATGAGGAAATTCAAAAGCTGTGAACGTCTTTTTAATGCCTAAAGGAATGATTGTGAGTTTTACTTACCATATAAATTGGTCGAATGATGCCGTATGCCGGAAGACTTGCTTTTTTTTTTTCTTCATTCTCGGCAAGGCAGAGAAATTCTGTGGTGAAACGCTGCCACTGCTGGCCATTCAGTATAATCTGCAGATGGAAAAGTCCACTGTTAGCACAATTTTTACAAAGGGTAAACAGATCAATACCATGGAGTCTATATTATTGTGAAAATCAACAGCTCATTAGAAAATCAAATCCCAATTTGTAATTTTAACCTCCCATACTTCTTTGAATCCCACGCCTCACTTGCTAACACTCTCTAAACAACTGTAGCACATACATTAGGACATAGATCTATAGATCTTTTTCCCAGACAAGTGGCAGTGAACCCTTCTCAATTCATTTGTGTTAGGATATGGTACACCGATAGCAATTACGCCAGCTGATAAGTTGAGAGAGGAAGGGTTATGCTACAGTTAATGGAAATAATAAAAACGAGGAATAGATTATTTACCATCCTCATTTTAGCCAATTCCTACCAGTTCAGCAATAGTAAAGTTGAGACTCTTATGCTCAAACGTACGTTCATACAAATTCAGAAGTCTCAGAGAGTGCCCCAATTTCTTTCATCTTAACATCCTAGTTTGTAGTAGGGCATCCTGTCTACCCTACTACTCATTTAATTACCAAGATGAATGTATCCTACTGATTAATAGGCAACAGAGTGGCCCTCATGTCAGACAACATCTTGTTTTTGCTTTATGATGTCAGCTTGCTAGGCAACAGAGTGGCCCTCAGGTCAGACAACATTCTTGCTTTAGCTTTATGACGTCAGAGCACCGGTGGACCAATTGTCCTTGTGGAAGCTGACCACACAGGAGGATGAGATTTCAGAAGGTATGCAGTAGGTTACTATCTGTGTTTGTAAGGCAAGTAGGAGGGGGAATGGTAAAGGACTATGAACCACTCAAAGCATAGGGGCCTTTTTGAAAGTGGATAAGGATACAAAAATAGAGATTATCCTTAATACCAATCCATCTTGAGTATCAGAGTCCAACATACAAAGTGCAGGGGAAGACGTTAAATGAGCTTCCTTCTGTGAGAAGGAAACACTATCGTTCTCAAGTGAGATAGTGCATTTCAAACTCAAAGGCAGCAAATTCCTCAAGTGGAACATTGCTAGCACTAGGATCTAAAGCAGGCTTTAGTAGTGTTGAAGGCAGTCAGTTTTTGTTAGCTATCATGACCAACACAATGTGATCCATATTACTTCTATATTGAAAGAAAATATATTCAGGCACAGGCTCCCACTAGAAGGTAATGAGGAAATTCAAAAGCTGTGAACGTCTTTTTAATGCCTAAAGGAATGATTGTGAGTTTTACTTACCATATAGATTGGTCAAATGATGCCGTATGCCGGAAGATTTGCTTTTTTTTTTTTTCTTCAGTCTCGGCAAGGCAGAGAAATTCTGTGGTGAAACGCTGCCACTGCTGGCCATTCAGTATAATCTGCAGATGGAAAAGTCTACTGTTAGCACAATTTTTACAAAGGGTAAACAGATCAATACTATGGAGTCTATATTATTGTGAAAATCAACAGCTCATTAGAAAATCAAATCCCAATTTGTAATTTTAACCTCCCATACTTCTTTGAATCCCACGCCTCACTTGCTAACACTCTCTAAACAACTGTAGCACATACATTAGGACATAGATCTATAGATCTTTTTCCCAGACAAGTGGCAGTGAACCCTTCTCAATTCATTTGTGTTAGGATATGGTACACCGATAGCAATTACGCCAGCTGATAAGTTGAGAGAGGAAGGGTTATGCTACAGTTAATGGAAATAATAAAAACGAGGAATAGATTATTTACCATCCTCCTTTTAGCCAATTCCTACCAGTTCAGCAATAGTAAAGTTGAGACTCTTATGCTCAAACGTACGTTCATACAAATTCAGAAGTCTCAGAGAGTGCCCCAATTTCTTTCATCTTAACATCTTAGTTTGTAGTAGGGCATCCTGTCTACCCTACTACTCATTTAATTACCAAGATGAATGTATCCTACTGATTAATAGGCAACAGAGTGGCCCTCATGTCAGACAACATCTTGTTTTTGCTTTATGATGTCAGCTTGCTAGGCAACAGAGTGGCCCTCAGGTCAGACAACATTCTTGCTTTAGCTTTATGACGTCAGAGCACCAGTGGACCAATTGTCCTTGTGGAAGCTGACCACACAGGAGGATGAGATTTCAGAAGGTATGCAGTAGGTTACTATCTGTGTTTGTAAGGCAAGTAGGAGGGGGAATGGTAAAGGACTATGAACCACTCAAAGCATAGGGGCCTTTTTGAAAGTGGATGGGGATACAAAAATAGAGATTATCCTTAATACCTATCCATCTTGAGTATCAGAGTCCAACATACAAAGTGCAGGGGAAGACGTTAAATGAGCTTCCTTCTGTGAGAAGGAAACACTATCGTTCTCAAGTGAGATAGTGCATTTCAAACTCAAAGGCAGCAAATTCCTCAAGTGGAACATTGCTAGCACAAGGATCTAAAGCAGGCTTTAGTAGTGTTGAAGGCAGTCAGTTTTTGTTAGCTATCATGACCAACACAATGTGATCCATATTACTTCTATATTGAAAGAAAATATATTCAGGCACAGGCTCCCACTAGAAGGTAATGAGGAAATTCAAAAGCTGTGAACGTCTTTTTAATGCCTAAAGGAATGATTGTGAGTTTTACTTACCATATAAATTGGTCAAATGATGCCGTATGCCGGAAGATTTGCTTTTTTTTTTTCTTCAGTCTCGGCAAGGCAGAGAAATTCTGTGGTGAAACGCTGCCACTGCTGGCCATTCAGTATAATCTGCAGATGGAAAAGTCAACTGTTAGCACAATTTTTACAAAGGGTAAACAGATCAATACTATGGAGTCTATATTATTGTGAAAATCAACAGCTCATTAGAAAATCAAATCCCAATTTGTAATTTTAACCTCCCATACTTCTTTGAATCCCACGCCTCACTTGCTAACACTCTCTAAACAACTGTAGCACATACATTAGGACATAGATCTATAGATCTTTTTCCCAGACAAGTGGCAGTGAACCCTTCTCAATTCATTTGTGTTAGGATATGGTACACCGATAGCAATTACGCCAGCTGATAAGTTGAGAGAGGAAGGGTTATGCTACAGTTAATGGAAATAATAAAAACGAGGAATAGATTATTTACCATCCTCATTTTAGCCAATTCCTACCAGTTCAGCAATAGTAAAGTTGAGACTCTTATGCTCAAACGTACGTTCATACAAATTCAGAAGTCTCAGAGAGTGCCCCAATTTCTTTCATCTTAACATCCTAGTTTGTAGTAGGGCATCCTGTCTACCCTACTACTCATTTAATTACCAAGATGAATGTATCCTACTGATTAATAGGCAACAGAGTGGCCCTCATGTCAGACAACATCTTGTTTTTGCTTTATGATGTCAGCTTGCTAGGCAACAGAGTGGCCCTCAGCTCAGACAACATTCTTGCTTTAGCTTTATGACGTCAGAGCACCAGTGGACCAATTGTCCTTGTGGAAGCTGACCACACAGGAGGATGAGATTTCAGAAGGTATGCAGTAGGTTACTATCTGTGTTTGTAAGGCAAGTAGGAGGGGGAATGGTAAAGGACTATGAACCACTCAAAGCATAGGGGCCTTTTTGAAAGTGGATGGGGATACAAAAATAGAGATTATCCTTATACCAATCCATCTTGAGTATCAGAGTCCAACATACAAAGTGCAGGGGAAGACGTTAAATGAGCTTCCTTCTGTGAGAAGGAAACACTATCGTTCTCAAGTGAGATAGTGCATTTCAAACTCAAAGGCAGCAAATTCCTCAAGTGGAACATTGCTAGCACTAGGATCTAAAGCAGGCTTTAGTAGTGTTGAAGGCAGTCAGTTTTTGTTAGCTATTATGACCAACACAATGTGATCCATATTACTTCTATATTGAAAGAAAATATATTCAGGCACATGCTCCCACTAGAAGGTAATGAGGAAATTCAAAAGCTGTGAACGTCTTTTTAATGCCTAAAGGAATGATTGTGAGTTTTACTTACCATATAAATTGGTCAAATGATGCCGTATGCCGGAAGATTTGCTTTTTTTTTTTCTTCAGTCTCGGCAAGGCAGAGAAATTCTGTGGTGAAACGCTGCCACTGCTGGCCATTCAGTATAATCTGCAGATGGAAAAGTCCACTGTTAGCACAATTTTTACAAAGGGTAAACAGATCAATACTATGGAGTCTATATTATTGTGAAAATCAACAGCTCATTAGAAAATCAAATCCCAATTTGTAATTTTAACCTCCCATACTTCTTTGAATCCCACGCCTCACTTGCTAACACTCTCTAAACAACTGTAGCACATACATTAGGACATAGATCTATAGATCTTTTTCCCAGACAAGTGGCAGTGAACCCTTCTCAATTCATTTGTGTTAGGATATGGTACACCGATAGCAATTACGCCAGCTGATAAGTTGAGAGAGGAAGGGTTATGCTACAGTTAATGGAAATAATAAAAACGAGGAATAGATTATTTACCATCCTCCTTTTAGCCAATTCCTACCAGTTCAGCAATAGTAAAGTTGAGACTCTTATGCTCAAACGTACGTTCATACAAATTCAGAAGTCTCAGAGAGTGCCCCAATTTCTTTCATCTTAACATCTTAGTTTGTAGTAGGGCATCCTGTCTACCCTACTACTCATTTAATTACCATGATGAATGTATCCTACTGATTAATAGGCAACAGAGTGGCCCTCATGTCAGACAACATCTTGTTTTTGCTTTATGATGTCAGCTTGCTAGGCAACAGAGTGGCCCTCAGGTCAGACAACATTCTTGCTTTAGCTTTATGACGTCAGAGCACCAGTGGACCAATTGTCCTTGTGGAAGCTGACCACACAGGAGGATGAGATTTCAGAAGGTATGCAGTAGGTTACTATCTGTGTTTGTAAGGCAAGTAGGAGGGGGAATGGTAAAGGACTATGAACCACTCAAAGCATAGGGGCCTTTTTGAAAGTGGATGGGGATACAAAAATAGAGATTATCCTTAATACCTATCCATCTTGAGTATCAGAGTCCAACATACAAAGTGCAGGGGAAGACGTTAAATGAGCTTCCTTCTGTGAGAAGGAAACACTATCGTTCTCAAGTGAGATACTGCATTTCAAACTCAAAGACAGCAAATTCCTCAAGTGGAACATTGCTAGCACTAGGATCTAAAGCAGGCTTTAGTAGTGTTGAAGGCAGTCAGTTTTTGTTAGCTATCATGACCAACACAATGTGATCCATATTACTTCTATATTGAAAGAAAATATATTCAGGCACAGGCTCCCACTAGAAGGTAATGAGGAAATTCAAAAGCTGTGAACGTCTTTTTAATGCCTAAAGGAATGATTGTGAGTTTTACTTACCATATAAATTGGTCAAATGATGCCGTATGCCGGAAGATTTGCTTTTTTTTTTCTTCAGTCTCGGCAAGGCAGAGAAATTCTGTGGTGAAACGCTGCCACTGCTGGCCATTCAGTATAATCTGCAGATGGAAAAGTCAACTGTTAGCACAATTTTTACAAAGGGTAAACAGATCAATACTATGGAGTCTATATTATTGTGAAAATCAACAGCTCATTAGAAAATCAAATCCCAATTTGTAATTTTAACCTCCCATACTTCTTTGAATCCCACGCCTCACTTGCTAACACTCTCTAAACAACTGTAGCACATACATTAGGACATAGATCTATAGATCTTTTTCCCAGACAAGTGGCAGTGAACCCTTCTCAATTCATTTGTGTTAGGATATGGTACACCGATAGCAATTACGCCAGCTGATAAGTTGAGAGAGGAAGGGTTATGCTACAGTTAATGGAAATAATAAAAACGAGGAATAGATTATTTACCATCCTCATTTTAGCCAATTCCTACCAGTTCAGCAATAGTAAAGTTGAGACTCTTATGCTCAAACGTACGTTCATACAAATTCAGAAGTCTCAGAAAGTGCCCCAATTTCTTTCATCCTAACATCTTAGTTTGTAGTAGGGCATGCTGTCTACCCTACTACTCATTTAATTACCAAGATGAATGTATCCTACTGATTAATAGGCAACAGAGTGGCCCTCATGTCAGACAACATCTTGTTTTTGCTTTATGATGTCAGCTTGCTAGGCAACAGAGTGGCCCTCAGGTCAGACAACATTCTTGCTTTAGCTTTATGACGTCAGAGCACCAGTGGAACAATTGTCCTTGTGGAAGCTGACCACACAGGAGGATGAGATTTCAGAAGGCATGCAGTAGGTTACTATCTGTGTTTGTAAGGCAAGTAGGAAGGGGAATGGTAAAGGACTATGAACCACTCAAAGCATAGGGGCCTTTTTGAAAGTGGATGGGGATACAAAAATAGAGATTATCCTTAATACCAATCCATCTTGAGTATCAGAGTCCAACATACAAAGTGCAGGGGAAGACGTTAAATGAGCTTCCTTCTGTGAGAAGGAAACACTATCGTTCTCAAGTGAGATAGTGCATTTCAAACTCAAAGGCAGCAAATTCCTCAAGTGGAACATTGCTAGCACTAGGATCTAAAGCAGGCTTTAGTAGT
Source organism: Lissotriton vulgaris (assembly GCF_964263255.1). Lineage (NCBI taxonomy): Eukaryota > Metazoa > Chordata > Amphibia > Caudata > Salamandridae > Lissotriton > Lissotriton vulgaris. The sequence continues at coordinate 615,839,239 of NC_141696.1, forward strand.
GTTGAAGGCAGTCAGTTTTTGTTAGCTATCATGACCAACACAATGTGATCCATATTACTTCTATATTGAAAGAAAATATATTCAGGCACATGCTCCCACTAGAAGGTAATGAGGAAATTCAAAAGCTGTGAACGTCTTTTTAATGCCTAAAGGAATGATTGTGAGTTTTACTTACCATATAAATTGGTCAAATGATGCCGTATGCCGGAAGACTTGCTTTTTTTTTTTTCTTCAGTCTCGGCAAGGCAGAGAAATTCTGTGGTGAACCGCTGCCACTGCTGGCCATTCAGTATAATCTGCAGATGGAAAAGTCCACTGTTAGCACAATTTTTACAAAGGGTAAACAGATCAATACCATGGAGTCTATATTATTGTGAAAATCAACAGCTCATTAGAAAATCAAATCCCAATTTGTAATTTTAACCTCCCATACTTCTTTGAATCCCACGCCTCACTTGCTAACACTCTCTAAACAACTGTAGCACATACATTAGGACATAGATCTATAGATCTTTTTCCCAGACAAGTGGCAGTGAACCCTTCTCAATTCATTTGTGTTAGGATATGGTACACCGATAGCAATTACGCCAGCTGATAAGTTGAGAGAGGAAGGGTTATGCTACAGTTAATGGAAATAATAAAAACGAGGAATAGATTATTTACCATCCTCATTTTAGCCAATTCCTACCAGTTCAGCAATAGTAAAGTTGAGACTCTTATGCTCAAACGTACGTTCATACAAATTCAGAAGTCTCAGAGAGTGCCCCAATTTCTTTCATCTTAACATCCTAGTTTGTAGTAGGGCATCCTGTCTACCCTACTACTCATTTAATTACCAAGATGAATGTATCCTACTGATTAATAGGCAACAGAGTGGCCCTCATGTCAGACAACATCTTGTTTTTGCTTTATGATGTCAGCTTGCTAGGCAACAGAGTGGCCCTCAGGTCAGACAACATTCTTGCTTTAGCTTTATGACGTCAGAGCACCGGTGGACCAATTGTCCTTGTGGAAGCTGACCACACAGGAGGATGAGATTTCAGAAGGTATGCAGTAGGTTACTATCTGTGTTTGTAAGGCAAGTAGGAGGGGGAATGGTAAAGGACTATGAACCACTCAAAGCATAGGGGCCTTTTTGAAAGTGGATAAGGATACAAAAATAGAGATTATCCTTAATACCAATCCATCTTGAGTATCAGAGTCCAACATACAAAGTGCAGGGGAAGACGTTAAATGAGCTTCCTTCTGTGAGAAGGAAACACTATCGTTCTCAAGTGAGATAGTGCATTTCAAACTCAAAGGCAGCAAATTCCTCAAGTGGAACATTGCTAGCACTAGGATCTAAAGCAGGCTTTAGTAGTGTTGAAGGCAGTCAGTTTTTGTTAGCTATCATGACCAACACAATGTGATCCATATTACTTCTATATTGAAAGAAAATATATTCAGGCACAGGCTCCCACTAGAAGGTAATGAGGAAATTCAAAAGCTGTGAACGTCTTTTTAATGCCTAAAGGAATGATTGTGAGTTTTACTTACCATATAGATTGGTCAAATGATGCCGTATGCCGGAAGATTTGCTTTTTTTTTTTTTCTTCAGTCTCGGCAAGGCAGAGAAATTCTGTGGTGAAACGCTGCCACTGCTGGCCATTCAGTATAATCTGCAGATGGAAAAGTCCACTGTTAGCACAATTTTTACAAAGGGTAAACAGATCAATACCATGGAGTCTATATTATTGTGAAAATCAACAGCTCATTAGAAAATCAAATCCCAATTTGTAATTTTAACCTCCCATACTTCTTTGAATCCCACGCCTCACTTGCTAACACTCTCTAAACAACTGTAGCACATACATTAGGACATAGATCTATAGATCTTTTTCCCAGACAAGTGGCAGTGAACCCTTCTCAATTCATTTGTGTTAGGATATGGTACACCGATAGCAATTACGCCAGCTGATAAGTTGAGAGAGGAAGGGTTATGCTACAGTTAATGGAAATAATAAAAACGAGGAATAGATTATTTACCATCCTCCTTTTAGCCAATTCCTACCAGTTCAGCAATAGTAAAGTTGAGACTCTTATGCTCAAACGTACGTTCATACAAATTCAGAAGTCTCAGAGAGTGCCCCAATTTCTTTCATCTTAACATCCTAGTTTGTAGTAGGGCATCCTGTCTACCCTACTACTCATTTAATTACCAAGATGAATGTATCCTACTGATTAATAGGCAACAGAGTGGCCCTCATGTCAGACAACATCTTGTTTTTGCTTTATGATGTCAGCTTGCTAGGCAACAGAGTGGCCCTCAGGTCAGACAACATTCTTACTTTAGCTTTATGACGTCAGAGCACCGGTGGACCAATTGTCCTTGTGGAAGCTGACCACACAGGAGGATGAGATTTCAGAAGGTATGCAGTAGGTTACTATCTGTGTTTGTAAGGCAAGTAGGAGGGGGAATGGTAAAGGACTATGAACCACTCAAAGCATAGGGGCCTTTTTGAAAGTGGATAAGGATACAAAAATAGAGATTATCCTTAATACCAATCCATCTTGAGTATCAGAGTCCAACATACAAAGTGCAGGGGAAGACGTTAAATGAGCTTCCTTCTGTGAGAAGGAAACACTATCGTTCTCAAGTGAGATAGTGCATTTCAAACTCAAAGGCAGCAAATTCCTCAAGTGGAACATTGCTAGCACTAGGATCTAAAGCAGGCTTTAGTAGTGTTGAAGGCAGTCAGTTTTTGTTAGCTATCATGACCAACACAATGTGATCCATATTACTTCTATATTGAAAGAAAATATATTCAGGCACAGGCTCCCACTAGAAGGTAATGAGGAAATTCAAAAGCTGTGAACGTCTTTTTAATGCCTAAAGGAATGATTGTGAGTTTTACTTACCATATAGATTGGTCAAATGATGCCGTATGCCGGAAGATTTGCTTTTTTTTTTTTTCTTCAGTCTCGGCAAGGCAGAGAAATTCTGTGGTGAAACGCTGCCACTGCTGGCCATTCAGTATAATCTGCAGATGGAAAAGTCCACTGTTAGCACAATTTTTACAAAGGGTAAACAGATCAATACTATGGAGTCTATATTATTGTGAAAATCAACAGCTCATTAGAAAATCAAATCCCAATTTGTAATTTTAACCTCCCATACTTCTTTGAATCCCACGCCTCACTTGCTAACACTCTCTAAACAACTGTAGCACATACATTAGGACATAGATCTATAGATCTTTTTCCCAGACAAGTGGCAGTGAACCCTTCTCAATTCATTTGTGTTAGGATATGGTACACCGATAGCAATTACGCCAGCTGATAAGTTGAGAGAGGAAGGGTTATGCTACAGTTAATGGAAATAATAAAAACGAGGAATAGATTATTTACCATCCTCCTTTTAGCCAATTCCTACCAGTTCAGCAATAGTAAAGTTGAGACTCTTATGCTCAAACGTACGTTCATACAAATTCAGAAGTCTCAGAGAGTGCCCCAATTTCTTTCATCTTAACATCTTAGTTTGTAGTAGGGCATCCTGTCTACCCTACTACTCATTTAATTACCAAGATGAATGTATCCTACTGATTAATAGGCAACAGAGTGGCCCTCATGTCAGACAACATCTTGTTTTTGCTTTATGATGTCAGCTTGCTAGGCAACAGAGTGGCCCTCAGGTCAGACAACATTCTTGCTTTAGCTTTATGACGTCAGAGCACCAGTGGACCAATTGTCCTTGTGGAAGCTGACCACACAGGAGGATGAGATTTCAGAAGGTATGCAGTAGGTTACTATCTGTGTTTGTAAGGCAAGTAGGAGGGGGAATGGTAAAGGACTATGAACCACTCAAAGCATAGGGGCCTTTTTGAAAGTGGATGGGGATACAAAAATAGAGATTATCCTTAATACCTATCCATCTTGAGTATCAGAGTCCAACATACAAAGTGCAGGGGAAGACGTTAAATGAGCTTCCTTCTGTGAGAAGGAAACACTATCGTTCTCAAGTGAGATAGTGCATTTCAAACTCAAAGGCAGCAAATTCCTCAAGTGGAACATTGCTAGCACTAGGATCTAAAGCAGGCTTTAGTAGTGTTGAAGGCAGTCAGTTTTTGTTAGCTATCATGACCAACACAATGTGATCCATATTACTTCTATATTGAAAGAAAATATATTCAGGCACAGGCTCCCACTAGAAGGTAATGAGGAAATTCAAAAGCTGTGAACGTCTTTTTAATGCCTAAAGGAATGATTGTGAGTTTTACTTACCATATAAATTGGTCAAATGATGCCGTATGCCGGAAGATTTGCTTTTTTTTTTTCTTCAGTCTCGGCAAGGCAGAGAAATTCTGTGGTGAAACGCTGCCACTGCTGGCCATTCAGTATAATCTGCAGATGGAAAAGTCAACTGTTAGCACAATTTTTACAAAGGGTAAACAGATCAATACTATGGAGTCTATATTATTGTGAAAATCAACAGCTCATTAGAAAATCAAATCCCAATTTGTAATTTTAACCTCCCATACTTCTTTGAATCCCACGCCTCACTTGCTAACACTCTCTAAACAACTGTAGCACATACATTAGGACATAGATCTATAGATCTTTTTCCCAGACAAGTGGCAGTGAACCCTTCTCAATTCATTTGTGTTAGGATATGGTACACCGATAGCAATTACGCCAGCTGATAAGTTGAGAGAGGAAGGGTTATGCTACAGTTAATGGAAATAATAAAAACGAGGAATAGATTATTTACCATCCTCATTTTAGCCAATTCCTACCAGTTCAGCAATAGTAAAGTTGAGACTCTTATGCTCAAACGTACGTTCATACAAATTCAGAAGTCTCAGAGAGTGCCCCAATTTCTTTCATCTTAACATCCTAGTTTGTAGTAGGGCATCCTGTCTACCCTACTACTCATTTAATTACCAAGATGAATGTATCCTACTGATTAATAGGCAACAGAGTGGCCCTCATGTCAGACAACATCTTGTTTTTGCTTTATGATGTCAGCTTGCTAGGCAACAGAGTGGCCCTCAGCTCAGACAACATTCTTGCTTTAGCTTTATGACGTCAGAGCACCAGTGGACCAATTGTCCTTGTGGAAGCTGACCACACAGGAGGATGAGATTTCAGAAGGTATGCAGTAGGTTACTATCTGTGTTTGTAAGGCAAGTAGGAGGGGGAATGGTAAAGGACTATGAACCACTCAAAGCATAGGGGCCTTTTTGAAAGTGGATGGGGATACAAAAATAGAGATTATCCTTATACCAATCCATCTTGAGTATCAGAGTCCAACATACAAAGTGCAGGGGAAGACGTTAAATGAGCTTCCTTCTGTGAGAAGGAAACACTATCGTTCTCAAGTGAGATAGTGCATTTCAAACTCAAAGGCAGCAAATTCCTCAAGTGGAACATTGCTAGCACTAGGATCTAAAGCAGGCTTTAGTAGTGTTGAAGGCAGTCAGTTTTTGTTAGCTATTATGACCAACACAATGTGATCCATATTACTTCTATATTGAAAGAAAATATATTCAGGCACATGCTCCCACTAGAAGGTAATGAGGAAATTCAAAAGCTGTGAACGTCTTTTTAATGCCTAAAGGAATGATTGTGAGTTTTACTTACCATATAAATTGGTCAAATGATGCCGTATGCCGGAAGATTTGCTTTTTTTTTTTCTTCAGTCTCGGCAAGGCAGAGAAATTCTGTGGTGAAACGCTGCCACTGCTGGCCATTCAGTATAATCTGCAGATGGAAAAGTCCACTGTTAGCACAATTTTTACAAAGGGTAAACAGATCAATACTATGGAGTCTATATTATTGTGAAAATCAACAGCTCATTAGAAAATCAAATCCCAATTTGTAATTTTAACCTCCCATACTTCTTTGAATCCCACGCCTCACTTGCTAACACTCTCTAAACAACTGTAGCACATACATTAGGACATAGATCTATAGATCTTTTTCCCAGACAAGTGGCAGTGAACCCTTCTCAATTCATTTGTGTTAGGATATGGTACACCGATAGCAATTACGCCAGCTGATAAGTTGAGAGAGGAAGGGTTATGCTACAGTTAATGGAAATAATAAAAACGAGGAATAGATTATTTACCATCCTCCTTTTAGCCAATTCCTACCAGTTCAGCAATAGTAAAGTTGAGACTCTTATGCTCAAACGTACGTTCATACAAATTCAGAAGTCTCAGAGAGTGCCCCAATTTCTTTCATCTTAACATCTTAGTTTGTAGTAGGGCATCCTGTCTACCCTACTACTCATTTAATTACCAAGATGAATGTATCCTACTGATTAATAGGCAACAGAGTGGCCCTCATGTCAGACAACATCTTGTTTTTGCTTTATGATGTCAGCTTGCTAGGCAACAGAGTGGCCCTCAGGTCAGACAACATTCTTGCTTTAGCTTTATGACGTCAGAGCACCAGTGGACCAATTGTCCTTGTGGAAGCTGACCACACAGGAGGATGAGATTTCAGAAGGTATGCAGTAGGTTACTATCTGTGTTTGTAAGGCAAGTAGGAGGGGGAATGGTAAAGGACTATGAACCACTCAAAGCATAGGGGCCTTTTTGAAAGTGGATGGGGATACAAAAATAGAGATTATCCTTAATACCTATCCATCTTGAGTATCAGAGTCCAACATACAAAGTGCAGGGGAAGACGTTAAATGAGCTTCCTTCTGTGAGAAGGAAACACTATCGTTCTCAAGTGAGATACTGCATTTCAAACTCAAAGGCAGCAAATTCCTCAAGTGGAACATTGCTAGCACTAGGATCTAAAGCAGGCTTTAGTAGTGTTGAAGGCAGTCAGTTTTTGTTAGCTATCATGACCAACACAATGTGATCCATATTACTTCTATATTGAAAGAAAATATATTCAGGCACAGGCTCCCACTAGAAGGTAATGAGGAAATTCAAAAGCTGTGAACGTCTTTTTAATGCCTAAAGGAATGATTGTGAGTTTTACTTACCATATAAATTGGTCAAATGATGCCGTATGCCGGAAGATTTGCTTTTTTTTTTCTTCAGTCTCGGCAAGGCAGAGAAATTCTGTGGTGAAACGCTGCCACTGCTGGCCATTCAGTATAATCTGCAGATGGAAAAGTCAACTGTTAGCACAATTTTTACAAAGGGTAAACAGATCAATACTATGGAGTCTATATTATTGTGAAAATCAACAGCTCATTAGAAAATCAAATCCCAATTTGTAATTTTAACCTCCCATACTTCTTTGAATCCCACGCCTCACTTGCTAACACTCTCTAAACAACTGTAGCACATACATTAGGACATAGATCTATAGATCTTTTTCCCAGACAAGTGGCAGTGAACCCTTCTCAATTCATTTGTGTTAGGATATGGTACACCGATAGCAATTACGCCAGCTGATAAGTTGAGAGAGGAAGGGTTATGCTACAGTTAATGGAAATAATAAAAACGAGGAATAGATTATTTACCATCCTCATTTTAGCCAATTCCTACCAGTTCAGCAATAGTAAAGTTGAGACTCTTATGCTCAAACGTACGTTCATACAAATTCAGAAGTCTCAGAAAGTGCCCCAATTTCTTTCATCCTAACATCTTAGTTTGTAGTAGGGCATGCTGTCTACCCTACTACTCATTTAATTACCAAGATGAATGTATCCTACTGATTAATAGGCAACAGAGTGGCCCTCATGTCAGACAACATCTTGTTTTTGCTTTATGATGTCAGCTTGCTAGGCAACAGAGTGGCCCTCAGGTCAGACAACATTCTTGCTTTAGCTTTATGACGTCAGAGCACCAGTGGAACAATTGTCCTTGTGGAAGCTGACCACACAGGAGGATGAGATTTCAGAAGGCATGCAGTAGGTTACTATCTGTGTTTGTAAGGCAAGTAGGAAGGGGAATGGTAAAGGACTATGAACCACTCAAAGCATAGGGGCCTTTTTGAAAGTGGATGGGGATACAAAAATAGAGATTATCCTTAATACCAATCCATCTTGAGTATCAGAGTCCAACATACAAAGTGCAGGGGAAGACGTTAAATGAGCTTCCTTCTGTGAGAAGGAAACACTATCGTTCTCAAGTGAGATAGTGCATTTCAAACTCAAAGGCAGCAAATTCCTCAAGTGGAACATTGCTAGCACTAGGATCTAAAGCAGGCTTTAGTAGTGTTGAAGGCAGTCAGTTTTTGTTAGCTATCATGACCAACACAATGTGATCCATATTACTTCTATATTGAAAGAAAATATATTCAGGCAAAGGCTCCCACTAGAAGGTAATGAGGAAATTCAAAAGCTGTGAACGTCTTTTTAATGCCTAAAGGAATGATTGTGAGTTTTACTTACCATATAGATTGGTCAAATTATGCCGTATGCCGGAAGATTTGCTTTTTTTGTTTTTCTTCAGTCTCGGCAAGGCAGAGAAATTCTGTGGTGAAACGCTGCCACTGCTGGCCATTCAGTATAATCTGCAGATGGAAAAGTCCACTGTTAGCATAATTTTTACAAAGGGTAAACAGATCAATACTATGGAGTCTATATTATTGTGAAAATCAACAGCTCATTAGAAAATCAAATCCCAATTTGTAATTTTAACCTCCCATACTTCTTTGAATCCCACGCCTCACTTGCTAACACTCTCTAAACAACTGTAGCACATACATTAGGACATAGATCTATAGATCTTTTTCCCAGACAAGTGGCAGTGAACCCTTCTCAATTCATTTGTGTTAGGATATGGTACACCGATAGCAATTAAGCCAGCTGATAAGTTGAGAGAGGAAGGGTTATGCTACAGTTAATGGAAATAATAAAAACGAGGAATAGATTATTTACCATCCTCCTTTTAGCCAATTCCTACCAGTTCAGCAATAGTAAAGTTGAGACTCTTATGCTCAAACGTACGTTCATACAAATTCAGAAGTCTCAGAGAGTGCCCCAATTTCTTTCATCTTAACATCTTAGTTTGTAGTAGGGCATCCTGTCTACCCTACTACTCATTTAATTACCAAGATGAATGTATCCTACTGATTAATAGGCAACAGAGTGGCCCTCATGTCAGACAACATCTTGTTTTTGCTTTATGATGTCAGCTTGCTAGGCAACAGAGTGGCCCTCAGCTCAGACAACATTCTTGCTTTAGCTTTATGACGTCAGAGCACCAGTGGACCAATTGTCCTTGTGGAAGCTGACCACACAGGAGGATGAGATTTCAGAAGGTATGCAGTAGGTTACTATCTGTGTTTGTAAGGCAAGTAGGAGGGGGAATGGTAAAGGACTATGAACCACTCAAAGCATAGGGGCCTTTTTGAAAGTGGATGGGGATACAAAAATAGAGATTATCCTTATACCAATCCATCTTGAGTATCAGAGTCCAACATACAAAGTGCAGGGGAAGACGTTAAATGAGCTTCCTTCTGTGAGAAGGAAACACTATCGTTCTCAAGTGAGATAGTGCATTTCAAACTCAAAGGCAGCAAATTCCTCAAGTGGAACATTGCTAGCACTAGGATCTAAAGCAGGCTTTAGTAGTGTTGAAGGCAGTCAGTTTTTGTTAGCTATCATGACCAACACAATGTGATCCATATTACTTCTATATTGAAAGAAAATATATTCAGGCACATGCTCCCACTAGAAGGTAATGAGGAAATTCAAAAGCTGTGAACGTCTTTTTAATGCCTAAAGGAATGATTGTGAGTTTTACTTACCATATAAATTGGTCAAATGATGCCGTATGCCGGAAGACTTGCTTTTTTTTTTCTTCAGTCTCGGCAAGGCAGAGAAATTCTGTGGTGAACCGCTGCCACTGCTGGCCATTCAGTATAATCTGCAGATGGAAAAGTCCACTGTTAGCACAATTTTTACAAAGGGTAAACAGATCAATACTATGGAGTCTATATTATTGTGAAAATCAACAGCTCATTAGAAAATCAAATCCCAATTTGTAATTTTAACCTCCCATACTTCTTTGAATCCCACGCCTCACTTGCTAACACTCTCTAAACAACTGTAGCACATACATTAGGACATAGATCTATAGATCTTTTTCCCAGACAAGTGGCAGTGAACCCTTCTCAATTCATTTGTGTTAGGATATGGTACACCGATAGCAATTACGCCAGCTGATAAGTTGAGAGAGGAAGGGTTATGCTACAGTTAATGGAAATAATAAAAACGAGGAATAGATTATTTACCATCCTCCTTTTAGCCAATTCCTACCAGTTCAGCAATAGTAAAGTTGAGACTCTTATGCTCAAACGTACGTTCATACAAATTCAGAAGTCTCAGAGAGTGCCCCAATTTCTTTCATCTTAACATCTTAGTTTGTAGTAGGGCATCCTGTCTACCCTACTACTCATTTAATTACCAAGATGAATGTATCCTACTGATTAATAGGCAACAGAGTGGCCCTCATGTCAGACAACATCTTGTTTTTGCTTTATGATGTCAGCTTGCTAGGCAACAGAGTGGCCCTCAGGTCAGACAACATTCTTGCTTTAGCTTTATGACGTCAGAGCACCAGTGGAACAATTGTCCTTGTGGAAGCTGACCACACAGGAGGATGAGATTTCAGAAGGCATGCAGTAGGTTACTATCTGTGTTTGTAAGGCAAGTAGGAAGGGGAATGGTAAAGGACTATGAACCACTCAAAGCATAGGGGCCTTTTTGAAAGTGGATGGGGATACAAAAATAGAGATTATCCTTAATACCAATCCATCTTGAGTATCAGAGTCCAACATACAAAGTGCAGGGGAAGACGTTAAATGAGCTTCCTTCTGTGAGAAGGAAACACTATCGTTCTCAAGTGAGATAGTGCATTTCAAACTCAAAGGCAGCAAATTCCTCAAGTGGAACATTGCTAGCACTAGGATCTAAAGCAGGCTTTAGTAGTGTTGAAGGCAGTCAGTTTTTGTTAGCTATCATGACCAACACAATGTGATCCATATTACTTCTATATTGAAAGAAAATATATTCAGGCACATGCTCCCACTAGAAGGTAATGAGGAAATTCAAAAGCTGTGAACGTCTTTTTAATGCCTAAAGGAATGATTGTGAGTTTTACTTACCATATAAATTGGTCAAATGATGCCGTATGCCGGAAGACTTGCTTTTTTTTTTTTCTTCAGTCTCGGCAAGGCAGAGAAATTCTGTGGTGAACCGCTGCCACTGCTGGCCATTCAGTATAATCTGCAGATGGAAAAGTCCACTGTTAGCACAATTTTTACAAAGGGTAAACAGATCAATACCATGGAGTCTATATTATTGTGAAAATCAACAGCTCATTAGAAAATCAAATCCCAATTTGTAATTTTAACCTCCCATACTTCTTTGAATCCCACGCCTCACTTGCTAACACTCTCTAAACAACTGTAGCACATACATTAGGACATAGATCTATAGATTTTTTTCCCAGACAAGTGGCAGTGAACCCTTCTCAATTCATTTGTGTTAGGATATGGTACACCGATAGCAATTACGCCAGCTGATAAGTTGAGAGAGGAAGGGTTATGCTACAGTTAATGGAAATAATAAAAACGAGGAATAGATTATTTACCATCCTCATTTTAGCCAATTCCTACCAGTTCAGCAATAGTAAAGTTGAGACTCTTATGCTCAAACGTACGTTCATACAAATTCAGAAGTCTCAGAGAGTGCCCCAATTTCTTTCATCTTAACATCCTAGTTTGTAGTAGGGCATCCTGTCTACCCTACTAATTAATTTAATTACCAAGATGAATGTATCCTACTGATTAATAGGCAACAGAGTGGCCCTCATGTCAGACAACATCTTGTTTTTGCTTTATGATGTCAGCTTGCTAGGCAACAGAGTGGCCCTCAGGTCAGACAACATTCTTGCTTTAGCTTTATGACGTCAGAGCACCAGTGGACCAATTGTCCTTGTGGAAGCTGACCACACAGGAGGATGAGATTTCAGAAGGTATGCAGTAGGTTACTATCTGTGTTTGTAAGGCAAGTAGGAGGGGGAATGGTAAAGGACTATGAACCACTCAAAGCATAGGGGCCTTTTTGAAAGTGGATGGGGATACAAAAATAGAGATTATCCTTATACCAATCCATCTTGAGTATCAGAGTCCAACATACAAAGTGCAGGGGAAGACGTTAAATGAGCTTCCTTCTGTGAGAAGGAAACACTATCGTTCTCAAGTGAGATAGTGCATTTCAAACTCAAAGGCAGCAAATTCCTCAAGTGGAACATTGCTAGCACTAGGATCTAAAGCAGGCTTTAGTAGTGTTGAAGGCAGTCAGTTTTTGTTAGCTATCATGACCAACACAATGTGATCCATATTACTTCTATATTGAAAGAAAATATATTCAGGCAAAGGCTCCCACTAGAAGGTAATGAGGAAATTCAAAAGCTGTGAACGTCTTTTTAATGCCTAAAGGAATGATTGTGAGTTTTACTTACCATATAGATTGGTCAAATTATGCCGTATGCCGGAAGATTTGCTTTTTTTGTTTTTCTTCAGTCTCGGCAAGGCAGAGAAATTCTGTGGTGAAACGCTGCCACTGCTGGCCATTCAGTATAATCTGCAGATGGAAAAGTCCACTGTTAGCATAATTTTTACAAAGGGTAAACAGATCAATACTATGGAGTCTATATTATTGTGAAAATCAACAGCTCATTAGAAAATCAAATCCCAATTTGTAATTTTAACCTCCCATACTTCTTTGAATCCCACGCCTCACTTGCTAACACTCTCTAAACAACTGTAGCACATACATTAGGACATAGATCTATAGATCTTTTTCCCAGACAAGTGGCAGTGAACCCTTCTCAATTCATTTGTGTTAGGATATGGTACACCGATAGCAATTAAGCCAGCTGATAAGTTGAGAGAGGAAGGGTTATGCTACAGTTAATGGAAATAATAAAAACGAGGAATAGATTATTTACCATCCTCCTTTTAGCCAATTCCTACCAGTTCAGCAATAGTAAAGTTGAGACTCTTATGCTCAAACGTACGTTCATACAAATTCAGAAGTCTCAGAGAGTGCCCCAATTTCTTTCATCTTAACATCTTAGTTTGTAGTAGGGCATCCTGTCTACCCTACTACTCATTTAATTACCAAGATGAATGTATCCTACTGATTAATAGGCAACAGAGTGGCCCTCATGTCAGACAACATCTTGTTTTTGCTTTATGATGTCAGCTTGCTAGGCAACAGAGTGGCCCTCAGCTCAGACAACATTCTTGCTTTAGCTTTATGACGTCAGAGCACCAGTGGACCAATTGTCCTTGTGGAAGCTGACCACACAGGAGGATGAGATTTCAGAAGGTATGCAGTAGGTTACTATCTGTGTTTGTAAGGCAAGTAGGAGGGGGAATGGTAAAGGACTATGAACCACTCAAAGCATAGGGGCCTTTTTGAAAGTGGATGGGGATACAAAAATAGAGATTATCCTTATACCAATCCATCTTGAGTATCAGAGTCCAACATACAAAGTGCAGGGGAAGACGTTAAATGAGCTTCCTTCTGTGAGAAGGAAACACTATCGTTCTCAAGTGAGATAGTGCATTTCAAACTCAAAGGCAGCAAATTCCTCAAGTGGAACATTGCTAGCACTAGGATCTAAAGCAGGCTTTAGTAGTGTTGAAGGCAGTCAGTTTTTGTTAGCTATCATGACCAACACAATGTGATCCATATTACTTCTATATTGAAAGAAAATATATTCAGGCACATGCTCCCACTAGAAGGTAATGAGGAAATTCAAAAGCTGTGAACGTCTTTTTAATGCCTAAAGGAATGATTGTGAGTTTTACTTACCATATAAATTGGTCAAATGATGCCGTATGCCGGAAGATTTGCTTTTTTTTTTTTTCTTCAGTCTCGGCAAGGCAGAGAAATTCTGTGGTGAAACGCTGCCACTGCTGGCCATTCAGTATAATCTGCAGATGGAAAAGTCCACTGTTAGCACAATTTTTACAAAGGGTAAACAGATCAATACTATGGAGTCTATATTATTGTGAAAATCAACAGCTCATTAGAAAATCAAATCCCAATTTGTAATTTTAACCTCCCATACTTCTTTGAATCCCACGCCTCACTTGCTAACACTCTCTAAACAACTGTAGCACATACATTAGGACATAGATCTATAGATCTTTTTCCCAGACAAGTGGCAGTGAACCCTTCTCAATTCATTTGTGTTAGGATATGGTACACCGATAGCAATTACGCCAGCTGATAAGTTGAGAGAGGAAGGGTTATGCTACAGTTAATGGAAATAATAAAAACGAGGAATAGATTATTTACCATCCTCCTTTTAGCCAATTCCTACCAGTTCAGCAATAGTAAAGTTGAGACTCTTATGCTCAAACGTACGTTCATACAAATTCAGAAGTCTCAGAGAGTGCCCCAATTTCTTTCATCTTAACATCTTAGTTTGTAGTAGGGCATCCTGTCTACCCTACTACTCATTTAATTACCAAGATGAATGTATCCTACTGATTAATAGGCAACAGAGTGGCCTTCATGTCAGACAACATCTTGTTTTTGCTTTATGATGTCAGCTTGCTAGGCAACAGAGTGGCCCTCAGCTCAGACAACATTCTTGCTTTAGCTTTATGACGTCAGAGCACCAGTGGACCAATTGTCCTTGTGGAAGCTGACCACACAGGAGGATGAGATTTCAGAAGGTATGCAGTAGGTTACTATCTGTGTTTGTAAGGCAAGTAGGAGGGGGAATGGTAAAGGACTATGAACCACTCAAAGCATAGGGGCCTTTTTGAAAGTGGATGGGGATACAAAAATAGAGATTATCCTTATACCAATCCATCTTGAGTATCAGAGTCCAACATACAAAGTGCAGGGGAAGACGTTAAATGAGCTTCCTTCTGTGAGAAGGAAACACTATCGTTCTCAAGTGAGATAGTGCATTTCAAACTCAAAGGCAGCAAATTCCTCAAGTGGAACATTGCTAGCACTAGGATCTAAAGCAGGCTTTAGTAGTGTTGAAGGCAGTCAGTTTTTGTTAGCTATCATGACCAACACAATGTGATCCATATTACTTCTATATTGAAAGAAAATATATTCAGGCACATGCTCCCACTAGAAGGTAATGAGGAAATTCAAAAGCTGTGAACGTCTTTTTAATGCCTAAAGGAATGATTGTGAGTTTTACTTACCATATAAATTGGTCAAATGATGCCGTATGCCGGAAGATTTGCTTTTTTTTTTTCTTCAGTCTCGGCAAGGCAGAGAAATTCTGTGGTGAAACGCTGCCACTGCTGGCCATTCAGTATAATCTGCAGATGGAAAAGTCCACTGTTAGCACAATTTTTACAAAGGGTAAACAGATCAATACTATGGAGTCTATATTATTGTGAAAATCAACAGCTCATTAGAAAATCAAATCCCAATTTGTAATTTTAACCTCCCATACTTCTTTGAATCCCACGCCTCACTTGCTAACACTCTCTAAACAACTGTAGCACATACATTAGGACATAGATCTATAGATCTTTTTCCCAGACAAGTGGCAGTGAACCCTTCTCAATTCATTTGTGTTAGGATATGGTACACCGATAGCAATTACGCCAGCTGATAAGTTGAGAGAGGAAGGGTTATGCTACAGTTAATGGAAATAATAAAAACGAGGAATAGATTATTTACCATCCTCCTTTTAGCCAATTCCTACCAGTTCAGCAATAGTAAAGTTGAGACTCTTATGCTCAAACGTACGTTCATACAAATTCAGAAGTCTCAGAGAGTGCCCCAATTTCTTTCATCCTAACATCTTAGTTTGTAGTAGGGCATCCTGTCTACCCTACTACTCATTTAATTACCAAGATGAATGTATCCTACTGATTAATAGGCAACAGAGTGGCCCTCATGTCAGACAACATCTTGTTTTTGCTTTATGATGTCAGCTTGCTAGGCAACAGAGTGGCCCTCAGGTCAGACAACATTCTTGCTTTAGCTTTATGACGTCAGAGCACCAGTGGACCAATTGTCCTTGTGGAAGCTGACCACACAGGAGGATGAGATTTCAGAAGGTATGCAGTAGGTTACTATCTGTGTTTGTAAGGCAAGTAGGAGGGGGAATGGTAAAGGACTATGAACCACTCAAAGCATAGGGGCCTTTTTGAAAGTGGATGGGGATACAAAAATAGAGATTATCCTTAATACCTATCCATCTTGAGTATCAGAGTCCAACATACAAAGTGCAGGGGAAGACGTTAAATGAGCTTCCTTCTGTGAGAAGGAAACACTATCGTTCTCAAGTGAGATAGTGCATTTCAAACTCAAAGGCAGCAAATTCCTCAAGTGGAACATTGCTAGCACTAGGATCTAAAGCAGGCTTTAGTAGGTTTGAAGGCAGTCAGTTTTTGTTAGCTATCATGACCAACACAATGTGATCCATATTACTTCTATATTGAAAGAAAATATATTCAGGCACAGGCTCCCACTAGAAGGTAATGAGGAAATTCAAAAGCTGTGAACGTCTTTTTAATGCCTAAAGGAATGATTGTGAGTTTTACTTACCATATAAATTGGTCAAATGATGCCGTATGCCGGAAGATTTGCTTTTTTTTTTTCTTCAGTCTCGGCAAGGCAGAGAAATTCTGTGGTGAAACGCTGCCACTGCTGGCCATTCAGTATAATCTGCAGATGGAAAAGTCAACTGTTAGCACAATTTTTACAAAGGGTAAACAGATCAATACTATGGAGTCTATATTATTGTGAAAATCAACAGCTCATTAGAAAATCAAATCCCAATTTGTAATTTTAACCTCCCATACTTCTTTGAATCCCACGCCTCACTTGCTAACACTCTCTAAACAACTGTAGCACATACATTAGGACATAGATCTATAGATCTTTTTCCCAGACAAGTGGCAGTGAACCCTTCTCAATTCATTTGTGTTAGGATATGGTACACCGATAGCAATTACGCCAGCTGATAAGTTGAGAGAGGAAGGGTTATGCTACAGTTAATGGAAATAATAAAAACGAGGAATAGATTATTTACCATCCTCCTTTTAGCCAATTCCTACCAGTTCAGCAATAGTAAAGTTGAGACTCTTATGCTCAAACGTACGTTCATACAAATTCAGAAGTCTCAGAGAGTGCCCCAATTTCTTTCATCTTAACATCTTAGTTTGTAGTAGGGCATCCTGTCTACCCTACTACTCATTTAATTACCAAGATGAATGTATCCTACTGATTAATAGGCAACAGAGTGGCCTTCATGTCAGACAACATCTTGTTTTTGCTTTATGATGTCAGCTTGCTAGGCAACAGAGTGGCCCTCAGCTCAGACAACATTCTTGCTTTAGCTTTATGACGTCAGAGCACCAGTGGACCAATTGTCCTTGTGGAAGCTGACCACACAGGAGGATGAGATTTCAGAAGGTATGCAGTAGGTTACTATCTGTGTTTGTAAGGCAAGTAGGAGGGGGAATGGTAAAGGACTATGAACCACTCAAAGCATAGGGGCCTTTTTGAAAGTGGATGGGGATACAAAAATAGAGATTATCCTTATACCAATCCATCTTGAGTATCAGAGTCCAACATACAAAGTGCAGGGGAAGACGTTAAATGAGCTTCCTTCTGTGAGAAGGAAACACTATCGTTCTCAAGTGAGATAGTGCATTTCAAACTCAAAGGCAGCAAATTCCTCAAGTGGAACATTGCTAGCACTAGGATCTAAAGCAGGCTTTAGTAGTGTTGAAGGCAGTCAGTTTTTGTTAGCTATCATGACCAACACAATGTGATCCATATTACTTCTATATTGAAAGAAAATATATTCAGGCACATGCTCCCACTAGAAGGTAATGAGGAAATTCAAAAGCTGTGAACGTCTTTTTAATGCCTAAAGGAATGATTGTGAGTTTTACTTACCATATAAATTGGTCAAATGATGCCGTATGCCGGAAGATTTGCTTTTTTTTTTTCTTCAGTCTCGGCAAGGCAGAGAAATTCTGTGGTGAAACGCTGCCACTGCTGGCCATTCAGTATAATCTGCAGATGGAAAAGTCCACTGTTAGCACAATTTTTACAAAGGGTAAACAGATCAATACTATGGAGTCTATATTATTGTGAAAATCAACAGCTCATTAGAAAATCAAATCCCAATTTGTAATTTTAACCTCCCATACTTCTTTGAATCCCACGCCTCACTTGCTAACACTCTCTAAACAACTGTAGCACATACATTAGGACATAGATCTATAGATCTTTTTCCCAGACAAGTGGCAGTGAACCCTTCTCAATTCATTTGTGTTAGGATATGGTACACCGATAGCAATTACGCCAGCTGATAAGTTGAGAGAGGAAGGGTTATGCTACAGTTAATGGAAATAATAAAAACGAGGAATAGATTATTTACCATCCTCCTTTTAGCCAATTCCTACCAGTTCAGCAATAGTAAAGTTGAGACTCTTATGCTCAAACGTACGTTCATACAAATTCAGAAGTCTCAGAGAGTGCCCCAATTTCTTTCATCTTAACATCTTAGTTTGTAGTAGGGCATCCTGTCTACCCTACTACTCATTTAATTACCAAGATGAATGTATCCTACTGATTAATAGGCAACAGAGTGGCCCTCATGTCAGACAACATCTTGTTTTTGCTTTATGATGTCAGCTTGCTAGGCAACAGAGTGGCCCTCAGGTCAGACAACATTCTTGCTTTAGCTTTATGACGTCAGAGCACCAGTGGACCAATTGTCCTTGTGGAAGCTGACCACACAGGAGGATGAGATTTCAGAAGGTATGCAGTAGGTTACTATCTGTGTTTGTAAGGCAAGTAGGAGGGGGAATGGTAAAGGACTATGAACCACTCAAAGCATAGGGGCCTTTTTGAAAGTGGATGGGGATACAAAAATAGAGATTATCCTTAATACCTATCCATCTTGAGTATCAGAGTCCAACATACAAAGTGCAGGGGAAGACGTTAAATGAGCTTCCTTCTGTGAGAAGGAAACACTATCGTTCTCAAGTGAGATAGTGCATTTCAAACTCAAAGGCAGCAAATTCCTCAAGTGGAACATTGCTAGCACTAGGATCTAAAGCAGGCTTTAGTAGGTTTGAAGGCAGTCAGTTTTTGTTAGCTATCATGACCAACACAATGTGATCCATATTACTTCTATATTGAAAGAAAATATATTCAGGCACAGGCTCCCACTAGAAGGTAATGAGGAAATTCAAAAGCTGTGAACGTCTTTTTAATGCCTAAAGGAATGATTGTGAGTTTTACTTACCATATAAATTGGTCAAATGATGCCGTATGCCGGAAGATTTGCTTTTTTTTTTTCTTCAGTCTCGGCAAGGCAGAGAAATTCTGTGGTGAAACGCTGCCACTGCTGGCCATTCAGTATAATCTGCAGATGGAAAAGTCAACTGTTAGCACAATTTTTACAAAGGGTAAACAGATCAATACTATGGAGTCTATATTATTGTGAAAATCAACAGCTCATTAGAAAATCAAATCCCAATTTGTAATTTTAACCTCCCATACTTCTTTGAATCCCACGCCTCACTTGCTAACACTCTCTAAACAACTGTAGCACATACATTAGGACATAGATCTATAGATCTTTTTCCCAGACAAGTGGCAGTGAACCCTTCTCAATTCATTTGTGTTAGGATATGGTACACCGATAGCAATTACGCCAGCTGATAAGTTGAGAGAGGAAGGGTTATGCTACAGTTAATGGAAATAATAAAAACGAGGAATAGATTATTTACCATCCTCATTTTAGCCAATTCCTACCAGTTCAGCAATAGTAAAGTTGAGACTCTTATGCTCAAACGTACGTTCATACAAATTCAGAAGTCTCAGAAAGTGCCCCAATTTCTTTCATCCTAACATCTTAGTTTGTAGTAGGGCATCCTGTCTACCCTACTACTCATTTAATTACCAAGATGAATGTATCCTACTGATTAATAGGCAACAGAGTGGCCCTCATGTCAGACAACATCTTGTTTTTGCTTTATGATGTCAGCTTGCTAGGCAACAGAGTGGCCCTCAGGTCAGACAACATTCTTGCTTTAGCTTTATGACGTCAGAGCACCAGTGGAACAATTGTCCTTGTGGAAGCTGACCACACAGGAGGATGAGATTTCAGAAGGCATGCAGTAGGTTACTATCTGTGTTTGTAAGGCAAGTAGGAAGGGGAATGGTAAAGGACTATGAACCACTCAAAGCATAGGGGCCTTTTTGAAAGTGGATGGGGATACAAAAATAGAGATTATCCTTAATACCTATCCATCTTGAGTATCAGAGTCCAACATACAAAGTGCAGGGGAAGACGTTAAATGAGCTTCCTTCTGTGAGAAGGAAACACTATCGTTCTCAAGTGAGATAGTGCATTTCAAACTCAAAGGCAGCAAATTCCTCAAGTGGAACATTGCTAGCACTAGGATCTAAAGCAGGCTTTAGTAGTGTTGAAGGCAGTCAGTTTTTGTTAGCTATCATGACCAACACAATGTGATCCATATTACTTCTATATTGAAAGAAAATATATTCAGGCACATGCTCCCACTAGAAGGTAATGAGGAAATTCAAAAGCTGTGAACGTCTTTTTAATGCCTAAAGGAATGATTGTGAGTTTTACTTACCATATAAATTGGTCAAATGATGCCGTATGCCGGAAGACTTGCTTTTTTTTTTTTCTTCAGTCTCGGCAAGGCAGAGAAATTCTGTGGTGAACCGCTGCCACTGCTGGCCATTCAGTATAATCTGCAGATGGAAAAGTCCACTGTTAGCACAATTTTTACAAAGGGTAAACAGATCAATACCATGGAGTCTATATTATTGTGAAAATCAACAGCTCATTAGAAAATCAAATCCCAATTTGTAATTTTAACCTCCCATACTTCTTTGAATCCCACGCCTCACTTGCTAACACTCTCTAAACAACTGTAGCACATACATTAGGACATAGATCTATAGATCTTTTTCCCAGACAAGTGGCAGTGAACCCTTCTCAATTCATTTGTGTTAGGATATGGTACACCGATAGCAATTACGCCAGCTGATAAGTTGAGAGAGGAAGGGTTATGCTACAGTTAATGGAAATAATAAAAACGAGGAATAGATTATTTACCATCCTCATTTTAGCCAATTCCTACCAGTTCAGCAATAGTAAAGTTGAGACTCTTATGCTCAAACGTACGTTCATACAAATTCAGAAGTCTCAGAAAGTGCCCCAATTTCTTTCATCCTAACATCTTAGTTTGTAGTAGGGCATCCTGTCTACCCTACTACTCATTTAATTACCAAGATGAATGTATCCTACTGATTAATAGGCAACAGAGTGGCCCTCATGTCAGACAACATCTTGTTTTTGCTTTATGATGTCAGCTTGCTAGGCAACAGAGTGGCCCTCAGGTCAGACAACATTCTTGCTTTAGCTTTATGACGTCAGAGCACCAGTGGAACAATTGTCCTTGTGGAAGCTGACCACACAGGAGGATGAGATTTCAGAAGGCATGCAGTAGGTTACTATCTGTGTTTGTAAGGCAAGTAGGAAGGGGAATGGTAAAGGACTATGAACCACTCAAAGCATAGGGGCCTTTTTGAAAGTGGATGGGGATACAAAAATAGAGATTATCCTTAATACCAATCCATCTTGAGTATCAGAGTCCAACATACAAAGTGCAGGGGAAGACGTTAAATGAGCTTCCTTCTGTGAGAAGGAAACACTATCGTTCTCAAGTGAGATAGTGCATTTCAAACTCAAAGGCAGCAAATTCCTCAAGTGGAACATTGCTAGCACTAGGATCTAAAGCAGGCTTTAGTAGTGTTGAAGGCAGTCAGTTTTTGTTAGCTATCATGACCAACACAATGTGATCCATATTACTTCTATATTGAAAGAAAATATATTCAGGCACATGCTCCCACTAGAAGGTAATGAGGAAATTCAAAAGCTGTGAACGTCTTTTTAATGCCTAAAGGAATGATTGTGAGTTGTACTTACCATATAAATTGGTCAAATGATGCCGTATGCCGGAAGATTTGCTTTTTTTTTTTCTTCAGTCTCGGCAAGGCAGAGAAATTCTGTGGTGAAACGCTGCCACTGCTGGCCATTCAGTATAATCTGCAGATGGAAAAGTCCACTGTTAGCACAATTTTTACAAAGGGTAAACAGATCAATACTATGGAGTCTATATTATTGTGAAAATCAACAGCTCATTAGAAAATCAAATCCCAATTTGTAATTTTAACCTCCCATACTTCTTTGAATCCCACGCCTCACTTGCTAACACTCGCTAAACAACTGTAGCACATACATTAGGACATAGATCTATAGATCTTTTTCCCAGACAAGTGGCAGTGAACCCTTCTCAATTCATTTGTGTTAGGATATGGTACACCGATAGCAATTACGCCAGCTGATAAGTTGAGAGAGGAAGGGTTATGCTACAGTTAATGGAAATAATAAAAACGAGGAATAGATTATTTACCATCCTCCTTTTAGCCAATTCCTACCAGTTCAGCAATAGTAAAGTTGAGACTCTTATGCTCAAACGCACGTTCATACAAATTCAGAAGTCTCAGAGAGTGCCCCAATTTCTTTCATCTTAACATCTTAGTTTGTAGTAGGGCATCCTGTCTACCCTACTACTCATTTAATTACCAAGATGAATGTATCCTACTGATTAATAGGCAACAGAGTGGCCCTCATGTCAGACAACATCTTGTTTTTGCTTTATGATGTCAGCTTGCTAGGCAACAGAGTGGCCCTCAGGTCAGACAACATTCTTGCTTTAGCTTTATGACGTCAGAGCACCAGTGGACCAATTGTCCTTGTGGAAGCTGACCACACAGGAGGATGAGATTTCAGAAGGTATGCAGTAGGTTACTATCTGTGTTTGTAAGGCAAGTAGGAGGGGGAATGGTAAAGGACTATGAACCACTCAAAGCATAGGGGCCTTTTTGAAAGTGGATGGGGATACAAAAATAGAGATTATCCTTAATACCTATCCATCTTGAGTATCAGAGTCCAACATACAAAGTGCAGGGGAAGACGTTAAATGAGCTTCCTTCTGTGAGAAGGAAACACTATCGTTCTCAAGTGAGATAGTGCATTTCAAACTCAAAGGCAGCAAATTCCTCAAGTGGAACATTGCTAGCACTAGGATCTAAAGCAGGCTTTAGTAGTGTTGAAGGCAGTCAGTTTTTGTTAGCTATCATGACCAACACAATGTGATCCATATTACTTCTATATTGAAAGAAAATATATTCAGGCACAGGCTCCCACTAGAAGGTAATGAGGAAATTCAAAAGCTGTGAACGTCTTTTTAATGCCTAAAGGAATGATTGTGAGTTTTACTTACCATATAAATTGGTCAAATGATGCCGTATGCCGGAAGATTTGCTTTTTTTTTTTCTTCAGTCTCGGCAAGGCAGAGAAATTCTGTGGTGAAACGCTGCCACTGCTGGCCCTTCAGTATAATCTGCAGATGGAAAAGTCAACTGTTAGCACAATTTTTACAAAGGGTAAACAGATCAATACTATGGAGTCTATATTATTGTGAAAATCAACAGCTCATTAGAAAATCAAATCCCAATTTGTAATTTTAACCTCCCATACTTCTTTGAATCCCACGCCTCACTTGCTAACACTCTCTAAACAACTGTAGCACATACATTAGGACATAGATCTATAGATCTTTTTCCCAGACAAGTGGCAGTGAACCCTTCTCAATTCATTTGTGTTAGGATATGGTACACCGATAGCAATTACGCCAGCTGATAAGTTGAGAGAGGAAGGGTTATGCTACAGTTAATGGAAATAATAAAAACGAGGAATAGATTATTTACCATCCTCATTTTAGCCAATTCCTACCAGTTCAGCAATAGTAAAGTTGAGACTCTTATGCTCAAACGTACGTTCATACAAATTCAGAAGTCTCAGAAAGTGCCCCAATTTCTTTCATCCTAACATCTTAGTTTGTAGTAGGGCATCCTGTCTACCCTACTACTCATTTAATTACCAAGATGAATGTATCCTACTGATTAATAGGCAACAGAGTGGCCCTCATGTCAGACAACATCTTGTTTTTGCTTTATGATGTCAGCTTGCTAGGCAACAGAGTGGCCCTCAGGTCAGACAACATTCTTGCTTTAGCTTTATGACGTCAGAGCACCAGTGGAACAATTGTCCTTGTGGAAGCTGACCACACAGGAGGATGAGATTTCAGAAGGCATGCAGTAGGTTACTATCTGTGTTTGTAAGGCAAGTAGGAAGGGGAATGGTAAAGGACTATGAACCACTCAAAGCATAGGGGCCTTTTTGAAAGTGGATGGGGATACAAAAATAGAGATTATCCTTAATACCAATCCATCTTGAGTATCAGAGTCCAACATACAAAGTGCAGGGGAAGACGTTAAATGAGCTTCCTTCTGTGAGAAGGAAACACTATCGTTCTCAAGTGAGATAGTGCATTTCAAACTCAAAGGCAGCAAATTCCTCAAGTGGAACATTGCTAGCACTAGGATCTAAAGCAGGCTTTAGTAGTGTTGAAGGCAGTCAGTTTTTGTTAGCTATCATGACCAACACAATGTGATCCATATTACTTCTATATTGAAAGAAAATATATTCAGGCACATGCTCCCACTAGAAGGTAATGAGGAAATTCAAAAGCTGTGAACGTCTTTTTAATGCCTAAAGGAATGATTGTGAGTTTTACTTACCATATAAATTGGTCAAATGATGCCGTATGCCGGAAGACTTGCTTTTTTTTTTTCTTCAGTCTCGGCAAGGCAGAGAAATTCTGTGGTGAACCGCTGCCACTGCTGGCCATTCAGTATAATCTGCAGATGGAAAAGTCCACTGTTAGCACAATTTTTACAAAGGGTAAACAGATCAATACCATGGAGTCTATATTATTGTGAAAATCAACAGCTCATTAGAAAATCAAATCCCAATTTGTAATTTTAACCTCCCATACTTCTTTGAATCCCACGCCTCACTTGCTAACACTCTCTAAACAACTGTAGCACATACATTAGGACATAGATCTATAGATTTTTTTCCCAGACAAGTGGCAGTGAACCCTTCTCAATTCATTTGTGTTAGGATATGGTACACCGATAGCAATTACGCCAGCTGATAAGTTGAGAGAGGAAGGGTTATGCTACAGTTAATGGAAATAATAAAAACGAGGAATAGATTATTTACCATCCTCATTTTAGCCAATTCCTACCAGTTCAGCAATAGTAAAGTTGAGACTCTTATGCTCAAACGTACGTTCATACAAATTCAGAAGTCTCAGAGAGTGCCCCAATTTCTTTCATCTTAACATCCTAGTTTGTAGTAGGGCATCCTGTCTACCCTACTACTCATTTAATTACCAAGATGAATGTATCCTACTGATTAATAGGCAACAGAGTGGCCCTCATGTCAGACAACATTTTGTTTTTGCTTTATGATGTCAGCTTGCTAGGCAACAGAGTGGCCCTCAGGTCAGACAACATTCTTGCTTTAGCTTTATGACGTCAGAGCACCGGTGGACCAATTGTCCTTGTGGAAGCTGACCACACAGGAGGATGAGATTTCAGAAGGTATGCAGTAGGTTACTATCTGTGTTTGTAAGGCAAGTAGGAGGGGGAATGGTAAAGGACTATGAACCACTCAAAGCATAGGGGCCTTTTTGAAAGTGGATGGGGATACAAAAATAGAGATTATCCTTAATACCAATCCATCTTGAGTATCAGAGTCCAACATACAAAGTGCAGGGGAAGACGTTAAATGAGCTTCCTTCTGTGAGAAGGAAACACTATCGTTCTCAAGTGAGATAGTGCATTTCAAACTCAAAGGCAGCAAATTCCTCAAGTGGAACATTGCTAGCACTAGGATCTAAAGCAGGCTTTAGTAGTGTTGAAGGCAGTCAGTTTTTGTTAGCTATCATGACCAACACAATGTGATCCATATTACTTCTATATTGAAAGAAAATATATTCAGGCACAGGCTCCCACTAGAAGGTAATGAGGAAATTCAAAAGCTGTGAACGTCTTTTTAATGCCTAAAGGAATGATTGTGAGTTTTACTTACCATATAGATTGGTCAAATGATGCCGTATGCCGGAAGATTTGCTTTTTTTGTTTTTCTTCAGTCTCGGCAAGGCAGAGAAATTCTGTGGTGAAACGCTGCCACTGCTGGCCATTCAGTATAATCTGCAGATGGAAAAGTCCACTGTTAGCATAATTTTTACAAAGGGTAAACAGATCAATACCATGGAGTCTATATTATTGTGAAAATCAACAGCTCATTAGAAAATCAAATCCCAATTTGTAATTTTAACCTCCCATACTTCTTTGAATCCCACGCCTCACTTGCTAACACTCTCTAAACAACTGTAGCACATACATTAGGACATAGATCTATAGATTTTTTTCCCAGACAAGTGGCAGTGAACCCTTCTCAATTCATTTGTGTTAGGATATGGTACACCGATAGCAATTACGCCAGCTGATAAGTTGAGAGAGGAAGGGTTACGCTACAGTTAATGGAAATAATAAAAACGAGGAATAGATTATTTACCATCCTCATTTTAGCCAATTCCTACCAGTTCAGCAATAGTAAAGTTGAGACTCTTATGCTCAAACGTACGTTCATACAAATTCAGAAGTCTCAGAGAGTGCCCCAATTTCTTTCATCTTAACATCCTAGTTTGTAGTAGGGCATCCTGTCTACCCTACTACTCATTTAATTACCAAGATGAATGTATCCTACTGATTAATAGGCAACAGAGTGGCCCTCATGTCAGACAACATCTTGTTTTTGCTTTATGATGTCAGCTTGCTAGGCAACAGAGTGGCCCTCAGGTCAGACAACATTCTTGCTTTAGCTTTATGACGTCAGAGCACCAGTGGAACAATTGTCCTTGTGGAAGCTGACCACACAGGAGGATGAGATTTCAGAAGGCATGCAGTAGGTTACTATCTGTGTTTGTAAGGCAAGTAGGAAGGGGAATGGTAAAGGACTATGAACCACTCAAAGCATAGGGGCCTTTTTGAAAGTGGATGGGGATACAAAAATAGAGATTATCCTTAATACCAATCCATCTTGAGTATCAGAGTCCAACATACAAAGTGCAGGGGAAGACGTTAAATGAGCTTCCTTCTGTGAGAAGGAAACACTATCGTTCTCAAGTGAGATAGTGCATTTCAAACTCAAAGGCAGCAAATTCCTCAAGTGGAACATTGCTAGCACTAGGATCTAAAGCAGGCTTTAGTAGTGTTGAAGGCAGTCAGTTTTTGTTAGCTATCATGACCAACACAATGTGATCCATATTACTTCTATATTGAAAGAAAATATATTCAGGCACATGCTCCCACTAGAAGGTAATGAGGAAATTCAAAAGCTGTGAACGTCTTTTTAATGCCTAAAGGAATGATTGTGAGTTGTACTTACCATATAAATTGGTCAAATGATGCCGTATGCCGGAAGATTTGCTTTTTTTTTTTCTTCAGTCTCGGCAAGGCAGAGAAATTCTGTGGTGAAACGCTGCCACTGCTGGCCATTCAGTATAATCTGCAGATGGAAAAGTCCACTGTTAGCACAATTTTTACAAAGGGTAAACAGATCAATACTATGGAGTCTATATTATTGTGAAAATCAACAGCTCATTAGAAAATCAAATCCCAATTTGTAATTTTAACCTCCCATACTTCTTTGAATCCCACGCCTCACTTGCTAACACTCGCTAAACAACTGTAGCACATACATTAGGACATAGATCTATAGATCTTTTTCCCAGACAAGTGGCAGTGAACCCTTCTCAATTCATTTGTGTTAGGATATGGTACACCGATAGCAATTACGCCAGCTGATAAGTTGAGAGAGGAAGGGTTATGCTACAGTTAATGGAAATAATAAAAACGAGGAATAGATTATTTACCATCCTCCTTTTAGCCAATTCCTACCAGTTCAGCAATAGTAAAGTTGAGACTCTTATGCTCAAACGCACGTTCATACAAATTCAGAAGTCTCAGAGAGTGCCCCAATTTCTTTCATCTTAACATCTTAGTTTGTAGTAGGGCATCCTGTCTACCCTACTACTCATTTAATTACCAAGATGAATGTATCCTACTGATTAATAGGCAACAGAGTGGCCCTCATGTCAGACAACATCTTGTTTTTGCTTTATGATGTCAGCTTGCTAGGCAACAGAGTGGCCCTCAGGTCAGACAACATTCTTGCTTTAGCTTTATGACGTCAGAGCACCAGTGGACCAATTGTCCTTGTGGAAGCTGACCACACAGGAGGATGAGATTTCAGAAGGTATGCAGTAGGTTACTATCTGTGTTTGTAAGGCAAGTAGGAGGGGGAATGGTAAAGGACTATGAACCACTCAAAGCATAGGGGCCTTTTTGAAAGTGGATGGGGATACAAAAATAGAGATTATCCTTAATACCTATCCATCTTGAGTATCAGAGTCCAACATACAAAGTGCAGGGGAAGACGTTAAATGAGCTTCCTTCTGTGAGAAGGAAACACTATCGTTCTCAAGTGAGATAGTGCATTTCAAACTCAAAGGCAGCAAATTCCTCAAGTGGAACATTGCTAGCACTAGGATCTAAAGCAGGCTTTAGTAGTGTTGAAGGCAGTCAGTTTTTGTTAGCTATCATGACCAACACAATGTGATCCATATTACTTCTATATTGAAAGAAAATATATTCAGGCACAGGCTCCCACTAGAAGGTAATGAGGAAATTCAAAAGCTGTGAACGTCTTTTTAATGCCTAAAGGAATGATTGTGAGTTTTACTTACCATATAAATTGGTCAAATGATGCCGTATGCCGGAAGATTTGCTTTTTTTTTTTCTTCAGTCTCGGCAAGGCAGAGAAATTCTGTGGTGAAACGCTGCCACTGCTGGCCCTTCAGTATAATCTGCAGATGGAAAAGTCAACTGTTAGCACAATTTTTACAAAGGGTAAACAGATCAATACTATGGAGTCTATATTATTGTGAAAATCAACAGCTCATTAGAAAATCAAATCCCAATTTGTAATTTTAACCTCCCATACTTCTTTGAATCCCACGCCTCACTTGCTAACACTCTCTAAACAACTGTAGCACATACATTAGGACATAGATCTATAGATCTTTTTCCCAGACAAGTGGCAGTGAACCCTTCTCAATTCATTTGTGTTAGGATATGGTACACCGATAGCAATTACGCCAGCTGATAAGTTGAGAGAGGAAGGGTTATGCTACAGTTAATGGAAATAATAAAAACGAGGAATAGATTATTTACCATCCTCATTTTAGCCAATTCCTACCAGTTCAGCAATAGTAAAGTTGAGACTCTTATGCTCAAACGTACGTTCATACAAATTCAGAAGTCTCAGAAAGTGCCCCAATTTCTTTCATCCTAACATCTTAGTTTGTAGTAGGGCATCCTGTCTACCCTACTACTCATTTAATTACCAAGATGAATGTATCCTACTGATTAATAGGCAACAGAGTGGCCCTCATGTCAGACAACATCTTGTTTTTGCTTTATGATGTCAGCTTGCTAGGCAACAGAGTGGCCCTCAGGTCAGACAACATTCTTGCTTTAGCTTTATGACGTCAGAGCACCAGTGGAACAATTGTCCTTGTGGAAGCTGACCACACAGGAGGATGAGATTTCAGAAGGCATGCAGTAGGTTACTATCTGTGTTTGTAAGGCAAGTAGGAAGGGGAATGGTAAAGGACTATGAACCACTCAAAGCATAGGGGCCTTTTTGAAAGTGGATGGGGATACAAAAATAGAGATTATCCTTAATACCAATCCATCTTGAGTATCAGAGTCCAACATACAAAGTGCAGGGGAAGACGTTAAATGAGCTTCCTTCTGTGAGAAGGAAACACTATCGTTCTCAAGTGAGATAGTGCATTTCAAACTCAAAGGCAGCAAATTCCTCAAGTGGAACATTGCTAGCACTAGGATCTAAAGCAGGCTTTAGTAGTGTTGAAGGCAGTCAGTTTTTGTTAGCTATCATGACCAACACAATGTGATCCATATTACTTCTATATTGAAAGAAAATATATTCAGGCACATGCTCCCACTAGAAGGTAATGAGGAAATTCAAAAGCTGTGAACGTCTTTTTAATGCCTAAAGGAATGATTGTGAGTTTTACTTACCATATAAATTGGTCAAATGATGCCGTATGCCGGAAGACTTGCTTTTTTTTTTTCTTCAGTCTCGGCAAGGCAGAGAAATTCTGTGGTGAACCGCTGCCACTGCTGGCCATTCAGTATAATCTGCAGATGGAAAAGTCCACTGTTAGCACAATTTTTACAAAGGGTAAACAGATCAATACCATGGAGTCTATATTATTGTGAAAATCAACAGCTCATTAGAAAATCAAATCCCAATTTGTAATTTTAACCTCCCATACTTCTTTGAATCCCACGCCTCACTTGCTAACACTCTCTAAACAACTGTAGCACATACATTAGGACATAGATCTATAGATTTTTTTCCCAGACAAGTGGCAGTGAACCCTTCTCAATTCATTTGTGTTAGGATATGGTACACCGATAGCAATTACGCCAGCTGATAAGTTGAGAGAGGAAGGGTTATGCTACAGTTAATGGAAATAATAAAAACGAGGAATAGATTATTTACCATCCTCATTTTAGCCAATTCCTACCAGTTCAGCAATAGTAAAGTTGAGACTCTTATGCTCAAACGTACGTTCATACAAATTCAGAAGTCTCAGAGAGTGCCCCAATTTCTTTCATCTTAACATCCTAGTTTGTAGTAGGGCATCCTGTCTACCCTACTACTCATTTAATTACCAAGATGAATGTATCCTACTGATTAATAGGCAACAGAGTGGCCCTCATGTCAGACAACATTTTGTTTTTGCTTTATGATGTCAGCTTGCTAGGCAACAGAGTGGCCCTCAGGTCAGACAACATTCTTGCTTTAGCTTTATGACGTCAGAGCACCGGTGGACCAATTGTCCTTGTGGAAGCTGACCACACAGGAGGATGAGATTTCAGAAGGTATGCAGTAGGTTACTATCTGTGTTTGTAAGGCAAGTAGGAGGGGGAATGGTAAAGGACTATGAACCACTCAAAGCATAGGGGCCTTTTTGAAAGTGGATGGGGATACAAAAATAGAGATTATCCTTAATACCAATCCATCTTGAGTATCAGAGTCCAACATACAAAGTGCAGGGGAAGACGTTAAATGAGCTTCCTTCTGTGAGAAGGAAACACTATCGTTCTCAAGTGAGATAGTGCATTTCAAACTCAAAGGCAGCAAATTCCTCAAGTGGAACATTGCTAGCACTAGGATCTAAAGCAGGCTTTAGTAGTGTTGAAGGCAGTCAGTTTTTGTTAGCTATCATGACCAACACAATGTGATCCATATTACTTCTATATTGAAAGAAAATATATTCAGGCACAGGCTCCCACTAGAAGGTAATGAGGAAATTCAAAAGCTGTGAACGTCTTTTTAATGCCTAAAGGAATGATTGTGAGTTTTACTTACCATATAGATTGGTCAAATGATGCCGTATGCCGGAAGATTTGCTTTTTTTGTTTTTCTTCAGTCTCGGCAAGGCAGAGAAATTCTGTGGTGAAACGCTGCCACTGCTGGCCATTCAGTATAATCTGCAGATGGAAAAGTCCACTGTTAGCATAATTTTTACAAAGGGTAAACAGATCAATACCATGGAGTCTATATTATTGTGAAAATCAACAGCTCATTAGAAAATCAAATCCCAATTTGTAATTTTAACCTCCCATACTTCTTTGAATCCCACGCCTCACTTGCTAACACTCTCTAAACAACTGTAGCACATACATTAGGACATAGATCTATAGATTTTTTTCCCAGACAAGTGGCAGTGAACCCTTCTCAATTCATTTGTGTTAGGATATGGTACACCGATAGCAATTACGCCAGCTGATAAGTTGAGAGAGGAAGGGTTACGCTACAGTTAATGGAAATAATAAAAACGAGGAATAGATTATTTACCATCCTCATTTTAGCCAATTCCTACCAGTTCAGCAATAGTAAAGTTGAGACTCTTATGCTCAAACGTACGTTCATACAAATTCAGAAGTCTCAGAGAGTGCCCCAATTTCTTTCATCTTAACATCCTAGTTTGTAGTAGGGCATCCTGTCTACCCTACTACTCATTTAATTACCAAGATGAATGTATCCTACTGATTAATAGGCAACAGAGTGGCCCTCATGTCAGACAACATTTTGTTTTTGCTTTATGATGTCAGCTTGCTAGGCAACAGAGTGGCCCTCAGGTCAGACAACATTCTTGCTTTAGCTTTATGACGTCAGAGCACCGGTGGACCAATTGTCCTTGTGGAAGTTGACCACACAGGAGGATGAGATTTCAGAAGGTATGCAGTAGGTTACTATCTGTGTTTGTAAGGCAAGTAGGAGGGGGAATGGTAAAGGACTATGAACCACTCAAAGCATAGGGGCCTTTTTGAAAGTGGATGGGGATACAAAAATAGAGATTATCCTTAATACCAATCCATCTTGAGTATCAGAGTCCAACATACAAAGTGCAGGGGAAGACGTTAAATGAGCTTCCTTCTGTGAGAAGGAAACACTATCGTTCTCAAGTGAGATAGTGCATTTCAAACTCAAAGGCAGCAAATTCCTCAAGTGGAACATTGCTAGCACTAGGATCTAAAGCAGGCTTTAGTAGTGTTGAAGGCAGTCAGTTTTTGTTAGCTATCATGACCAACACAATGTGATCCATATTACTTCTATATTGAAAGAAAATATATTCAGGCAAAGGCTCCCACTAGAAGGTAATGAGGAAATTCAAAAGCTGTGAACGTCTTTTTAATGCCTAAAGGAATGATTGTGAGTTTTACTTACCATATAGATTGGTCAAATGATGCCGTATGCCGGAAGATTTGCTTTTTTTTTTTTTCTTCAGTCTCGGCAAGGCAGAGAAATTCTGTGGTGAAACGCTGCCACTGCTGGCCATTCAGTATAATCTGCAGATGGAAAAGTCCACTGTTAGCACAATTTTTACAAAGGGTAAACAGATCAATACTATGGAGTCTATATTATTGTGAAAATCAACAGCTCATTAGAAAATCAAATCCCAATTTGTAATTTTAACCTCCCATACTTCTTTGAATCCCACGCCTCACTTGCTAACACTCTCTAAACAACTGTAGCACATACATTAGGACATAGATCTATAGATCTTTTTCCCAGACAAGTGGCAGTGAACCCTTCTCAATTCATTTGTGTTAGGATATGGTACACCGATAGCAATTACGCCAGCTGATAAGTTGAGAGAGGAAGGGTTATGCTACAGTTAATGGAAATAATAAAAACGAGGAATAGATTATTTACCATCCTCCTTTTAGCCAATTCCTACCAGTTCAGCAATAGTAAAGTTGAGACTCTTATGCTCAAACGTACGTTCATACAAATTCAGAAGTCTCAGAGAGTGCCCCAATTTCTTTCATCTTAACATCTTAGTTTGTAGTAGGGCATCCTGTCTACCCTACTACTCATTTAATTACCAAGATGAATGTATCCTACTGATTAATAGGCAACAGAGTGGCCCTCATGTCAGACAACATCTTGTTTTTGCTTTATGATGTCAGCTTGCTAGGCAACAGAGTGGCCCTCAGCTCAGACAACATTCTTGCTTTAGCTTTATGACGTCAGAGCACCAGTGGACCAATTGTCCTTGTGGAAGCTGACCACACAGGAGGATGAGATTTCAGAAGGTATGCAGTAGGTTACTATCTGTGTTTGTAAGGCAAGTAGGAGGGGGAATGGTAAAGGACTATGAACCACTCAAAGCATAGGGGCCTTTTTGAAAGTGGATGGGGATACAAAAATAGAGATTATCCTTATACCAATCCATCTTGAGTATCAGAGTCCAACATACAAAGTGCAGGGGAAGACGTTAAATGAGCTTCCTTCTGTGAGAAGGAAACACTATCGTTCTCAAGTGAGATAGTGCATTTCAAACTCAAAGGCAGCAAATTCCTCAAGTGGAACATTGCTAGCACTAGGATCTAAAGCAGGCTTTAGTAGTGTTGAAGGCAGTCAGTTTTTGTTAGCTATCATGACCAACACAATGTGATCCATATTACTTCTATATTGAAAGAAAATATATTCAGGCACATGCTCCCACTAGAAGGTAATGAGGAAATTCAAAAGCTGTGAACGTCTTTTTAATGCCTAAAGGAATGATTGTGAGTTTTACTTACCATATAAATTGGTCAAATGATGCAGTATGCCGGAAGATTTGCTTTTTTTTTTTCTTCAGTCTCGGCAAGGCAGAGAAATTCTGTGGTGAAACGCTGCCACTGCTGGCCATTCAGTATAATCTGCAGATGGAAAAGTCCACTGTTAGCACAATTTTTACAAAGGGTAAACAGATCAATACTATGGAGTCTATATTATTGTGAAAATCAACAGCTCATTAGAAAATCAAATCCCAATTTGTAATTTTAACCTCCCATACTTCTTTGAATCCCACGCCTCACTTGCTAACACTCTCTAAACAACTGTAGCACATACATTAGGACATAGATCTATAGATCTTTTTCCCAGACAAGTGGCAGTGAACCCTTCTCAATTCATTTGTGTTAGGATATGGTACACCGATAGCAATTACGCCAGCTGATAAGTTGAGAGAGGAAGGGTTATGCTACAGTTAATGGAAATAATAAAAACGAGGAATAGATTATTTACCATCCTCCTTTTAGCCAATTCCTACCAGTTCAGCAATAGTAAAGTTGAGACTCTTATGCTCAAACGTACGTTCATACAAATTCAGAAGTCTCAGAGAGTGCCCCAATTTCTTTCATCTTAACATCTTAGTTTGTAGTAGGGCATCCTGTCTACCCTACTACTCATTTAATTACCAAGATGAATGTATCCTACTGATTAATAGGCAACAGAGTGGCCTTCATGTCAGACAACATCTTGTTTTTGCTTTATGATGTCAGCTTGCTAGGCAACAGAGTGGCCCTCAGCTCAGACAACATTCTTGCTTTAGCTTTATGACGTCAGAGCACCAGTGGACCAATTGTCCTTGTGGAAGCTGACCACACAGGAGGATGAGATTTCAGAAGGTATGCAGTAGGTTACTATCTGTGTTTGTAAGGCAAGTAGGAGGGGGAATGGTAAAGGACTATGAACCACTCAAAGCATAGGGGCCTTTTTGAAAGTGGATGGGGATACAAAAATAGAGATTATCCTTATACCAATCCATCTTGAGTATCAGAGTCCAACATACAAAGTGCAGGGGAAGACGTTAAATGAGCTTCCTTCTGTGAGAAGGAAACACTATCGTTCTCAAGTGAGATAGTGCATTTCAAACTCAAAGGCAGCAAATTCCTCAAGTGGAACATTGCTAGCACTAGGATCTAAAGCAGGCTTTAGTAGTGTTGAAGGCAGTCAGTTTTTGTTAGCTATCATGACCAACACAATGTGATCCATATTACTTCTATATTGAAAGAAAATATATTCAGGCACATGCTCCCACTAGAAGGTAATGAGGAAATTCAAAAGCTGTGAACGTCTTTTTAATGCCTAAAGGAATGATTGTGAGTTTTACTTACCATATAAATTGGTCAAATGATGCCGTATGCCGGAAGATTTGCTTTTTTTTTTTCTTCAGTCTCGGCAAGGCAGAGAAATTCTGTGGTGAAACGCTGCCACTGCTGGCCATTCAGTATAATCTGCAGATGGAAAAGTCCACTGTTAGCACAATTTTTACAAAGGGTAAACAGATCAATACTATGGAGTCTATATTATTGTGAAAATCAACAGCTCATTAGAAAATCAAATCCCAATTTGTAATTTTAACCTCCCATACTTCTTTGAATCCCACGCCTCACTTGCTAACACTCTCTAAACAACTGTAGCACATACATTAGGACATAGATCTATAGATCTTTTTCCCAGACAAGTGGCAGTGAACCCTTCTCAATTCATTTGTGTTAGGATATGGTACACCGATAGCAATTACGCCAGCTGATAAGTTGAGAGAGGAAGGGTTATGCTACAGTTAATGGAAATAATAAAAACGAGGAATAGATTATTTACCATCCTCCTTTTAGCCAATTCCTACCAGTTCAGCAATAGTAAAGTTGAGACTCTTATGCTCAAACGTACGTTCATACAAATTCAGAAGTCTCAGAGAGTGCCCCAATTTCTTTCATCTTAACATCTTAGTTTGTAGTAGGGCATCCTGTCTACCCTACTACTCATTTAATTACCAAGATGAATGTATCCTACTGATTAATAGGCAACAGAGTGGCCCTCATGTCAGACAACATCTTGTTTTTGCTTTATGATGTCAGCTTGCTAGGCAACAGAGTGGCCCTCAGGTCAGACAACATTCTTGCTTTAGCTTTATGACGTCAGAGCACCAGTGGACCAATTGTCCTTGTGGAAGCTGACCACACAGGAGGATGAGATTTCAGAAGGTATGCAGTAGGTTACTATCTGTGTTTGTAAGGCAAGTAGGAGGGGGAATGGTAAAGGACTATGAACCACTCAAAGCATAGGGGCCTTTTTGAAAGTGGATGGGGATACAAAAATAGAGATTATCCTTAATACCTATCCATCTTGAGTATCAGAGTCCAACATACAAAGTGCAGGGGAAGACGTTAAATGAGCTTCCTTCTGTGAGAAGGAAACACTATCGTTCTCAAGTGAGATAGTGCATTTCAAACTCAAAGGCAGCAAATTCCTCAAGTGGAACATTGCTAGCACTAGGATCTAAAGCAGGCTTTAGTAGTGTTGAAGGCAGTCAGTTTTTGTTAGCTATCATGACCAACACAATGTGATCCATATTACTTCTATATTGAAAGAAAATATATTCAGGCACATGCTCCCACTAGAAGGTAATGAGGAAATTCAAAAGCTGTGAACGTCTTTTTAATGCCTAAAGGAATGATTGTGAGTTTTACTTACCATATAAATTGGTCAAATGATGCCGTATGCCGGAAGATTTGCTTTTTTTTTTTCTTCAGTCTCGGCAAGGCAGAGAAATTCTGTGGTGAAACGCTGCCACTGCTGGCCATTCAGTATAATCTGCAGATGGAAAAGTCCACTGTTAGCACAATTTTTACAAAGGGTAAACAGATCAATACTATGGAGTCTATATTATTGTGAAAATCAACAGCTCATTAGAAAATCAAATCCCAATTTGTAATTTTAACCTCCCATACTTCTTTGAATCCCACGCCTCACTTGCTAACACTCTCTAAACAACTGTAGCACATACATTAGGACATAGATCTATAGATCTTTTTCCCAGACAAGTGGCAGTGAACCCTTCTCAATTCATTTGTGTTAGGATATGGTACACCGATAGCAATTACGCCAGCTGATAAGTTGAGAGAGGAAGGGTTATGCTACAGTTAATGGAAATAATAAAAACGAGGAATAGATTATTTACCATCCTCCTTTTAGCCAATTCCTACCAGTTCAGCAATAGTAAAGTTGAGACTCTTATGCTCAAACGTACGTTCATACAAATTCAGAAGTCTCAGAGAGTGCCCCAATTTCTTTCATCTTAACATCTTAGTTTGTAGTAGGGCATCCTGTCTACCCTACTACTCATTTAATTACCAAGATGAATGTATCCTACTGATTAATAGGCAACAGAGTGGCCCTCATGTCAGACAACATCTTGTTTTTGCTTTATGATGTCAGCTTGCTAGGCAACAGAGTGGCCCTCAGGTCAGACAACATTCTTGCTTTAGCTTTATGACGTCAGAGCACCAGTGGACCAATTGTCCTTGTGGAAGCTGACCACACAGGAGGATGAGATTTCAGAAGGTATGCAGTAGGTTACTATCTGTGTTTGTAAGGCAAGTAGGAGGGGGAATGGTAAAGGACTATGAACCACTCAAAGCATAGGGGCCTTTTTGAAAGTGGATGGGGATACAAAAATAGAGATTATCCTTAATACCTATCCATCTTGAGTATCAGAGTCCAACATACAAAGTGCAGGGGAAGACGTTAAATGAGCTTCCTTCTGTGAGAAGGAAACACTATCGTTCTCAAGTGAGATAGTGCATTTCAAACTCAAAGGCAGCAAATTCCTCAAGTGGAACATTGCTAGCACTAGGATCTAAAGCAGGCTTTAGTAGGTTTGAAGGCAGTCAGTTTTTGTTAGCTATCATGACCAACACAATGTGATCCATATTACTTCTATATTGAAAGAAAATATATTCAGGCACAGGCTCCCACTAGAAGGTAATGAGGAAATTCAAAAGCTGTGAACGTCTTTTTAATGCCTAAAGGAATGATTGTGAGTTTTACTTACCATATAAATTGGTCAAATGATGCCGTATGCCGGAAGATTTGCTTTTTTTTTTTCTTCAGTCTCGGCAAGGCAGAGAAATTCTGTGGTGAAACGCTGCCACTGCTGGCCATTCAGTATAATCTGCAGATGGAAAAGTCAACTGTTAGCACAATTTTTACAAAGGGTAAACAGATCAATACTATGGAGTCTATATTATTGTGAAAATCAACAGCTCATTAGAAAATCAAATCCCAATTTGTAATTTTAACCTCCCATACTTCTTTGAATCCCACGCCTCACTTGCTAACACTCTCTAAACAACTGTAGCACATACATTAGGACATAGATCTATAGATCTTTTTCCCAGACAAGTGGCAGTGAACCCTTCTCAATTCATTTGTGTTAGGATATGGTACACCGATAGCAATTACGCCAGCTGATAAGTTGAGAGAGGAAGGGTTATGCTACAGTTAATGGAAATAATAAAAACGAGGAATAGATTATTTACCATCCTCATTTTAGCCAATTCCTACCAGTTCAGCAATAGTAAAGTTGAGACTCTTATGCTCAAACGTACGTTCATACAAATTCAGAAGTCTCAGAAAGTGCCCCAATTTCTTTCATCCTAACATCTTAGTTTGTAGTAGGGCATCCTGTCTACCCTACTACTCATTTAATTACCAAGATGAATGTATCCTACTGATTAATAGGCAACAGAGTGGCCCTCATGTCAGACAACATCTTGTTTTTGCTTTATGATGTCAGCTTGCTAGGCAACAGAGTGGCCCTCAGGTCAGACAACATTCTTGCTTTAGCTTTATGACGTCAGAGCACCAGTGGAACAATTGTCCTTGTGGAAGCTGACCACACAGGAGGATGAGATTTCAGAAGGCATGCAGTAGGTTACTATCTGTGTTTGTAAGGCAAGTAGGAAGGGGAATGGTAAAGGACTATGAACCACTCAAAGCATAGGGGCCTTTTTGAAAGTGGATGGGGATACAAAAATAGAGATTATCCTTATACCAATCCATCTTGAGTATCAGAGTCCAACATACAAAGTGCAGGGGAAGACGTTAAATGAGCTTCCTTCTGTGAGAAGGAAACACTATCGTTCTCAAGTGAGATAGTGCATTTCAAACTCAAAGGCAGCAAATTCCTCAAGTGGAACATTGCTAGCACTAGGATCTAAAGCAGGCTTTAGTAGTGTTGAAGGCAGTCAGTTTTTGTTAGCTATCATGACCAACACAATGTGATCCATATTACTTCTATATTGAAAGAAAATATATTCAGGCACATGCTCCCACTAGAAGGTAATGAGGAAATTCAAAAGCTGTGAACGTCTTTTTAATGCCTAAAGGAATGATTGTGAGTTTTACTTACCATATAAATTGGTCAAATGATGCCGTATGCCGGAAGACTTGCTTTTTTTTTTTTCTTCATTCTCGGCAAGGCAGAGAAATTCTGTGGTGAACCGCTGCCACTGCTGGCCATTCAGTATAATCTGCAGATGGAAAAGTCCACTGTTAGCACAATTTTTACAAAGGGAAAACAGATCAATACCATGGAGTCTATATTATTGTGAAAATCAACGGCTCATTAGAAAATCAAATCCCAATTTGTAATTTTAACCTCCCATACTTCTTTGAATCCCACGCCTCACTTGCTAACACTCTCTAAACAACTGTAGCACATACATTAGGACATAGATCTATAGATTTTTTTCCCAGACAAGTGGCAGTGAACCCTTCTCAATTCATTTGTGTTAGGATATGGTACACCGATAGCAATTATGCCAGCTGATAAGTTGAGAGAGGAAGGGTTATGCTACAGTTAATGGAAATAATAAAAACGAGGAACAGATTATTTACCATCCTCATTTTAGCCAATTCCTACCAGTTCAGCAATAGTAAAGTTGAGACTCTTATGCTCAAACGTACGTTCATACAAATTCAGAAGTCTCAGAGAGTGCCCCAATTTCTTTCATCTTAACATCCTAGTTTGTAGTAGGGCATCCTGTCTACCCTACTACTCATTTAATTACCAAGATGAATGTATCCTACTGATTAATAGGCAACAGAGTGGCCCTCATGTCAGACAACATTTTGTTTTTGCTTTATGACTTCAGCTTGCTAGGCAACAGAGTGGCCCTCAGGTCAGACAACATTCTTGCTTTAGCTTTATGACGTCAGAGCACCAGTGGACCAATTGTCCTTGTGGAAGCTGACCACACAGGAGGATGAGATTTCAGAAGGTATGCAGTAGGTTACTATCTGTGTTTGTAAGGCAAGTAGGAGGGGGAATGGTAAAGGACTATGAACCACTCAAAGCATAGGGGCCTTTTTGAAAGTGGATGGGGATACAAAAATAGAGATTATCCTTAATACCAATCCATCTTGAGTATCAGAGTCCAACATACAAAGTGCAGGGGAAGACGTTAAATGAGCTTCCTTCTGTGAGAAGGAAACACTATCGTTCTCAAGTGAGATAGTGCATTTCAAACTCAAAGGCAGCAAATTCCTCAAGTGGAACATTGCTAGCACTAGGATCTAAAGCAGGCTTTAGTAGTGTTGAAGGCAGTCAGTTTTTGTTAGCTATCATGACCAACACAATGTGATCCATATTACTTCTATATTGAAAGAAAATATATTCAGGCACAGGCTCCCACTAGAAGGTAATGAGGAAATTCAAAAGCTGTGAACGTCTTTTTAATGCCTAAAGGAATGATTGTGAGTTTTACTTACCATATAGATTGGTCAAATGATGCCGTATGCCGGAAGATTTGCTTTTTTTTTTTTTCTTCAGTCTCGGCAAGGCAGAGAAATTCTGTGGTGAAACGCTGCCACTGCTGGCCATTCAGTATAATCTGCAGATGGAAAAGTCCACTGTTAGCACAATTTTTACAAACGGTAAACAGATCTATACTATGGAGTCTATATTATTGTGAAAATCAACAGCTCATTAGAAAATCAAATCCCAATTTGTAATTTTAACCTTTCATACTTCTTTGAATCCCACGCCTCACTTGCTAACACTCTCTAAACAACTGTAGCACATACATT
This sequence comes from Lissotriton vulgaris, assembly GCF_964263255.1. Lineage (NCBI taxonomy): Eukaryota > Metazoa > Chordata > Amphibia > Caudata > Salamandridae > Lissotriton > Lissotriton vulgaris. The sequence goes on from NC_141696.1 coordinate 615,880,542, forward strand.
AGGACATAGATCTATAGATCTTTTTCCCAGACAAGTGGCAGTGAACCCTTCTCAATTCATTTGTGTTAGGATATGGTACACCGATAGCAATTAAGCCAGCTGATAAGTTGAGAGGTGAAGGGTTATGCTACAGTTAATGGAAATAATAAAAACGATGAATAGATTATTTACCATCCTCATTTTAGCCAATTCCTACCAGTTCAGCAATAGTAAAGTTGAGACTCTTATGCTCAAACGTACGTTCATACAAATTCAGAAGTCTCAGAGAGTGCCCCAATTTCTTTCATCTTAACATCTTAGTTTGTAGTAGGGCATCCTGTCTACCCTACTACTCATTTAATTACCAAGATGAATGTATCCTACTGATTAATAGGCAACAGAGTGGCCCTCATGTCAGACAACATCTTGTTTTTGCTTTATGATGTCAGCTTGCTAGGCAACAGAGTGGCCCTCAGCTCAGACACCATTCTTGCTTTAGCTTTATGACGTCAGAGCACCAGTGGACCAATTGTCCTTGTGGAAGCTGACCACACAGGAGGATGAGATTTCAGAAGGTATGCAGTAGGTTACTATCTGTGTTTGTAAGGCAAGTAGGAGGGGGAATGGTAAAGGACTATGAACCACTCAAAGCATAGGGGCCTTTTTGAAAGTGGATGGGGATACACAAATAGAGATTATCCTTATACCAATCCATCTTGAGTATCAGAGTCCAACATACAAAGTGCAGGGGAAGACGTTAAATGAGCTTCCTTCTGTGAGAAGGAAACACTATCGTTCTCAAGTGAGATAGTGCATTTCAAACTCAAAGGCAGCAAATTCCTCAAGTGGAACATTGCTAGCACTAGGATCTAAAGCAGGCTTTAGTAGTGTTGAAGGCAGTCAGTTTTTGTTAGCTATCATGACCAACACAATGTGATCCATATTACTTCTATATTGAAAGAAAATATATTCAGGCACATGCTCCCACTAGAAGGTAATGAGGAAATTCAAAAGCTGTGAACGTCTTTTTAATGCCTAAAGGAATGATTGTGAGTTTTACTTACCATATAAATTGGTCAAATGATGCCGTATGCCGGAAGATTTGCTTTTTTTTTTTCTTCAGTCTCGGCAAGGCAGAGAAATTCTGTGGTGAAACGCTGCCACTGCTGGCCATTCAGTATAATCTGCAGATGGAAAAGTCCACTGTTAGCACAATTTTTACAAAGGGTAAACAGATCAATACTATGGAGTCTATATTATTGTGAAAATCAACAGCTCATTAGAAAATCAAATCCCAATTTGTAATTTTAACCTCCCATACTTCTTTGAATCCCACGCCTCACTTGCTAACACTCTCTAAACAACTGTAGCACATACATTAGGACATAGATCTATAGATCTTTTTCCCAGACAAGTGGCAGTGAACCCTTCTCAATTCATTTGTGTTAGGATATGGTACACCGATAGCAATTACGCCAGCTGATAAGTTGAGAGAGGAAGGGTTATGCTACAGTTAATGGAAATAATAAAAACGAGGAATAGATTATTTACCATCCTCCTTTTAGCCAATTCCTACCAGTTCAGCAATAGTAAAGTTGAGACTCTTATGCTCAAACGTACGTTCATACAAATTCAGAAGTCTCAGAGAGTGCCCCAATTTCTATCATCTTAACATCTTAGTTTGTAGTAGGGCATCCTGTCTACCCTACTACTCATTTAATTACCAAGATGAATGTATCCTACTGATTAATAGGCAACAGAGTGGCCCTCATGTCAGACAACATCTTGTTTTTGCTTTATGATGTCAGCTTGCTAGGCAACAGAGTGGCCCTCAGGTCAGACAACATTCTTGCTTTAGCTTTATGACGTCAGAGCACCAGTGGACCAATTGTCCTTGTGGAAGCTGACCACACAGGAGGATGAGATTTCAGAAGGTATGCAGTAGGTTACTATCTGTGTTTTTAAGGCAAGTAGGAGGGGGAATGGTAAAGGACTATGAACCACTCAAAGCATAGGGGCCTTTTTGAAAGTGGATGGGGATACAAAAATAGAGATTATCCTTAATACCAATCCATCTTGAGTATCAGAGTCCAACATACAAAGTGCAGGGGAAGACGTTAAATGAGCTTCCTTCAGTGAGAAGGAAACACTATCGTTCTCAAGTGAGATAGTGCATTTCAAACTCAAAGGCAGCAAATTCCTCAAGTGGAACATTGCTAGCACTAGGATCTAAAGCAGGCTTTAGTAGTGTTGAAGGCAGTCAGTTTTTGTTAGCTATCATGACCAACACAATGTGATCCATATTACTTCTATATTGAAAGAAAATATATTCAGGCACAGGCTCCCACTAGAAGGTAATGAGGAAATTCAAAAGCTGTGAACGTCTTTTTAATGCCTAAAGGAATGATTGTGAGTTTTACTTACCATATAGATTGGTCAAATGATGCCGTATGCCGGAAGATTTGCTTTTTTTTTTTTTCTTCAGTCTCGGCAAGGCAGAGAAATTCTGTGGTGAAACGCTGCCACTGCTGGCCATTCAGTATAATCTGCAGATGGAAAAGTCCACTGTTAGCACAATTTTTACAAACGGTAAACAGATCTATACTATGGAGTCTATATTATTGTGAAAATCAACAGCTCATTAGAAAATCAAATCCCACTTTGTAATTTTAACCTCCCATACTTCTTTGAATCCCACGCCTCACTTGCTAACACTCTCTAAACAACTGTAGCACATACATTAGGACATAGATCTATAGATCTTTTTCCCAGACAAGTGGCAGTGAACCCTTCTCAATTCATTTGTGTTAGGATATGGTACACCGATAGCAATTAAGCCAGCTGATAAGTTGAGAGGTGAAGGGTTATGCTACAGTTAATGGAAATAATAAAAACGATGAATAGATTATTTACCATCCTCCTTTTAGCCAATTCCTACCAGTTCAGCAATAGTAAAGTTGAGACTCTTATGCTCAAACGTACGTTCATACAAATTCAGAAGTCTCAGAGAGTGCCCCAATTTCTTTCATCTTAACATCTTAGTTTGTAGTAGGGCATCCTGTCTACCCTACTACTCATTTAATTACCAAGATGAATGTATCCTACTGAATAATAGGCAACAGAGTGGCCCTCATGTCAGACAACATCTTGTTTTTGCTTTATGATGTCAGCTTGCTAGGCAACAGAGTGGCCCTCAGCTCAGACAACATTCTTGCTTTAGCTTTATGACGTCAGAGCACCAGTGGACCAATTGTCCTTGTGGAAGCTGACCACACAGGAGGATGAGATTTCAGAAGGTATGCAGTAGGTTACTATCTGTGTTTGTAAGGCAAGTAGGAGGGGGAATGGTAAAGGACTATGAACCACTCAAAGCATAGGGGCCTTTTTGAAAGTGGATGGGGATACAAAAATAGAGATTATCCTTATACCAATCCATCTTGAGTATCAGAGTCCAACATACAAAGTGCAGGGGAAGACGTTAAATGAGCTTCCTTCTGTGAGAAGGAAACACTATCGTTCTCAAGTGAGATAGTGCATTTCAAACTCAAAGGCAGCAAATTCCTCAAGTGGAACATTGCTAGCACTAGGATCTAAAGCAGGCTTTAGTAGTGTTGAAGGCAGTCAGTTTTTGTTAGCTATTATGACCAACACAATGTGATCCATATTACTTCTATATTGAAAGAAAATATATTCAGGCACATGCTCCCACTAGAAGGTAATGAGGAAATTCAAAAGCTGTGAACGTCTTTTTAATGCCTAAAGGAATGATTGTGAGTTTTACTTACCATATAAATTGGTCAAATGATGCCGTATGCCGGAAGATTTGCTTTTTTTTTTTCTTCAGTCTCGGCAAGGCAGAGAAATTCTGTGGTGAAACGCTGCCACTGCTGGCCATTCAGTATAATCTGCAGATGGAAAAGTCCACTGTTAGCACAATTTTTACAAAGGGTAAACAGATCAATACTATGGAGTCTATATTATTGTGAAAATCAACAGCTCATTAGAAAATCAAATCCCAATTTGTAATTTTAACCTCCCATACTTCTTTGAATCCCACGCCTCACTTGCTAACACTCTCTAAACAACTGTAGCACATACATTAGGACATAGATCTATAGATCTTTTTCCCAGACAAGTGGCAGTGAACCCTTCTCAATTCATTTGTGTTAGGATATGGTACACCGATAGCAATTACGCCAGCTGATAAGTTGAGAGAGGAAGGGTTATGCTACAGTTAATGGAAATAATAAAAACGAGGAATAGATTATTTACCATCCTCCTTTTAGCCAATTCCTACCAGTTCAGCAATAGTAAAGTTGAGACTCTTATGCTCAAACGTACGTTCATACAAATTCAGAAGTCTCAGAGAGTGCCCCAATTTCTTTCATCTTAACATCTTAGTTTGTAGTAGGGCATCCTGTCTACCCTACTACTCATTTAATTACCAAGATGAATGTATCCTACTGATTAATAGGCAACAGAGTGGCCCTCATGTCAGACAACATCTTGTTTTTGCTTTATGATGTCAGCTTGCTAGGCAACAGAGTGGCCCTCAGGTCAGACAACATTCTTGCTTTAGCTTTATGACATCAGAGCACCAGTGGACCAATTGTCCTTGTGGAAGCTGACCACACAGGAGGATGAGATTTCAGAAGGTATGCAGTAGGTTACTATCTGTGTTTGTAAGGCAAGTAGGAGGGGGAATGGTAAAGGACTATGAACCACTCAAAGCATAGGGGCCTTTTTGAAAGTGGATGGGGATACAAAAATAGAGATTATCCTTAATACCTATCCATCTTGAGTATCAGAGTCCAACATACAAAGTGCAGGGGAAGACGTTAAATGAGCTTCCTTCTGTGAGAAGGAAACACTATCGTTCTCAAGTGAGATAGTGCATTTCAAACTCAAAGGCAGCAAATTCCTCAAGTGGAACATTGCTAGCACTAGGATCTAAAGCAGGCTTTAGTAGTGTTGAAGGCAGTCAGTTTTTGTTAGCTATCATGACCAACACAATGTGATCCATATTACTTCTATATTGAAAGAAAATATATTCAGGCACAGGCTCCCACTAGAAGGTAATGAGGAAATTCAAAAGCTGTGAACGTCTTTTTAATGCCTAAAGGAATGATTGTGAGTTTTACTTACCATATAAATTGGTCAAATGATGCCGTATGCCGGAAGATTTGCTTTTTTTTTTTCTTCAGTCTCGGCAAGGCAGAGAAATTCTGTGGTGAAACGCTGCCACTGCTGGCCATTCAGTATAATCTGCAGATGGAAAAGTCAACTGTTAGCACAATTTTTACAAAGGGTAAACAGATCAATACTATGGAGTCTATATTATTGTGAAAATCAACAGCTCATTAGAAAATCAAATCCCAATTTGTAATTTTAACCTCCCATACTTCTTTGAATCCCACGCCTCACTTGCTAACACTCTCTAAACAACTGTAGCACATACATTAGGACATAGATCTATAGATCTTTTTCCCAGACAAGTGGCAGTGAACCCTTCTCAATTCATTTGTGTTAGGATATGGTACACCGATAGCAATTACGCCAGCTGATAAGTTGAGAGAGGAAGGGTTATGCTACAGTTAATGGAAATAATAAAAACGAGGAATAGATTATTTACCATCCTCATTTTAGCCAATTCCTACCAGTTCAGCAATAGTAAAGTTGAGACTCTTATGCTCAAACGTACGTTCATACAAATTCAGAAGTCTCAGAAAGTGCCCCAATTTCTTTCATCCTAACATCTTAGTTTGTAGTAGGGCATCCTGTCTACCCTACTACTCATTTAATTACCAAGATGAATGTATCCTACTGATTAATAGGCAACAGAGTGGCCCTCATGTCAGACAACATCTTGTTTTTGCTTTATGATGTCAGCTTGCTAGGCAACAGAGTGGCCCTCAGGTCAGACAACATTCTTGCTTTAGCTTTATGACGTCAGAGCACCAGTGGAACAATTGTCCTTGTGGAAGCTGACCACACAGGAGGATGAGATTTCAGAAGGCATGCAGTAGGTTACTATCTGTGTTTGTAAGGCAAGTAGGAAGGGGAATGGTAAAGGACTATGAACCACTCAAAGCATAGGGGCCTTTTTGAAAGTGGATGGGGATACAAAAATAGAGATTATCCTTAATACCAATCCATCTTGAGTATCAGAGTCCAACATACAAAGTGCAGGGGAAGACGTTAAATGAGCTTCCTTCTGTGAGAAGGAAACACTATCGTTCTCAAGTGAGATAGTGCATTTCAAACTCAAAGGCAGCAAATTCCTCAAGTGGAACATTGCTAGCACTAGGATCTAAAGCAGGCTTTAGTAGTGTTGAAGGCAGTCAGTTTTTGTTAGCTATCATGACCAACACAATGTGATCCATATTACTTCTATATTGAAAGAAAATATATTCAGGCACATGCTCCCACTAGAAGGTAATGAGGAAATTCAAAAGCTGTGAACGTCTTTTTAATGCCTAAAGGAATGATTGTGAGTTTTACTTACCATATAAATTGGTCAAATGATGCCGTATGCCGGAAGACTTGCTTTTTTTTTTTTCTTCAGTCTCGGCAAGGCAGAGAAATTCTGTGGTGAACCGCTGCCACTGCTGGCCATTCAGTATAATCTGCAGATGGAAAAGTCCACTGTTAGCACAATTTTTACAAAGGGTAAACAGATCAATACCATGGAGTCTATATTATTGTGAAAATCAACAGCTCATTAGAAAATCAAATCCCAATTTGTAATTTTAACCTCCCATACGTCTTTGAATCCCACGCCTCACTTGCTAACACTCTCTAAACAACTGTAGCACATACATTAGGACATAGATCTATAGATTTTTTTCCCAGACAAGTGGCAGTGAACCCTTCTCAATTCATTTGTGTTAGGATATGGTACACCGATAGCAATTACGCCAGCTGATAAGTTGAGAGAGGAAGGGTTATGCTACAGTTAATGGAAATAATAAAAACGAGGAATAGATTATTTACCATCCTCATTTTAGCCAATTCCTACCAGTTCAGCAATAGTAAAGTTGAGACTCTTATGCTCAAACGTACGTTCATACAAATTCAGAAGTCTCAGAGAGTGCCCCAATTTCTTTCATCTTAACATCCTAGTTTGTAGTAGGGCATCCTGTCTACCCTACTACTCATTTAATTACCAAGATGAATGTATCCTACTGATTAATAGGCAACAGAGTGGCCCTCATGTCAGACAACATCTTGTTTTTGCTTTATGATGTCAGCTTGCTAGGCAACAGAGTGGCCCTCAGGTCAGACAACATTCTTGCTTTAGCTTTATGACGTCAGAGCACCAGTGGACCAATTGTCCTTGTGGAAGCTGACCACACAGGAGGATGAGATTTCAGAAGGTATGCAGTAGGTTACTATCTGTGTTTGTAAGGCAAGTAGGAGGGGGAATGGTAAAGGACTATGAACCACTCAAAGCATAGGGGCCTTTTTGAAAGTGGATGGGGATACAAAAATAGAGATTATCCTTATACCAATCCATCTTGAGTATCAGAGTCCAACATACAAAGTGCAGGGGAAGACGTTAAATGAGCTTCCTTCTGTGAGAAGGAAACACTATCGTTCTCAAGTGAGATAGTGCATTTCAAACTCAAAGGCAGCAAATTCCTCAAGTGGAACATTGCTAGCACTAGGATCTAAAGCAGGCTTTAGTAGTGTTGAAGGCAGTCAGTTTTTGTTAGCTATCATGACCAACACAATGTGATCCATATTACTTCTATATTGAAAGAAAATATATTCAGGCACATGCTCCCACTAGAAGGTAATGAGGAAATTCAAAAGCTGTGAACGTCTTTTTAATGCCTAAAGGAATGATTGTGAGTTTTACTTACCATATAAATTGGTCAAATGATGCCGTATGCCGGAAGACTTGCTTTTTTTTTTTTCTTCATTCTCGGCAAGGCAGAGAAATTCTGTGGTGAACCGCTGCCACTGCTGGCCATTCAGTATAATCTGCAGATGGAAAAGTCCACTGTTAGCACAATTTTTACAAAGGGAAAACAGATCAATACCATGGAGTCTATATTATTGTGAAAATCAACGGCTCATTAGAAAATCAAATCCCAATTTGTAATTTTAACCTCCCATACTTCTTTGAATCCCACGCCTCACTTGCTAACACTCTCTAAACAACTGTAGCACATACATTAGGACATAGATCTATAGATTTTTTTCCCAGACAAGTGGCAGTGAACCCTTCTCAATTCATTTGTGTTAGGATATGGTACACCGATAGCAATTATGCCAGCTGATAAGTTGAGAGAGGAAGGGTTATGCTACAGTTAATGGAAATAATAAAAACGAGGAACAGATTATTTACCATCCTCATTTTAGCCAATTCCTACCAGTTCAGCAATAGTAAAGTTGAGACTCTTATGCTCAAACGTACGTTCATACAAATTCAGAAGTCTCAGAGAGTGCCCCAATTTCTTTCATCTTAACATCCTAGTTTGTAGTAGGGCATCCTGTCTACCCTACTACTCATTTAATTACCAAGATGAATGTATCCTACTGATTAATAGGCAACAGAGTGGCCCTCATGTCAGACAACATTTTGTTTTTGCTTTATGACTTCAGCTTGCTAGGCAACAGAGTGGCCCTCAGGTCAGACAACATTCTTGCTTTAGCTTTATGACGTCAGAGCACCAGTGGACCAATTGTCCTTGTGGAAGCTGACCACACAGGAGGATGAGATTTCAGAAGGTATGCAGTAGGTTACTATCTGTGTTTGTAAGGCAAGTAGGAGGGGGAATGGTAAAGGACTATGAACCACTCAAAGCATAGGGGCCTTTTTGAAAGTGGATGGGGATACAAAAATAGAGATTATCCTTAATACCAATCCATCTTGAGTATCAGAGTCCAACATACAAAGTGCAGGGGAAGACGTTAAATGAGCTTCCTTCTGTGAGAAGGAAACACTATCGTTCTCAAGTGAGATAGTGCATTTCAAACTCAAAGGCAGCAAATTCCTCAAGTGGAACATTGCTAGCACTAGGATCTAAAGCAGGCTTTAGTAGTGTTGAAGGCAGTCAGTTTTTGTTAGCTATCATGACCAACACAATGTGATCCATATTACTTCTATATTGAAAGAAAATATATTCAGGCACAGGCTCCCACTAGAAGGTAATGAGGAAATTCAAAAGCTGTGAACGTCTTTTTAATGCCTAAAGGAATGATTGTGAGTTTTACTTACCATATAGATTGGTCAAATGATGCCGTATGCCGGAAGATTTGCTTTTTTTTTTTTTCTTCAGTCTCGGCAAGGCAGAGAAATTCTGTGGTGAAACGCTGCCACTGCTGGCCATTCAGTATAATCTGCAGATGGAAAAGTCCACTGTTAGCACAATTTTTACAAACGGTAAACAGATCTATACTATGGAGTCTATATTATTGTGAAAATCAACAGCTCATTAGAAAATCAAATCCCAATTTGTAATTTTAACCTCCCATACTTCTTTGAATCCCACGCCTCACTTGCTAACACTCTCTAAACAACTGTAGCACATACATTAGGACATAGATCTATAGATCTTTTTCCCAGACAAGTGGCAGTGAACCCTTCTCAATTCATTTGTGTTAGGATATGGTACACCGATAGCAATTAAGCCAGCTGATAAGTTGAGAGGTGAAGGGTTATGCTACAGTTAATGGAAATAATAAAAACGATGAATAGATTATTTACCATCCTCATTTTAGCCAATTCCTACCAGTTCAGCAATAGTAAAGTTGAGACTCTTATGCTCAAACGTACGTTCATACAAATTCAGAAGTCTCAGAGAGTGCCCCAATTTCTTTCATCTTAACATCTTAGTTTGTAGTAGGGCATCCTGTCTACCCTACTACTCATTTAATTACCAAGATGAATGTATCCTACTGATTAATAGGCAACAGAGTGGCCCTCATGTCAGACAACATCTTGTTTTTGCTTTATGATGTCAGCTTGCTAGGCAACAGAGTGGCCCTCAGCTCAGACACCATTCTTGCTTTAGCTTTATGACGTCAGAGCACCAGTGGACCAATTGTCCTTGTGGAAGCTGACCACACAGGAGGATGAGATTTCAGAAGGTATGCAGTAGGTTACTATCTGTGTTTGTAAGGCAAGTAGGAGGGGGAATGGTAAAGGACTATGAACCACTCAAAGCATAGGGGCCTTTTTGAAAGTGGATGGGGATACACAAATAGAGATTATCCTTATACCAATCCATCTTGAGTATCAGAGTCCAACATACAAAGTGCAGGGGAAGACGTTAAATGAGCTTCCTTCTGTGAGAAGGAAACACTATCGTTCTCAAGTGAGATAGTGCATTTCAAACTCAAAGGCAGCAAATTCCTCAAGTGGACCATTGCTAGCACTAGGATCTAAAGCAGGCTTTAGTAGTGTTGAAGGCAGTCAGTTTTTGTTAGCTATCATGACCAACACAATGTGATCCATATTACTTCTATATTGAAAGAAAATATATTCAGGCACATGCTCCCACTAGAAGGTAATGAGGAAATTCAAAAGCTGTGAACGTCTTTTTAATGCCTAAAGGAATGATTGTGAGTTTTACTTACCATATAAATTGGTCAAATGATGCCGTATGCCGGAAGATTTGCTTTTTTTTTTTCTTCAGTCTCGGCAAGGCAGAGAAATTCTGTGGTGAAACGCTGCCACTGCTGGCCATTCAGTATAATCTGCAGATGGAAAAGTCCACTGTTAGCACAATTTTTACAAAGGGTAAACAGATCAATACTATGGAGTCTATATTATTGTGAAAATCAACAGCTCATTAGAAAATCAAATCCCAATTTGTAATTTTAACCTCCCATACTTCTTTGAATCCCACGCCTCACTTGCTAACACTCTCTAAACAACTGTAGCACATACATTAGGACATAGATCTATAGATCTTTTTCCCAGACAAGTGGCAGTGAACCCTTCTCAATTCATTTGTGTTAGGATATGGTACACCGATAGCAATTACGCCAGCTGATAAGTTGAGAGAGGAAGGGTTATGCTACAGTTAATGGAAATAATAAAAACGAGGAATAGATTATTTACCATCCTCCTTTTAGCCAATTCCTACCAGTTCAGCAATAGTAAAGTTGAGACTCTTATGCTCAAACGTACGTTCATACAAATTCAGAAGTCTCAGAGAGTGCCCCAATTTCTATCATCTTAACATCTTAGTTTGTAGTAGGGCATCCTGTCTACCCTACTACTCATTTAATTACCAAGATGAATGTATCCTACTGATTAATAGGCAACAGAGTGGCCCTCATGTCAGACAACATCTTGTTTTTGCTTTATGATGTCAGCTTGCTAGGCAACAGAGTGGCCCTCAGGTCAGACAACATTCTTGCTTTAGCTTTATGACGTCAGAGCACCAGTGGACCAATTGTCCTTGTGGAAGCTGACCACACAGGAGGATGAGATTTCAGAAGGTATGCAGTAGGTTACTATCTGTGTTTTTAAGGCAAGTAGGAGGGGGAATGGTAAAGGACTATGAACCACTCAAAGCATAGGGGCCTTTTTGAAAGTGGATGGGGATACAAAAATAGAGATTATCCTTAATACCAATCCATCTTGAGTATCAGAGTCCAACATACAAAGTGCAGGGGAAGACGTTAAATGAGCTTCCTTCAGTGAGAAGGAAACACTATCGTTCTCAAGTGAGATAGTGCATTTCAAACTCAAAGGCAGCAAATTCCTCAAGTGGAACATTGCTAGCACTAGGATCTAAAGCAGGCTTTAGTAGTGTTGAAGGCAGTCAGTTTTTGTTAGCTATCATGACCAACACAATGTGATCCATATTACTTCTATATTGAAAGAAAATATATTCAGGCACAGGCTCCCACTAGAAGGTAATGAGGAAATTCAAAAGCTGTGAACGTCTTTTTAATGCCTAAAGGAATGATTGTGAGTTTTACTTACCATATAGATTGGTCAAATGATGCCGTATGCCGGAAGATTTGCTTTTTTTTTTTTTCTTCAGTCTCGGCAAGGCAGAGAAATTCTGTGGTGAAACGCTGCCACTGCTGGCCATTCAGTATAATCTGCAGATGGAAAAGTCCACTGTTAGCACAATTTTTACAAACGGTAAACAGATCTATACTATGGAGTCTATATTATTGTGAAAATCAACAGCTCATTAGAAAATCAAATCCCACTTTGTAATTTTAACCTCCCATACTTCTTTGAATCCCACGCCTCACTTGCTAACACTCTCTAAACAACTGTAGCACATACATTAGGACATAGATCTATAGATCTTTTTCCCAGACAAGTGGCAGTGAACCCTTCTCAATTCATTTGTGTTAGGATATGGTACACCGATAGCAATTAAGCCAGCTGATAAGTTGAGAGGTGAAGGGTTATGCTACAGTTAATGGAAATAATAAAAACGATGAATAGATTATTTACCATCCTCCTTTTAGCCAATTCCTACCAGTTCAGCAATAGTAAAGTTGAGACTCTTATGCTCAAACGTACGTTCATACAAATTCAGAAGTCTCAGAGAGTGCCCCAATTTCTTTCATCTTAACATCTTAGTTTGTAGTAGGGCATCCTGTCTACCCTACTACTCATTTAATTACCAAGATGAATGTATCCTACTGAATAATAGGCAACAGAGTGGCCCTCATGTCAGACAACATCTTGTTTTTGCTTTATGATGTCAGCTTGCTAGGCAACAGAGTGGCCCTCAGCTCAGACAACATTCTTGCTTTAGCTTTATGACGTCAGAGCACCAGTGGACCAATTGTCCTTGTGGAAGCTGACCACACAGGAGGATGAGATTTCAGAAGGTATGCAGTAGGTTACTATCTGTGTTTGTAAGGCAAGTAGGAGGGGGAATGGTAAAGGACTATGAACCACTCAAAGCATAGGGGCCTTTTTGAAAGTGGATGGGGATACACAAATAGAGATTATCCTTATACCAATCCATCTTGAGTATCAGAGTCCAACATACAAAGTGCAGGGGAAGACGTTAAATGAGCTTCCTTCTGTGAGAAGGAAACACTATCGTTCTCAAGTGAGATAGTGCATTTCAAACTCAAAGGCAGCAAATTCCTCAAGTGGAACATTGCTAGCACTAGGATCTAAAGCAGGCTTTAGTAGTGTTGAAGGCAGTCAGTTTTTGTTAGCTATCATGACCAACACAATGTGATCCATATTACTTCTATATTGAAAGAAAATATATTCAGGCACATGTTCCCACTAGAAGGTAATGAGGAAATTCAAAAGCTGTGAACGTCTTTTTAATGCCTAAAGGAATGATTGTGAGTTTTACTTACCATATAAATTGGTCAAATGATGCCGTATGCCGGAAGATTTGCTTTTTTTTTTTCTTCAGTCTCGGCAAGGCAGAGAAATTCTGTGGTGAAACGCTGCCACTGCTGGCCATTCAGTATAATCTGCAGATGGAAAAGTCCACTGTTAGCACAATTTTTACAAAGGGTAAACAGATCAATACTATGGAGTCTATATTATTGTGAAAATCAACAGCTCATTAGAAAATCAAATCCCAATTTGTAATTTTAACCTCCCATACTTCTTTGAATCCCACGCCTCACTTGCTAACACTCTCTAAACAACTGTAGCACATACATTAGGACATAGATCTATAGATCTTTTTCCCAGACAAGTGGCAGTGAACCCTTCTCAATTCATTTGTGTTAGGATATGGTACACCGATAGCAATTACGCCAGCTGATAAGTTGAGAGAGGAAGGGTTATGCTACAGTTAATGGAAATAATAAAAACGAGGAATAGATTATTTACCATCCTCATTTTAGCCAATTCCTACCAGTTCAGCAATAGTAAAGTTGAGACTCTTATGCTCAAACGTGCGTTCATACAAATTCAGAAGTCTCAGAAAGTGCCCCAATTTCTTTCATCTTAACATCTTAGTTTGTAGTAGGGCATCCTGTCTACCCTACTACTCATTTAATTACCAAGATGAATGTATCCTACTGATTAATAGGCAACAGAGTGGCCCTCATGTCAGACAACATCTTGTTTTTGCTTTATGATGTCAGCTTGCTAGGCAACAGAGTGGCCCTCAGCTCAGACACCATTCTTGCTTTAGCTTTATGACGTCAGAGCACCAGTGGAACAATTGTCCTTGTGGAAGCTGACCACACAGGAGGATGAGATTTCAGAAGGCATGCAGTAGGTTACTATCTGTGTTTGTAAGGCAAGTAGGAGGGGGAATGGTAAAGGACTATGAACCACTCAAAGCATAGGGGCCTTTTTGAAAGTGGATGGGGATACAAAAATAGAGATTATCCTTAATACCAATCCATCTTGAGTATCAGAGTCCAACATACAAAGTGCAGGGGAAGACGTTAAATGAGCTTCCTTCTGTGAGAAGGAAACACTATCGTTCTCAAGTGAGATAGTGCATTTCAAACTCAAAGGCAGCAAATTCCTCAAGTGGAACATTGCTAGCACTAGGATCTAAAGCAGGCTTTAGTAGTGTTGAAGGCAGTCAGTTTTTGTTAGCTATCATGACCAACACAATGTGATCCATATTACTTCTATATTGAAAGAAAATATATTCAGGCACATGCTCCCACTAGAAGGTAATGAGGAAATTAAAAAGCTGTGAACGTCTTTTTAATGCCTAAAGGAATGATTGTGAGTTTTACTTACCATATAAATTGGTCAAATGATGCCGTATGCCGGAAGATTTGCTTTTTTTTTTTTCTTCAGTCTCGGCAAGGCAGAGAAATTCTGTGGTGAAACGCTGCCACTGCTGGCCATTCAGTATAATCTGCAGATGGAAAAGTCCACTGTTAGCACAATTTTTACAAAGGGTAAACAGATCAATACTATGGAGTCTATATTATTGTGAAAATCAACAGCTCATTAGAAAATCAAATCCCAATTTGTAATTTTAACCTCCCATACTTCTTTGAATCCCACGCCTCACTTGCTAACACTCTCTAAACAACTGTAGCACATACATTAGGACATAGATCTATAGATCTTTTTCCTAGACAAGTGGCAGTGAACCCTTCTCAATTCATTTGTGTTAGGATATGGTACACCGATAGCAATTACGCCAGCTGATAAGTTGAGAGAGGAAGGGTTATGCTACAGTTAATGGAAATAATAAAAACGAGGAATAGATTATTTACCATCCTCATTTTAGCCAATTCCTACCAGTTCAGCAATAGTAAAGTTGAGATTCTTATGCTCAAACGTACGTTCATACAAATTCAGAAGTCTCAGAAAGTGCCCCAATTTCTTTCATCTTAACATCTTAGTTTGTAGTAGGGCATCCTGTCTACCCTACTACTCATTTAATTACCAAGATGAATGTATCCTACTGATTAATAGGCAACAGAGTTGCCCTCATGTCAGACAACATCTTGTTTTTGCTTCATGATGTCAGCTTGCTAGGCAACAGAGTGGCCCTCAGGTCAGACAACATTCTTGCTTTAGCTTTATGAGGTCAGAGCACCAGTGGACCAATTGTCCTTGTGGAAGCTGACCACACAGGAGGATGAGATTTCAGAAGGTATGCAGTAGGTTACTATCTGTGTTTGTAAGGCAAGTAGGAGGGGAAATGATAAAGGACTCTGAACCACTCAAAGCATAGGGGCCTTTTTGAAAGTGGATGGGGATACAAAAATAGAGATTATCCTTAATATCAATCCATCTTGAGTATCAGAGTCCAACATACAAAGTGCAGGGGAAGACGTTAAATGAGCTTCCTTCTGTGAGAAGGAAACACTATCGTTCTCAAGTGAGATAGTGCATTTCAAAGTCAAAGGCAGCAAATTCCTCAAGTGGAACATTGCTAGCACTAGGATCTAAAGCAGGCCTTAGTAGTGTTGAAGGCAGTCAGTTTTTGTTAGCTATCATGACCAACACAATGTGATCCATATTACTTCTATATTGAAAGAAAATATATTCAGGCACAGGCTCCCACTAGAAGGTAATGAGGAAATTCAAAAGCTGTGAACGTCTTTTTAATGCCTAAGGGAATGATTGTGAGTTTTACTTACCATATAAATTGGTCAAATGATGCCGTATGCCGGAAGATTTGCTTTTTTTTTTTTCTTCAGTCTCGGCAAGGCAGAGAAATTCTGTGGTGAAACGCTGCCACTGCTGGCCATTCAGTATAATCTGCAGATGGAAAAGTCCACTGTTAGCACAATTTTTACAAAGGGTAAACAGATCAATACCATGGAGTCTATATTATTGTGAAAATCAACAGCTCATTAGAAAATCAAATCCCAATTTGTAATTTTAACCTCCCATACTTCTTTGAATCCCACGCCTCACTTGCTAACACTCTCTAAACAACTGTAGCACATACATTAGGACATAGATCTATAGATCTTTTTCCCAGACAAGTGGCAGTGAACCCTTCTCAATTCATTTGTGTTAGGATATGGTACACCGATAGCAATTAAGCCAGCTGATAAGTTGAGAGGTGAAGGGTTATGCTACAGTTAATGGAAATAATAAAAACGATGAATAGATTATTTACCATCCTCCTTTTAGCCAATTCCTACCAGTTCAGCAATAGTAAAGTTGAGACTCTTATGCTCAAACGTACGTTCATACAAATTCAGAAGTCTCAGAGAGTGCCCCAATTTCTTTCATCTTAACATCTTAGTTTGTAGTAGGGCATCCTGTCTACCCTACTACTCATTTAATTACCAAGATGAATGTATCCTACTGATTAATAGGCAACAGAGTGGCCCTCATGTCAGACAACATCTTGTTTTTGCTTTATGATGTCAGCTTGCTAGGCAACAGAGTGGCCCTCAGCTCAGACAACATTCTTGCTTTAGCTTTATGACGTCAGAGCACCAGTGGACCAATTGTCCTTGTGGAAGCTGACCACACAGGAGGATGAGATTTCAGAAGGTATGCAGTAGGTTACTATCTGTGTTTGTAAGGCAAGTAGGAGGGGGAATGGTAAAGGACTATGAACCACTCAAAGCATAGGGGCCTTTTTGAAAGTGGATGGGGATACAAAAATAGAGATTATCCTTATACCAATCCATCTTGAGTATCAGAGTCCAATATACAAAGTGCAGGGGAAGACGTTAAATGAGCTTCCTTCTGTGAGAAGGAAACACTATCGTTCTCAAGTGAGATAGTGCATTTCAAACTCAAAGGCAGCAAATTCCTCAAGTGGAACATTGCTAGCACTAGGATCTAAAGCAGGCTTTAGTAGTGTTGAAGGCAGTCAGTTTTTGTTAGCTATCATGACCAACACAATGTGATCCATATTACTTCTATATTGAAAGAAAATATATTCAGGCACATGCTCCCACTAGAAGGTAATGAGGAAATTCAAAAGCTGTGAACGTCTTTTTAATGCCTAAAGGAATGATTGTGAGTTTTACTTACCATATAAATTGGTCAAATGATGCCGTATGCCGGAAGATTTGCTTTTTTTTTTTCTTCAGTCTCGGCAAGGCAGAGAAATTCTGTGGTGAAACGCTGCCACTGCTGGCCATTCAGTATAATCTGCAGATGGAAAAGTCCACTGTTAGCACAATTTTTACAAAGGGTAAACAGATCAATACTATGGAGTCTATATTATTGTGAAAATCAACAGCTCATTAGAAAATCAAATCCCAATTTGTAATTTTAACCTCCCATACTTCTTTGAATCCCACGCCTCACTTGCTAACACTCTCTAAACAACTGTAGCACATACATTAGGACATAGATCTATAGATCTTTTTCCCAGACAAGTGGCAGTGAACCCTTCTCAATTCATTTGTGTTAGGATATGGTACACCGATAGCAATTACGCCAGCTGATAAGTTGAGAGAGGAAGGGTTATGCTACAGTTAATGGAAATAATAAAAACGAGGAATAGATTATTTACCATCCTCATTTTAGCCAATTCCTACCAGTTCAGCAATAGTAAAGTTGAGACTCTTATGCTCAAACGTACTTTCATACAAATTCAGAAGTCTCAGAAAGTGCCCCAATTTCTTTCATCTTAACATCTTAGTTTGTAGTAGGGCATCCTGTCTACCCTACTACTCATTTAATTACCAAGATGAATGTATCCTACTGATTAATAGGCAACAGAGTGGCCCTCATGTCAGACAACATCTTGTTTTTGCTTTATGATGTCAGCTTGCTAAGCAACAGAGTGGCCCTCAGGTCAGACAACATTCTTGCTTTAGCTTTATGACGTCAGAGCACCAGTGGAACAATTGTCCTTGTGGAAGCTGACCACACAGGAGGATGAGATTTCAGAAGGCATGCAGTAGGTTACTATCTGTGTTTGTAAGGCAAGTAGGAGGGGGAATGGTAAAGGACTATGAACCACTCAAAGCATAGGGGCCTTTTTGAAAGTGGATGGGGATACAAAAATAGAGATTATCCTTAATACCAATCCATCTTGAGTATCAGAGTCCAACATACAAAGTGCAGGGGAAGACGTTAAATGAGCTTCCTTCTGTGAGAAGGAAACACTATCGTTCTCAAGTGAGATAGTGCATTTCAAACTCAAAGGCAGCAAATTCCTCAAGTGGAACATTGCTAGCACTAGGATCTAAAGCAGGCTTTAGTAGTGTTGAAGGCAGTCAGTTTTTGTTACCTATCATGACCAACACAATGTGATCCATATTACTTCTATATTGAAAGAAAATATATTCAGGCACAGGCTCCCACTAGAAGGTAATGAGGAAATTCAAAAGCTGTGAACGTCTTTTTAATGCCTAAGGGAATGATTGTGAGTTTTACTTACCATATAAATTGGTCAAATGATGCCGTATGCCGGAAGATTTGCTTTTTTTTTTTTTCTTCAGTCTCGGCAAGGCAGAGAAATTCTGTGGTGAAACGCTGCCACTGCTGGCCATTCAGTATAATCTGCAGATGGAAAAGTCCACTGTTAGCACAATTTTTACAAAGGGTAAACAGATCAATACCATGGAGTCTATATTATTGTGAAAATCAACAGCTCATTAGAAAATCAAATCCCAATTTGTAATTTTAACCTCCCATACTTCTTTGAATCCCACGCCTCACTTGCTAACACTCTCTAAACAACTGTAGCACATACATTAGGACATAGATCTATAGATCTTTTTCCCAGACAAGTGGCAGTGAACCCTTCTCAATTCATTTGTATTAGGATATGGTACACCGATAGCAATTACGCCAGCTGATAAGTTGAGAGAGGAAGGGTTATGCTACAGTTAATGGAAATAATAAAAACGAGGAATAGATTATTTACCATCCTCATTTTAGCCAATTCCTACCAGTTCAGCAATAGTAAAGTTGAGACTCTTATGCTCAAACGTACTTTCATACAAATTCAGAAGTCTCAGAAAGTGCCCCAATTTCTTTCATCTTAACATCTTAGTTTGTAGTAGGGCATCCTGTCTACCCTACTACTCATTTAATTACCAAGATGAATGTATCCTACTGATTAATAGGCAACAGAGTGGCCCTCATGTCAGACAACATCTTGTTTTTGCTTTATGATGTCAGCTTGCTAGGCAACAGAGTGGCCCTCAGGTCAGACAACATTCTTGCTTTAGCTTTATGACGTCAGAGCACCAGTGGAACAATTGTCCTTGTGGAAGCTGACCACACAGGAGGATGAGATTTCAGAAGGCATGCAGTAGGTTACTATCTGTGTTTGTAAGGCAAGTAGGAGGGGGAATGGTAAAGGACTATGAACCACTCAAAGCATAGGGGCCTTTTTGAAAGTGGATGGGGATACAAAAATAGAGATTATCCTTAATACCAATCCATCTTGAGTATCAGAGTCCAACATACAAAGTGCAGGGGAAGACGTTAAATGAGCTTCCTTCTGTGAGAAGGAAACACTATCGTTCTCAAGTGAGATAGTGCATTTCAAACTCAAAGGCAGCAAATTCCTCAAGTGGAACATTGCTAGCACTAGGATCTAAAGCAGGCTTTAGTAGTGTTGAAGGCAGTCAGTTTTTGTTAGCTATCATGACCAACACAATGTGATCCATATTACTTCTATATTGAAAGAAAATATATTCAGACACATGCTCCCACTAGAAGGTAATGAGGAAATTCAAAAGCTGTGAACGTCTTTTTAATGCCTAAAGGAATGATTGTGAGTTTTACTTACCATATAAATTGGTCAAATGATGCCGTATGCCGGAAGATTTGCTTTTTTTTTTTTCTTCAGTCTCGGCAAGGCAGAGAAATTCTGTGGTGAAACGCTGCCACTGCTGGCCATTCAGTATAATCTGCAGATGGAAAAGTCCACTGTTAGCACAATTTTTACAAAGGGTAAACAGATCAATACTATGGAGTCTATATTATTGTGAAAATCAACAGCTCATTAGAAAATCAAATCCCAATTTGTAATGTTAACCTCCCATACTTCTTTGAATCCCACGCCTCACTTGCTAACACTCTCTAAACAACTGTAGCACATACATTAGGACATAGATCTATAGATCTTTTTCCCAGACAAGTGGCAGTGAACCCTTCTCAATTCATTTGTGTTAGGATATGGTACACCGATAGCAATTACGCCAGCTGATAAGTTGAGAGAGGAAGGGTTATGCTAAAGTTAATGGAAATAATAAAAACGAGGAATAGATTATTTACCATCCTCCTTTTAGCCAATTCCTACCAGTTCAGCAATAGTAAAGTTGAGACTCTTATGCTCAAACGTACGTTCATACAAATTCAGAAGTCTCAGAGAGTGCCCCAATTTCTTTCATCTTAACATCTTAGTTTGTAGTAGGGCATCCTGTCTACCCTACTACTCATTTAATTACCAAGATGAATGTATCCTACTGATTAATAGGCAACAGAGTGGCCCTCATGTCAGACAACATCTTGTTTTTGCTTTATGATGTCAGCTTGCTAGGCAACAGAGTGGCCCTCAGGTCAGACAACATTCTTGCTTTAGCTTTATGACGTCAGAGCACCAGTGGACCAATTGTCCTTGTGGAAGCTGACCACACAGGAGGATGAGATTTCAGAAGGTATGCAGTAGGTTACTATCTGTGTTTGTAAGGCAAGTAGGAGGGGGAATGGTAAAGGACTATGAACCACTCAAAGCATAGGGGCCGTTTTGAAAGTGGATGGGGATACAAAAATAGAGCTTATCCTTAATACCAATCCATCTTGAGTATCAGAGTCCAACATACAAAGTGCAGGGGAAGACGTTAAATGAGCTTCCTTCTGTGAGAAGGAAACACTATCGTTCTCAAGTGAGATAGTGCATTTCAAACTCAAAGGCAGCAAATTCCTCAAGTGGAACATTGCTAGCACTAGGATCTAAAGCAGGCTTTAGTAGTGTTGAAGGCAGTCAGTTTTTGTTAGCTATCATGACCAACACAATGTGATCCATATTACTTCTATATTGAAAGAAAATATATTCAGGCACAGGCTCCCACTAGAAGGTAATGAGGAAATTCAAAAGCTGTGAACGTCTTTTTAATGCCTAAAGGAATGATTGTGAGTTTTACTTACCATATAGATTGGTCAAATGATGCCGTATGCCGGAAGATTTGCTTTTTTTTTTTTCTTCAGTCTCGGCAAGGCAGAGAAATTCTGTGGTGAAAAGCTGCCACTGCTGGCCATTCAGTATAATCTGCAGATGGAAAAGTCCACTGTTAGCACAATTTTTACAAACGGTAAACAGATCTATACTATGGAGTCTATATTATTGTGAAAATCAACAGCTCATTAGAAAATCAAATCCCAATTTGTAATGTTAACCTCCCATACTTCTTTGAATCCCACGCCTCACTTGCTAACACTCTCTAAACAACTGTAGCACATACATTAGGACATAGATCTATAGATCTTTTTCCCAGACAAGTGGCAGTGAACCCTTCTCAATTCATTTGTGTTAGGATATGGTACACCGATAGCAATTACGCCAGCTGATAAGTTGAGAGAGGAAGGGTTATGCTAAAGTTAATGGAAATAATAAAAACGAGGAATAGATTATTTACCATCCTCCTTTTAGCCAATTCCTACCAGTTCAGCAATAGTAAAGTTGAGACTCTTATGCTCAAACGTACGTTCATACAAATTCAGAACTCTCAGAGAGTGCCCCAATTTCTTTCATCTTAACATCTTAGTTTGTAGTAGGGCATCCTGTCTACCCTACTACTCATTTAATTACCAAGATGAATGTATCCTACTGATTAATAGGCAACAGAGTGGCCCTCATGTCAGACAACATCTTGTTTTTGCTTTATGATGTCAGCTTGCTAGGCAACAGAGTGGCCCTCAGGTCAGACAACATTCTTGCTTTAGCTTTATGACGTCAGAGCACCAGTGGACCAATTGTCCTTGTGGAAGCTGACCACACAGGAGGATGAGATTTCAGAAGGTATGCAGTAGGTTACTATCTGTGTTTGTAAGGCAAGTAGGAGGGGGAATGGTAAAGGACTATGAACCACTCAAAGCATAGGGGCCGTTTTGAAAGTGGATGGGGATACAAAAATAGAGCTTATCCTTAATACCAATCCATCTTGAGTATCAGAGTCCAACATACAAAGTGCAGGGGAAGACGTTAAATGAGCTTCCTTCTGTGAGAAGGAAACACTATCGTTCTCAAGTGAGATAGTGCATTTCAAACTCAAAGGCAGCAAATTCCTCAAGTGGAACATTGCTAGCACTAGGATCTAAAGCAGGCTTTAGTAGTGTTGAAGGCAGTCAGTTTTTGTTAGCTATCATGACCAACACAATGTGATCCATATTACTTCTATATTGAAAGAAAATATATTCAGGCACAGGCTCCCACTAGAAGGTAATGAGGAAATTCAAAAGCTGTGAACGTCTTTTTAATGCCTAAAGGAATGATTGTGAGTTTTACTTACCATATAGATTGGTCAAATGATGCCGTATGCCGGAAGATTTGCTTTTTTTTTTTTCTTCAGTCTCGGCAAGGCAGAGAAATTCTGTGGTGAAAAGCTGCCACTGCTGGCCATTCAGTATAATCTGCAGATGGAAAAGTCCACTGTTAGCACAATTTTTACAAACGGTAAACAGATCTATACTATGGAGTCTATATTATTGTGAAAATCAACAGCTCATTAGAAAATCAAATCCCAATTTGTAATTTTAACCTCCCATACTTCTTTGAATCCCACGCCTCACTTGCTAACACTCTCTAAACAACTGTAGCACATACATTAGGACATAGATCTATAGATCTTTTTCCCAGACAAGTGGCAGTGAACCCTTCTCAATTCATTTGTGTTAGGATATGGTACACCGATAGCAATTAAGCCAGCTGATAAGTTGAGAGAGGAAGGGTTATGCTACAGTTAATGGAAATAATAAAAACGAGGAATAGATTATTTACCATCCTCATTTTAGCCAATTCCTACCAGTTCAGCAATAGTAAAGTTGAGACTCTTATGCTCAAACGTACGTTCATACAAATTCAGAAGTCTCAGAAAGTGCCCCAATTTCTTTCATCTTAACATCTTAGTTTGTAGTAGGGCATCCTGTCTACCCTACTACTCATTTAATTACCAAGATGAATGTATCCTACTGATTAATAGGCAACAGAGTGGCCCTCATGGTAGACAACATCTTGTTTTTGCTTTATGATGTCAGCTTGCTAGGCAACAGAGTGGCCCTCAGGTCAGACAACATTCTTGCTTTAGCTTTATGACGTCAGAGCACCAGTGGAACAATTGTCCTTGTGGAAGCTGACCACACAGGAGGATGAGATTTCAGAAGGTATGCAGTAGGTTACTATCTGTGTTTGTAAGGCAAGTAGGAGGGGGAATGGTAAAGGACTATGAACCACTCAAAGCATAGGGGCCGTTTTGAAAGTGGATGGGGATACAAAAATAGAGCTTATCCTTAATACCAATCCATCTTGAGTATCAGAGTCCAACATACAAAGTGCAGGGGAAGACGCTAAATGAGCTTCCTTCTGTGAGAAGGAAACACTATCGTTCTCAAGTGAGATAGTGCATTTCAAACTCAAAGGCAGCAAATTCCTCAAGTGGAACATTGCTAGCACTAGGATCTAAAGCAGGCTTTAGTAGTGTTGAAGGCAGTCAGTTTTTGTTAGCTATCATGACTAACACAATGTGATCCATATTACTTCTATATTGAAAGAAAATATATTCAGGCACAGGCTCCCACTAGAAGGTAATGAGGAAATTCAAAAGCTGTGAACGTCTTTTTAATGCCTAAAGGAATGATTGTGAGTTTTACTTACCATATAGATTGGTCAAATGATGCCGTATGCCGGAAGATTTGCTTTTTTTTTTTTCTTCAGTCTCGGCAAGGCAGAGAAATTCTGTGGTGAAACGCTGCCACTGCTGGCCATTCAGTATAATCTGCAGATGGAAAAGTCCACTGTTAGCACAATTTTTACAAACGGTAAACAGATCTATACTATGGAGTCTATATTATTGTGAAAATCAACAGCTCATTAGAAAATCAAATCCCAATTTGTAATTTTAACCTCCCATACTTCTTTGAATCCCACGCCTCACTTGCTAACACTCTCTAAACAACTGTAGCACATACATTAGGACATAGATCTATAGATCTTTTTCCCAGACAAGTGGCAGTGAACCCTTCTCAATTCATTTGTGTTAGGATATGGTACACCGATAGCAATTAAGCCAGCTGATAAGTTGAGAGGTGAAGGGTTATGTTACAGTTAATGGAAATAATAAAAACGATGAATAGATTATTTACCATCCTCCTTTTAGCCAATTCCTACCAGTTCAGCAATAGTAAAGTTGAGACTCTTATGCTCAAACGTACGTTCATACAAATTCAGAAGTCTCAGAGAGTGCCCCAATTTCTTTCATCTTAACATCTTAGTTTGTAGTAGGGCATCCTGTCTACCCTACTACTCATTTAATTACCAAGATGAATGTATCCTACTGATTAATAGGCAACAGAGTGGCCCTCATGTCAGACAACATCTTGTTTTTGCTTTATGATGTCAGCTTGCTAGGCAACAGAGTGGCCCTCAGCTCAGACAACATTCTTGCTTTAGCTTTATGACGTCAGAGCACCAGTGGACCAATTGTCCTTGTGGAAGCTGACCACACAGGAGGATGAGATTTCAGAAGGTATGCAGTAGGTTACTATCTGTGTTTGTAAGGCAAGTAGGAGGGGGAATGGTAAAGGACTATGAACCACTCAAAGCATAGGGGCCTTTTTGAAAGTGGATGGGGATACAAAAATAGAGATTATCCTTAATACCAATCCATCTTGAGTATCAGAGTCCAACATACAAAGTGCAGGGGAAGACGTTAAATGAGCTTCCTTCTGTGAGAAGGAAACACTATCGTTCTCAAGTGAGATAGTGCATTTCAAACTCAAAGGCAGCAAATTCCTCAAGTGGAACATTGCTAGCACTAGGATCTAAAGCAGGCTTTAGTAGTGTTAAAGGCAGTCAGTTTTTGTTAGCTATCATGACCAACACAATGTGATCCATATTACTTCTATATTGAAAGAAAATATATTCAGGCACAGGCTCCCACTAGAAGGTAATGAGGAAATTCAAAAGCTGTGAACGTCTTTTTAATGCCTAAAGGAATGATTGTGAGTTTTACTTACCATATAAATTGGTCAAATGATGCCGTATGCCGGAAGATTTGCTTTTTTTTTTCTTCAGTCTCGGCAAGGCAGAGAAATTCTGTGGTGAAACGCTGCCACTGCTGGCCATTCAGTATAATCTGCAGATGGAAAAGTCCACTGTTAGCACAATTTTTACAAACGGTAAACAGATCAATACTATGGAGTCTATATTATTGTGAAAATCAACAGCTCATTGAAAAATCAAATCCCAATTTGTAATTTTAACCTCCCATACTTCTTTGAATCCCACGCCTCACTTGCTAACACTCTCTAAACAACTGTAGCACATACATTAGGACATAGATCTATAGATCTTTTTCCCAGACAAGTGGCAGTGAACCCTTCTCAATTCATTTGTGTTAGGATATGGTACACCGATAGCAATTACGCCAGCTGATAAGTTGAGAGAGGAAGGGTTATGCTACAGTTAATGGAAATAATAAAAACGAGGAATAGATTATTTACCATCCTCATTTTAGCCAATTCCTACCAGTTCAGCAATAGTAAAGTTGAGACTCTTATGCTCAAACGTACGTTCATACAAATTCAGAAGTCTCAGAAAGTGCCCCAATTTCTTTCATCTTAACATCTTAGTTTGTAGTAGGGCATCCTGTCTACCCTACTACTCATTTAATTACCAAGATGAATGTATCCTACTGATTAATAGGCAACAGAGTGGCCCTCATGGTAGACAACATCTTGTTTTTGCTTTATGATGTCAGCTTGCTAGGCAACAGAGTGGCCCTCAGGTCAGACAACATTCTTGCTTTAGCTTTATGACGTCAGAGCACCAGTGGACCAATTGTCCTTGTGGAAGCTGACCACACAGGAGGATGAGATTTCAGAAGGTATGCAGTAGGTTACTATCTGTGTTTGTAAGGCAAGTAGGAGGGGGAATGGTAAAGGACCATGAACCACTCAAAGCATAGGGGCCGTTTTGAAAGTGGATGGGGATACAAAAATAGAGCTTATCCTTAATACCAATCCATCTTGAGTATCAGAGTCCAACATACAAAGTGCAGGGGATGACGCTAAATGAGCTTCCTTCTGTGAGAAGGAAACACTATCGTTCTCAAGTGAGATAGTGCATTTCAAACTCAAAGGCAGCAAATTCCTCAAGTGGAACATTGCTAGCACTAGGATCTAAAGCAGGCTTTAGTAGTGTTGAAGGCAGTCAGTTTTTGTTAGCTATCATGACCAACACAATGTGATCCATATTACTTCTATATTGAAAGAAAATATATTCAGGCACAGGCTCCCACTAGAAGGCAATGAGGAAATTCAAAAGCTGTGAACGTCTTTTTAATGCCTAAAGGAATGATTGTGAGTTTTACTTACCATATAAATTGGTCAAATGATGCCGTATGCCGGAAGATTTGCTTTTTTTTTTCTTCAGTCTCGGCAAGGCAGAGAAATTCTGTGGTGAAACGCTGCCACTGCTGGCCATTCAGTATAATCTGCAGATGGAAAAGTCCACTGTTAGCACAATTTTTACAAACGGTAAACAGATCAATACTATGGAGTCTATATTATTGTGAAAATCAACAGCTCATTAAAAAATCAAATCCCAATTTGTAATTTTAACCTCCCATACTTCTTTGAATCCCACGCCTCACTTGCTAACACTCTCTAAACAACTGTAGCACATACATTAGGACATAGATCTATAGATCTTTTTCCCAGACAAGTGGCAGTGAACCCTTCTCAATTCATTTGTGTTAGGATATGGTACACCGATAGCAATTAAGCCAGCTGATAAGTTGAGAGAGGAAGGGTTATGCTACAGTTAATGGAAATAATAAAAACGATGAATAGATTATTTACCATCCTCATTTTAGCCAATTCCTACCAGTTCAGCAATAGTAAAGTTGAGACTCTTATGCTCAAACGTACGTTCATACAAATTCAGAAGTCTCAGAAAGTGCCCCAATTTCTTTCATCTTAACATCTTAGTTTGTAGTAGGGCATCCTGTCTACCCTACTACTCATTTAATTACCAAGATGAATGTATCCTACTGATTAATAGGCAACAGAGTGGCCCTCATGTCAGACAACATCTTGTTTTTGCTTTATGATGTCAGCTTGCTAGGCAACAGAGTGGCCCTCAGGTCAGACAACATTCTTGCTTTAGCTTTATGACGTCAGAGCACCAGTGGAACAATTGTCCTTGTGGAAGCTGACCACACAGGAGGATGAGATTTCAGAAGGCATGCAGTAGGTTACTATCTGTGTTTGTAAGGCAAGTAGGAGGGGGAATGGTAAAGGACTATGAACCACTCAAAGCATAGGGGCCTTTTTGAAAGTGGATGGGGATACAAAAATAGAGATTATCCTTAATACCAATCCATCTTGAGTATCAGAGTCCAACATACAAAGTGCAGGGGAAGACGTTAAATGAGCTTCCTTCTGTGAGAAGGAAACACTATCGTTCTCAAGTGAGATAGTGCATTTCAAACTCAAAGGCAGCAAATTCCTCAAGTGGAACATTGCTAGCACTAGGATCTAAAGCAGGCTTTAGTAGTGTTGAAGGCAGTCAGTTTTTGTTAGCTATCATGACCAACACAATGTGATCCATATTACTTCTATATTGAAAGAAAATATATTCAGGCACATGCTCCCACTAGAAGGTAATGAGGAAATTCAAAAGCTGTGAACGTCTTTTTAATGCCTAAAGGAATGATTGTGAGTTTTACTTACCATATAAATTGGTCAAATGATGCCGTATGCCGGAAGATTTGCTTTTTTTTTTCTTCAGTCTCGGCAAGGCAGAGAAATTCTGTGGTGAAACGGTGCCACTGCTGGCCATTCAGTATAATCTGCAGATGGAAAAGTCCACTGTTAGCACAATTTTTACAAACGGTAAACAGATCTATACTATGGAGTCTATATTATTGTGAAAATCAACAGCTCATTAGAAAATCAAATCCCAATTTGTAATTTTAACCTCCCATACTTCTTTGAATCCCACGCCTCACTTGCTAACACTCTCTAAACAACTGTAGCACATACATTAGGACATAGATCTATAGATCTTTTTCCCAGACAAGTGGCAGTGAACCCTTCTCAATTCATTTGTGTTAGGATATGGTACACCGATAGCAATTAAGCCAGCTGATAAGTTGAGAGAGGAAGGGTTATGCTACAGTTAATGGAAATAATAAAAACGATGAATAGATTATTTACCATCCTCATTTTAGCCAATTCCTACCAGTTCAGCAATAGTAAAGTTGAGACTCTTATGCTCAAACGTACGTTCATACAAATTCAGAAGTCTCAGAAAGTGCCCCAATTTCTTTCATCTTAACATCTTAGTTTGTAGTAGGGCATCCTGTCTACCCTACTACTCATTTAATTACCAAGATGAATGTATCCTACTGATTAATAGGCAACAGAGTGGCCCTCATGTCAGACAACATCTTGTTTTTGCTTTATGATGTCAGCTTGCTAGGCAACAGAGTGGCCCTCAGGTCAGACAACATTCTTGCTTTAGCTTTATGACGTCAGAGCACCAGTGGAACAATTGTCCTTGTGGAAGCTGACCACACAGGAGGATGAGATTTCAGAAGGCATGCAGTAGGTTACTATCTGTGTTTGTAAGGCAAGTAGGAGGGGGAATGGTAAAGGACTATGAACCACTCAAAGCATAGGGGCCTTTTTGAAAGTGGATGGGGATACAAAAATAGAGATTATCCTTAATACCAATCCATCTTGAGTATCAGAGTCCAACATACAAAGTGCAGGGGAAGACGTTAAATGAGCTTCCTTCTGTGAGAAGGAAACACTATCGTTCTCAAGTGAGATAGTGCATTTCAAACTCAAAGGCAGCAAATTCCTCAAGTGGAACATTGCTAGCACTAGGATCTAAAGCAGGCTTTAGTAGTGTTGAAGGCAGTCAGTTTTTGTTAGCTATCATGACCAACACAATGTGATCCATATTACTTCTATATTGAAAGAAAATATATTCAGGCACATGCTCCCACTAGAAGGTAATGAGGAAATTCAAAAGCTGTGAACGTCTTTTTAATGCCTAAAGGAATGATTGTGAGTTTTACTTACCATATAAATTGGTCAAATGATGCCGTATGCCGGAAGATTTGCTTTTTTTTTTCTTCAGTCTCGGCAAGGCAGAGAAATTCTGTGGTGAAACGGTGCCACTGCTGGCCATTCAGTATAATCTGCAGATGGAAAAGTCCACTGTTAGCACAATTTTTACAAACGGTAAACAGATCTATACTATGGAGTCTATATTATTGTGAAAATCAACAGCTCATTAGAAAATCAAATCCCAATTTGTAATTTTAACCTCCCATACTTCTTTGAATCCCACGCCTCACTTGCTAACACTCTCTAAACAACTGTAGCACATACATTAGGACATAGATCTATAGATCTTTTTCCCAGACAAGTGGCAGTGAACCCTTCTCAATTCATTTGTGTTAGGATATGGTACACTGATAGCAATTAAGCCAGCTGATAAGTTGAGAGGTGAAGGGTTATGCTACAGTTAATGGAAATAATAAAAACGATGAATAGATTATTTACCATCCTCCTTTTAGCCAATTCCTACCAGTTCAGCAATAGTAAAGTTGAGACTCTTATGCTCAAACGTACGTTCATACAAATTCAGAAGTCTCAGAGAGTGCCCCAATTTCTTTCATCTTAACATCTTAGTTTGTAGTAGGGCATCCTGTCTACCCTACTACTCATTTAGTTACCAAGATGAATGTATCCTACTGATTAATAGGCAACAGAGTGGCCCTCATGTCAGACAACATCTTGTTTTTGCTTTATAATGTCAGCTTGCTAGGCAACAGAGTGGCCCTCAGCTCAGACAACATTCTTGCTTTAGCTTTATGACGTCAGAGCACCAGTGGACCAATTGTCCTTGTGGAAGCTGACCACACAGGAGGATGAGATTTCAGAAGGTATGCAGTAGGTTACTATCTGTGTTTGTAAGGCAAGTAGGAGGGGGAATGGTAAAGGACTATGAACCACTCAAAGCATAGGGGCCTTTTTGAAAGTGGATGGGGATACAAAAATAGAGATTATCCTTAATACCAATCCATCTTGAGTATCAGAGTCCAACATACAAAGTGCAGGGGAAGACGTTAAATGAGCTTCCTTCTGTGAGAAGGAAACACTATCGTTCTCAAGTGAGATAGTGCATTTCAAACTCAAAGGCAGCAAATTCCTCAAGTGGAACATTGCTAGCACTAGGATCTAAAGCAGGCTTTAGTAGTGTTAAAGGCAGTCAGTTTTTGTTAGCTATCATGACCAACACAATGTGATCCATATTACTTCTATATTGAAAGAAAATATATTCAGGCACAGGCTCCCACTAGAAGGTAATGAGGAAATTCAAAAGCTGTGAACGTCTTTTTAATGCCTAAAGGAATGATTGTGAGTTTTACTTACCATATAAATTGGTCAAATGATGCCGTATGCCGGAAGATTTGCTTTTTTTTTTCTTCAGTCTCGGCAAGGCAGAGAAATTCTGTGGTGAAACGCTGCCACTGCTGGCCATTCAGTATAATCTGCAGATGGAAAAGTCCACTGTTAGCACAATTTTTACAAACGGTAAACAGATCAATACTATGGAGTCTATATTATTGTGAAAATCAACAGCTCATTAAAAAATCAAATCCCAATTTGTAATTTTAACCTCCCATACTTCTTTGAATCCCACGCCTCACTTGCTAACACTCTCTAAACAACTGTAGCACATACATTAGGACATAGATCTATAGATCTTTTTCCCAGACAAGTGGCAGTGAACCCTTCTCAATTCATTTGTGTTAGGATATGGTACACCGATAGCAATTAAGCCAGCTGATAAGTTGAGAGAGGAAGGGTTATGCTACAGTTAATGGAAATAATAAAAACGATGAATAGATTATTTACCATCCTCATTTTAGCCAATTCCTACCAGTTCAGCAATAGTAAAGTTGAGACTCTTATGCTCAAACGTACGTTCATACAAATTCATAAGTCTCAGAAAGTGCCCCAATTTCTTTCATCTTAACATCTTAGTTTGTAGTAGGGCATCCTGTCTACCCTACTACTCATTTAATTACCAAGATGAATGTATCCTACTGATTAATAGGCAACAGAGTGGCCCTCATGGTAGACAACATCTTGTTTTTGCTTTATGATGTCAGCTTGCTAGGCAACAGAGTGGCCCTCAGGTCAGACAACATTCTTGCTTTAGCTTTATGACGTCAGAGCACCAGTGGAACAATTGTCCTTGTGGAAGCTGACCACACAGGAGGATGAGATTTCAGAAGGCATGCAGTAGGTTACTATCTGTGTTTGTAAGGCAAGTAGGAGGGGGAATGGTAAAGGACTATGAACCACTCAAAGCATACGGGCCTTTTTGAAAGTGGATGGGGATACAAAAATAGAGATTATCCTTAATACCAATCCATCTTGAGTATCAGAGTCCAACATACAAAGTGCAGGGGAAGACGTTAAATGAGCTTCCTTCTGTGAGAAGGAAACACTATCGTTCTAAAGTGAGATAGTGCATTTCAAACTCAAAGGCAGCAAATTCCTCAAGTGGAACATTGCTAGCACCAGGATCTAAAGCAGGCTTTAGTAGTGTTGAAGGCAGTCAGTTTTTGTTAACTATCATGACCAACACAATGTGAGCCATATTACTTCCATATTGACAGAAATTATATTCAGGCACTGGCTCCCACTAGAAGGTAATGAGGAAATTCAAAAGCTGTGAACGTCTTTTTAATGCCTAAAGGAATGATTGTGAGTTTTACTTACCATATAAATTGGTCAAATGATGCCGTATGCCGGAAGACTTGCTTTTTTTTTTTTCTTCAGTCTCGGCAAGGCAGAGAAATTCTGTGGTGAACCGCTGCCACTGCTGGCCATTCAGTATAATCTGCAGATGGAAAAGTCCACTGTTAGCACAATTTTTACAAAGGGTAAACAGATCAATACCATGGAGTCTATATTATTGTGAAAATCAACAGCTCATTAGAAAATCAAATCCCAATTTGTAATTTTAACCTCCCATACTTCTTTGAATCCCACGCCTCACTTGCTAACACTCTCTAAACAACTGTAGCACATACATTAGGACATAGATCTATAGATCTTTTTCCCAGACAAGTGGCAGTGAACCCTTCTCAATTCATTTGTGTTAGGATATGGTACACCGATAGCAATTACGCCAGCTGATAAGTTGAGAGAGGAAGGGTTATGCTACAGTTAATGGAAATAATAAAAACGAGGAATAGATTATTTACCATCCTCATTTTTGCCAATTCCTACCAGTTCAGCAATAGTAAAGTTGAGACTCTTATGCTCAAACGTACGTTCATACAAATTCAGAAGTCTCAGAAAGTGCCCCAATTTCTTTCATCTTAACATCTTAGTTTGTAGTAGGGCATCCTGTCTACCCTACTACTCATTTAATTACCAAGATGAATGTATCCTACTGATTAATAGGCAACAGAGTGGCCCTCATGTCAGACAACATCTTGTTTTTGCTTTATGATGTCAGCTTGCTAGGCAACAGAGTGGCCCTCAGGTCAGACAACATTCTTGCTTTAGCTTTATGACGTCAGAGCACCAGTGGACCAATTGTCCTTGTGGAAGCTGACCACACAGGAGGATGAGATTTCAGAAGGTATGCAGTAGGTTATTATCTGTGTTTGTAAGGCAAGTAGGAGGGGGAATGATAAAGGACTCTGAACCACTCAAAGCATAGGGGCCTTTTTGAAAGTGGATGGGGATACAAAAATAGAGATTATCCTTAATACCAATCAGTCTTGAGTATCAGAGTCCATCATACAAAGTGCAGGGGAAGACGTTAAATGAGCTTCCTTCTGTGAGAAGGAAACACTATCGTTCTAAAGTGAGATAGTGCATTTCAAACTCAAAGGCAGCAAATTCCTCAAGTGGAACATTGCTAGCACTAGGATCTAAAGCAGGCTTTAGTAGTGTTGAAGGCAGTCAGTTTTTGTTAACTATCATGACCAACACAATGTGAGCCATATTACTTCCATATTGACAGAAATTATATTCAGGCACAGGCTCCCACTAGAAGGTAATGAGGAAATTCAAAAGCTGTGAACGTCTTTTTAATGCCTAAAGGAATGATTGTGAGTTTTACTTACCATATAAATTGGTCAAATGATGCCGTATGCCGGAAGATTTGCTTTTTTTTTTATCTTCAGTCTCGGCAAGGCAGAGAAATTCTGTGGTGAAACGCTGCCACTGCTGGCCATTCAGTATAATCTGCAGATGGAAAAGTCCACTGTTAGCACAATTTTTACAAAGGGTAAACAGATCAATACTATGGAGTCTATATTATTGTGAAAATCAACAGCTCGTTAGAAAATCAAATCCCAATTTGTAATTTTAACCTCCCATACTTCTTTGAATCCCACGCCTCACTTGCTAACACTCTCTAAACAACTGTAGCACATACATTAGGACATAGATCTATAGATCTTTTTCCCAGACAAGTGGCAGTGAACCCTTCTCAATTCATTTGTGTTACTATATGGTA
Organism: Lissotriton vulgaris; assembly: GCF_964263255.1. Taxonomy (NCBI): domain Eukaryota; kingdom Metazoa; phylum Chordata; class Amphibia; order Caudata; family Salamandridae; genus Lissotriton; species Lissotriton vulgaris. The sequence goes on from NC_141696.1 coordinate 615,914,627, forward strand.
CACCGATAGCAATTAAGCCAGCTGATAAGTTGAGAGAGGAAGGGTTATGCTACAGTTAATGGAAATAATAAAAACGAGGAATAGATTATTTACCATCCTCATTTTAGCCAATTCCTACCAGTTCAGCAATAGTAAAGTTGAGATTCTTATGCTCAAACGTACGTTCATACAAATTCAGAAGTCTCAGAAAGTGCCCCAATTTCTTTCATCTTAACATCTTAGTTTGTAGTAGGGCATCCTGTCTACCCTACTACTCATTTAATTACCAAGATGAATGTATCCTACTGATTAATAGGCAACAGAGTGGCCCTCATGTCAGACAACATCTTGTTTTTGCTTTATGATGTCAGCTTGCTAGGCAACAGAGTGGCCCTCAGGTCAGACAACATTCTTGCTTTAGCTTTATGATGTCAGAGCACCAGTGGAACAATTGTCCTTGTGGAAGCTGACCACACAGGAGGATGAGATTTCAGAAGGCATGCAGTAGGTTACTATCTGTGTTTGTAAGGCAAGTAGGAGGGGGAATGGTAAAGGACTATGAACCACTCAAAGCATAGGGGCCTTTTTGAAAGTGGATGGGGATACAAAAATAGAGATTATCCTTAATACCAATCCATCTTGAGTATCAGAGTCCAACATACAAAGTGCAGGGGAAGACGTTAAATGAGCTTCCTTCTGTGAGAAGGAAACACTATCGTTCTCAAGTGAGATAGTGCATTTCAAACTCAAAGGCAGCAAATTCCTCAAGTGGAACATTGCTAGCACTAGGATCTAAAGCAGGCTTTAGTAGTGTTGAAGGCAGTCAGTTTTTGTTAGCTATCATGACCAACACAATGTGATCCATATTACTTCTATATTGAAAGAAAATATATTCAGGCACAGGCTCCCACTAGAAGGTAATGAGGAAATTCAAAAGCTGTGAACGTCTTTTTAATGCCTAAAGGAATGATTGTGAGTTTTACTTACCATATAGATTGGTCAAATGATGCCGTATGCCGGAAGATTTGCTTTTTTTTTTTTTCTTCAGTCTCGGCAAGGCAGAGAAATTCTGTGGTGAAACGCTGCCACTGCTGGCCATTCAGTATAATCTGCAGACGGAAAAGTCCACTGTTAGCATAATTTTTACAAAGGGTAAACAGATCAATACCATGGAGTCTATATTATTGTGAAAATCAACAGCTCATTAGAAAATCAAATCCCAATTTGTAATTTTAACCTCCCATACTTCTTTGAATCCCACGCCTCACTTGCTAACACTCTCTAAACAACTGTAGCACATACATTAGGACATAGATCTATAGATCTTTTTCCCAGACAAGTGGCAGTGAACCCTTCTCAATTCATTTGTGTTAGGATATGGTACACCAATAGCAATTAAGCCAGCTGATAAGTTGAGAGGTGAAGGGTTATGCTACAGTTAATGGAAATAATAAAAACGATGAATAGATTATTTACCATCCTCCTTTTAGCCAATTCCTACCAGTTCAGCAATAGTAAAGTTGAGACTCTTATGCTCAAACGTACGTTCATACAAATTCAGAAGTCTCAGAGAGTGCCCCAATTTCTTTCATCTTAACATCTTAGTTTGTAGTAGGGCATCCTGTCTACCCTACTACTCATTTAATTACCAAGATGAATGTATCCTACTGATTAATAGGCAACAGAGTGGCCCTCATGTCAGACAACATCTTGTTTTTGCTTTATGATGTCAGCTTGCTAGGCAACAGAGTGGCCCTCAGCTCAGACAACATTCTTGCTTTAGCTTTATGACGTCAGAGCACCAGTGGACCAATTGTCCTTGTGGAAGCTGACCACACAGGAGGATGAGATTTCAGAAGGTATGCAGTAGGTTACTATCTGTGTTTGTAAGGCAAGTAGGAGGGGGAATGGTAAAGGACTATGAACCACTCAAAGCATAGGGGCCTTTTTGAAAGTGGATGGGGATACAAAAATAGAGATTATCCTTATACCAATCCATCTTGAGTATCAGAGTCCAACATACAAAGTGCAGGGGAAGACGTTAAATGAGCTTCCTTCTGTGAGAAGGAAACACTATCGTTCTCAAGTGAGATAGTGCATTTCAAACTCAAAGGCAGCAAATTCCTCAAGTGGAACATTGCTAGCACTAGGATCTAAAGCAGGCTTTAGTAGTGTTGAAGGCAGTCAGTTTTTGTTAGCTATCATGACCAACACAATGTGATCCATATTACTTCTATATTGAAAGAAAATATATTCAGGCACATGCTCCCACTAGAAGGTAATGAGGAAATTCAAAAGCTGTGAACGTCTTTTTAATGCCTAAAGGAATGATTGTGAGTTTTACTTACCATATAAATTGGTCAAATGATGCCGTATGCCGGAAGATTTGCTTTTTTTTTTTCTTCAGTCTCGGCAAGGCAGAGAAATTCTGTGGTGAAACGCTGCCACTGCTGGCCATTCAGTATAATCTGCAGATGGAAAAGTCCACTGTTAGCACAATTTTTACAAAGGGTAAACAGATCAATACTATGGAGTCTATATTATTGTGAAAATCAACAGCTCATTAGAAAATCAAATCCCAATTTGTAATTTTAACCTCCCATACTTCTTTGAATCCCACGCCTCACTTGCTAACACTCTCTAAACAACTGTAGCACATACATTAGGACATAGATCTATAGATCTTTTTCCCAGACAAGTGGCAGTGAACCCTTCTCAATTCATTTGTGTTAGGATATGGTACACCGATAGCAATTACGCCAGCTGATAAGTTGAGAGAGGAAGGGTTATGCTACAGTTAATGGAAATAATAAAAACGAGGAATAGATTATTTACCATCCTCATTTTAGCCAATTCCTACCAGTTCAGCAATAGTAAAGTTGAGACTCTTATGCTCAAACGTACTTTCATACAAATTCAGAAGTCTCAGAAAGTGCCCCAATTTCTTTCATCTTAACATCTTAGTTTGTAGTAGGGCATCCTGTCTACCCTACTACTCATTTAATTACCAAGATGAATGTATCCTACTGATTAATAGGCAACAGAGTGGCCCTCATGTCAGACAACATCTTGTTTTTGCTTTATGATGTCAGCTTGCTAGGCAACAGAGTGGCCCTCAGGTCAGACAACATTCTTGCTTTAGCTTTATGACGTCAGAGCACCAGTGGAACAATTGTCCTTGTGGAAGCTGACCACACAGGAGGATGAGATTTCAGAAGGCATGCAGTAGGTTACTATCTGTGTTTGTAAGGCAAGTAGGAGGGGGAATGGTAAAGGACTATGAACCACTCAAAGAATAGGGGCCTTTTTGAAAGTGGATGGGGATACAAAAATAGAGATTATCCTTAATACCAATCCATCTTGAGTATCAGAGTCCAACATACAAAGTGCAGGGGAAGACGTTAAATGAGCTTCCTTCTGTGAGAAGGAAACACTATCGTTCTCAAGTGAGATAGTGCATTTCAAACTCAAAGGCAGCAAATTCCTCAAGTGGAACATTGCTAGCACTAGGATCTAAAGCAGGCTTTAGTAGTGTTGAAGGCAGTCAGTTTTTGTTAGCTATCATGACCAACACAATGTGATCCATATTACTTCTATATTGAAAGAAAATATATTCAGGCACAGGCTCCCACTAGAAGGTAATGAGGAAATTCAAAAGCTGTGAACGTCTTTTTAATGCCTAAAGGAATGATTGTGAGTTTTACTTACCATATAGATTGGTCAAATGATGCCGTATGCCGGAAGATTTGCTTTTTTTTTTTTTCTTCAGTCTCGGCAAGGCAGAGAAATTCTGTGGTGAAACGCTGCCACTGCTGGCCATTCAGTATAATCTGCAGACGGAAAAGTCCACTGTTAGCATAATTTTTACAAAGGGTAAACAGATCAATACCATGGAGTCTATATTATTGTTAAAATCAACAGCTCATTAGAAAATCAAATCCCAATTTGTAATTTTAACCTCCCATACTTCTTTGAATCCCACGCCTCACTTGCTAACACTCTCTAAACAACTGTAGCACATACATTAGGACATAGATCTATAGATCTTTTTCCCAGACAAGTGGCAGTGAACCCTTCTCAATTCATTTGTGTTAGGATATGGTACACCGATAGCAATTAAGCCAGCTGATAAGTTGAGAGGTGAAGGGTTATGCTACAGTTAATGGAAATAATAAAAACGATGAATAGATTATTTACCATCCTCCTTTTAGCCAATTCCTACCAGTTCAGCAATAGTAAAGTTGAGACTCTTATGCTCAAACGTACGTTCATACAAATTCAGAAGTCTCAGAGAGTGCCCCAATTTCTTTCATCTTAACATCTTAGTTTGTAGTAGGGCATCCTGTCTACCCTACTACTCATTTAATTACCAAGATGAATGTATCCTACTGATTAATAGGCAACAGAGTGGCCCTCATGTCAGACAACATCTTGTTTTTGCTTTATGATGTCAGCTTGCTAGGCAACAGAGTGGCCCTCAGCTCAGACAACATTCTTGCTTTAGCTTTATGACGTCAGAGCACCAGTGGACCAATTGTCCTTGTGGAAGCTGACCACACAGGAGGATGAGATTTCAGAAGGTATGCAGTAGGTTACTATCTGTGTTTGTAAGGCAAGTAGGAGGGGGAATGGTAAAGGACTATGAACCACTCAAAGCATAGGGGCCTTTTTGAAAGTGGATGGGGATACAAAAATAGAGATTATCCTTATACCAATCCATCTTGAGTATCAGAGTCCAACATACAAAGTGCAGGGGAAGACGTTAAATGAGCTTCCTTCTGTGAGAAGGAAACACTATCGTTCTCAAGTGAGATAGTGCATTTCAAACTCAAAGGCAGCAAATTCCTCAAGTGGAACATTGCTAGCACTAGGATCTAAAGCAGGCTTTAGTAGTGTTGAAGGCAGTCAGTTTTTGTTAGCTATCATGACCAACACAATGTGATCCATATTACTTCTATATTGAAAGAAAATATATTCAGGCACATGCTCCCACTAGAAGGTAATGAGGAAATTCAAAAGCTGTGAACGTCTTTTTAATGCCTAAAGGAATGATTGTGAGTTTTACTTACCATATAAATTGGTCAAATGATGCCGTATGCCGGAAGATTTGCTTTTTTTTTTTCTTCAGTCTCGGCAAGGCAGAGAAATTCTGTGGTGAAACGCTGCCACTGCTGGCCATTCAGTATAATCTGCAGATGGAAAAGTCCACTGTTAGCACAATTTTTACAAAGGGTAAACAGATCAATACTATGGAGTCTATATTATTGTGAAAATCAACAGCTCATTAGAAAATCAAATCCCAATTTGTAATTTTAACCTCCCATACTTCTTTGAATCCCACGCCTCACTTGCTAACACTCTCTAAACAACTGTAGCACATACATTAGGACATAGATCTATAGATCTTTTTCCCAGACAAGTGGCAGTGAACCCTTCTCAATTCATTTGTGTTAGGATATGGTACACCGATAGCAATTACGCCAGCTGATAAGTTGAGAGAGGAAGGGTTATGCTACAGTTAATGGAAATAATAAAAACGAGGAATAGATTATTTACCATCCTCATTTTAGCCAATTCCTACCAGTTCAGCAATAGTAAAGTTGAGACTCTTATGCTCAAACGTACTTTCATACAAATTCAGAAGTCTCAGAAAGTGCCCCAATTTCTTTCATCTTAACATCTTAGTTTGTAGTAGGGCATCCTGTCTACCCTACTACTCATTTAATTACCAAGATGAATGTATCCTACTGATTAATAGGCAACAGAGTGGCCCTCATGTCAGACAACATCTTGTTTTTGCTTTATGATGTCAGCTTGCTAGGCAACAGAGTGGCCCTCAGGTCAGACAACATTCTTGCTTTAGCTTTATGACGTCAGAGCACCAGTGGAACAATTGTCCTTGTGGAAGCTGACCACACAGGAGGATGAGATTTCAGAAGGCATGCAGTAGGTTACTATCTGTGTTTGTAAGGCAAGTAGGAGGGGGAATGGTAAAGGACTATGAACCACTCAAAGAATAGGGGCCTTTTTGAAAGTGGATGGGGATACAAAAATAGAGATTATCCTTAATACCAATCCATCTTGAGTATCAGAGTCCAACATACAAAGTGCAGGGGAAGACGTTAAATGAGCTTCCTTCTGTGAGAAGGAAACACTATCGTTCTCAAGTGAGATAGTGCATTTCAAACTCAAAGGCAGCAAATTCCTCAAGTGGAACATTGCTAGCACTAGGATCTAAAGCAGGCTTTAGTAGTGTTGAAGGCAGTCAGTTTTTGTTAGCTATCATGACCAACACAATGTGATCCATATTACTTCTATATTGAAAGAAAATATATTCAGACACATGCTCCCACTAGAAGGTAATGAGGAAATTCAAAAGCTGTGAACGTCTTTTTAATGCCTAAAGGAATGATTGTGAGTTTTACTTACCATATAAATTGGTCAAATGATGCCGTATGCCGGAAGATTTGCTTTTTTTTTTTTCTTCAGTCTCGGCAAGGCAGAGAAATTCTGTGGTGAAACGCTGCCACTGCTGGCCATTCAGTATAATCTGCAGATGGAAAAGTCCACTGTTAGCACAATTTTTACAAAGGGTAAACAGATCAATACTATGGAGTCTATATTATTGTGAAAATCAACAGCTCATTAGAAAATCAAATCCCAATTTGTAATTTTAACCTCCCATACTTCTTTGAATCCCACGCCTCACTTGCTAACACTCTCTAAACAACTGTAGCACATACATTAGGACATAGATCTATAGATCTTTTTCCCAGACAAGTGGCAGTGAACCCTTCTCAATTCATTTGTGTTAGGATATGGTACACCGATAGCAATTACGCCAGCTGATAAGTTGAGAGAGGAAGGGTTATGCTACAGTTAATGGAAATAATAAAAACGAGGAATAGATTATTTACCATCCTCATTTTAGCCAATTCCTACCAGTTCAGCAATAGTAAAGTTGAGACTCTTATGCTCAAACGTACGTTCATACAAATTCAGAAGTCTCAGAAAGTGCCCCAATTTCTTTCATCTTAACATCTTAGTTTGTAGTAGGGCATCCTGTCTACCCTACTACTCATTTAATTACCAAGATGAATGTATCCTACTGATTAATAGGCAACAGAGTGGCCCTCATGGTAGACAACATCTTGTTTTTGCTTTATGATGTCAGCTTGCTAGGCAACAGAGTGGCCCTCAGGTCAGACAACATTCTTGCTTTAGCTTTATGACGTCAGAGCACCAGTGGACCAATTGTCCTTGTGGAAGCTGACCACACAGGAGGATGAGATTTCAGAAGGTATGCAGTAGGTTACTATCTGTGTTTGTAAGGCAAGTAGGAGGGGGAATGGTAAAGGACTATGAACCACTCAAAGCATAGGGGCCGTTTTGAAAGTGGATGGGGATACAAAAATAGAGCTTATCCTTAATACCAATCCATCTTGAGTATCAGAGTCCAACATACAAAGTGCAGGGGAAGACGTTAAATGAGCTTCCTTCTGTGAGAAGGAAACACTATCGTTCTCAAGTGAGATAGTGCATTTCAAACTCAAAGGCAGCAAATTCCTCAAGTGGAACATTGCTAGCACTAGGATCTAAAGCAGGCTTTAGTAGTGTTGAAGGCAGTCAGTTTTTGTTAGCTATCATGACCAACACAATGTGATCCATATTACTTCTATATTGAAAGAAAATATATTCAGGCACAGGCTCCCACTAGAAGGTAATGAGGAAATTCAAAAGCTGTGAACGTCTTTTTAATGCCTAAAGGAATGATTGTGAGTTTTACTTACCATATAGATTGGTCAAATGATGCCGTATGCCGGAAGATTTGCTTTTTTTTTTCTTCAGTCTCGGCAAGGCAGAGAAATTCTGTGGTGAAACGCTGCCACTGCTGGCCATTCAGTATAATCTGCAGATGGAAAAGTCCACTGTTAGCACAATTTTTACAAACGGTAAACAGATCTATACTATGGAGTCTATATTATTGTGAAAATCAACAGCTCATTAGAAAATCAAATCCCAATTTGTAATTTTAACCTCCCATACTTCTTTGAATCCCACGCCTCACTTGCTAACACTCTCTAAACAACTGTAGCACATACATTAGGACATAGATCTATAGATCTTTTTCCCAGACAAGTGGCAGTGAACCCTTCTCAATTCATTTGTGTTAGGATATGGTACACCGATAGCAATTAAGCCAGCTGATAAGTTGAGAGGTGAAGGGTTATGCTACAGTTAATGGAAATAATAAAAACGATGAATAGATTATTTACCATCCTCCTTTTAGCCAATTCCTACCAGTTCAGCAATAGTAAAGTTGAGACTCTTATGCTCAAACGTACGTTCATACAAATTCAGAAGTCTCAGAGAGTGCCCCAAGTTCTTTCATCTTAACATCTTAGTTTGTAGTAGGGCATCCTGTCTACCCTACTACTCATTTAATTACCAAGATGAATGTATCCTACTGATTAATAGGCAACAGAGTGGCCCTCATGTCAGACAACATCTTGTTTTTGCTTTATGATGTCAGCTTGCTAGGCAACAGAGTGGCCCTCAGCTCAGACACCATTCTTGCTTTAGCTTTATGACGTCAGAGCACCAGTGGAACAATTGTCCTTGTGGAAGCTGACCACACAGGAGGATGAGATTTCAGAAGGCATGCAGTAGGTTACTATCTGTGTTTGTAAGGCAAGTAGGAGGGGGAATGGTAAAGGACTATGAACCACTCAAAGCATAGGGGCCTTTTTGAAAGTGGATGGGGATACAAAAATAGAGATTATCCTTAATACCAATCCATCTTGAGTATCGGAGTCCAACATACAAAGTGCAGGGGAAGACGTTAAATGAGCTTCCTTCTGTGAGAAGGAAACACTATCGTTCTCAAGTGAGATAGTGCATTTCAAACTCAAAGGCAGCAAATTCCTCAAGTGGAACATTGCTAGCACTAGGATCTAAAGCAGGCTTTAGTAGTGTTGAAGGCAGTCAGTTTTTGTTAGCTATCATGACCAACACAATGTGATCCATATTACTTCTATATTGAAAGAAAATATATTCAGGCACATGCTCCCACTAGAAGGTAATGAGGAAATTCAAAAGCTGTGAACGTCTTTTTAATGCCTAAAGGAATGATTGTGAGTTTTACTTACCATATAAATTGGTCAAATGATGCCGTATGCCGGAAGATTTGCTTTTTTTTTTCTTCAGTCTCGGCAAGGCAGAGAAATTCTGTGGTGAAACGGTGCCACTGCTGGCCATTCAGTATAATCTGCAGATGGAAAAGTCCACTGTTAGCACAATTTTTACAAAGGGTAAACAGATCAATACTATGGAGTCTATATTATTGTGAAAATCAACAGCTCATTAGAAAATCAAATCCCAATTTGTAATTTTAACCTCCCATACTTCTTTGAATCCCACGCCTCACTTGCTAACACTCTCTAAACAACTGTAGCACATACATTAGGACATAGATCTATAGATCTTTTTCCCAGACAAGTGGCAGTGAACCCTTCTCAATTCATTTGTGTTAGGATATGGTACACCGATAGCAATTACGCCAGCTGATAAGTTGAGAGAGGAAGGGTTATGCTACAGTTAATGGAAATAATAAAAACGAGGAATAGATTATTTACCATCCTCATTTTAGCCAATTCCTACCAGTTCAGCAATAGTAACGTTGAGACTCTTATGCTCAAACGTACGTTCATACAAATTCAGAAGTCTCAGAAAGTGCCCCAATTTCTTTCATCTTAACATCTTAGTTTGTAGTAGGGCATCCTGTCTACCCTACTACTCATTTAATTACCAAGATGAATGTATCCTACTGATTAATAGTCAACAGAGTGGCCCTCATGGTAGACAACATCTTGTTTTTGCTTTATGATGTCAGCTTGCTAGGCAACAGAGTGGCCCTCAGGTCAGACAACATTCTTGCTTTAGCTTTATGACGTCAGAGCACCAGTGGACCAATTGTCCTTGTGGAAGCGGACCACACAGGAGGATGAGATTTCAGAAGGTATGCAGTAGGTTACTATCTGTGTTTGTAAGGCAAGTAGGAGGGGGAATGGTAAAGGACTATGAACCACTCAAAGCATAGGGGCCGTTTTGAAAGTGGATGGGGATACAAAAATAGAGCTTATCCTTAATACCAATCCATCTTGAGTATCAGAGTCCAACATACAAAGTGCAGGGGAAGACGTTAAATGAGCTTCCTTCTGTGAGAAGGAAACACTATCGTTCTCAAGTGAGATAGTGCATTTCAAACTCAAAGGCAGCAAATTCCTCAAGTGGAACATTGCTAGCACTAGGATCTAAAGCAGGCTTTAGTAGTGTTGAAGGCAGTCAGTTTTTGTTAGCTATCATGACCAACACAATGTGATCCATATTACTTCTATATTGAAAGAAAATATATTCAGGCACAGGCTCCCACTAGAAGGTAATGAGGAAATTCAAAAGCTGTGAACGTCTTTTTAATGCCTAAAGGAATGATTGTGAGTTTTACTTACCATATAGATTGGTCAAATGATGCCGTATGCCGGAAGATTTGCTTTTTTTTTTTTCTTCAGTCTCGGCAAGGCAGAGAAATTCTGTGGTGAAACGCTGCCACTGCTGGCCATTCAGTATAATCTGCAGATGGAAAAGTCCACTGTTAGCACAATTTTTACAAACGGTAAACAGATCTATACTATGGAGTCTATATTATTGTGAAAATCAACAGCTCATTAGAAAATCAAATCCCAATTTGTAATTTTAACCTCCCATACTTCTTTGAATCCCACGCCTCACTTGCTAACACTCTCTAAACAACTGTAGCACATACATTAGGACATAGATCTATAGATCTTTTTCCCAGACAAGTGGCAGTGAACCCTTCTCAATTCATTTGTGTTAGGATATGGTACACCGATAGCAATTAAGCCAGCTGATAAGTTGAGAGGTGAAGGGTTATGCTACAGTTAATGGAAATAATAAAAACGATGAATAGATTATTTACCATCCTCCTTTTAGCCAATTCCTACCAGTTCAGCAATAGTAAAGTTGAGACTCTTATGCTCAAACGTACGTTCATACAAATTCAGAAGTCTCAGAGAGTGCCCCAATTTCTTTCATCTTAACATCTTAGTTTGTAGTAGGGCATCCTGTCTACCCTACTACTCATTTAATTACCAAGATGAATGTATCCTACTGATTAATAGGCAACAGAGTGGCCCTCATGTCAGACAACATCTTGTTTTTGCTTTATGATGTCAGCTTGCTAGGCAACAGAGTGGCCCTCAGCTCAGACAACATTCTTGCTTTAGCTTTATGACGTCAGAGCACCAGTGGACCAATTGTCCTTGTGGAAGCTGACCACACAGGAGGATGAGATTTCAGAAGGTATGCAGTAGGTTACTATCTGTGTTTGTAAGGCAAGTAGGAGGGGGAATGGTAAAGGACTATGAACCACTCAAAGCATAGGGGCCTTTTTGAAAGTGGATGGGGATACAAAAATAGAGATTATCCTTAATACCAATCCATCTTGAGTATCAGAGTCCAACATACAAAGTGCAGGGGAAGACGTTAAATGAGCTTCCTTCTGTGAGAAGGAAACACTATCGTTCTCAAGTGAGATAGTGCATTTCAAACTCAAAGGCAGCAAATTCCTCAAGTGGAACATTGCTAGCACTAGGATCTAAAGCAGGCTTTAGTAGTGTTAAAGGCAGTCAGTTTTTGTTAGCTATCATGACCAACACAATGTGATCCATATTACTTCTATATTGAAAGAAAATATATTCAGGCACAGGCTCCCACTAGAAGGTAATGAGGAAATTCAAAAGCTGTGAACGTCTTTTTAATGCCTAAAGGAATGATTGTGAGTTTTACTTACCATATAAATTGGTCAAATGATGCCGTATGCCGGAAGATTTGCTTTTTTTTTTCTTCAGTCTCGGCAAGGCAGAGAAATTCTGTGGTGAAACGCTGCCACTGCTGGCCATTCAGTATAATCTGCAGATGGAAAAGTCCACTGTTAGCACAATTTTTACAAACGGTAAACAGATCAATACTATGGAGTCTATATTATTGTGAAAATCAACAGCTCATTAAAAAATCAAATCCCAATTTGTAATTTTAACCTCCCATACTTCTTTGAATCCCACGCCTCACTTGCTAGCACTCTCTAAACAACTGTAGCACATACATTAGGACATAGATCTATAGATCTTTTTCCCAGACAAGTGGCAGTGAACCCTTCTCAATTCATTTGTGTTAGGATATGGTACACCGATAGCAATTAAGCCAGCTGATAAGTTGAGAGAGGAAGGGTTATGCTACAGTTAATGGAAATAATAAAAACGATGAATAGATTATTTACCATCCTCATTTTAGCCAATTCCTACCAGTTCAGCAATAGTAAAGTTGAGACTCTTATGCTCAAACGTACGTTCATACAAATTCAGAAGTCTCAGAAAGTGCCCCAATTTCTTTCATCTTAACATCTTAGTTTGTAGTAGGGCATCCTGTCTACCCTACTACTCATTTAATTACCAAGATGAATGTATCCTACTGATTAATAGGCAACAGAGTGGCCCTCATGTCAGACAACATCTTGTTTTTGCTTTATGATGTCAGCTTGCTAGGCAACAGAGTGGCCCTCAGGTCAGACAACATTCTTGCTTTAGCTTTATGACATCAGAGCACCAGTGGAACAATTGTCCTTGTGGAAGCTGACCACACAGGAGGATGAGATTTCAGAAGGCATGCAGTAGGTTACTATCTGTGTTTGTAAGGCAAGTAGGAGGGGGAATGGTAAAGGACTATGAACCACTCAAAGCATAGGGGCCTTTTTGAAAGTGGATGGGGATACAAAAATAGAGATTATCCTTAATACCAATCCATCTTGAGTATCAGAGTCCAACATACAAAGTGCAGGGGAAGACGTTAAATGAGCTTCCTTCTGTGAGAAGGAAACACTATCGTTCTCAAGTGAGATAGTGCATTTCAAACTCAAAGGCAGCAAATTCCTCAAGTGGAACATTGCTAGCACTAGGATCTAAAGCAGGCTTTAGTAGTGTTGAAGGCAGTCAGTTTTTGTTAGCTATCATGACCAACACAATGTGATCCATATTACTTCTATATTGAAAGAAAATATATTCAGGCACATGCTCCCACTAGAAGGTAATGAGGAAATTCAAAAGCTGTGAACGTCTTTTTAATGCCTAAAGGAATGATTGTGAGTTTTACTTACCATATAAATTGGTCAAATGATGCCGTATGCCGGAAGATTTGCTTTTTTTTTTCTTCAGTCTCGGCAAGGCAGAGAAATTCTGTGGTGAAACGGTGCCACTGCTGGCCATTCAGTATAATCTGCAGATGGAAAAGTCCACTGTTAGCACAATTTTTACAAAGGGTAAACAGATCAATACTATGGAGTCTATATTATTGTGAAAATCAACAGCTCATTAGAAAATCAAATCCCAATTTGTAATTTTAACCTCCCATACTTCTTTGAATCCCACGCCTCACTTGCTAACACTCTCTAAACAACTGTAGCACATACATTAGGACATAGATCTATAGATCTTTTTCCCAGACAAGTGGCAGTGAACCCTTCTCAATTCATTTGTGTTAGGATATGGTACACCGATAGCAATTACGCCAGCTGATAAGTTGAGAGAGGAAGGGTTATGCTACAGTTAATGGAAATAATAAAAACGAGGAATAGATTATTTACCATCCTCATTTTAGCCAATTCCTACCAGTTCAGCAATAGTAAAGTTGAGACTCTTATGCTCAAACGTACGTTCATACAAATTCAGAAGTCTCAGAAAGTGCCCCAATTTCTTTCATCTTAACATCTTAGTTTGTAGTAGGGCATCCTGTCTACCCTACTACTCATTTAATTACCAAGATGAATGTATCCTACTGATTAATAGTCAACAGAGTGGCCCTCATGGTAGACAACATCTTGTTTTTGCTTTATGATGTCAGCTTGCTAGGCAACAGAGTGGCCCTCAGGTCAGACAACATTCTTGCTTTAGCTTTATGACGTCAGAGCACCAGTGGACCAATTGTCCTTGTGGAAGCGGACCACACAGGAGGATGAGATTTCAGAAGGTATGCAGTAGGTTACTATCTGTGTTTGTAAGGCAAGTAGGAGGGGGAATGGTAAAGGACTATGAACCACTCAAAGCATAGGGGCCGTTTTGAAAGTGGATGGGGATACAAAAATAGAGCTTATCCTTAATACCAATCCATCTTGAGTATCAGAGTCCAACATACAAAGTGCAGGGGAAGACGTTAAATGAGCTTCCTTCTGTGAGAAGGAAACACTATCGTTCTCAAGTGAGATAGTGCATTTCAAACTCAAAGGCAGCAAATTCCTCAAGTGGAACATTGCTAGCACTAGGATCTAAAGCAGGCTTTAGTAGTGTTGAAGGCAGTCAGTTTTTGTTAGCTATCATGACCAACACAATGTGATCCATATTACTTCTATATTGAAAGAAAATATATTCAGGCACAGGCTCCCACTAGAAGGTAATGAGGAAATTCAAAAGCTGTGAACGTCTTTTTAATGCCTAAAGGAATGATTGTGAGTTTTACTTACCATATAGATTGGTCAAATGATGCCGTATGCCGGAAGATTTGCTTTTTTTTTTTTCTTCAGTCTCGGCAAGGCAGAGAAATTCTGTGGTGAAACGCTGCCACTGCTGGCCATTCAGTATAATCTGCAGATGGAAAAGTCCACTGTTAGCACAATTTTTACAAACGGTAAACAGATCTATACTATGGAGTCTATATTATTGTGAAAATCAACAGCTCATTAGAAAATCAAATCCCAATTTGTAATTTTAACCTCCCATACTTCTTTGAATCCCACGCCTCACTTGCTAACACTCTCTAAACAACTGTAGCACATACATTAGGACATAGATCTATAGATCTTTTTCCCAGACAAGTGGCAGTGAACCCTTCTCAATTCATTTGTGTTAGGATATGGTACACCGATAGCAATTAAGCCAGCTGATAAGTTGAGAGGTGAAGGGTTATGCTACAGTTAATGGAAATAATAAAAACGATGAATAGATTATTTACCATCCTCCTTTTAGCCAATTCCTACCAGTTCAGCAATAGTAAAGTTGAGACTCTTATGCTCAAACGTACGTTCATACAAATTCAGAAGTCTCAGAGAGTGCCCCAATTTCTTTCATCTTAACATCTTAGTTTGTAGTAGGGCATCCTGTCTACCCTACTACTCATTTAATTACCAAGATGAATGTATCCTACTGATTAATAGGCAACAGAGTGGCCCTCATGTCAGACAACATCTTGTTTTTGCTTTATGATGTCAGCTTGCTAGGCAACAGAGTGGCCCTCAGCTCAGACAACATTCTTGCTTTAGCTTTATGACGTCAGAGCACCAGTGGACCAATTGTCCTTGTGGAAGCTGACCACACAGGAGGATGAGATTTCAGAAGGTATGCAGTAGGTTACTATCTGTGTTTGTAAGGCAAGTAGGAGGGGGAATGGTAAAGGACTATGAACCACTCAAAGCATAGGGGCCTTTTTGAAAGTGGATGGGGATACAAAAATAGAGATTATCCTTAATACCAATCCATCTTGAGTATCAGAGTCCAACATACAAAGTGCAGGGGAAGACGTTAAATGAGCTTCCTTCTGTGAGAAGGAAACACTATCGTTCTCAAGTGAGATAGTGCATTTCAAACTCAAAGGCAGCAAATTCCTCAAGTGGAACATTGCTAGCACTAGGATCTAAAGCAGGCTTTAGTAGTGTTAAAGGCAGTCAGTTTTTGTTAGCTATCATGACCAACACAATGTGATCCATATTACTTCTATATTGAAAGAAAATATATTCAGGCACAGGCTCCCACTAGAAGGTAATGAGGAAATTCAAAAGCTGTGAACGTCTTTTTAATGCCTAAAGGAATGATTGTGAGTTTTACTTACCATATAAATTGGTCAAATGATGCCGTATGCCGGAAGATTTGCTTTTTTTTTTCTTCAGTCTCGGCAAGGCAGAGAAATTCTGTGGTGAAACGGTGCCACTGCTGGCCATTCAGTATAATCTGCAGATGGAAAAGTCCACTGTTAGCACAATTTTTACAAAGGGTAAACAGATCAATACTATGGAGTCTATATTATTGTGAAAATCAACAGCTCATTAGAAAATCAAATCCCAATTTGTAATTTTAACCTCCCATACTTCTTTGAATCCCACGCCTCACTTGCTAACACTCTCTAAACAACTGTAGCACATACATTAGGACATAGATCTATAGATCTTTTTCCCAGACAAGTGGCAGTGAACCCTTCTCAATTCATTTGTGTTAGGATATGGTACACCGATAGCAATTACGCCAGCTGATAAGTTGAGAGAGGAAGGGTTATGCTACAGTTAATGGAAATAATAAAAACGAGGAATAGATTATTTACCATCCTCATTTTAGCCAATTCCTACCAGTTCAGCAATAGTAAAGTTGAGACTCTTATGCTCAAACGTACGTTCATACAAATTCAGAAGTCTCAGAAAGTGCCCCAATTTCTTTCATCTTAACATCTTAGTTTGTAGTAGGGCATCCTGTCTACCCTACTACTCATTTAATTACCAAGATGAATGTATCCTACTGATTAATAGGCAACAGAGTGGCCCTCATGGTAGACAACATCTTGTTTTTGCTTTATGATGTCAGCTTGCTAGGCAACAGAGTGGCCCTCAGGTCAGACAACATTCTTGCTTTAGCTTTATGACGTCAGAGCACCAGTGGACCAATTGTCCTTGTGGAAGCTGACCACACAGGAGGATGAGATTTCAGAAGGTATGCAGTAGGTTACTATCTGTGTTTGTAAGGCAAGTAGGAGGGGGAATGGTAAAGGACTATGAACCACTCAAAGCATAGGGGCCGTTTTGAAAGTGGATGGGGATACAAAAATAGAGCTTATCCTTAATACCAATCCATCTTGAGTATCAGAGTCCAACATACAAAGTGCAGGGGAAGACGTTAAATGAGCTTCCTTCTGTGAGAAGGAAACACTATCGTTCTCAAGTGAGATAGTGCATTTCAAACTCAAAGGCAGCAAATTCCTCAAGTGGAACATTGCTAGCACTAGGATCTAAAGCAGGATTTAGTAGTGTTGAAGGCAGTCAGTTTTTGTTAGCTATCATGACCAACACAATGTGATCCATATTACTTCTATATTGAAAGAAAATATATTCAGGCACAGGCTCCCACTAGAAGGTAATGAGGAAATTCAAAAGCTGTGAACGTCTTTTTAATGCCTAAAGGAATGATTGTGAGTTTTACTTACCATATAGATTGGTCAAATGATGCCGTATGCCGGAAGATTTGCTTTTTTTTTTTTCTTCAGTCTCGGCAAGGCAGAGAAATTCTGTGGTGAAACGCTGCCACTGCTGGCCATTCAGTATAATCTGCAGATGGAAAAGTCCACTGTTAGCACAATTTTTACAAACGGTAAACAGATCAATACTATGGAGTCTATATTATTGTGAAAATCAACAGCTCATTAGAAAATCAAATCCCAATTTGTAATTTTAACCTCCCATACTTCTTTGAATCCCACGCCTCACTTGCTAACACTCTCTAAACAACTGTAGCACATACATTAGGACATAGATCTATAGATCTTTTTCCCAGACAAGTGGCAGTGAACCCTTCTCAATTCATTTGTGTTAGGATATGGTACACCGATAGCAATTAAGCCAGCTGATAAGTTGAGAGGTGAAGGGTTATGCTACAGTTAATGGAAATAATAAAAACGATGAATAGATTATTTACCATCCTCCTTTTAGCCAATTCCTACCAGTTCAGCAATAGTAAAGTTGAGACTCTTATGCTCAAACGTACGTTCATACAAATTCAGAAGTCTCAGAGAGTGCCCCAATTTCTTTCATCTTAACATCTTAGTTTGTAGTAGGGCATCCTGTCTACCCTACTACTCATTTAATTACCAAGATGAATGTATCCTACTGATTAATAGGCAACAGAGTGGCCCTCATGTCAGACAACATCTTGTTTTTGCTTTATGATGTCAGCTTGCTAGGCAACAGAGTGGCCCTCAGCTCAGACAACATTCTTGCTTTAGCTTTATGACGTCAGAGCACCAGTGGACCAATTGTCCTTGTGGAAGCTGACCACACAGGAGGATGAGATTTCAGAAGGTATGCAGTAGGTTACTATCTGTGTTTGTAAGGCAAGTAGGAGGGGGAATGGTAAAGGACTATGAACCACTCAAAGCATAGGGGCCTTTTTGAAAGTGGATGGGGATACAAAAATAGAGATTATCCTTAATACCAATCCATCTTGAGTATCAGAGTCCAACATACAAAGTGCAGGGGAAGACGTTAAATGAGCTTCCTTCTGTGAGAAGGAAACACTATCGTTCTCAAGTGAGATAGTGCATTTCAAACTCAAAGGCAGCAAATTCCTCAAGTGGAACATTGCTAGCACCAGGATCTAAAGCAGGCTTTAGTAGTGTTGAAGGCAGTCAGTTTTTGTTAACTATCCTGACCAACACAATGTGAGCCATATTACTTCCATATTGACAGAAATTATATTCAGGCACAGGCTCCCACTAGAAGGTAATGAGGAAATTCAAAAGCTGTGAACGTCTTTTTAATGCCTAAAGGAATGATTGTGAGTTTTACTTACCATATAAATTGGTCAAATGATGCCGTATGCCGGAAGATTTGCTTTTTTTTTTATCTTCAGTCTCGGCAAGGCAGAGAAATTCTGTGGTGAAACGCTGCCACTGCTGGCCATTCAGTATAATCTGCAGATGGAAAAGTCCACTGTTAGCACAATTTTTACAAAGGGTAAACAGATCAATACTATGGAGTCTATATTATTGTGAAAATCAACAGCTCGTTAGAAAATCAAATCCCAATTTGTAATTTTAACCTCCCATACTTCTTTGAATCCCACGCCTCACTTGCTAACACTCTCTAAACAACTGTAGCACATACATTAGGACATAGATCTATAGATCTTTTTCCGAGACAAGTGGCAGTGAACCCTTCTCAATTCATTTGTGTTACTATATGGTACACCGATAGCAATTAAGCCAGCTGATAAGTTGAGAGAGGAAGGGTTATGCTACAGTTAATGGAAATAATAAAAACGATGAATAGATTATTTACCATCCTCATTTTAGCCAATTCCTACCAGTTCAGCAATAGTAAAGTTGAGACTCTTATGCTCAAACGTACGTTCATACGAATTCAGAAGTCTCAGAAAGTGCCCCAATTTCTTTCATCTTAACATCTTAGTTCGTAGTAGGGCATCCTGTCTACCCTACTACTCATTTAATTACCAAGATGAATGTATCCTACTGATTAATAGGCAACAGAGTGGCCCTCATGTCAGACAACATCTTGTTTTTGCTTTATGATGTCAGCTTGCTAGGCAACAGAGTGGCCCTCAGCTCAGACAACATTCTTGCTTTAGCTTTATGACGTCAGAGCACCAGTGGACCAATTGTCCTTGTGGAAGCTGACCACACAGGAGGATGAGATTTCAGAAGGTATGCAGTAGGTTACTATCTGTGTTTGTAAGGCAAGTAGGAGGGGGAATGGTAAAGGACTATGAATCACTCAAAGCATAGGGGCCTTTTTGAAAGTGGATGGGGATACAAAAATAGAGATTATCCTTAATACCAATCCATCTTGAGTATCAGAGTCCAACATACAAAGTGCAGGGGAAGACGTTAAATGAGCTTCCTTCTGTGAGAAGGAAACACTATCGTTCTCAAGTGAGATAGTACATTTCAAACTCAAAGGCAGCAAATTCCTCAAGTGGAACATTGCTAGCACTAGGATCTAAAGCAGGCTTTAGTAGTGTTAAAGGCAGTCAGTTTTTGTTAGCTATCATGACCAACACAATGTGATCCATATTACTTCTATATTGAAAGAAAATATATTCAGGCACAGGCTCCCACTAGAAGGTAATGAGGAAATTCAAAAGCTGTGAACGTCTTTTTAATGCCTAAAGGAATGATTGTGAGTTTTACTTACCATATAGATTGGTCAAATGATGCCGTATGCCGGAAGATTTGCTTTTTTTTTTTTCTTCAGTCTCGGCAAGGCAGAGAAATTCTGTGGTGAAACGCTGCCACTGCTGGCCATTCAGTATAATCTGCAGATGGAAAAGTCCACTGTTAGCACAATTTTTACAAACGGTAAACAGATCTATACTATGGAGTCTATATTATTGTGAAAATCAACAGCTCATTAGAAAATCAAATCCCAATTTGTAATTTTAACCTCCCATACTTCTTTGAATCCCACGCCTCACTTGCTAACACTCTCTAAACAACTGTAGCACATACATTAGGACATAGATCTATAGATCTTTTTCCCAGACAAGTGGCAGTGAACCCTTCTCAATTCATTTGTGTTAGGATATGGTACACCGATAGCAATTAAGCCAGCTGATAAGTTGAGAGGTGAAGGGTTATGCTACAGTTAATGGAAATAATAAAAACGATGAATAGATTATTTACCATCCTCCTTTTATCCAATTCCTACCAGTTCAGCAATAGTAAAGTTGAGACTCTTATGCTCAAACGTACGTTCATACAAATTCAGAAGTCTCAGAGAGTGCCCCAATTTCTTTCATCTTAACATCTTAGTTTGTAGTAGGGCATCCTGTCTACCCTACTACTCATTTAATTACCAAGATGAATGTATCCTACTGATTAATAGGCAACAGAGTGGCCCTCATGTCAGACAACATCTTGTTTTTGCTTTATGATGTCAGCTTGCTAGGCAACAGAGTGGCCCTCAGCTCAGACAACATTCTTGCTTTAGCTTTATGACGTCAGAGCACCAGTGGACCAATTGTCCTTGTGGAAGCTGACCACACAGGAGGATGAGATTTCAGAAGGTATGCAGTAGGTTACTATCTGTGTTTGTAAGGCAAGTAGGAGGGGGAATGGTAAAGGACTATGAACCACTCAAAGCATAGGGGCCTTTTTGAAAGTGGATGGGGATACAAAAATAGAGATTATCCTTATACCAATCCATCTTGAGTATCAGAGTCCAACATACAAAGTGCAGGGGAAGACGTTAAATGAGCTTCCTTCTGTGAGAAGGAAACACTATCGTTCTCAAGTTAGATAGTGCATTTCAA
The DNA here is from genome assembly GCF_964263255.1 of Lissotriton vulgaris. Taxonomy (NCBI): domain Eukaryota; kingdom Metazoa; phylum Chordata; class Amphibia; order Caudata; family Salamandridae; genus Lissotriton; species Lissotriton vulgaris. Next base: position 615,935,752 of record NC_141696.1, read on the forward strand.
ACTCAAAGGCAGCAAATTCCTCAAGTGGAACATTGCTAGCACTAGGATCTAAAGCAGGCTTTAGTAGTGTTGAAGGCAGTCAGTTTTTGTTAGCTATCATGACCAACACAATGTGATCCATATTACTTCTATATTGAAAGAAAATATATTCAGGCACATGCTCCCACTAGAAGGTAATGAGGAAATTCAAAAGCTGTGAACGTCTTTTTAATGCCTAAAGGAATGATTGTGAGTTTTACTTACCATATAAATTGGTCAAATGATGCCGTATGCCGGAAGATTTGCTTTTTTTTTTTCTTCAGTCTCGGCAAGGCAGAGAAATTCTGTGGTGAAACGCTGCCACTGCTGGCCATTCAGTATAATCTGCAGATGGAAAAGTCCACTGTTAGCACAATTTTTACAAAGGGTAAACAGATCAATACTATGGAGTCTATATTATTGTGAAAATCAACAGCTCATTAGAAAATCAAATCCCAATTTGTAATTTTAACCTCCCATACTTCTTTGAATCCCACGCCTCACTTGCTAACACTCTCTAAACAACTGTAGCACATACATTAGGACATAGATCTATAGATCTTTTTCCCAGACAAGTGGCAGTGAACCCTTCTCAATTCATTTGTGTTAGGATATGGTACACCAATAGCAATTAAGCCAGCTGATAAGTTGAGAGGTGAAGGGTTATGCTACAGTTAATGGAAATAAGAAAAACGATGAATAGATTATTTACCATCCTCCTTTTAGCCAATTCCTACCAGTTCAGCAATAGTAAAGTTGAGACTCTTATGCTCAAACGTACGTTCATACAAATTCAGAAGTCTCAGAGAGTGCCCCAATTTCTTTCATCTTAACATCTTAGTTTGTAGTAGGGCATCCTGTCTACCCTACTACTCATTTAATTACCAAGATGAATGTATCCTACTGAATAATAGGCAACAGAGTGGCCCTCATGTCAGACAACATCTTGTTTTTGCTTTATGATGTCAGCTTGCTAGGCAACAGAGTGGCCCTCAGCTCAGACAACATTCTTGCTTTAGCTTTATGACGTCAGAGCACCAGTGGACCAATTGTCCTTGTGGAAGCTGACCACACAGGAGGATGAGATTTCAGAAGGTATGCAGTAGGTTACTATCTGTGTTTGTAAGGCAAGTAGGAGGGGGAATGGTAAAGGACTATGAACCACTCAAAGCATAGGGGCCTTTTTGAAAGTGGATGGGGATACAAAAATAGAGATTATCCTTATACCAATCCATCTTGAGTATCAGAGTCCAACATACAAAGTGCAGGGGAAGACGTTAAATGAGCTTCCTTCTGTGAGAAGGAAACACTATCGTTCTCAAGTGAGATAGTGCATTTCAAACTCAAAGGCAGCAAATTCCTCAAGTGGAACATTGCTAGCACTAGGATCTAAAGCAGGCTTTAGTAGTGTTGAAGGCAGTCAGTTTTTGTTAGCTATCATGACCAACACAATGTGATCCATATTACTTCTATATTGAAAGAAAATATATTCAGGCACATGCTCCCACTAGAAGGTAATGAGGAAATTAAAAAGCTGTGAACGTCTTTTTAATGCCTAAAGGAATGATTGTGAGTTTTACTTACCATATAAATTGGTCAAATGATGCCGTATGCCGGAAGATTTGCTTTTTTTTTTTTCTTCAGTCTCGGCAAGGCAGAGAAATTCTGTGGTGAAACGCTGCCACTGCTGGCCATTCAGTATAATCTGCAGATGGAAAAGTCCACTGTTAGCACAATTTTTACAAAGGGTAAACAGATCAATACTATGGAGTCTATATTATTGTGAAAATCAACAGCTCATTAGAAAATCAAATCCCAATTTGTAATTTTAACCTCCCATACTTCTTTGAATCCCACGCCTCACTTGCTAACACTCTCTAAACAACTGTAGCACATACATTAGGACATAGATCTATAGATCTTTTTCCCAGACAAGTGGCAGTGAACCCTTCTCAATTCATTTGTGTTAGGATATGGTACACCGATAGCAATTACGCCAGCTGATAAGTTGAGAGAGGAAGGGTTATGCTACAGTTAATGGAAATAATAAAAACGAGGAATAGATTATTTACCATCCTCATTTTAGCCAATTCCTACCAGTTCAGCAATAGTAAAGTTGAGATTCTTATGCTCAAACGTACGTTCATACAAATTCAGAAGTCTCAGAAAGTGCCCCAATTTCTTTCATCTTAACATCTTAGTTTGTAGTAGGGCATCCTGTCTACCCTACTACTCATTTAATTACCAAGATAATTGTATCCTACTGATTAATAGGCAACAGAGTGGCCCTCATGTCAGACAACATCTTGTTTTTGCTTTATGATGTCAGCTTGCTAGGCAACAGAGTGGCCCTCAGCTCAGACAACATTCTTGCTTTAGCTTTATGACGTCAGAGCACCAGTGGACCAATTGTCCTTGTGGAAGCTGACCACACAGGAGGATGAGATTTCAGAAGGCATGCAGTAGGTTACTATCTGTGTTTGTAAGGCAAGTAGGAGGGGGAATGGTAAAGGACTATGAACCACTCAAAGCATACGGGCCTTTTTGAAAGTGGATGGGGATACAAAAATAGAGATTATCCTTAATACCAATCCATCTTGAGTATCAGAGTCCAACATACAAAGTGCAGGGGAAGACGTTAAATGAGCTTCCTTCTGTGAGAAGGAAACACTATCGTTCTAAAGTGAGATAGTGCATTTCAAACTCAAAGGCAGCAAATTCCTCAAGTGGAACATTGCTAGCACCAGGATCTAAAGCAGGCTTTAGTAGTGTTGAAGGCAGTCAGTTTTTGTTAACTATCATGACCAACACAATGTGAGCCATATTACTTCCATATTGACAGAAATTATATTCAGGCACTGGCTCCCACTAGAAGGTAATGAGGAAATTCAAAAGCTGTGAACGTCTTTTTAATGCCTAAAGGAATGATTGTGAGTTTTACTTACCATATAAATTGGTCAAATGATGCCGTATGCCGGAAGACTTGCTTTTTTTTTTTTCTTCAGTCTCGGCAAGGCAGAGAAATTCTGTGGTGAACCGCTGCCACTGCTGGCCATTCAGTATAATCTGCAGATGGAAAAGTCCACTGTTAGCACAATTTTTACAAAGGGTAAACAGATCAATACCATGGAGTCTATATTATTGTGAAAATCAACAGCTCATTAGAAAATCAAATCCCAATTTGTAATTTTAACCTCCCATACTTCTTTGAATCCCACGCCTCACTTGCTAACACTCTCTAAACAACTGTAGCACATACATTAGGACATAGATCTATAGATCTTTTTCCCAGACAAGTGGCAGTGAACCCTTCTCAATTCATTTGTGTTAGGATATGGTACACCGATAGCAATTACGCCAGCTGATAAGTTGAGAGAGGAAGGGTTATGCTACAGTTAATGGAAATAATAAAAACGAGGAATAGATTATTTACCATCCTCATTTTTGCCAATTCCTACCAGTTCAGCAATAGTAAAGTTGAGACTCTTATGCTCAAACGTACGTTCATACAAATTCAGAAGTCTCAGAAAGTGCCCCAATTTCTTTCATCTTAACATCTTAGTTTGTAGTAGGGCATCCTGTCTACCCTACTACTCATTTAATTACCAAGATGAATGTATCCTACTGATTAATAGGCAACAGAGTGGCCCTCATGTCAGACAACATCTTGTTTTTGCTTGATGATGTCAGCTTGCTAGGCAACAGAGTGGCCCTCAGGTCAGACAACATTCTTGCTTTAGCTTTATGACGTCAGAGCACCAGTGGACCAATTGTCCTTGTGGAAGCTGACCACACAGGAGGATGAGATTTCAGAAGGTATGCAGTAGGTTATTATCTGTGTTTGTAAGGCAAGTAGGAGGGGGAATGATAAAGGACTCTGAACCACTCAAAGCATAGGGGCCTTTTTGAAAGTGGATGGGGATACAAAAATAGAGATTATCCTTAATACCAATCAGTCTTGAGTATCAGAGTCCATCATACAAAGTGCAGGGGAAGACGTTAAATGAGCTTCCTTCTGTGAGAAGGAAACACTATCGTTCTAAAGTGAGATAGTGCATTTCAAACTCAAAGGCAGCAAATTCCTCAAGTGGAACATTGCTAGCACTAGGATCTAAAGCAGGCTTTAGTAGTGTTGAAGGCAGTCAGTTTTTGTTAACTATCATGACCAACACAATGTGAGCCATATTACTTCCATATTGACAGAAATTATATTCAGGCACAGGCTCCCACTAGAAGGTAATGAGGAAATTCAAAAGCTGTGAACGTCTTTTTAATGCCTAAAGGAATGATTGTGAGTTTTACTTACCATATAAATTGGTCAAATGATGCCGTATGCCGGAAGATTTGCTTTTTTTTTTATCTTCAGTCTCGGCAAGGCAGAGAAATTCTGTGGTGAAACGCTGCCACTGCTGGCCATTCAGTATAATCTGCAGATGGAAAAGTCCACTGTTAGCACAATTTTTACAAAGGGTAAACAGATCAATACTATGGAGTCTATATTATTGTGAAAATCAACAGCTCGTTAGAAAATCAAATCCCAATTTGTAATTTTAACCTCCCATACTTCTTTGAATCCCACGCCTCACTTGCTAACACTCTCTAAACAACTGTAGCACATACATTAGGACATAGATCTATAGATCTTTTTCCCAGACAAGTGGCAGTGAACCCTTCTCAATTCATTTGTGTTACTATATGGTACACCGATAGCAATTAAGCCAGCTGATAAGTTGAGAGAGGAAGGGTTATGCTACAGTTAATGGAAATAATAAAAACGAGGAATAGATTATTTACCATCCTCATTTTAGCCAATTCCTACCAGTTCAGCAATAGTAAAGTTGAGATTCTTATGCTCAAACGTACGTTCATACAAATTCAGAAGTCTCAGAAAGTGCCCCAATTTCTTTCATCTTAACATCTTAGTTTGTAGTAGGGCATCCTGTCTACCCTACTACTCATTTAATTACCAAGATAATTGTATCCTACTGATTAATAGGCAACAGAGTGGCCCTCATGTCAGACAACATCTTGTTTTTGCTTTATGATGTCAGCTTGCTAGGCAACAGAGTGGCCCTCAGCTCAGACAACATTCTTGCTTTAGCTTTATGACGTCAGAGCACCAGTGGACCAATTGTCCTTGTGGAAGCTGACCACACAGGAGGATGAGATTTCAGAAGGCATGCAGTAGGTTACTATCTGTGTTTGTAAGGCAAGTAGGAGGGGGAATGGTAAAGGACTATGAACCACTCAAAGCATACGGGCCTTTTTGAAAGTGGATGGGGATACAAAAATAGAGATTATCCTTAATACCAATCCATCTTGAGTATCAGAGTCCAACATACAAAGTGCAGGGGAAGACGTTAAATGAGCTTCCTTCTGTGAGAAGGAAACACTATCGTTCTAAAGTGAGATAGTGCATTTCAAACTCAAAGGCAGCAAATTCCTCAAGTGGAACATTGCTAGCACCAGGATCTAAAGCAGGCTTTAGTAGTGTTGAAGGCAGTCAGTTTTTGTTAACTATCATGACCAACACAATGTGAGCCATATTACTTCCATATTGACAGAAATTATATTCAGGCACTGGCTCCCACTAGAAGGTAATGAGGAAATTCAAAAGCTGTGAACGTCTTTTTAATGCCTAAAGGAATGATTGTGAGTTTTACTTACCATATAAATTGGTCAAATGATGCCGTATGCCGGAAGACTTGCTTTTTTTTTTTTCTTCAGTCTCGGCAAGGCAGAGAAATTCTGTGGTGAACCGCTGCCACTGCTGGCCATTCAGTATAATCTGCAGATGGAAAAGTCCACTGTTAGCACAATTTTTACAAAGGGTAAACAGATCAATACCATGGAGTCTATATTATTGTGAAAATCAACAGCTCATTAGAAAATCAAATCCCAATTTGTAATTTTAACCTCCCATACTTCTTTGAATCCCACGCCTCACTTGCTAACACTCTCTAAACAACTGTAGCACATACATTAGGACATAGATCTATAGATCTTTTTCCCAGACAAGTGGCAGTGAACCCTTCTCAATTCATTTGTGTTAGGATATGGTACACCGATAGCAATTACGCCAGCTGATAAGTTGAGAGAGGAAGGGTTATGCTACAGTTAATGGAAATAATAAAAACGAGGAATAGATTATTTACCATCCTCATTTTTGCCAATTCCTACCAGTTCAGCAATAGTAAAGTTGAGACTCTTATGCTCAAACGTACGTTCATACAAATTCAGAAGTCTCAGAAAGTGCCCCAATTTCTTTCATCTTAACATCTTAGTTTGTAGTAGGGCATCCTGTCTACCCTACTACTCATTTAATTACCAAGATGAATGTATCCTACTGATTAATAGGCAACAGAGTGGCCCTCATGTCAGACAACATCTTGTTTTTGCTTTATGATGTCAGCTTGCTAGGCAACAGAGTGGCCCTCAGGTCAGACAACATTCTTGCTTTAGCTTTATGATGTCAGAGCACCAGTGGAACAATTGTCCTTGTGGAAGCTGACCACACAGGAGGATGAGATTTCAGAAGGCATGCAGTAGGTTACTATCTGTGTTTGTAAGGCAAGTAGGAGGGGGAATGGTAAAGGACTATGAACCACTCAAAGCATAGGGGCCTTTTTGAAAGTGGATGGGGATACAAAAATAGAGATTATCCTTAATACCAATCCATCTTGAGTATCAGAGTCCAACATACAAAGTGCAGGGGAAGACGTTAAATGAGCTTCCTTCTGTGAGAAGGAAACACTATCGTTCTCAAGTGAGATAGTGCATTTCAAACTCAAAGGCAGCAAATTCCTCAAGTGGAACATTGCTAGCACTAGGATCTAAAGCAGGCTTTAGTAGTGTTGAAGGCAGTCAGTTTTTGTTAGCTATCATGACCAACACAATGTGATCCATATTACTTCTATATTGAAAGAAAATATATTCAGGCACAGGCTCCCACTAGAAGGTAATGAGGAAATTCAAAAGCTGTGAACGTCTTTTTAATGCCTAAAGGAATGATTGTGAGTTTTACTTACCATATAGATTGGTCAAATGATGCCGTATGCCGGAAGATTTGCTTTTTTTTTTTTTCTTCAGTCTCGGCAAGGCAGAGAAATTCTGTGGTGAAACGCTGCCACTGCTGGCCATTCAGTATAATCTGCAGACGGAAAAGTCCACTGTTAGCATAATTTTTACAAAGGGTAAACAGATCAATACCATGGAGTCTATATTATTGTGAAAATCAACAGCTCATTAGAAAATCAAATCCCAATTTGTAATTTTAACCTCCCATACTTCTTTGAATCCCACGCCTCACTTGCTAACACTCTCTAAACAACTGTAGCACATACATTAGGACATAGATCTATAGATCTTTTTCCCAGACAAGTGGCAGTGAACCCTTCTCAATTCATTTGTGTTAGGATATGGTACACCGATAGCAATTAAGCCAGCTGATAAGTTGAGAGGTGAAGGGTTATGCTACAGTTAATGGAAATAATAAAAACGATGAATAGATTATTTACCATCCTCCTTTTAGCCAATTCCTACCAGTTCAGCAATAGTAAAGTTGAGACTCTTATGCTCAAACGTACGTTCATACAAATTCAGAAGTCTCAGAGAGTGCCCCAATTTCTTTCATCTTAACATCTTAGTTTGTAGTAGGGCATCCTGTCTACCCTACTACTCATTTAATTACCAAGATAATTGTATCCTACTGATTAATAGGCAACAGAGTGGCCCTCATGTCAGACAACATCTTGTTTTTGCTTTATGATGTCAGCTTGCTAGGCAACAGAGTGGCCCTCAGCTCAGACAACATTCTTGCTTTAGCTTTATGACGTCAGAGCACCAGTGGACCAATTGTCCTTGTGGAAGCTGACCACACAGGAGGATGAGATTTCAGAAGGCATGCAGTAGGTTACTATCTGTGTTTGTAAGGCAAGTAGGAGGGGGAATGGTAAAGGACTATGAACCACTCAAAGCATACGGGCCTTTTTGAAAGTGGATGGGGATACAAAAATAGAGATTATCCTTAATACCAATCCATCTTGAGTATCAGAGTCCAACATACAAAGTGCAGGGGAAGACGTTAAATGAGCTTCCTTCTGTGAGAAGGAAACACTATCGTTCTAAAGTGAGATAGTGCATTTCAAACTCAAAGGCAGCAAATTCCTCAAGTGGAACATTGCTAGCACCAGGATCTAAAGCAGGCTTTAGTAGTGTTGAAGGCAGTCAGTTTTTGTTAACTATCATGACCAACACAATGTGAGCCATATTACTTCCATATTGACAGAAATTATATTCAGGCACTGGCTCCCACTAGAAGGTAATGAGGAAATTCAAAAGCTGTGAACGTCTTTTTAATGCCTAAAGGAATGATTGTGAGTTTTACTTACCATATAAATTGGTCAAATGATGCCGTATGCCGGAAGACTTGCTTTTTTTTTTTTCTTCAGTCTCGGCAAGGCAGAGAAATTCTGTGGTGAACCGCTGCCACTGCTGGCCATTCAGTATAATCTGCAGATGGAAAAGTCCACTGTTAGCACAATTTTTACAAAGGGTAAACAGATCAATACCATGGAGTCTATATTATTGTGAAAATCAACAGCTCATTAGAAAATCAAATCCCAATTTGTAATTTTAACCTCCCATACTTCTTTGAATCCCACGCCTCACTTGCTAACACTCTCTAAACAACTGTAGCACATACATTAGGACATAGATCTATAGATCTTTTTCCCAGACAAGTGGCAGTGAACCCTTCTCAATTCATTTGTGTTAGGATATGGTACACCGATAGCAATTACGCCAGCTGATAAGTTGAGAGAGGAAGGGTTATGCTACAGTTAATGGAAATAATAAAAACGAGGAATAGATTATTTACCATCCTCATTTTTGCCAATTCCTACCAGTTCAGCAATAGTAAAGTTGAGACTCTTATGCTCAAACGTACGTTCATACAAATTCAGAAGTCTCAGAAAGTGCCCCAATTTCTTTCATCTTAACATCTTAGTTTGTAGTAGGGCATCCTGTCTACCCTACTACTCATTTAATTACCAAGATGAATGTATCCTACTGATTAATAGGCAACAGAGTGGCCCTCATGTCAGACAACATCTTGTTTTTGCTTTATGATGTCAGCTTGCTAGGCAACAGAGTGGCCCTCAGGTCAGACAACATTCTTGCTTTAGCTTTATGACGTCAGAGCACCAGTGGACCAATTGTCCTTGTGGAAGCTGACCACACAGGAGGATGAGATTTCAGAAGGTATGCAGTAGGTTATTATCTGTGTTTGTAAGGCAAGTAGGAGGGGGAATGATAAAGGACTCTGAACCACTCAAAGCATAGGGGCCTTTTTGAAAGTGGATGGGGATACAAAAATAGAGATTATCCTTAATACCAATCAGTCTTGAGTATCAGAGTCCATCATACAAAGTGCAGGGGAAGACGTTAAATGAGCTTCCTTCTGTGAGAAGGAAACACTATCGTTCTAAAGTGAGATAGTGCATTTCAAACTCAAAGGCAGCAAATTCCTCAAGTGGAACATTGCTAGCACTAGGATCTAAAGCAGGCTTTAGTAGTGTTGAAGGCAGTCAGTTTTTGTTAACTATCATGACCAACACAATGTGAGCCATATTACTTCCATATTGACAGAAATTATATTCAGGCACAGGCTCCCACTAGAAGGTAATGAGGAAATTCAAAAGCTGTGAACGTCTTTTTAATGCCTAAAGGAATGATTGTGAGTTTTACTTACCATATAAATTGGTCAAATGATGCCGTATGCCGGAAGATTTGCTTTTTTTTTTATCTTCAGTCTCGGCAAGGCAGAGAAATTCTGTGGTGAAACGCTGCCACTGCTGGCCATTCAGTATAATCTGCAGATGGAAAAGTCCACTGTTAGCACAATTTTTACAAAGGGTAAACAGATCAATACTATGGAGTCTATATTATTGTGAAAATCAACAGCTCGTTAGAAAATCAAATCCCAATTTGTAATTTTAACCTCCCATACTTCTTTGAATCCCACGCCTCACTTGCTAACACTCTCTAAACAACTGTAGCACATACATTAGGACATAGATCTATAGATCTTTTTCCCAGACAAGTGGCAGTGAACCCTTCTCAATTCATTTGTGTTACTATATGGTACACCGATAGCAATTAAGCCAGCTGATAAGTTGAGAGAGGAAGGGTTATGCTACAGTTAATGGAAATAATAAAAACGAGGAATAGATTATTTACCATCCTCATTTTAGCCAATTCCTACCAGTTCAGCAATAGTAAAGTTGAGATTCTTATGCTCAAACGTACGTTCATACAAATTCAGAAGTCTCAGAAAGTGCCCCAATTTCTTTCATCTTAACATCTTAGTTTGTAGTAGGGCATCCTGTCTACCCTACTACTCATTTAATTACCAAGATGAATGTATCCTACTGATTAATAGGCAACAGAGTGGCCCTCATGTCAGACAACATCTTGTTTTTGCTTTATGATGTCAGCTTGCTAGGCAACAGAGTGGCCCTCAGGTCAGACAACATTCTTGCTTTAGCTTTATGATGTCAGAGCACCAGTGGACCAATTGTCCTTGTGGAAGCTGACCACACAGGAGGATGAGATTTCAGAAGGCATGCAGTAGGTTACTATCTGTGTTTGTAAGGCAAGTAGGAGGGGGAATGGTAAAGGACTATGAACCACTCAAAGCATAGGGGCCTTTTTGAAAGTGGATGGGGATACAAAAATAGAGATTATCCTTAATACCAATCCATCTTGAGTATCAGAGTCCAACATACAAAGTGCAGGGGAAGACGTTAAATGAGCTTCCTTCTGTGAGAAGGAAACACTATCGTTCTCAAGTGAGATAGTGCATTTCAAACTCAAAGGCAGCAAATTCCTCAAGTGGAACATTGCTAGCACTAGGATCTAAAGCAGGCTTTAGTAGTGTTGAAGGCAGTCAGTTTTTGTTAGCTATCATGACCAACACAATGTGATCCATATTACTTCTATATTGAAAGAAAATATATTCAGGCACAGGCTCCCACTAGAAGGTAATGAGGAAATTCAAAAGCTGTGAACGTCTTTTTAATGCCTAAAGGAATGATTGTGAGTTTTACTTACCATATAGATTGGTCAAATGATGCCGTATGCCGGAAGATTTGCTTTTTTTTTTTTTCTTCAGTCTCGGCAAGGCAGAGAAATTCTGTGGTGAAACGCTGCCACTGCTGGCCATTCAGTATAATCTGCAGACGGAAAAGTCCACTGTTAGCATAATTTTTACAAAGGGTAAACAGATCAATACCATGGAGTCTATATTATTGTGAAAATCAACAGCTCATTAGAAAATCAAATCCCAATTTGTAATTTTAACCTCCCATACTTCTTTGAATCCCACGCCTCACTTGCTAACACTCTCTAAACAACTGTAGCACATACATTAGGACATAGATCTATAGATCTTTTTCCCAGACAAGTGGCAGTGAACCCTTCTCAATTCATTTGTGTTAGGATATGGTACACCGATAGCAATTAAGCCAGCTGATAAGTTGAGAGGTGAAGGGTTATGCTACAGTTAATGGAAATAATAAAAACGATGAATAGATTATTTACCATCCTCCTTTTAGCCAATTCCTACCAGTTCAGCAATAGTAAAGTTGAGACTCTTATGCTCAAACGTACGTTCATACAAATTCAGAAGTCTCAGAGAGTGCCCCAATTTCTTTCATCTTAACATCTTAGTTTGTAGTAGGGCATCCTGTCTACCCTACTACTCATTTAATTACCAAGATGAATGTATCCTACTGATTAATAGGCAACAGAGTGGCCCTCATGTCAGACAACATCTTGTTTTTGCTTTATGATGTCAGCTTGCTAGGCAACAGAGTGGCCCTCAGCTCAGACAACATTCTTGCTTTAGCTTTATGACGTCAGAGCACCAGTGGACCAATTGTCCTTGTGGAAGCTGACCACACAGGAGGATGAGATTTCAGAAGGTATGCAGTAGGTTACTATCTGTGTTTGTAAGGCAAGTAGGAGGGGGAATGGTAAAGGACTATGAACCACTCAAAGCATAGGGGCCTTTTTGAAAGTGGATGGGGATACAAAAATAGAGATTATCCTTATACCAATCCATCTTGAGTATCAGAGTCCAACATACAAAGTGCAGGGGAAGACGTTAAATGAGCTTCCTTCTGTGAGAAGGAAACACTATCGTTCTCAAGTGAGATAGTGCATTTCAAACTCAAAGGCAGCAAATTCCTCAAGTGGAACATTGCTAGCACTAGGATCTAAAGCAGGCTTTAGTAGTGTTGAAGGCAGTCAGTTTTTGTTAGCTATCATGACCAACACAATGTGATCCATATTACTTCTATATTGAAAGAAAATATATTCAGGCACATGCTCCCACTAGAAGGTAATGAGGAAATTCAAAAGCTGTGAACGTCTTTTTAATGCCTAAAGGAATGATTGTGAGTTTTACTTACCATATAAATTGGTCAAATGATGCCGTATGCCGGAAGATTTGCTTTTTTTTTTTCTTCAGTCTCGGCAAGGCAGAGAAATTCTGTGGTGAAACGCTGCCACTGCTGGCCATTCAGTATAATCTGCAGATGGAAAAGTCCACTGTTAGCACAATTTTTACAAAGGGTAAACAGATCAATACTATGGAGTCTATATTATTGTGAAAATCAACAGCTCATTAGAAAATCAAATCCCAATTTGTAATTTTAACCTCCCATACTTCTTTGAATCCCACGCCTCACTTGCTAACACTCTCTAAACAACTGTAGCACATACATTAGGACATAGATCTATAGATCTTTTTCCCAGACAAGTGGCAGTGAACCCTTCTCAATTCATTTGTGTTAGGATATGGTACACCGATAGCAATTACGCCAGCTGATAAGTTGAGAGAGGAAGGGTTATGCTACAGTTAATGGAAATAATAAAAACGAGGAATAGATTATTTACCATCCTCATTTTAGCCAATTCCTACCAGTTCAGCAATAGTAAAGTTGAGACTCTTATGCTCAAACGTACTTTCATACAAATTCAGAAGTCTCAGAAAGTGCCCCAATTTCTTTCATCTTAACATCTTAGTTTGTAGTAGGGCATCCTGTCTACCCTACTACTCATTTAATTACCAAGATGAATGTATCCTACTGATTAATAGGCAACAGAGTGGCCCTCATGTCAGACAACATCTTGTTTTTGCTTTATGATGTCAGCTTGCTAGGCAACAGAGTGGCCCTCAGGTCAGACAACATTCTTGCTTTAGCTTTATGACGTCAGAGCACCAGTGGAACAATTGTCCTTGTGGAAGCTGACCACACAGGAGGATGAGATTTCAGAAGGCATGCAGTAGGTTACTATCTGTGTTTGTAAGGCAAGTAGGAGGGGGAATGGTAAAGGACTATGAACCACTCAAAGAATAGGGGCCTTTTTGAAAGTGGATGGGGATACAAAAATAGAGATTATCCTTAATACCAATCCATCTTGAGTATCAGAGTCCAACATACAAAGTGCAGGGGAAGACGTTAAATGAGCTTCCTTCTGTGAGAAGGAAACACTATCGTTCTCAAGTGAGATAGTGCATTTCAAACTCAAAGGCAGCAAATTCCTCAAGTGGAACATTGCTAGCACTAGGATCTAAAGCAGGCTTTAGTAGTGTTGAAGGCAGTCAGTTTTTGTTAGCTATCATGACCAACACAATGTGATCCATATTACTTCTATATTGAAAGAAAATATATTCAGACACATGCTCCCACTAGAAGGTAATGAGGAAATTCAAAAGCTGTGAACGTCTTTTTAATGCCTAAAGGAATGATTGTGAGTTTTACTTACCATATAAATTGGTCAAATGATGCCGTATGCCGGAAGATTTGCTTTTTTTTTTTTCTTCAGTCTCGGCAAGGCAGAGAAATTCTGTGGTGAAACGCTGCCACTGCTGGCCATTCAGTATAATCTGCAGATGGAAAAGTCCACTGTTAGCACAATTTTTACAAAGGGTAAACAGATCAATACTATGGAGTCTATATTATTGTGAAAATCAACAGCTCATTAGAAAATCAAATCCCAATTTGTAATTTTAACCTCCCATACTTCTTTGAATCCCACGCCTCACTTGCTAACACTCTCTAAACAACTGTAGCACATACATTAGGACATAGATCTATAGATCTTTTTCCCAGACAAGTGGCAGTGAACCCTTCTCAATTCATTTGTGTTAGGATATGGTACACCGATAGCAATTACGCCAGCTGATAAGTTGAGAGAGGAAGGGTTATGCTACAGTTAATGGAAATAATAAAAACGAGGAATAGATTATTTACCATCCTCATTTTAGCCAATTCCTACCAGTTCAGCAATAGTAAAGTTGAGACTCTTATGCTCAAACGTACGTTCATACAAATTCAGAAGTCTCAGAAAGTGCCCCAATTTCTTTCATCTTAACATCTTAGTTTGTAGTAGGGCATCCTGTCTACCCTACTACTCATTTAATTACCAAGATGAATGTATCCTACTGATTAATAGGCAACAGAGTGGCCCTCATGGTAGACAACATCTTGTTTTTGCTTTATGATGTCAGCTTGCTAGGCAACAGAGTGGCCCTCAGGTCAGACAACATTCTTGCTTTAGCTTTATGACGTCAGAGCACCAGTGGACCAATTGTCCTTGTGGAAGCTGACCACACAGGAGGATGAGATTTCAGAAGGTATGCAGTAGGTTACTATCTGTGTTTGTAAGGCAAGTAGGAGGGGGAATGGTAAAGGACTATGAACCACTCAAAGCATAGGGGCCGTTTTGAAAGTGGATGGGGATACAAAAATAGAGCTTATCCTTAATACCAATCCATCTTGAGTATCAGAGTCCAACATACAAAGTGCAGGGGAAGACGTTAAATGAGCTTCCTTCTGTGAGAAGGAAACACTATCGTTCTCAAGTGAGATAGTGCATTTCAAACTCAAAGGCAGCAAATTCCTCAAGTGGAACATTGCTAGCACTAGGATCTAAAGCAGGCTTTAGTAGTGTTGAAGGCAGTCAGTTTTTGTTAGCTATCATGACCAACACAATGTGATCCATATTACTTCTATATTGAAAGAAAATATATTCAGGCACAGGCTCCCACTAGAAGGTAATGAGGAAATTCAAAAGCTGTGAACGTCTTTTTAATGCCTAAAGGAATGATTGTGAGTTTTACTTACCATATAGATTGGTCAAATGATGCCGTATGCCGGAAGATTTGCTTTTTTTTTTTCTTCAGTCTCGGCAAGGCAGAGAAATTCTGTGGTGAAACGCTGCCACTGCTGGCCATTCAGTATAATCTGCAGATGGAAAAGTCCACTGTTAGCACAATTTTTACAAACGGTAAACAGATCTATACTATGGAGTCTATATTATTGTGAAAATCAACAGCTCATTAGAAAATCAAATCCCAATTTGTAATTTTAACCTCCCATACTTCTTTGAATCCCACGCCTCACTTGCTAACACTCTCTAAACAACTGTAGCACATACATTAGGACATAGATCTATAGATCTTTTTCCCAGACAAGTGGCAGTGAACCCTTCTCAATTCATTTGTGTTAGGATATGGTACACCGATAGCAATTAAGCCAGCTGATAAGTTGAGAGGTGAAGGGTTATGCTACAGTTAATGGAAATAATAAAAACGATGAATAGATTATTTACCATCCTCCTTTTAGCCAATTCCTACCAGTTCAGCAATAGTAAAGTTGAGACTCTTATGCTCAAACGTACGTTCATACAAATTCAGAAGTCTCAGAGAGTGCCCCAAGTTCTTTCATCTTAACATCTTAGTTTGTAGTAGGGCATCCTGTCTACCCTACTACTCATTTAATTACCAAGATGAATGTATCCTACTGATTAATAGGCAACAGAGTGGCCCTCATGTCAGACAACATCTTGTTTTTGCTTTATGATGTCAGCTTGCTAGGCAACAGAGTGGCCCTCAGCTCAGACACCATTCTTGCTTTAGCTTTATGACGTCAGAGCACCAGTGGAACAATTGTCCTTGTGGAAGCTGACCACACAGGAGGATGAGATTTCAGAAGGCATGCAGTAGGTTACTATCTGTGTTTGTAACGCAAGTAGGAGGGGGAATGGTAAAGGACTATGAACCACTCAAAGCATAGGGGCCTTTTTGAAAGTGGATGGGGATACAAAAATAGAGATTATCCTTAATACCAATCCATCTTGAGTATCAGAGTCCAACATACAAAGTGCAGGGGAAGACGTTAAATGAGCTTCCTTCTGTGAGAAGGAAACACTATCGTTCTCAAGTGAGATAGTGCATTTCAAACTCAAAGGCAGCAAATTCCTCAAGTGGAACATTGCTAGCACTAGGATCTAAAGCAGGCTTTAGTAGTGTTGAAGGCAGTCAGTTTTTGTTAGCTATCATGACCAACACAATGTGATCCATATTACTTCTATATTGAAAGAAAATATATTCAGGCACAGGCTCCCACTAGAAGGTAATGAGGAAATTCAAAAGCTGTGAACGTCTTTTTAATGCCTAAAGGAATGATTGTGAGTTTTACTTACCATATAGATTGGTCAAATGATGCCGTATGCCGGAAGATTTGCTTTTTTTTTTTCTTCAGTCTCGGCAAGGCAGAGAAATTCTGTGGTGAAACGCTGCCACTGCTGGCCATTCAGTATAATCTGCAGATGGAAAAGTCCACTGTTAGCACAATTTTTACAAACGGTAAACAGATCTATACTATGGAGTCTATATTATTGTGAAAATCAACAGCTCATTAGAAAATCAAATCCCAATTTGTAATTTTAACCTCCCATACTTCTTTGAATCCCACGCCTCACTTGCTAACACTCTCTAAACAACTGTAGCACATACATTAGGACATAGATCTATAGATCTTTTTCCCAGACAAGTGGCAGTGAACCCTTCTCAATTCATTTGTGTTAGGATATGGTACACCGATAGCAATTAAGCCAGCTGATAAGTTGAGAGGTGAAGGGTTATGCTACAGTTAATGGAAATAATAAAAACGATGAATAGATTATTTACCATCCTCCTTTTAGCCAATTCCTACCAGTTCAGCAATAGTAAAGTTGAGACTCTTATGCTCAAACGTACGTTCATACAAATTCAGAAGTCTCAGAGAGTGCCCCAATTTCTTTCATCTTAACATCTTAGTTTGTAGTAGGGCATCCTGTCTACCCTACTACTCATTTAATTACCAAGATGAATGTATCCTACTGATTAATAGGCAACAGAGTGGCCCTCATGTCAGACAACATCTTGTTTTTGCTTTATGATGTCAGCTTGCTAGGCAACAGAGTGGCCCTCAGGTCAGACAACATTCTTGCTTTAGCTTTATGACATCAGAGCACCAGTGGAACAATTGTCCTTGTGGAAGCTGACCACACAGGAGGATGAGATTTCAGAAGGCATGCAGTAGGTTACTATCTGTGTTTGTAAGGCAAGTAGGAGGGGGAATGGTAAAGGACTATGAACCACTCAAAGCATAGGGGCCTTTTTGAAAGTGGATGGGGATACAAAAATAGAGATTATCCTTAATACCAATCCATCTTGAGTATCAGAGTCCAACATACAAAGTGCAGGGGAAGACGTTAAATGAGCTTCCTTCTGTGAGAAGGAAACACTATCGTTCTCAAGTGAGATAGTGCATTTCAAACTCAAAGGCAGCAAATTCCTCAAGTGGAACATTGCTAGCACTAGGATCTAAAGCAGGCTTTAGTAGTGTTGAAGGCAGTCAGTTTTTGTTAGCTATCATGACCAACACAATGTGATCCATATTACTTCTATATTGAAAGAAAATATATTCAGGCACATGCTCCCACTAGAAGGTAATGAGGAAATTCAAAAGCTGTGAACGTCTTTTTAATGCCTAAAGGAATGATTGTGAGTTTTACTTACCATATAAATTGGTCAAATGATGCCGTATGCCGGAAGATTTGCTTTTTTTTTTCTTCAGTCTCGGCAAGGCAGAGAAATTCTGTGGTGAAACGGTGCCACTGCTGGCCATTCAGTATAATCTGCAGATGGAAAAGTCCACTGTTAGCACAATTTTTACAAAGGGTAAACAGATCAATACTATGGAGTCTATATTATTGTGAAAATCAACAGCTCATTAGAAAATCAAATCCCAATTTGTAATTTTAACCTCCCATACTTCTTTGAATCCCACGCCTCACTTGCTAACACTCTCTAAACAACTGTAGCACATACATTAGGACATAGATCTATAGATCTTTTTCCCAGACAAGTGGCAGTGAACCCTTCTCAATTCATTTGTGTTAGGATATGGTACACCGATAGCAATTACGCCAGCTGATAAGTTGAGAGAGGAAGGGTTATGCTACAGTTAATGGAAATAATAAAAACGAGGAATAGATTATTTACCATCCTCATTTTAGCCAATTCCTACCAGTTCAGCAATAGTAAAGTTGAGACTCTTATGCTCAAACGTACGTTCATACAAATTCAGAAGTCTCAGAAAGTGCCCCAATTTCTTTCATCTTAACATCTTAGTTTGTAGTAGGGCATCCTGTCTACCCTACTACTCATTTAATTACCAAGATGAATGTATCCTACTGATTAATAGGCAACAGAGTGGCCCTCATGGTAGACAACATCTTGTTTTTGCTTTATGATGTCAGCTTGCTAGGCAACAGAGTGGCCCTCAGGTCAGACAACATTCTTGCTTTAGCTTTATGACGTCAGAGCACCAGTGGACCAATTGTCCTTGTGGAAGCTGACCACACAGGAGGATGAGATTTCAGAAGGTATGCAGTAGGTTACTATCTGTGTTTGTAAGGCAAGTAGGAGGGGGAATGGTAAAGGACTATGAACCACTCAAAGCATAGGGGCCGTTTTGAAAGTGGATGGGGATACAAAAATAGAGCTTATCCTTAATACCAATCCATCTTGAGTATCAGAGTCCAACATACAAAGTGCAGGGGAAGACGTTAAATGAGCTTCCTTCTGTGAGAAGGAAACACTATCGTTCTCAAGTGAGATAGTGCATTTCAAACTCAAAGGCAGCAAATTCCTCAAGTGGAACATTGCTAGCACTAGGATCTAAAGCAGGATTTAGTAGTGTTGAAGGCAGTCAGTTTTTGTTAGCTATCATGACCAACACAATGTGATCCATATTACTTCTATATTGAAAGAAAATATATTCAGGCACAGGCTCCCACTAGAAGGTAACGAGGAAATTCAAAAGCTGTGAACGTCTTTTTAATGCCTAAAGGAATGATTGTGAGTTTTACTTACCATATAGATTGGTCAAATGATGCCGTATGCCGGAAGATTTGCTTTTTTTTTTTTCTTCAGTCTCGGCAAGGCAGAGAAATTCTGTGGTGAAACGCTGCCACTGCTGGCCATTCAGTATAATCTGCAGATGGAAAAGTCCACTGTTAGCACAATTTTTACAAACGGTAAACAGATCAATACTATGGAGTCTATATTATTGTGAAAATCAACAGCTCATTAGAAAATCAAATCCCAATTTGTAATTTTAACCTCCCATACTTCTTTGAATCCCACGCCTCACTTGCTAACACTCTCTAAACAACTGTAGCACATACATTAGGACATAGATCTATAGATCTTTTTCCCAGACAAGTGGCAGTGAACCCTTCTCAATTCATTTGTGTTAGGATATGGTACACCGATAGCAATTAAGCCAGCTGATAAGTTGAGAGGTGAAGGGTTATGCTACAGTTAATGGAAATAATAAAAACGATGAATAGATTATTTACCATCCTCCTTTTAGCCAATTCCTACCAGTTCAGCAATAGTAAAGTTGAGACTCTTATGCTCAAACGTACGTTCATACAAATTCAGAAGTCTCAGAGAGTGCCCCAATTTCTTTCATCTTAACATCTTAGTTTGTAGTAGGGCATCCTGTCTACCCTACTACTCATTTAATTACCAAGATGAATGTATCCTACTGATTAATAGGCAACAGAGTGGCCCTCATGTCAGACAACATCTTGTTTTTGCTTTATGATGTCAGCTTGCTAGGCAACAGAGTGGCCCTCAGCTCAGACAACATTCTTGCTTTAGCTTTATGACGTCAGAGCACCAGTGGACCAATTGTCCTTGTGGAAGCTGACCACACAGGAGGATGAGATTTCAGAAGGTATGCAGTAGGTTACTATCTGTGTTTGTAAGGCAAGTAGGAGGGGGAATGGTAAAGGACTATGAACCACTCAAAGCATAGGGGCCTTTTTGAAAGTGGATGGGGATACAAAAATAGAGATTATCCTTAATACCAATCCATCTTGAGTATCAGAGTCCAACATACAAAGTGCAGGGGAAGACGTTAAATGAGCTTCCTTCTGTGAGAAGGAAACACTATCGTTCTCAAGTGAGATAGTGCATTTCAAACTCAAAGGCAGCAAATTCCTCAAGTGGAACATTGCTAGCACCAGGATCTAAAGCAGGCTTTAGTAGTGTTGAAGGCAGTCAGTTTTTGTTAACTATCCTGACCAACACAATGTGAGCCATATTACTTCCATATTGACAGAAATTATATTCAGGCACAGGCTCCCACTAGAAGGTAATGAGGAAATTCAAAAGCTGTGAACGTCTTTTTAATGCCTAAAGGAATGATTGTGAGTTTTACTTACCATATAAATTGGTCAAATGATGCCGTATGCCGGAAGATTTGCTTTTTTTTTTTATCTTCAGTCTCGGCAAGGCAGAGAAATTCTGTGGTGAAACGCTGCCACTGCTGGCCATTCAGTATAATCTGCAGATGGAAAAGTCCACTGTTAGCACAATTTTTACAAAGGGTAAACAGATCAATACTATGGAGTCTATATTATTGTGAAAATCAACAGCTCGTTAGAAAATCAAATCCCAATTTGTAATTTTAACCTCCCATACTTCTTTGAATCCCACGCCTCACTTGCTAACACTCTCTAAACAACTGTAGCACATACATTAGGACATAGATCTATAGATCTTTTTCCGAGACAAGTGGCAGTGAACCCTTCTCAATTCATTTGTGTTACTATATGGTACACCGATAGCAATTAAGCCAGCTGATAAGTTGAGAGAGGAAGGGTTATGCTACAGTTAATGGAAATAATAAAAACGATGAATAGATTATTTACCATCCTCCTTTTAGCCAATTCCTACCAGTTCAGCAATAGTAAAGTTGAGACTCTTATGCTCAAACGTACGTTCATACAAATTCAGAAGTCTCAGAGAGTGCCCCAATTTCTTTCATCTTAACATCTTAGTTTGTAGTAGGGCATCCTGTCTACCCTACTACTCATTTAATTACCAAGATGAATGTATCCTACTGATTAATAGGCAACAGAGTGGCCCTCATGTCAGACAACATCTTGTTTTTGCTTTATGATGTCAGCTTGCTAGGCAACAGAGTGGCCCTCAGCTCAGACAACATTCTTGCTTTAGCTTTATGACGTCAGAGCACCAGTGGACCAATTGTCCTTGTGGAAGCTGACCACACAGGAGGATGAGATTTCAGAAGGTATGCAGTAGGTTACTATCTGTGTTTGTAAGGCAAGTAGGAGGGGGAATGGTAAAGGACTATGAACCACTCAAAGCATAGGGGCCTTTTTGAAAGTGGATGGGGATACAAAAATAGAGATTATCCTTAATACCAATCCATCTTGAGTATCAGAGTCCAACATACAAAGTGCAGGGGAAGACGTTAAATGAGCTTCCTTCTGTGAGAAGGAAACACTATCGTTCTCAAGTGAGATAGTGCATTTCAAACTCAAAGGCAGCAAATTCCTCAAGTGGAACATTGCTAGCACCAGGATCTAAAGCAGGCTTTAGTAGTGTTGAAGGCAGTCAGTTTTTGTTAACTATCCTGACCAACACAATGTGAGCCATATTACTTCCATATTGACAGAAATTATATTCAGGCACAGGCTCCCACTAGAAGGTAATGAGGAAATTCAAAAGCTGTGAACGTCTTTTTAATGCCTAAAGGAATGATTGTGAGTTTTACTTACCATATAAATTGGTCAAATGATGCCGTATGCCGGAAGATTTGCTTTTTTTTTTTATCTTCAGTCTCGGCAAGGCAGAGAAATTCTGTGGTGAAACGCTGCCACTGCTGGCCATTCAGTATAATCTGCAGATGGAAAAGTCCACTGTTAGCACAATTTTTACAAAGGGTAAACAGATCAATACTATGGAGTCTATATTATTGTGAAAATCAACAGCTCGTTAGAAAATCAAATCCCAATTTGTAATTTTAACCTCCCATACTTCTTTGAATCCCACGCCTCACTTGCTAACACTCTCTAAACAACTGTAGCACATACATTAGGACATAGATCTATAGATCTTTTTCCGAGACAAGTGGCAGTGAACCCTTCTCAATTCATTTGTGTTACTATATGGTACACCGATAGCAATTAAGCCAGCTGATAAGTTGAGAGAGGAAGGGTTATGCTACAGTTAATGGAAATAATAAAAACGATGAATAGATTATTTACCATCCTCATTTTAGCCAATTCCTACCAGTTCAGCAATAGTAAAGTTGAGACTCTTATGCTCAAACGTACGTTCATACGAATTCAGAAGTCTCAGAAAGTGCCCCAATTTCTTTCATCTTAACATCTTAGTTCGTAGTAGGGCATCCTGTCTACCCTACTACTCATTTAATTACCAAGATGAATGTATCCTACTGATTAATAGGCAACAGAGTGGCCCTCATGTCAGACAACATCTTGTTTTTGCTTTATGATGTCAGCTTGCTAGGCAACAGAGTGGCCCTCAGCTCAGACAACATTCTTGCTTTAGCTTTATGACGTCAGAGCACCAGTGGACCAATTGTCCTTGTGGAAGCTGACCACACAGGAGGATGAGATTTCAGAAGGTATGCAGTAGGTTACTATCTGTGTTTGTAAGGCAAGTAGGAGGGGGAATGGTAAAGGACTATGAATCACTCAAAGCATAGGGGCCTTTTTGAAAGTGGATGGGGATACAAAAATAGAGATTATCCTTAATACCAATCCATCTTGAGTATCAGAGTCCAACATACAAAGTGCAGGGGAAGACGTTAAATGAGCTTCCTTCTGTGAGAAGGAAACACTATCGTTCTCAAGTGAGATAGTACATTTCAAACTCAAAGGCAGCAAATTCCTCAAGTGGAACATTGCTAGCACTAGGATCTAAAGCAGGCTTTAGTAGTGTTAAAGGCAGTCAGTTTTTGTTAGCTATCATGACCAACACAATGTGATCCATATTACTTCTATATTGAAAGAAAATATATTCAGGCACAGGCTCCCACTAGAAGGTAATGAGGAAATTCAAAAGCTGTGAACGTCTTTTTAATGCCTAAAGGAATGATTGTGAGTTTTACTTACCATATAGATTGGTCAAATGATGCCGTATGCCGGAAGATTTGCTTTTTTTTTTTTCTTCAGTCTCGGCAAGGCAGAGAAATTCTGTGGTGAAACGCTGCCACTGCTGGCCATTCAGTATAATCTGCAGATGGAAAAGTCCACTGTTAGCACAATTTTTACAAACGGTAAACAGATCTATACTATGGAGTCTATATTATTGTGAAAATCAACAGCTCATTAGAAAATCAAATCCCAATTTGTAATTTTAACCTCCCATACTTCTTTGAATCCCACGCCTCACTTGCTAACACTCTCTAAACAACTGTAGCACATACATTAGGACATAGATCTATAGATCTTTTTCCCAGACAAGTGGCAGTGAACCCTTCTCAATTCATTTGTGTTAGGATATGGTACACCGATAGCAATTAAGCCAGCTGATAAGTTGAGAGGTGAAGGGTTATGCTACAGTTAATGGAAATAATAAAAACGATGAATAGATTATTTACCATCCTCCTTTTATCCAATTCCTACCAGTTCAGCAATAGTAAAGTTGAGACTCTTATGCTCAAACGTACGTTCATACAAATTCAGAAGTCTCAGAGAGTGCCCCAATTTCTTTCATCTTAACATCTTAGTTTGTAGTAGGGCATCCTGTCTACCCTACTACTCATTTAATTACCAAGATGAATGTATCCTACTGATTAATAGGCAACAGAGTGGCCCTCATGTCAGACAACATCTTGTTTTTGCTTTATGATGTCAGCTTGCTAGGCAACAGAGTGGCCCTCAGCTCAGACAACATTCTTGCTTTAGCTTTATGACGTCAGAGCACCAGTGGACCAATTGTCCTTGTGGAAGCTGACCACACAGGAGGATGAGATTTCAGAAGGTATGCAGTAGGTTACTATCTGTGTTTGTAAGGCAAGTAGGAGGGGGAATGGTAAAGGACTATGAACCACTCAAAGCATAGGGGCCTTTTTGAAAGTGGATGGGGATACAAAAATAGAGATTATCCTTATACCAATCCATCTTGAGTATCAGAGTCCAACATACAAAGTGCAGGGGAAGACGTTAAATGAGCTTCCTTCTGTGAGAAGGAAACACTATCGTTCTCAAGTTAGATAGTGCATTTCAAACTCAAAGGCAGCAAATTCCTCAAGTGGAACATTGCTAGCACTAGGATCTAAAGCAGGCTTTAGTAGTGTTGAAGGCAGTCAGTTTTTGTTAGCTATCATGACCAACACAATGTGATCCATATTACTTCTATATTGAAAGAAAATATATTCAGGCACATGCTCCCACTAGAAGGTAATGAGGAAATTCAAAAGCTGTGAACGTCTTTTTAATGCCTAAAGGAATGATTGTGAGTTTTACTTACCATATAAATTGGTCAAATGATGCCGTATGCCGGAAGATTTGCTTTTTTTTTTCTTCAGTCTCGGCAAGGCAGAGAAATTCTGTGGTGAAACGGTGCCACTGCTGGCCATTCAGTATAATCTGCAGATGGAAAAGTCCACTGTTAGCACAATTTTTACAAACGGTAAACAGATCTATACTATGGAGTCTATATTATTGTGAAAATCAACAGCTCATTAGAAAATCAAATCCCAATTTGTAATTTTAACCTCCCATACTTCTTTGAATCCCACGCCTCACTTGCTAACACTCTCTAAACAACTGTAGCACATACATTAGGACATAGATCTATAGATCTTTTTCCCAGACAAGTGGCAGTGAACCCTTCTCAATTCATTTGTGTTAGGATATGGTACACCGATAGCAATTAAGCCAGCTGATAAGTTGAGAGGTGAAGGGTTATGCTACAGTTAATGGAAATAATAAAAACGATGAATAGATTATTTACCATCCTCCTTTTATCCAATTCCTACCAGTTCAGCAATAGTAAAGTTGAGACTCTTATGCTCAAACGTACGTTCATACAAATTCAGAAGTCTCAGAGAGTGCCCCAATTTCTTTCATCTTAACATCTTAGTTTGTAGTAGGGCATCCTGTCTACCCTACTACTCATTTAATTACCAAGATGAATGTATCCTACTGATTAATAGGCAACAGAGTGGCCCTCATGTAAGACAACATCTTGTTTTTGCTTTATGATGTCAGCTTGCTAGGCAACAGAGTGGCCCTCAGCTCAGACAACATTCTTGCTTTAGCTTTATGACGTCAGAGCACCAGTGGACCAATTGTCCTTGTGGAAGCTGACCACACAGGAGGATGAGATTTCAGAAGGTATGCAGTAGGTTACTATCTGTGTTTGTAAGGCAAGTAGGAGGGGGAATGGTAAAGGACTATGAACCACTCAAAGCATAGGGGCCTTTTTGAAAGTGGATGGGGATACAAAAATAGAGATTATCCTTATACCAATCCATCTTGAGTATCAGAGTCCAACATACAAAGTGCAGGGGAAGACGTTAAATGAGCTTCCTTCTGTGAGAAGGAAACACTATCGTTCTCAAGTGAGATAGTGCATTTCAAACTCAAAGGCAGCAAATTCCTCAAGTGGAACATTGCTAGCACTAGGATCTAAAGCAGGCTTTAGTAGTGTTGAAGGCAGTCAGTTTTTGTTAGCTATCATGACCAACACAATGTGATCCATATTACTTCTATATTGAAAGAAAATATATTCAGGCACATGCTCCCACTAGAAGGTAATGAGGAAATTCAAAAGCTGTGAACGTCTTTTTAATGCCTAAAGGAATGATTGTGAGTTTTACTTACCATATAAATTGGTCAAATGATGCCGTATGCCGGAAGATTTGCTTTTTTTTTTTCTTCAGTCTCGGCAAGGCAGAGAAATTCTGTGGTGAAACGCTGCCACTGCTGGCCATTCAGTATAATCTGCAGATGGAAAAGTCCACTGTTAGCACAATTTTTACAAAGGGTAAACAGATCAATACTATGGAGTCTATATTATTGTGAAAATCAACAGCTCATTAGAAAATCAAATCCCAATTTGTAATTTTAACCTCCCATACTTCTTTGAATCCCACGCCTCACTTGCTAACACTCTCTAAACAACTGTAGCACATACATTAGGACATAGATCTATAGATCTTTTTCCCAGACAAGTGGCAGTGAACCCTTCTCAATTCATTTGTGTTAGGATATGGTACACCGATAGCAATTACGCCAGCTGATAAGTTGAGAGAGGAAGGGTTATGCTACAGTTAATGGAAATAATAAAAACGAGGAATAGATTATTTACCATCCTCCTTTTAGCCAATTCCTACCAGTTCAGCAATAGTAAAGTTGAGACTCTTATGCTCAAACGTACGTTCATACAAATTCAGAAGTCTCAGAGAGTGCCCCAATTTCTATCATCTTAACATCTTAGTTTGTAGTAGGGCATCCTGTCTACCCTACTACTCATTTAATTACCAAGATGAATGTATCCTACTGATTAATAGGCAACAGAGTGGCCCTCATGTCAGACAACATCTTGTTTTTGCTTTATGATGTCAGCTTGCTAGGCAACAGAGTGGCCCTCAGGTCAGACAACATTCTTGCTTTAGCTTTATGACGTCAGAGCACCAGTGGACCAATTGAACTTGTGGAAGCTGACCACACAGGAGGATGAGATTTCAGAAGGTATGCAGTAGGTTACTATCTGTGTTTGTAAGGCAAGTAGGAGGGGGAATGGTAAAGGACTATGAACCACTCAAAGCATAGGGGCCTTTTTGAAAGTGGATGGGGATACAAAAATAGAGATTATCCTTAATACCAATCCATTTTGAGTATCAGAGTCCAACATACAAAGTGCAGGGGAAGACGTTAAATGAGCTTCCTTCTGTGAGAAGGAAACACTATCGTTCTCAAGTGAGATAGTGCATTTCAAACTCAAAGGCAGCAAATTCCTCAAGTGGAACATTGCTAGCACTAGGATCTAAAGCAGGCTTTAGTAGTGTTGAAGGCAGTCAGTTTTTGTTAGCTATCATGACCAACACAATGTGATCCATATTACTTCTATATTGAAAGAAAATATATTCAGGCACATGCTCCCACTAGAAGGTAATGAGGAAATTAAAAAGCTGTGAACGTCTTTTTAATGCCTAAAGGAATGATTGTGAGTTTTACTTACCATATAAATTGGTCAAATGATGCCGTATGCCGGAAGATTTGCTTTTTTTTTTTTCTTCAGTCTCGGCAAGGCAGAGAAATTCTGTGGTGAAACGCTGCCACTGCTGGCCATTCAGTATAATCTGCAGATGGAAAAGTCCACTGTTAGCACAATTTTTACAAAGGGTAAACAGATCAATACTATGGAGTCTATATTATTGTGAAAATCAACAGCTCATTAGAAAATCAAATCCCAATTTGTAATTTTAACCTCCCATACTTCTTTGAATCCCACGCCTCACTTGCTAACACTCTCTAAACAACTGTAGCACATACATTAGGACATAGATCTATAGATCTTTTTCCCAGACAAGTGGCAGTGAACCCTTCTCAATTCATTTGTGTTAGGATATGGTACACCGATAGCAATTACGCCAGCTGATAAGTTGAGAGAGGAAGGGTTATGCTACAGTTAATGGAAATAATAAAAACGAGGAATAGATTATTTACCATCCTCATTTTAGCCAATTCCTACCAGTTCAGCAATAGTAAAGTTGAGATTCTTATGCTCAAACGTACGTTCATACAAATTCAGAAGTCTCAGAAAGTGCCCCAATTTCTTTCATCTTAACATCTTAGTTTGTAGTAGGGCATCCTGTCTACCCTACTACTCATTTAATTACCAAGATAATTGTATCCTACTGATTAATAGGCAACAGAGTGGCCCTCATGTCAGACAACATCTTGTTTTTGCTTTATGATGTCAGCTTGCTAGGCAACAGAGTGGCCCTCAGCTCAGACAACATTCTTGCTTTAGCTTTATGACGTCAGAGCACCAGTGGACCAATTGTCCTTGTGGAAGCTGACCACACAGGAGGA
The DNA here is from genome assembly GCF_964263255.1 of Lissotriton vulgaris. Taxonomy (NCBI): domain Eukaryota; kingdom Metazoa; phylum Chordata; class Amphibia; order Caudata; family Salamandridae; genus Lissotriton; species Lissotriton vulgaris. The sequence continues at coordinate 615,964,063 of NC_141696.1, forward strand.
TGAGATTTCAGAAGGTATGCAGTAGGTTACTATCTGTGTTTGTAAGGCAAGTAGGAGGGGGAATGGTAAAGGACTATGAACCACTCAAAGCATAGGGGCCTTTTTGAAAGTGGATGGGGATACAAAAATAGAGATTATCCTTATACCAATCCATCTTGAGTATCAGAGTCCAATATACAAAGTGCAGGGGAAGACGTTAAATGAGCTTCCTTCTGTGAGAAGGAAACACTATCGTTCTCAAGTGAGATAGTGCATTTCAAACTCAAAGGCAGCAAATTCCTCAAGTGGAACATTGCTAGCACTAGGATCTAAAGCAGGCTTTAGTAGTGTTGAAGGCAGTCAGTTTTTGTTAGCTATCATGACCAACACAATGTGATCCATATTACTTCTATATTGAAAGAAAATATATTCAGGCACATGCTCCCACTAGAAGGTAATGAGGAAATTCAAAAGCTGTGAACGTCTTTTTAATGCCTAAAGGAATGATTGTGAGTTTTACTTACCATATAAATTGGTCAAATGATGCCGTATGCCGGAAGATTTGCTTTTTTTTTTTCTTCAGTCTCGGCAAGGCAGAGAAATTCTGTGGTGAAACGCTGCCACTGCTGGCCATTCAGTATAATCTGCAGATGGAAAAGTCCACTGTTAGCACAATTTTTACAAAGGGTAAACAGATCAATACTATGGAGTCTATATTATTGTGAAAATCAACAGCTCATTAGAAAATCAAATCCCAATTTGTAATTTTAACCTCCCATACTTCTTTGAATCCCACGCCTCACTTGCTAACACTCTCTAAACAACTGTAGCACATACATTAGGACATAGATCTATAGATCTTTTTCCCAGACAAGTGGCAGTGAACCCTTCTCAATTCATTTGTGTTAGGATATGGTACACCGATAGCAATTACGCCAGCTGATAAGTTGAGAGAGGAAGGGTTATGCTACAGTTAATGGAAATAATAAAAACGAGGAATAGATTATTTACCATCCTCATTTTAGCCAATTCCTACCAGTTCAGCAATAGTAAAGTTGAGACTCTTATGCTCAAACGTACTTTCATACAAATTCAGAAGTCTCAGAAAGTGCCCCAATTTCTTTCATCTTAACATCTTAGTTTGTAGTAGGGCATCCTGTCTACCCTACTACTCATTTAATTACCAAGATGAATGTATCCTACTGATTAATAGGCAACAGAGTGGCCCTCATGTCAGACAACATCTTGTTTTTGCTTTATGAGTTCAGCTTGCTAGGCAACAGAGTGGCCCTCAGGTCAGACAACATTCTTGCTTTAGCTTTATGACGTCAGAGCACCAGTGGAACAATTGTCCTTGTGGAAGCTGACCACACAGGAGGATGAGATTTCAGAAGGCATGCAGTAGGTTACTATCTGTGTTTTTAAGGCAAGTAGGAGGGGGAATGGTAAAGGACTATGAACCACTCAAAGCATAGGGGCCTTTTTGAAAGTGGATGGGGATACAAAAATAGAGATTATCCTTAATACCAATCCATCTTGAGTATCAGAGTCCAACATACAAAGTGCAGGGGAAGACGTTAAATGAGCTTCCTTCTGTGAGAAGGAAACACTATCGTTCTCAAGTGAGATAGTGCATTTCAAACTCAAAGGCAGCAAATTCCTCAAGTGGAACATTGCTAGCACTAGGATCTAAAGCAGGCTTTAGTAGTGTTGAAGGCAGTCAGTTTTTGTTAGCTATCATGACCAACACAATGTGATCCATATTACTTCTATATTGAAAGAAAATATATTCAGACACATGCTCCCACTAGAAGGTAATGAGGAAATTCAAAAGCTGTGAACGTCTTTTTAATGCCTAAAGGAATGATTGTGAGTTTTACTTACCATATAAATTGGTCAAATGATGCCGTATGCCGGAAGATTTGCTTTTTTTTTTTTCTTCAGTCTCGGCAAGGCAGAGAAATTCTGTGGTGAAACGCTGCCACTGCTGGCCATTCAGTATAATCTGCAGATGGAAAAGTCCACTGTTAGCACAATTTTTACAAAGGGTAAACAGATCAATACTATGGAGTCTATATTATTGTGAAAATCAACAGCTCATTAGAAAATCAAATCCCAATTTGTAATGTTAACCTCCCATACTTCTTTGAATCCCACGCCTCACTTGCTAACACTCTCTAAACAACTGTAGCACATACATTAGGACATAGATCTATAGATCTTTTTCCCAGACAAGTGGCAGTGAACCCTTCTCAATTCATTTGTGTTAGGATATGGTACACCAATAGCAATTACGCCAGCTGATAAGTTGAGAGAGGAAGGGTTATGCTAAAGTTAATGGAAATAATAAAAACGAGGAATAGATTATTTACCATCCTCCTTTTAGCCAATTCCTACCAGTTCAGCAATAGTAAAGTTGAGACTCTTATGCTCAAACGTACGTTCATACAAATTCAGAAGTCTCAGAGAGTGCCCCAATTTCTTTCATCTTAACATCTTAGTTTGTAGTAGGGCATCCTGTCTACCCTACTACTCATTTAATTACCAAGATGAATGTATCCTACTGATTAATAGGCAACAGAGTGGCCCTCATGTCAGACAACATCTTGTTTTTGCTTTATGATGTCAGCTTGCTAGGCAACAGAGTGGCCCTCAGGTCAGACAACATTCTTGCTTTAGCTTTATGACGTCAGAGCACCAGTGGACCAATTGTCCTTGTGGAAGCTGACCACACAGGAGGATGAGATTTCAGAAGGTATGCAGTAGGTTACTATCTGTGTTTGTAAGGCAAGTAGGAGGGGGAATGGTAAAGGACTATGAACCACTCAAAGCATAGGGGCCGTTTTGAAAGTGGATGGGGATACAAAAATAGAGCTTATCCTTAATACCAATCCATCTTGAGTATCAGAGTCCAACATACAAAGTGCAGGGGAAGACGTTAAATGAGCTTCCTTCTGTGAGAAGGAAACACTATCGTTCTCAAGTGAGATAGTGCATTTCAAACTCAAAGGCAGCAAATTCCTCAAGTGGAACATTGCTAGCACTAGGATCTAAAGCAGGCTTTAGTAGTGTTGAAGGCAGTCAGTTTTTGTTAGCTATCATGACCAACACAATGTGATCCATATTACTTCTATATTGAAAGAAAATATATTCAGGCACAGGCTCCCACTAGAAGGTAATGAGGAAATTCAAAAGCTGTGAACGTCTTTTTAATGCCTAAAGGAATGATTGTGAGTTTTACTTACCATATAGATTGGTCAAATGATGCCGTATGCCGGAAGATTTGCTTTTTTTTTTTTCTTCAGTCTCGGCAAGGCAGAGAAATTCTGTGGTGAAACGCTGCCACTGCTGGCCATTCAGTATAATCTGCAGATGGAAAAGTCCACTGTTAGCACAATTTTTACAAACGGTAAACAGATCTATACTATGGAGTCTATATTATTGTGAAAATCAACAGCTCATTAGAAAATCAAATCCCAATTTGTAATTTTAACCTCCCATACTTCTTTGAATCCCACGCCTCACTTGCTAACACTCTCTAAACAACTGTAGCACATACATTAGGACATAGATCTATAGATCTTTTTCCCAGACAAGTGGCAGTGAACCCTTCTCAATTCATTTGTGTTAGGATATGGTACACCGATAGCAATTAAGCCAGCTGATAAGTTGAGAGGTGAAGGGTTATGCTACAGTTAATGGAAATAATAAAAACGATGAATAGATTATTTACCATCCTCCTTTTAGCCAATTCCTACCAGTTCAGCAATAGTAAAGTTGAGACTCTTATGCTCAAACGTACGTTCATACAAATTCAGAAGTCTCAGAGAGTGCCCCAATTTCTTTCATCTTAACATCTTAGTTTGTAGTAGGGCATCCTGTCTACCCTACTACTCATTTAATTACCAAGATGAATGTATCCTACTGATTAATAGGCAACAGAGTGGCCCTCATGTCAGACAACATCTTGTTTTTGCTTTATGATGTCAGCTTGCTAGGCAACAGAGTGGCCCTCAGGTCAGACAACATTCTTGCTTTAGCTTTATGACGTCAGAGCACCAGTGGACCAATTGTCCTTGTGGAAGCTGACCACACAGGAGGATGAGATTTCAGAAGGTATGCAGTAGGTTACTATCTGTGTTTGTAAGGCAAGTAGGAGGGGGAATGGTAAAGGACTATGAACCACTCAAAGCATAGGGGCCGTTTTGAAAGTGGATGGGGATACCAAAATAGAACTTATCCTTAATACCAATCCATCTTGAGTATCAGAGTCCAACATACAAAGTGCAGGGGAAGACGCTAAATGAGCTTCCTTCTGTGAGAAGGAAACACTATCGTTCTCAAGTGAGATAGTGCATTTCAAACTCAAAGGCAGCAAATTCCTCAAGTGGAACATTGCTAGCACTAGGATCTAAAGCAGGCTTTAGTAGTGTTGAAGGCAGTCAGTTTTTGTTAGCTATCATGACCAACACAATGTGATCCATATTACTTCTATATTGAAAGAAAATATATTCAGGCACAGGCTCCCACTAGAAGGTAATGAGGAAATTCAAAAGCTGTGAACGTCTTTTTAATGCCTAAAGGAATGATTGTGAGTTTTACTTACCATATAGATTGGTCAAATGATGCCGTATGCCGGAAGATTTGCTTTTTTTTTTTTCTTCAGTCTCGGCAAGGCAGAGAAATTCTGTGGTGAAACGCTGCCACTGCTGGCCATTCAGTATAATCTGCAGATGGAAAAGTCCACTGTTAGCACAATTTTTACAAACGGTAAACAGATCTATACTATGGAGTCTATATTATTGTGAAAATCAACAGCTCATTAGAAAATCAAATCCCAATTTGTAATTTTAACCTCCCATACTTCTTTGAATCCCAAGCCTCACTTGCTAACACTCTCTAAACAACTGTAGCACATACATTAGGACATAGATCTATAGATCTTTTTCCCAGACAAGTGGCAGTGAACCCTTCTCAATTCATTTGTGTTAGGATATGGTACACCGATAGCAATTAAGCCAGCTGATAAGTTGAGAGGTGAAGGGTTATGCTACAGTTAATGGAAATAATAAAAACGATGAATAGATTATTTACCATCCTCCTTTTAGCCAATTCCTACCAGTTCAGCAATAGTAAAGTTGAGACTCTTATGCTCAAACGTACGTTCATACAAATTCAGAAGTCTCAGAGAGTGCCCCAATTTCTTTCATCTTAACATCTTAGTTTGTAGTAGGGCATCCTGTCTACCCTACTACTCATTTAATTACCAAGATGAATGTATCCTACTGATTAATAGGCAACAGAGTGGCCCTCATGTCAGACAACATCTTGTTTTTGCTTTATGATGTCAGCTTGCTAGGCAACAGAGTGGCCCTCAGCTCAGACAACATTCTTGCTTTAGCTTTATGACGTCAGAGCACCAGTGGACCAATTGTCCTTGTGGAAGCTGACCACACAGGAGGATGAGATTTCAGAAGGTATGCAGTAGGTTACTATCTGTGTTTGTAAGGCAAGTAGGAGGGGGAATGGTAAAGGACTATGAACCACTCAAAGCATAGGGGCCTTTTTGAAAGTGGATGGGGATACAAAAATAGAGATTATCCTTAATACCAATCCATCTTGAGTATCAGAGTCCAACATACAAAGTGCAGGGGAAGACGTTAAATGAGCTTCCTTCTGTGAGAAGGAAACACTATCGTTCTCAAGTGAGATAGTGCATTTCAAACTCAAAGGCAGCAAATTCCTCAAGTGGAACATTGCTAGCACTAGGATCTAAAGCAGGCTTTAGTAGTGTTAAAGGCAGTCAGTTTTTGTTAGCTATCATGACCAACACAATGTGATCCATATTACTTCTATATTGAAAGAAAATATATTCAGGCACAGGCTCCCACTAGAAGGTAATGAGGAAATTCAAAAGCTGTGAACGTCTTTTTAATGCCTAAAGGAATGATTGTGAGTTTTACTTACCATATAAATTGGTCAAATGATGCCGTATGCCGGAAGATTTGCTTTTTTTTTTCTTCAGTCTCGGCAAGGCAGAGAAATTCTGTGGTGAAACGCTGCCACTGCTGGCCATTCAGTATAATCTGCAGATGGAAAAGTCCACTGTTAGCACAATTTTTACAAACGGTAAACAGATCAATACTATGGAGTCTATATTATTGTGAAAATCAACAGCTCATTAGAAAATCAAATCCCAATTTGTAATTTTAACCTCCCATACTTCTTTGAATCCCACGCCTCACTTGCTAACACTCTCTAAACAACTGTAGCACATACATTAGGACATAGATCTATAGATCTTTTTCCCAGACAAGTGGCAGTGAACCCTTCTCAATTCATTTGTGTTAGGATATGGTACACCGATAGCAATTACGCCAGCTGATAAGTTGAGAGAGGAAGGGTTATGCTACAGTTAATGGAAATAATAAAAACGAGGAATAGATTATTTACCATCCTCATTTTAGCCAATTCCTACCAGTTCAGCAATAGTAAAGTTGAGATTCTTATGCTCAAACGTACGTTCATACAAATTCAGAAGTCTCAGAAAGTGCCCCAATTTCTTTCATCTTAACATCTTAGTTTGTAGTAGGGCATCCTGTCTACCCTACTACTCATTTAATTACCAAGATGAATGTATCCTACTGATTAATAGGCAACAGAGTGGCCCTCATGTCAGACAACATCTTGTTTTTGCTTTATGATGTCAGCTTGCTAGGCAACAGAGTGGCCCTCAGGTCAGACAACATTCTTGCTTTAGCTTTATGATGTCAGAGCACCAGTGGAACAATTGTCCTTGTGGAAGCTGACCACACAGGAGGATGAGATTTCAGAAGGCATGCAGTAGGTTACTATCTGTGTTTGTAAGGCAAGTAGGAGGGGGAATGGTAAAGGACTATGAACCACTCAAAGCATAGGGGCCTTTTTGAAAGTGGATGGGGATACAAAAATAGAGATTATCCTTAATACCAATCCATCTTGAGTATCAGAGTCCAACATACAAAGTGCAGGGGAAGACGTTAAATGAGCTTCCTTCTGTGAGAAGGAAACACTATCGTTCTCAAGTGAGATAGTGCATTTCAAACTCAAAGGCAGCAAATTCCTCAAGTGGAACATTGCTAGCACTAGGATCTAAAGCAGGCTTTAGTAGTGTTGAAGGCAGTCAGTTTTTGTTAGCTATCATGACCAACACAATGTGATCCATATTACTTCTATATTGAAAGAAAATATATTCAGGCACAGGCTCCCACTAGAAGGTAATGAGGAAATTCAAAAGCTGTGAACGTCTTTTTAATGCCTAAAGGAATGATTGTGAGTTTTACTTACCATATAGATTGGTCAAATGATGCCGTATGCCGGAAGATTTGCTTTTTTTTTTTTTCTTCAGTCTCGGCAAGGCAGAGAAATTCTGTGGTGAAACGCTGCCACTGCTGGCCATTCAGTATAATCTGCAGATGGAAAAGTCCACTGTTAGCATAATTTTTACAAAGGGTAAACAGATCAATACCATGGAGTCTATATTATTGTGAAAATCAACAGCTCATTAGAAAATCAAATCCCAATTTGTAATTTTAACCTCCCATACTTCTTTGAATCCCACGCCTCACTTGCTAACACTCTCTAAACAACTGTAGCACATACATTAGGACATAGATCTATAGATCTTTTTCCCAGACAAGTGGCAGTGAACCCTTCTCAATTCATTTGTGTTAGGATATGGTACACCGATAGCAATTACGCCAGCTGATAAGTTAAAAGAGGAAGGGTTATGCTACAGTTAATGGAAATAATAAAAACGAGGAATAGAGTATTTACCATCCTCATTTTAGCCAATTCCTACCAGTTCAGCAATAGTAAAGTTGAGACTCTTATGCTCAAACGTACGTTCATACAAATTCAGAAGTCTCAGAAAGTGCCCCAATTTCTTTCATCTTAACATCTTAGTTTGCAGTAGGGCATCCTGTCTACCCTACTACTCATTTAATTACCAAGATGAATGTATCCTACTGATTAATAGGCAACAGAGTTGCCCTCATGTCAGACAACATCTTGTTTTTGCTTCATGATGTCAGCTTGCTAGGCAACAGAGTGGCCCTCAGGTCAGACAACATTCTTGCTTTAGCTTTATGACGTCAGAGCACCAGTGGACCAATTGTCCTTGTGGAAGCTGACCACACAGGAGGATGAGATTTCAGAAGGTATGCAGTAGGTTACTATCTGTGTTTGTAAGGCAAGTAGGAGGGGGAATGATAAAGGACTCTGAACCACTCAAAGCATAGGGGCCTTTTTGAAAGTGGATGGGGATACAAAAATAGAGATTATCCTTAATATCAATCCATCTTGAGTATCAGAGTCCAACATACAAAGTGCAGGGGAAGACGTTAAATGAGCTTCCTTCTGTGAGAAGGAAACACTATCGTTCTCAAGTGAGATAGTGCATTTCAAAGTCAAAGGCAGCAAATTCCTCAAGTGGAACATTGCTAGCACTAGGATCTAAAGCAGGCCTTAGTAGTGTTGAAGGCAGTCAGTTTTTGTTAGCTATCATGACCAACACAATGTGATCCATATTACTTCTATATTGAAAGAAAATATATTCAGGCACAGGCTCCCACTAGAAGGTAATGAGGAAATTCAAAAGCTGTGAACGTCTTTTTAATGCCTAAGGGAATGATTGTGAGTTTTACTTACCATATAAATTGGTCAAATGATGCCGTATGCCGGAAGATTTGCTTTTTTTTTTTTTCTTCAGTCTCGGCAAGGCAGAGAAATTCTGTGGTGAAACGCTGCCACTGCTGGCCATTCAGTATAATCTGCAGATGGAAAAGTCCACTGTTAGCACAATTTTTACAAAGGGTAAACAGATCAATACCATGGAGTCTATATTATTGTGAAAATCAACAGCTCATTAGAAAATCAAATCCCAATTTGTAATTTTAACCTCCCATACTTCTTTGAATCCCACGCCTCACTTGCTAACACTCTCTAAACAACTGTAGCACATACATTAGGACATAGATCTATAGATCTTTTTCCCAGACAAGTGGCAGTGAACCCTTCTCAATTCATTTGTGTTAGGATATGGTACACCGATAGCAATTAAGCCAGCTGATAAGTTGAGAGGTGAAGGGTTATGCTACAGTTAATGGAAATAATAAAAACGATGAATAGATTATTTACCATCCTCCTTTTAGCCAATTCCTACCAGTTCAGCAATAGTAAAGTTGAGACTCTTATGCTCAAACGTACGTTCATACAAATTCAGAAGTCTCAGAGAGTGCCCCAATTTCTTTCATCTTAACATCTTAGTTTGTAGTAGGGCATCCTGTCTACCCTACTACTCATTTAATTACCAAGATGAATGTATCCTACTGATTAATAGGCAACAGAGTGGCCCTCATGTCAGACAACATCTTGTTTTTGCTTTATGATGTCAGCTTGCTAGGCAACAGAGTGGCCCTCAGCTCAGACAACATTCTTGCTTTAGCTTTATGACGTCAGAGCACCAGTGGACCAATTGTCCTTGTGGAAGCTGACAACACAGGAGGATGAGATTTCAGAAGGTATGCAGTAGGTTACTATCTGTGTTTGTAAGGCAAGTAGGAGGGGGAATGGTAAAGGACTATGAACCACTCAAAGCATAGGGGCCTTTTTGAAAGTGGATGGGGATACAAAAATAGAGATTATCCTTATACCAATCCATCTTGAGTATCAGAGTCCAATATACAAAGTGCAGGGGAAGACGTTAAATGAGCTTCCTTCTGTGAGAAGGAAACACTATCGTTCTCAAGTGTGATAGTGCATTTCAAACTCAAAGGCAGCAAATTCCTCAAGTGGAACATTGCTAGCACTAGGATCTAAAGCAGGCTTTAGTAGTGTTGAAGGCAGTCAGTTTTTGTTAGCTATCATGACCAACACAATGTGATCCATATTACTTCTATATTGAAAGAAAATATATTCAGGCACAGGCTCCCACTAGAAGGTAATGAGGAAATTCAAAAGCTGTGAACGTCTTTTTAATGCCTAAAGGAATGATTGTGAGTTTTACTTACCATATAAATTGGTCAAATGATGCCGTATGCCGGAAGATTTGCTTTTTTTTTTTCTTCAGTCTCGGCAAGGCAGAGAAATTCTGTGGTGAAACGCTGCCACTGCTGGCCATTCAGTATAATCTGCAGATGGAAAAGTCCACTGTTAGCACAATTTTTACAAAGGGTAAACAGATCAATACTATGGAGTCTATATTATTGTGAAAATCAACAGCTCATTAGAAAATCAAATCCCAATTTGTAATTTTAACCTCCCATACTTCTTTGAATCCCACGCCTCACTTGCTAACACTCTCTAAACAACTGTAGCACATACATTAGGACATAGATCTATAGATCTTTTTCCCAGACAAGTGGCAGTGAACCCTTCTCAATTCATTTGTGTTAGGATATGGTACACCGATAGCAATTACGCCAGCTGATAAGTTGAGAGAGGAAGGGTTATGCTACAGTTAATGGAAATAATAAAAACGAGGAATAGATTATTTACCATCCTCATTTTAGCCAATTCCTACCAGTTCAGCAATAGTAAAGTTGAGACTCTTATGCTCAAACGTACTTTCATACAAATTCAGAAGTCTCAGAAAGTGCCCCAATTTCTTTCATCTTAACATCTTAGTTTGTAGTAGGGCATCCTGTCTACCCTACTACTCATTTAATTACCAAGATGAATGTATCCTACTGATTAATAGGCAACAGAGTGGCCCTCATGTCAGACAACATCTTGTTTTTGCTTTATGATGTCAGCTTGCTAGGCAACAGAGTGGCCCTCAGGTCAGACACCATTCTTGCTTTAGCTTTATGACGTCAGAGCACCAGTGGAACAATTGTCCTTGTGGAAGCTGACCACACAGGAGGATGAGATTTCAGAAGGCATGCAGTAGGTTACTATCTGTGTTTGTAAGGCAAGTAGGAGGGGGAATGGTAAAGGACTATGAACCACTCAAAGCATAGGGGCCTTTTTGAAAGTGGATGGGGATACAAAAATAGAGATTATCCTTAATACCAATCCATCTTGAGTATCAGAGTCCAACATACAAAGTGCAGGGGAAGACGTTAAATGAGCTTCCTTCTGTGAGAAGGAAACACTATCGTTCTCAAGTGAGATAGTGCATTTCAAACTCAAAGGCAGCAAATTCCTCAAGTGGAACATTGCTAGCACTAGGATCTAAAGCAGGCTTTAGTAGTGTTGAAGGCAGTCAGTTTTTGTTAGCTATCATGACCAACACAATGTGATCCATATTACTTCTATATTGAAAGAAAATATATTCAGACACATGCTCCCACTAGAAGGTAATGAGGAAATTCAAAAGCTGTGAACGTCTTTTTAATGCCTAAAGGAATGATTGTGAGTTTTACTTACCATATAAATTGGTCAAATGATGCCGTATGCCGGAAGATTTGCTTTTTTTTTTTTCTTCAGTCTCGGCAAGGCAGAGAAATTCTGTGGTGAAACGCTGCCACTGCTGGCCATTCAGTATAATCTGCAGATGGAAAAGTCCACTGTTAGCACAATTTTTACAAAGGGTAAACAGATCAATACTATGGAGTCTATATTATTGTGAAAATCAACAGCTCATTAGAAAATCAAATCCCAATTTGTAATGTTAACCTCCCATACTTCTTTGAATCCCACGCCTCACTTGCTAACACTCTCTAAACAACTGTAGCACATACATTAGGACATAGATCTATAGATCTTTTTCCCAGACAAGTGGCAGTGAACCCTTCTCAATTCATTTGTGTTAGGATATGGTACACCGATAGCAATTACGCCAGCTGATAAGTTGAGAGAGGAAGGGTTATGCTAAAGTTAATGGAAATAATAAAAACGAGGAATAGATTATTTACCATCCTCCTTTTAGCCAATTCCTACCAGTTCAGCAATAGTAAAGTTGAGACTCTTATGCTCAAACGTACGTTCATACAAATTCAGAAGTCTCAGAGAGTGCCCCAATTTCTTTCATCTTAACATCTTAGTTTGTAGTAGGGCATCCTGTCTACCCTACTACTCATTTAATTACCAAGATGAATGTATCCTACTGATTAATAGGCAACAGAGTGGCCCTCATGTCAGACAACATCTTGTTTTTGCTTTATGATGTCAGCTTGCTAGGCAACAGAGTGGCCCTCAGGTCAGACAACATTCTTGCTTTAGCTTTATGACGTCAGAGCACCAGTGGACCAATTGTCCTTGTGGAAGCTGACCACACAGGAGGATGAGATTTCAGAAGGTATGCAGTAGGTTACTATCTGTGTTTGTAAGGCAAGTAGGAGGGGGAATGGTAAAGGACTATGAACCACTCAAAGCATAGGGGCCGTTTTGAAAGTGGATGGGGATACAAAAATAGAGCTTATCCTTAATACCAATCCATCTTGAGTATCAGAGTCCAACATACAAAGTGCAGGGGAAGACGTTAAATGAGCTTCCTTCTGTGAGAAGGAAACACTATCGTTCTCAAGTGAGATAGTGCATTTCAAACTCAAAGGCAGCAAATTCCTCAAGTGGAACATTGCTAGCACTAGGATCTAAAGCAGGCTTTAGTAGTGTTAAAGGCAGTCAGTTTTTGTTAGCTATCATGACCAACACAATGTGATCCATATTACTTCTATATTGAAAGAAAATATATTCAGGCACAGGCTCCCACTAGAAGGTAATGAGGAAATTCAAAAGCTGTGAACGTCTTTTTAATGCCTAAAGGAATGATTGTGAGTTTTACTTACCATATAAATTGGTCAAATGATGCCGTATGCCGGAAGATTTGCTTTTTTTTTTCTTCAGTCTCGGCAAGGCAGAGAAATTCTGTGGTGAAACGCTGCCACTGCTGGCCATTCAGTATAATCTGCAGATGGAAAAGTCCACTGTTAGCACAATTTTTACAAACGGTAAACAGATCAATACTATGGAGTCTATATTATTGTGAAAATCAACAGCTCATTGAAAAATCAAATCCCAATTTGTAATTTTAACCTCCCATACTTCTTTGAATCCCACGCCTCACTTGCTAACACTCTCTAAACAACTGTAGCACATACATTAGGACATAGATCTATAGATCTTTTTCCCAGACAAGTGGCAGTGAACCCTTCTCAATTCATTTGTGTTAGGATATGGTACACCGATAGCAATTAAGCCAGCTGATAAGTTGAGAGAGGAAGGGTTATGCTACAGTTAATGGAAATAATAAAAACGATGAATAGATTATTTACCATCCTCATTTTAGCCAATTCCTACCAGTTCAGCAATAGTAAAGTTGAGACTCTTATGCTCAAACGTACGTTCATACAAATTCAGAAGTCTCAGAAAGTGCCCCAATTTCTTTCATCTTAACATCTTAGTTTGTAGTAGGGCATCCTGTCTACCCTACTACTCATTTAATTACCAAGATGAATGTATCCTACTGATTAATAGGCAACAGAGTGGCCCTCATGTCAGACAACATCTTGTTTTTGCTTTATGATGTCAGCTTGCTAGGCAACAGAGTGGCCCTCAGGTCAGACAACATTCTTGCTTTAGCTTTATGACGTCAGAGCACCAGTGGAACAATTGTCCTTGTGGAAGCTGACCACACAGGAGGATGAGATTTCAGAAGGCATGCAGTAGGTTACTATCTGTGTTTGTAAGGCAAGTAGGAGGGGGAATGGTAAAGGACTATGAACCACTCAAAGCATAGGGGCCTTTTTGAAAGTGGATGGGGATACAAAAATAGAGATTATCCTTAATACCAATCCATCTTGAGTATCAGAGTCCAACATACAAAGTGCAGGGGAAGACGTTAAATGAGCTTCCTTCTGTGAGAAGGAAACACTATCGTTCTCAAGTGAGATAGTGCATTTCAAACTCAAAGGCAGCAAATTCCTCAAGTGGAACATTGCTAGCACTAGGATCTAAAGCAGGCTTTAGTAGTGTTGAAGGCAGTCAGTTTTTGTTAGCTATCATGACCAACACAATGTGATCCATATTACTTCTATATTGAAAGAAAATATATTCAGGCACATGCTCCCACTAGAAGGTAATGAGGAAATTCAAAAGCTGTGAACGTCTTTTTAATGCCTAAAGGAATGATTGTGAGTTTTACTTACCATATAAATTGGTCAAATGATGCCGTATGCCGGAAGATTTGCTTTTTTTTTTCTTCAGTCTCGGCAAGGCAGAGAAATTCTGTGGTGAAACGGTGCCACTGCTGGCCATTCAGTATAATCTGCAGATGGAAAAGTCCACTGTTAGCACAATTTTTACAAAGGGTAAACAGATCAATACTATGGAGTCTATATTATTGTGAAAATCAACAGCTCATTAGAAAATCAAATCCCAATTTGTAATTTTAACCTCCCATACTTCTTTGAATCCCACGCCTCACTTGCTAACACTCTCTAAACAACTGTAGCACATACATTAGGACATAGATCTATAGATCTTTTTCCCAGACAAGTGGCAGTGAACCCTTCTCAATTCATTTGTGTTAGGATATGGTACACCGATAGCAATTACGCCAGCTGATAAGTTGAGAGAGGAAGGGTTATGCTACAGTTAATGGAAATAATAAAAACGAGGAATAGATTATTTACCATCCTCATTTTAGCCAATTCCTACCAGTTCAGCAATAGTAAAGTTGAGACTCTTATGCTCAAACGTACGTTCATACAAATTCAGAAGTCTCAGAAAGTGCCCCAATTTCTTTCATCTTAACATCTTAGTTTGTAGTAGGGCATCCTGTCTACCCTACTACTCATTTAATTACCAAGATGAATGTATCCTACTGGTTAATAGGCAACAGAGTGGCCCTCATGTCAGACAACATCTTGTTTTTGCTTTATGATGTCAGCTTGCTAGGCAACAGAGTGGCCCTCAGGTCAGACAACATTCTTGCTTTAGCTTTATGACGTCAGAGCACCAGTGGACCAATTGTCCTTGTGGAAGCTGACCACACAGGAGGATGAGATTTCAGAAGGTATGCAGTAGGTTACTATCTGTGTTTGTAAGGCAAGTAGGAGGGGGAATGGTAAAGGACTATGAACCACTCAAAGCATAGGGGCCTTTTTGAAAGTGGATGGGGATACAAAAATAGAGATTATCCTTAATACCAATCCATCTTGAGTATCAGAGTCCAACATACAAAGTGCAGGGGAAGACGTTAAATGAGCTTCCTTCTGTGAGAAGGAAACACTATCGTTCTCAAGTGAGATAGTGCATTTCAAACTCAAAGGCAGCAAATTCCTCAAGTGGAACATTGCTAGCACTAGGATCTAAAGCAGGCTTTAGTAGTGTTAAAGGCAGTCAGTTTTTGTTAGCTATCATGACCAACACAATGTGATCCATATTACTTCTATATTGAAAGAAAATATATTCAGGCACAGGCTCCCACTAGAAGGTAATGAGGAAATTCAAAAGCTGTGAACGTCTTTTTAATGCCTAAAGGAATGATTGTGAGTTTTACTTACCATATAAATTGGTCAAATGATGCCGTATGCCGGAAGATTTGCTTTTTTTTTTCTTCAGTCTCGGCAAGGCAGAGAAATTCTGTGGTGAAACGCTGCCACTGCTGGCCATTCAGTATAATCTGCAGATGGAAAAGTCCACTGTTAGCACAATTTTTACAAACGGTAAACAGATCAATACTATGGAGTCTATATTATTGTGAAAATCAACAGCTCATTGAAAAATCAAATCCCAATTTGTAATTTTAACCTCCCATACTTCTTTGAATCCCACGCCTCACTTGCTAACACTCTCTAAACAACTGTAGCACATACATTAGGACATAGATCTATAGATCTTTTTCCCAGACAAGTGGCAGTGAACCCTTCTCAATTCATTTGTGTTAGGATATGGTACACCGATAGCAATTAAGCCAGCTGATAAGTTGAGAGAGGAAGGGTTATGCTACAGTTAATGGAAATAATAAAAACGATGAATAGATTATTTACCATCCTCATTTTAGCCAATTCCTACCAGTTCAGCAATAGTAAAGTTGAGACTCTTATGCTCAAACGTACGTTCATACAAATTCAGAAGTCTCAGAAAGTGCCCCAATTTCTTTCATCTTAACATCTTAGTTTGTAGTAGGGCATCCTGTCTACCCTACTACTCATTTAATTACCAAGATGAATGTATCCTACTGATTAATAGGCAACAGAGTGGCCCTCATGTCAGACAACATCTTGTTTTTGCTTTATGATGTCAGCTTGCTAGGCAACAGAGTGGCCCTCAGGTCAGACAACATTCTTGCTTTAGCTTTATGACGTCAGAGCACCAGTGGAACAATTGTCCTTGTGGAAGCTGACCACACAGGAGGATGAGATTTCAGAAGGCATGCAGTAGGTTACTATCTGTGTTTGTAAGGCAAGTAGGAGGGGGAATGGTAAAGGACTATGAACCACTCAAAGCATAGGGGCCTTTTTGAAAGTGGATGGGGATACAAAAATAGAGATTATCCTTAATACCAATCCATCTTGAGTATCAGAGTCCAACATACAAAGTGCAGGGGAAGACGTTAAATGAGCTTCCTTCAGTGAGAAGGAAACACTATCGTTCTCAAGTGAGATAGTGCATTTCAAACTCAAAGGCAGCAAATTCCTCAAGTGGAACATTGCTAGCACTAGGATCTAAAGCAGGCTTTAGTAGTGTTGAAGGCAGTCAGTTTTTGTTAGCTATCATGACCAACACAATGTGATCCATATTACTTCTATATTGAAAGAAAATATATTCAGGCACATGCTCCCACTAGAAGGTAATGAGGAAATTCAAAAGCTGTGAACGTCTTTTTAATGCCTAAAGGAATGATTGTGAGTTTTACTTACCATATAAATTGGTCAAATGATGCCGTATGCCGGAAGATTTGCTTTTTTTTTTCTTCAGTCTCGGCAAGGCAGAGAAATTCTGTGGTGAAACGGTGCCACTGCTGGCCATTCAGTATAATCTGCAGATGGAAAAGTCCACTGTTAGCACAATTTTTACAAAGGGTAAACAGATCAATACTATGGAGTCTATATTATTGTGAAAATCAACAGCTCATTAGAAAATCAAATCCCAATTTGTAATGTTAACCTCCCATACTTCTTTGAATCCCACGCCTCACTTGCTAACACTCTCTAAACAACTGTAGCACATACATTAGGACATAGATCTATAGATCTTTTTCCCAGACAAGTGGCAGTGAACCCTTCTCAATTCATTTGTGTTAGGATATGGTACACCGATAGCAATTACGCCAGCTGATAAGTTGAGAGAGGAAGGGTTATGCTAAAGTTAATGGAAATAATAAAAACGAGGAATAGATTATTTACCATCCTCCTTTTAGCCAATTCCTACCAGTTCAGCAATAGTAAAGTTGAGACTCTTATGCTCAAACGTACGTTCATACAAATTCAGAAGTCTCAGAGAGTGCCCCAATTTCTTTCATCTTAACATCTTAGTTTGTAGTAGGGCATCCTGTCTACCCTACTACTCATTTAATTACCAAGATGAATGTATCCTACTGATTAATAGGCAACAGAGTGGCCCTCATGTCAGACAACATCTTGTTTTTGCTTTATGATGTCAGCTTGCTAGGCAACAGAGTGGCCCTCAGGTCAGACAACATTCTTGCTTTAGCTTTATGACGTCAGAGCACCAGTGGACCAATTGTCCTTGTGGAAGCTGACCACACAGGAGGATGAGATTTCAGAAGGTATGCAGTAGGTTACTATCTGTGTTTGTAAGGCAAGTAGGAGGGGGAATGGTAAAGGACTATGAACCACTCAAAGCATAGGGGCCGTTTTGAAAGTGAATGGGGATACAAAAATAGAGCTTATCCTTAATACCAATCCATCTTGAGTATCAGAGTCCAACATACAAAGTGCAGGGGAAGACGTTAAATGAGCTTCCTTCTGTGAGAAGGAAACACTATCGTTCTCAAGTGAGATAGTGCATTTCAAACTCAAAGGCAGCAAATTCCTCAAGTGGAACATTGCTAGCACTAGGATCTAAAGCAGGCTTTAGTAGTGTTAAAGGCAGTCAGTTTTTGTTAGCTATCATGACCAACACAATGTGATCCATATTACTTCTATATTGAAAGAAAATATATTCAGGCACAGGCTCCCACTAGAAGGTAATGAGGAAATTCAAAAGCTGTGAACGTCTTTTTAATGCCTAAAGGAATGATTGTGAGTTTTACTTACCATATAAATTGGTCAAATGATGCCGTATGCCGGAAGATTTGCTTTTTTTTTTCTTCAGTCTCGGCAAGGCAGAGAAATTCTGTGGTGAAACGCTGCCACTGCTGGCCATTCAGTATAATCTGCAGATGGAAAAGTCCACTGTTAGCACAATTTTTACAAACGGTAAACAGATCAATACTATGGAGTCTATATTATTGTGAAAATCAACAGCTCATTGAAAAATCAAATCCCAATTTGTAATTTTAACCTCCCATACTTCTTTGAATCCCACGCCTCACTTGCTAACACTCTCTAAACAACTGTAGCACATACATTAGGACATAGATCTATAGATCTTTTTCCCAGACAAGTGGCAGTGAACCCTTCTCAATTCATTTGTGTTAGGATATGGTACACCGATAGCAATTAAGCCAGCTGATAAGTTGAGAGAGGAAGGGTTATGCTACAGTTAATGGAAATAATAAAAACGATGAATAGATTATTTACCATCCTCATTTTAGCCAATTCCTACCAGTTCAGCAATAGTAAAGTTGAGACTCTTATGCTCAAACGTACGTTCATACAAATTCAGAAGTCTCAGAAAGTGCCCCAATTTCTTTCATCTTAACATCTTAGTTTGTAGTAGGGCATCCTGTCTACCCTACTACTCATTTAATTACCAAGATGAATGTATCCTACTGATTAATAGGCAACAGAGTGGCCCTCATGTCAGACAACATCTTGTTTTTGCTTTATGATGTCAGCTTGCTAGGCAACAGAGTGGCCCTCAGGTCAGACAACATTCTTGCTTTAGCTTTATGACGTCAGAGCACCAGTGGAACAATTGTCCTTGTGGAAGCTGACCACACAGGAGGATGAGATTTCAGAAGGCATGCAGTAGGTTACTATCTGTGTTTGTAAGGCAAGTAGGAGGGGGAATGGTAAAGGACTATGAACCACTCAAAGCATAGGGGCCTTTTTGAAAGTGGATGGGGATACAAAAATAGAGATTATCCTTAATACCAATCCATCTTGAGTATCAGAGTCCAACATACAAAGTGCAGGGGAAGACGTTAAATGAGCTTCCTTCTGTGAGAAGGAAACACTATCGTTCTCAAGTGAGATAGTGCATTTCAAACTCAAAGGCAGCAAATTCCTCAAGTGGAACATTGCTAGCACTAGGATCTAAAGCAGGCTTTAGTAGTGTTGAAGGCAGTCAGTTTTTGTTAGCTATCATGACCAACACAATGTGATCCATATTACTTCTATATTGAAAGAAAATATATTCAGGCACATGCTCCCACTAGAAGGTAATGAGGAAATTCAAAAGCTGTGAACGTCTTTTTAATGCCTAAAGGAATGATTGTGAGTTTTACTTACCATATAAATTGGTCAAATGATGCCGTATGCCGGAAGATTTGCTTTTTTTTTTTTCTTCAGTCTCGGCAAGGCAGAGAAATTCTGTGGTGAAACGCTGCCACTGCTGGCCATTCAGTATAATCTGCAGATGGAAAAGTCCACTGTTAGCACAATTTTTACAAAGGGTAAACAGATCAATACTATGGAGTCTATATTATTGTGAAAATCAACAGCTCATTAGAAAATCAAATCCCAATTTGTAATGTTAACCTCCCATACTTCTTTGAATCCCACGCCTCACTTGCTAACACTCTCTAAACAACTGTAGCACATACATTAGGACATAGATCTATAGATCTTTTTCCCAGACAAGTGGCAGTGAACCCTTCTCAATTCATTTGTGTTAGGATATGGTACACCAATAGCAATTACGCCAGCTGATAAGTTGAGAGAGGAAGGGTTATGCTAAAGTTAATGGAAATAATAAAAACGAGGAATAGATTATTTACCATCCTCCTTTTAGCCAATTCCTACCAGTTCAGCAATAGTAAAGTTGAGACTCTTATGCTCAAACGTACGTTCATACAAATTCAGAAGTCTCAGAGAGTGCCCCAATTTCTTTCATCTTAACATCTTAGTTTGTAGTAGGGCATCCTGTCTACCCTACTACTCATTTAATTACCAAGATGAATGTATCCTACTGATTAATAGGCAACAGAGTGGCCCTCATGTCAGACAACATCTTGTTTTTGCTTTATGATGTCAGCTTGCTAGGCAACAGAGTGGCCCTCAGGTCAGACAACATTCTTGCTTTAGCTTTATGACGTCAGAGCACCAGTGGACCAATTGTCCTTGTGGAAGCTGACCACACAGGAGGATGAGATTTCAGAAGGTATGCAGTAGGTTACTATCTGTGTTTGTAAGGCAAGTAGGAGGGGGAATGGTAAAGGACTATGAACCACTCAAAGCATAGGGGCCGTTTTGAAAGTGGATGGGGATACAAAAATAGAGCTTATCCTTAATACCAATCCATCTTGAGTATCAGAGTCCAACATACAAAGTGCAGGGGAAGACGTTAAATGAGCTTCCTTCTGTGAGAAGGAAACACTATCGTTCTCAAGTGAGATAGTGCATTTCAAACTCAAAGGCAGCAAATTCCTCAAGTGGAACATTGCTAGCACTAGGATCTAAAGCAGGCTTTAGTAGTGTTGAAGGCAGTCAGTTTTTGTTAGCTATCATGACCAACACAATGTGATCCATATTACTTCTATATTGAAAGAAAATATATTCAGGCACAGGCTCCCACTAGAAGGTAATGAGGAAATTCAAAAGCTGTGAACGTCTTTTTAATGCCTAAAGGAATGATTGTGAGTTTTACTTACCATATAGATTGGTCAAATGATGCCGTATGCCGGAAGATTTGCTTTTTTTTTTTTCTTCAGTCTCGGCAAGGCAGAGAAATTCTGTGGTGAAACGCTGCCACTGCTGGCCATTCAGTATAATCTGCAGATGGAAAAGTCCACTGTTAGCACAATTTTTACAAACGGTAAACAGATCTATACTATGGAGTCTATATTATTGTGAAAATCAACAGCTCATTAGAAAATCAAATCCCAATTTGTAATTTTAACCTCCCATACTTCTTTGAATCCCACGCCTCACTTGCTAACACTCTCTAAACAACTGTAGCACATACATTAGGACATAGATCTATAGATCTTTTTCCCAGACAAGTGGCAGTGAACCCTTCTCAATTCATTTGTGTTAGGATATGGTACACCGATAGCAATTAAGCCAGCTGATAAGTTGAGAGGTGAAGGGTTATGCTACAGTTAATGGAAATAATAAAAACGATGAATAGATTATTTACCATCCTCCTTTTAGCCAATTCCTACCAGTTCAGCAATAGTAAAGTTGAGACTCTTATGCTCAAACGTACGTTCATACAAATTCAGAAGTCTCAGAGAGTGCCCCAATTTCTTTCATCTTAACATCTTAGTTTGTAGTAGGGCATCCTGTCTACCCTACTACTCATTTAATTACCAAGATGAATGTATCCTACTGATTAATAGGCAACAGAGTGGCCCTCATGTCAGACAACATCTTGTTTTTGCTTTATGATGTCAGCTTGCTAGGCAACAGAGTGGCCCTCAGGTCAGACAACATTCTTGCTTTAGCTTTATGACGTCAGAGCACCAGTGGACCAATTGTCCTTGTGGAAGCTGACCACACAGGAGGATGAGATTTCAGAAGGTATGCAGTAGGTTACTATCTGTGTTTGTAAGGCAAGTAGGAGGGGGAATGGTAAAGGACTATGAACCACTCAAAGCATAGGGGCCGTTTTGAAAGTGGATGGGGATACCAAAATAGAACTTATCCTTAATACCAATCCATCTTGAGTATCAGAGTCCAACATACAAAGTGCAGGGGAAGACGCTAAATGAGCTTCCTTCTGTGAGAAGGAAACACTATCGTTCTCAAGTGAGATAGTGCATTTCAAACTCAAAGGCAGCAAATTCCTCAAGTGGAACATTGCTAGCACTAGGATCTAAAGCAGGCTTTAGTAGTGTTGAAGGCAGTCAGTTTTTGTTAGCTATCATGACCAACACAATGTGATCCATATTACTTCTATATTGAAAGAAAATATATTCAGGCACAGGCTCCCACTAGAAGGTAATGAGGAAATTCAAAAGCTGTGAACGTCTTTTTAATGCCTAAAGGAATGATTGTGAGTTTTACTTACCATATAGATTGGTCAAATGATGCCGTATGCCGGAAGATTTGCTTTTTTTTTTTTCTTCAGTCTCGGCAAGGCAGAGAAATTCTGTGGTGAAACGCTGCCACTGCTGGCCATTCAGTATAATCTGCAGATGGAAAAGTCCACTGTTAGCACAATTTTTACAAACGGTAAACAGATCTATACTATGGAGTCTATATTATTGTGAAAATCAACAGCTCATTAGAAAATCAAATCCCAATTTGTAATTTTAACCTCCCATACTTCTTTGAATCCCACGCCTCACTTGCTAACACTCTCTAAACAACTGTAGCACATACATTAGGACATAGATCTATAGATCTTTTTCCCAGACAAGTGGCAGTGAACCCTTCTCAATTCATTTGTGTTAGGATATGGTACACCGATAGCAATTAAGCCAGCTGATAAGTTGAGAGGTGAAGGGTTATGCTACAGTTAATGGAAATAATAAAAACGATGAATAGATTATTTACCATCCTCCTTTTAGCCAATTCCTACCAGTTCAGCAATAGTAAAGTTGAGACTCTTATGCTCAAACGTACGTTCATACAAATTCAGAAGTCTCAGAGAGTGCCCCAATTTCTTTCATCTTAACATCTTAGTTTGTAGTAGGGCATCCTGTCTACCCTACTACTCATTTAATTACCAAGATGAATGTATCCTACTGATTAATAGGCAACAGAGTGGCCCTCATGTCAGACAACATCTTGTTTTTGCTTTATGATGTCAGCTTGCTAGGCAACAGAGTGGCCCTCAGCTCAGACAACATTCTTGCTTTAGCTTTATGACGTCAGAGCACCAGTGGACCAATTGTCCTTGTGGAAGCTGACCACACAGGAGGATGAGATTTCAGAAGGTATGCAGTAGGTTACTATCTGTGTTTGTAAGGCAAGTAGGAGGGGGAATGGTAAAGGACTATGAACCACTCAAAGCATAGGGGCCTTTTTGAAAGTGGATGGGGATACAAAAATAGAGATTATCCTTAATACCAATCCATCTTGAGTATCAGAGTCCAACATACAAAGTGCAGGGGAAGACGTTAAATGAGCTTCCTTCTGTGAGAAGGAAACACTATCGTTCTCAAGTGAGATAGTGCATTTCAAACTCAAAGGCAGCAAATTCCTCAAGTGGAACATTGCTAGCACTAGGATCTAAAGCAGGCTTTAGTAGTGTTAAAGGCAGTCAGTTTTTGTTAGCTATCATGACCAACACAATGTGATCCATATTACTTCTATATTGAAAGAAAATATATTCAGGCACAGGCTCCCACTAGAAGGTAATGAGGAAATTCAAAAGCTGTGAACGTCTTTTTAATGCCTAAAGGAATGATTGTGAGTTTTACTTACCATATAAATTGGTCAAATGATGCCGTATGCCGGAAGATTTGCTTTTTTTTTTCTTCAGTCTCGGCAAGGCAGAGAAATTCTGTGGTGAAACGCTGCCACTGCTGGCCATTCAGTATAATCTGCAGATGGAAAAGTCCACTGTTAGCACAATTTTTACAAACGGTAAACAGATCAATACTATGGAGTCTATATTATTGTGAAAATCAACAGCTCATTAGAAAATCAAATCCCAATTTGTAATTTTAACCTCCCATACTTCTTTGAATCCCACGCCTCACTTGCTAACACTCTCTAAACAACTGTAGCACATACATTAGGACATAGATCTATAGATCTTTTTCCCAGACAAGTGGCAGTGAACCCTTCTCAATTCATTTGTGTTAGGATATGGTACACCGATAGCAATTACGCCAGCTGATAAGTTGAGAGAGGAAGGGTTATGCTACAGTTAATGGAAATAATAAAAACGAGGAATAGATTATTTACCATCCTCATTTTAGCCAATTCCTACCAGTTCAGCAATAGTAAAGTTGAGATTCTTATGCTCAAACGTACGTTCATACAAATTCAGAAGTCTCAGAAAGTGCCCCAATTTCTTTCATCTTAACATCTTAGTTTGTAGTAGGGCATCCTGTCTACCCTACTACTCATTTAATTACCAAGATGAATGTATCCTACTGATTAATAGGCAACAGAGTGGCCCTCATGTCAGACAACATCTTGTTTTTGCTTTATGATGTCAGCTTGCTAGGCAACAGAGTGGCCCTCAGGTCAGACAACATTCTTGCTTTAGCTTTATGATGTCAGAGCACCAGTGGAACAATTGTCCTTGTGGAAGCTGACCACACAGGAGGATGAGATTTCAGAAGGCATGCAGTAGGTTACTATCTGTGTTTGTAAGGCAAGTAGGAGGGGGAATGGTAAAGGACTATGAACCACTCAAAGCATAGGGGCCTTTTTGAAAGTGGATGGGGATACAAAAATAGAGATTATCCTTAATACCAATCCATCTTGAGTATCAGAGTCCAACATACAAAGTGCAGGGGAAGACGTTAAATGAGCTTCCTTCTGTGAGAAGGAAACACTATCGTTCTCAAGTGAGATAGTGCATTTCAAACTCAAAGGCAGCAAATTCCTCAAGTGGAACATTGCTAGCACTAGGATCTAAAGCAGGCTTTAGTAGTGTTGAAGGCAGTCAGTTTTTGTTAGCTATCATGACCAACACAATGTGATCCATATTACTTCTATATTGAAAGAAAATATATTCAGGCACAGGCTCCCACTAGAAGGTAATGAGGAAATTCAAAAGCTGTGAACGTCTTTTTAATGCCTAAAGGAATGATTGTGAGTTTTACTTACCATATAGATTGGTCAAATGATGCCGTATGCCGGAAGATTTGCTTTTTTTTTTTTTCTTCAGTCTCGGCAAGGCAGAGAAATTCTGTGGTGAAACGCTGCCACTGCTGGCCATTCAGTATAATCTGCAGATGGAAAAGTCCACTGTTAGCATAATTTTTACAAAGGGTAAACAGATCAATACCATGGAGTCTATATTATTGTGAAAATCAACAGCTCATTAGAAAATCAAATCCCAATTTGTAATTTTAACCTCCCATACTTCTTTGAATCCCACGCCTCACTTGCTAACACTCTCTAAACAACTGTAGCACATACATTAGGACATAGATCTATAGATCTTTTTCCCAGACAAGTGGCAGTGAACCCTTCTCAATTCATTTGTGTTAGGATATGGTACACCGATAGCAATTACGCCAGCTGATAAGTTAAAAGAGGAAGGGTTATGCTACAGTTAATGGAAATAATAAAAACGAGGAATAGAGTATTTACCATCCTCATTTTAGCCAATTCCTACCAGTTCAGCAATAGTAAAGTTGAGACTCTTATGCTCAAACGTACGTTCATACAAATTCAGAAGTCTCAGAAAGTGCCCCAATTTCTTTCATCTTAACATCTTAGTTTGCAGTAGGGCATCCTGTCTACCCTACTACTCATTTAATTACCAAGATGAATGTATCCTACTGATTAATAGGCAACAGAGTTGCCCTCATGTCAGACAACATCTTGTTTTTGCTTCATGATGTCAGCTTGCTAGGCAACAGAGTGGCCCTCAGGTCAGACAACATTCTTGCTTTAGCTTTATGACGTCAGAGCACCAGTGGACCAATTGTCCTTGTGGAAGCTGACCACACAGGAGGATGAGATTTCAGAAGGTATGCAGTAGGTTACTATCTGTGTTTGTAAGGCAAGTAGGAGGGGGAATGATAAAGGACTCTGAACCACTCAAAGCATAGGGGCCTTTTTGAAAGTGGATGGGGATACAAAAATAGAGATTATCCTTAATATCAATCCATCTTGAGTATCAGAGTCCAACATACAAAGTGCAGGGGAAGACGTTAAATGAGCTTCCTTCTGTGAGAAGGAAACACTATCGTTCTCAAGTGAGATAGTGCATTTCAAAGTCAAAGGCAGCAAATTCCTCAAGTGGAACATTGCTAGCACTAGGATCTAAAGCAGGCCTTAGTAGTGTTGAAGGCAGTCAGTTTTTGTTAGCTATCATGACCAACACAATGTGATCCATATTACTTCTATATTGAAAGAAAATATATTCAGGCACAGGCTCCCACTAGAAGGTAATGAGGAAATTCAAAAGCTGTGAACGTCTTTTTAATGCCTAAGGGAATGATTGTGAGTTTTACTTACCATATAAATTGGTCAAATGATGCCGTATGCCGGAAGATTTGCTTTTTTTTTTTTTCTTCAGTCTCGGCAAGGCAGAGAAATTCTGTGGTGAAACGCTGCCACTGCTGGCCATTCAGTATAATCTGCAGATGGAAAAGTCCACTGTTAGCACAATTTTTACAAAGGGTAAACAGATCAATACCATGGAGTCTATATTATTGTGAAAATCAACAGCTCATTAGAAAATCAAATCCCAATTTGTAATTTTAACCTCCCATACTTCTTTGAATCCCACGCCTCACTTGCTAACACTCTCTAAACAACTGTAGCACATACATTAGGACATAGATCTATAGATCTTTTTCCCAGACAAGTGGCAGTGAACCCTTCTCAATTCATTTGTGTTAGGATATGGTACACCGATAGCAATTAAGCCAGCTGATAAGTTGAGAGGTGAAGGGTTATGCTACAGTTAATGGAAATAATAAAAACGATGAATAGATTATTTACCATCCTCCTTTTAGCCAATTCCTACCAGTTCAGCAATAGTAAAGTTGAGACTCTTATGCTCAAACGTACGTTCATACAAATTCAGAAGTCTCAGAGAGTGCCCCAATTTCTTTCATCTTAACATCTTAGTTTGTAGTAGGGCATCCTGTCTACCCTACTACTCATTTAATTACCAAGATGAATGTATCCTACTGATTAATAGGCAACAGAGTGGCCCTCATGTCAGACAACATCTTGTTTTTGCTTTATTTTTTTTGTTGACATTTGTTTTATTGTTGCATTAAAGTATACAAGTACAGTGTAAATGATCTACTGACGTGGCCTCAACATTCAGCCACGAACAGCCAAGCGCGCAACGTTTTCTTGTTTTTATACAACTGGTGCAAAATTACAATTTCCAAGGATAATCAGTGTAAATCGTACATATATGTTCGCAGGTCGGGAAGCAGCGAGTCTGCACTCCTAATGGGGCAGTGGGTAACTGCAGGTATGTAGGATCCCGCCTCGAAAGCGTAGGATCGAGGTCTGTACTGTTCATACAGTGGAGGCACCTAAGAACAAGGGGAACAAAACTGTGGGAGAGAAGCATGTGGGCGCTGGCAGGGTCCAAGTAGGAGGATGCTGGCGACGGGCGTCGGGGAGGGGGGGATTTTCACGGGGCCAGTCAGTCTACGCTCCGAGGGGGGGGAGGGGGGGGGGGGAGGAGTGGGGCCGGGGGGTGAACACCCCACGTGTATGCGGGCACCGAGGTGGGTGACATGTAATATGAGAGTTTGATCAAGAAGTAGGAGGTACCAGGGGACGGTCCCAGGAGGGTAGACACCATGTAGAGGCTACTGGTTCTCAGGGGTGGGAGGGGGGGGAGGAGTAGGTGGTTCTTCTACATGTGTGGACTGCCGGAAGCTGTGGAGGAGCATGGCCCATTCCATGGATATGGGAATTTTACGCGCACCCCTGGCTTCTTCCTCTCTAAGGGCATCTTCCTCCGCCGCCGCCCATTTACCAACCGCGCCCTTCCATGCCGCCACAGAGGGACCCTCCGGGGAACGCCAGCGCATGGTTATACATCGGTTGGCCAACAGGAGTGCTAGGGACACGAAGCGCCTGTGTACCGGGTCTCGCTTAGGACCATGGAAGATGCCTAGTGCGCTGGACTCCCAGGTGGCTAGGGTAGTGAGGCCCGTTAATCCCGTCAAAGTGTCATGCACCGCCCGCCAAAAGGGGTGAAGGTCGGGGCAACTCCAGAACATGTGTCGGAAATCTGCCGCAGGGGAGCAACATCTGGGGCAGAGAAATGGTGTGGAGGGATAGAACTTCTGCAATCGCGCTGGGGTGAGGTATGCCCTGTGTAGGATATAGTATTGGATGTTCTTGAAGCGGGCGTTTCTAGAGACGCGTTTTGGGGCTTCAAGTGCTTTAGTCCATTCAGAGTCGTGCAGTGCGCGGCCTATGTCCTCCTCCCAAGTAGCCCGCAGGGTCGTAAGAGGAGCGTGCGAGAGTTCCCGGATGGATTTATATAACCAGGTGATTAAATGGCGTCCCACCCCCATATGTAGGATTGTATGTATTACTGGATGCGTGTCTGGCTCGCCAGTGCAGAGATTAAAGTGGGGCCGGTATCCGTCGAGTAGCTGTCTATATCTGAGGAATTGGCCTGGGGAGAGTCCGTATTCAGCGATCAGGCGGTCAAGCGATTTTAGCTGGCCTTCCTCGAAGAGCGATTCCAGATCCGTGATGCCACAGAGGGACCACTCAGCGAACAGCGGAGCGGTGAAGTAGGAGTCCTGCCTAGGGCTGCCTATCAGTGGTAGCAGCGGGGAGTATGGAGGTCTACCGGGGGACAACCGGTGGATCCGCATCATGCACCGGCGCGCTATCGCCACTTGAAGGGGGTATGTGCGCCGTGGCTTGGTGCCCGGGAGGAGAAGACGAGTGAGTTCTGGGGTTGCGATTCTGCCGGTCGGGGTGACGGTCTCCTGAGGGTAGCGATCCGCCGTCCAGTAGGATAGCCATTGGAGCTGTGCCGCGAGGAAGTATGCCTCGAAGGATGGGGCTCCGAGCCCTCCCTGAGTTGTGGGAAGTTGGAGGGTTTTCAAGGCAACCCTGTGACGACCCTCGCCCCAGATAAGGGTCCCTAGGAGGGAGTCGACCTCGCGGAAGAAGGACCTGGGTGGTATAACCGGCAAGTTTGTGAAATGGTAAAGGAGTCGGGGGAGCATCACCATTTTAGCCAGGGCTATCCGTCCTATCGGGGCCAGCGGGAGTTTATCCCAGAAGGCGACCGTAGGGCGCAGACTAGCAAGTACTACGCGGTGGTTGCCCTCAAACATGGCTGCTGGAGAGTGGTACAAGCGGACCCCGAGGTACCTGGGAGCCTCCGCGGACCACGAGAGCGTGTGCGGACCGAATCTTGTTTTTGCTTTATGATGTCAGCTTGCTAGGCAACAGAGTGGCCCTCAGCTCAGACAACATTCTTGCTTTAGCTTTATGACGTCAGAGCACCAGTGGACCAATTGTCCTTGTGGAAGCTGACAACACAGGAGGATGAGATTTCAGAAGGTATGCAGTAGGTTACTATCTGTGTTTGTAAGGCAAGTAGGAGGGGGAATGGTAAAGGACTATGAACCACTCAAAGCATAGGGGCCTTTTTGAAAGTGGATGGGGATACAAAAATAGAGATTATCCTTATACCAATCCATCTTGAGTATCAGAGTCCAATATACAAAGTGCAGGGGAAGACGTTAAATGAGCTTCCTTCTGTGAGAAGGAAACACTATCGTTCTCAAGTGTGATAGTGCATTTCAAACTCAAAGGCAGCAAATTCCTCAAGTGGAACATTGCTAGCACTAGGATCTAAAGCAGGCTTTAGTAGTGTTGAAGGCAGTCAGTTTTTGTTAGCTATCATGACCAACACAATGTGATCCATATTACTTCTATATTGAAAGAAAATATATTCAGGCACAGGCTCCCACTAGAAGGTAATGAGGAAATTCAAAAGCTGTGAACGTCTTTTTAATGCCTAAAGGAATGATTGTGAGTTTTACTTACCATATAAATTGGTCAAATGATGCCGTATGCCGGAAGATTTGCTTTTTTTTTTTCTTCAGTCTCGGCAAGGCAGAGAAATTCTGTGGTGAAACGCTGCCACTGCTGGCCATTCAGTATAATCTGCAGATGGAAAAGTCC
The DNA here is from genome assembly GCF_964263255.1 of Lissotriton vulgaris. Taxonomy (NCBI): domain Eukaryota; kingdom Metazoa; phylum Chordata; class Amphibia; order Caudata; family Salamandridae; genus Lissotriton; species Lissotriton vulgaris. The sequence goes on from NC_141696.1 coordinate 615,994,086, forward strand.
ACTGTTAGCACAATTTTTACAAAGGGTAAACAGATCAATACTATGGAGTCTATATTATTGTGAAAATCAACAGCTCATTAGAAAATCAAATCCCAATTTGTAATTTTAACCTCCCATACTTCTTTGAATCCCACGCCTCACTTGCTAACACTCTCTAAACAACTGTAGCACATACATTAGGACATAGATCTATAGATCTTTTTCCCAGACAAGTGGCAGTGAACCCTTCTCAATTCATTTGTGTTAGGATATGGTACACCGATAGCAATTACGCCAGCTGATAAGTTGAGAGAGGAAGGGTTATGCTACAGTTAATGGAAATAATAAAAACGAGGAATAGATTATTTACCATCCTCATTTTAGCCAATTCCTACCAGTTCAGCAATAGTAAAGTTGAGACTCTTATGCTCAAACGTACTTTCATACAAATTCAGAAGTCTCAGAAAGTGCCCCAATTTCTTTCATCTTAACATCTTAGTTTGTAGTAGGGCATCCTGTCTACCCTACTACTCATTTAATTACCAAGATGAATGTATCCTACTGATTAATAGGCAACAGAGTGGCCCTCATGTCAGACAACATCTTGTTTTTGCTTTATGATGTCAGCTTGCTAGGCAACAGAGTGGCCCTCAGGTCAGACAACATTCTTGCTTTAGCTTTATGACGTCAGAGCACCAGTGGAACAATTGTCCTTGTGGAAGCTGACCACACAGGAGGATGAGATTTCAGAAGGCATGCAGTAGGTTACTATCTGTGTTTGTAAGGCAAGTAGGAGGGGGAATGGTAAAGGACTATGAACCACTCAAAGCATAGGGGCCTTTTTGAAAGTGGATGGGGATACAAAAATAGAGATTATCCTTAATACCAATCCATCTTGAGTATCAGAGTCCAACATACAAAGTGCAGGGGAAGACGTTAAATGAGCTTCCTTCTGTGAGAAGGAAACACTATCGTTCTCAAGTGAGATAGTGCATTTCAAACTCAAAGGCAGCAAATTCCTCAAGTGGAACATTGCTAGCACTAGGATCTAAAGCAGGCTTTAGTAGTGTTGAAGGCAGTCAGTTTTTGTTAGCTATCATGACCAACACAATGTGATCCATATTACTTCTATATTGAAAGAAAATATATTCAGACACATGCTCCCACTAGAAGGTAATGAGGAAATTCAAAAGCTGTGAACGTCTTTTTAATGCCTAAAGGAATGATTGTGAGTTTTACTTACCATATAAATTGGTCAAATGATGCCGTATGCCGGAAGATTTGCTTTTTTTTTTTTCTTCAGTCTCGGCAAGGCAGAGAAATTCTGTGGTGAAACGCTGCCACTGCTGGCCATTCAGTATAATCTGCAGATGGAAAAGTCCACTGTTAGCACAATTTTTACAAAGGGTAAACAGATCAATACTATGGAGTCTATATTATTGTGAAAATCAACAGCTCATTAGAAAATCAAATCCCAATTTGTAATGTTAACCTCCCATACTTCTTTGAATCCCACGCCTCACTTGCTAACACTCTCTAAACAACTGTAGCACATACATTAGGACATAGATCTATAGATCTTTTTCCCAGACAAGTGGCAGTGAACCCTTCTCAATTCATTTGTGTTAGGATATGGTACACCGATAGCAATTACGCCAGCTGATAAGTTGAGAGAGGAAGGGTTATGCTAAAGTTAATGGAAATAATAAAAACGAGGAATAGATTATTTACCATCCTCCTTTTAGCCAATTCCTACCAGTTCAGCAATAGTAAAGTTGAGACTCTTATGCTCAAACGTACGTTCATACAAATTCAGAAGTCTCAGAGAGTGCCCCAATTTCTTTCATCTTAACATCTTAGTTTGTAGTAGGGCATCCTGTCTACCCTACTACTCATTTAATTACCAAGATGAATGTATCCTACTGATTAATAGGCAACAGAGTGGCCCTCATGTCAGACAACATCTTGTTTTTGCTTTATGATGTCAGCTTGCTAGGCAACAGAGTGGCCCTCAGGTCAGACAACATTCTTGCTTTAGCTTTATGACGTCAGAGCACCAGTGGACCAATTGTCCTTGTGGAAGCTGACCACACAGGAGGATGAGATTTCAGAAGGTATGCAGTAGGTTACTATCTGTGTTTGTAAGGCAAGTAGGAGGGGGAATGGTAAAGGACTATGAACCACTCAAAGCATAGGGGCCGTTTTGAAAGTGGATGGGGATACAAAAATAGAGCTTATCCTTAATACCAATCCATCTTGAGTATCAGAGTCCAACATACAAAGTGCAGGGGAAGACGTTAAATGAGCTTCCTTCTGTGAGAAGGAAACACTATCGTTCTCAAGTGAGATAGTGCATTTCAAACTCAAAGGCAGCAAATTCCTCAAGTGGAACATTGCTAGCACTAGGATCTAAAGCAGGCTTTAGTAGTGTTAAAGGCAGTCAGTTTTTGTTAGCTATCATGACCAACACAATGTGATCCATATTACTTCTATATTGAAAGAAAATATATTCAGGCACAGGCTCCCACTAGAAGGTAATGAGGAAATTCAAAAGCTGTGAACGTCTTTTTAATGCCTAAAGGAATGATTGTGAGTTTTACTTACCATATAAATTGGTCAAATGATGCCGTATGCCGGAAGATTTGCTTTTTTTTTTCTTCAGTCTCGGCAAGGCAGAGAAATTCTGTGGTGAAACGCTGCCACTGCTGGCCATTCAGTATAATCTGCAGATGGAAAAGTCCACTGTTAGCACAATTTTTACAAACGGTAAACAGATCAATACTATGGAGTCTATATTATTGTGAAAATCAACAGCTCATTGAAAAATCAAATCCCAATTTGTAATTTTAACCTCCCATACTTCTTTGAATCCCACGCCTCACTTGCTAACACTCTCTAAACAACTGTAGCACATACATTAGGACATAGATCTATAGATCTTTTTCCCAGACAAGTGGCAGTGAACCCTTCTCAATTCATTTGTGTTAGGATATGGTACACCGATAGCAATTAAGCCAGCTGATAAGTTGAGAGAGGAAGGGTTATGCTACAGTTAATGGAAATAATAAAAACGATGAATAGATTATTTACCATCCTCATTTTAGCCAATTCCTACCAGTTCAGCAATAGTAAAGTTGAGACTCTTATGCTCAAACGTACGTTCATACAAATTCAGAAGTCTCAGAAAGTGCCCCAATTTCTTTCATCTTAACATCTTAGTTTGTAGTAGGGCATCCTGTCTACCCTACTACTCATTTAATTACCAAGATGAATGTATCCTACTGATTAATAGGCAACAGAGTGGCCCTCATGTCAGACAACATCTTGTTTTTGCTTTATGATGTCAGCTTGCTAGGCAACAGAGTGGCCCTCAGGTCAGACAACATTCTTGCTTTAGCTTTATGACGTCAGAGCACCAGTGGAACAATTGTCCTTGTGGAAGCTGACCACACAGGAGGATGAGATTTCAGAAGGCATGCAGTAGGTTACTATCTGTGTTTGTAAGGCAAGTAGGAGGGGGAATGGTAAAGGACTATGAACCACTCAAAGCATAGGGGCCTTTTTGAAAGTGGATGGGGATACAAAAATAGAGATTATCCTTAATACCAATCCATCTTGAGTATCAGAGTCCAACATACAAAGTGCAGGGGAAGACGTTAAATGAGCTTCCTTCTGTGAGAAGGAAACACTATCGTTCTCAAGTGAGATAGTGCATTTCAAACTCAAAGGCAGCAAATTCCTCAAGTGGAACATTGCTAGCACTAGGATCTAAAGCAGGCTTTAGTAGTGTTGAAGGCAGTCAGTTTTTGTTAGCTATCATGACCAACACAATGTGATCCATATTACTTCTATATTGAAAGAAAATATATTCAGGCACATGCTCCCACTAGAAGGTAATGAGGAAATTCAAAAGCTGTGAACGTCTTTTTAATGCCTAAAGGAATGATTGTGAGTTTTACTTACCATATAAATTGGTCAAATGATGCCGTATGCCGGAAGATTTGCTTTTTTTTTTCTTCAGTCTCGGCAAGGCAGAGAAATTCTGTGGTGAAACGGTGCCACTGCTGGCCATTCAGTATAATCTGCAGATGGAAAAGTCCACTGTTAGCACAATTTTTACAAAGGGTAAACAGATCAATACTATGGAGTCTATATTATTGTGAAAATCAACAGCTCATTAGAAAATCAAATCCCAATTTGTAATTTTAACCTCCCATACTTCTTTGAATCCCACGCCTCACTTGCTAACACTCTCTAAACAACTGTAGCACATACATTAGGACATAGATCTATAGATCTTTTTCCCAGACAAGTGGCAGTGAACCCTTCTCAATTCATTTGTGTTAGGATATGGTACACCGATAGCAATTACGCCAGCTGATAAGTTGAGAGAGGAAGGGTTATGCTACAGTTAATGGAAATAATAAAAACGAGGAATAGATTATTTACCATCCTCATTTTAGCCAATTCCTACCAGTTCAGCAATAGTAAAGTTGAGACTCTTATGCTCAAACGTACGTTCATACAAATTCAGAAGTCTCAGAAAGTGCCCCAATTTCTTTCATCTTAACATCTTAGTTTGTAGTAGGGCATCCTGTCTACCCTACTACTCATTTAATTACCAAGATGAATGTATCCTACTGGTTAATAGGCAACAGAGTGGCCCTCATGTCAGACAACATCTTGTTTTTGCTTTATGATGTCAGCTTGCTAGGCAACAGAGTGGCCCTCAGGTCAGACAACATTCTTGCTTTAGCTTTATGACGTCAGAGCACCAGTGGACCAATTGTCCTTGTGGAAGCTGACCACACAGGAGGATGAGATTTCAGAAGGTATGCAGTAGGTTACTATCTGTGTTTGTAAGGCAAGTAGGAGGGGGAATGGTAAAGGACTATGAACCACTCAAAGCATAGGGGCCTTTTTGAAAGTGGATGGGGATACAAAAATAGAGATTATCCTTAATACCAATCCATCTTGAGTATCAGAGTCCAACATACAAAGTGCAGGGGAAGACGTTAAATGAGCTTCCTTCTGTGAGAAGGAAACACTATCGTTCTCAAGTGAGATAGTGCATTTCAAACTCAAAGGCAGCAAATTCCTCAAGTGGAACATTGCTAGCACTAGGATCTAAAGCAGGCTTTAGTAGTGTTAAAGGCAGTCAGTTTTTGTTAGCTATCATGACCAACACAATGTGATCCATATTACTTCTATATTGAAAGAAAATATATTCAGGCACAGGCTCCCACTAGAAGGTAATGAGGAAATTCAAAAGCTGTGAACGTCTTTTTAATGCCTAAAGGAATGATTGTGAGTTTTACTTACCATATAAATTGGTCAAATGATGCCGTATGCCGGAAGATTTGCTTTTTTTTTTCTTCAGTCTCGGCAAGGCAGAGAAATTCTGTGGTGAAACGCTGCCACTGCTGGCCATTCAGTATAATCTGCAGATGGAAAAGTCCACTGTTAGCACAATTTTTACAAACGGTAAACAGATCAATACTATGGAGTCTATATTATTGTGAAAATCAACAGCTCATTGAAAAATCAAATCCCAATTTGTAATTTTAACCTCCCATACTTCTTTGAATCCCACGCCTCACTTGCTAACACTCTCTAAACAACTGTAGCACATACATTAGGACATAGATCTATAGATCTTTTTCCCAGACAAGTGGCAGTGAACCCTTCTCAATTCATTTGTGTTAGGATATGGTACACCGATAGCAATTAAGCCAGCTGATAAGTTGAGAGAGGAAGGGTTATGCTACAGTTAATGGAAATAATAAAAACGATGAATAGATTATTTACCATCCTCATTTTAGCCAATTCCTACCAGTTCAGCAATAGTAAAGTTGAGACTCTTATGCTCAAACGTACGTTCATACAAATTCAGAAGTCTCAGAAAGTGCCCCAATTTCTTTCATCTTAACATCTTAGTTTGTAGTAGGGCATCCTGTCTACCCTACTACTCATTTAATTACCAAGATGAATGTATCCTACTGATTAATAGGCAACAGAGTGGCCCTCATGTCAGACAACATCTTGTTTTTGCTTTATGATGTCAGCTTGCTAGGCAACAGAGTGGCCCTCAGGTCAGACAACATTCTTGCTTTAGCTTTATGACGTCAGAGCACCAGTGGAACAATTGTCCTTGTGGAAGCTGACCACACAGGAGGATGAGATTTCAGAAGGCATGCAGTAGGTTACTATCTGTGTTTGTAAGGCAAGTAGGAGGGGGAATGGTAAAGGACTATGAACCACTCAAAGCATAGGGGCCTTTTTGAAAGTGGATGGGGATACAAAAATAGAGATTATCCTTAATACCAATCCATCTTGAGTATCAGAGTCCAACATACAAAGTGCAGGGGAAGACGTTAAATGAGCTTCCTTCTGTGAGAAGGAAACACTATCGTTCTCAAGTGAGATAGTGCATTTCAAACTCAAAGGCAGCAAATTCCTCAAGTGGAACATTGCTAGCACTAGGATCTAAAGCAGGCTTTAGTAGTGTTGAAGGCAGTCAGTTTTTGTTAGCTATCATGACCAACACAATGTGATCCATATTACTTCTATATTGAAAGAAAATATATTCAGGCACATGCTCCCACTAGAAGGTAATGAGGAAATTCAAAAGCTGTGAACGTCTTTTTAATGCCTAAAGGAATGATTGTGAGTTTTACTTACCATATAAATTGGTCAAATGATGCCGTATGCCGGAAGATTTGCTTTTTTTTTTCTTCAGTCTCGGCAAGGCAGAGAAATTCTGTGGTGAAACGGTGCCACTGCTGGCCATTCAGTATAATCTGCAGATGGAAAAGTCCACTGTTAGCACAATTTTTACAAAGGGTAAACAGATCAATACTATGGAGTCTATATTATTGTGAAAATCAACAGCTCATTAGAAAATCAAATCCCAATTTGTAATGTTAACCTCCCATACTTCTTTGAATCCCACGCCTCACTTGCTAACACTCTCTAAACAACTGTAGCACATACATTAGGACATAGATCTATAGATCTTTTTCCCAGACAAGTGGCAGTGAACCCTTCTCAATTCATTTGTGTTAGGATATGGTACACCGATAGCAATTACGCCAGCTGATAAGTTGAGAGAGGAAGGGTTATGCTAAAGTTAATGGAAATAATAAAAACGAGGAATAGATTATTTACCATCCTCCTTTTAGCCAATTCCTACCAGTTCAGCAATAGTAAAGTTGAGACTCTTATGCTCAAACGTACGTTCATACAAATTCAGAAGTCTCAGAGAGTGCCCCAATTTCTTTCATCTTAACATCTTAGTTTGTAGTAGGGCATCCTGTCTACCCTACTACTCATTTAATTACCAAGATGAATGTATCCTACTGATTAATAGGCAACAGAGTGGCCCTCATGTCAGACAACATCTTGTTTTTGCTTTATGATGTCAGCTTGCTAGGCAACAGAGTGGCCCTCAGGTCAGACAACATTCTTGCTTTAGCTTTATGACGTCAGAGCACCAGTGGACCAATTGTCCTTGTGGAAGCTGACCACACAGGAGGATGAGATTTCAGAAGGTATGCAGTAGGTTACTATCTGTGTTTGTAAGGCAAGTAGGAGGGGGAATGGTAAAGGACTATGAACCACTCAAAGCATAGGGGCCGTTTTGAAAGTGAATGGGGATACAAAAATAGAGCTTATCCTTAATACCAATCCATCTTGAGTATCAGAGTCCAACATACAAAGTGCAGGGGAAGACGTTAAATGAGCTTCCTTCTGTGAGAAGGAAACACTATCGTTCTCAAGTGAGATAGTGCATTTCAAACTCAAAGGCAGCAAATTCCTCAAGTGGAACATTGCTAGCACTAGGATCTAAAGCAGGCTTTAGTAGTGTTAAAGGCAGTCAGTTTTTGTTAGCTATCATGACCAACACAATGTGATCCATATTACTTCTATATTGAAAGAAAATATATTCAGGCACAGGCTCCCACTAGAAGGTAATGAGGAAATTCAAAAGCTGTGAACGTCTTTTTAATGCCTAAAGGAATGATTGTGAGTTTTACTTACCATATAAATTGGTCAAATGATGCCGTATGCCGGAAGATTTGCTTTTTTTTTTCTTCAGTCTCGGCAAGGCAGAGAAATTCTGTGGTGAAACGCTGCCACTGCTGGCCATTCAGTATAATCTGCAGATGGAAAAGTCCACTGTTAGCACAATTTTTACAAACGGTAAACAGATCAATACTATGGAGTCTATATTATTGTGAAAATCAACAGCTCATTGAAAAATCAAATCCCAATTTGTAATTTTAACCTCCCATACTTCTTTGAATCCCACGCCTCACTTGCTAACACTCTCTAAACAACTGTAGCACATACATTAGGACATAGATCTATAGATCTTTTTCCCAGACAAGTGGCAGTGAACCCTTCTCAATTCATTTGTGTTAGGATATGGTACACCGATAGCAATTAAGCCAGCTGATAAGTTGAGAGAGGAAGGGTTATGCTACAGTTAATGGAAATAATAAAAACGATGAATAGATTATTTACCATCCTCATTTTAGCCAATTCCTACCAGTTCAGCAATAGTAAAGTTGAGACTCTTATGCTCAAACGTACGTTCATACAAATTCAGAAGTCTCAGAAAGTGCCCCAATTTCTTTCATCTTAACATCTTAGTTTGTAGTAGGGCATCCTGTCTACCCTACTACTCATTTAATTACCAAGATGAATGTATCCTACTGATTAATAGGCAACAGAGTGGCCCTCATGTCAGACAACATCTTGTTTTTGCTTTATGATGTCAGCTTGCTAGGCAACAGAGTGGCCCTCAGGTCAGACAACATTCTTGCTTTAGCTTTATGACGTCAGAGCACCAGTGGAACAATTGTCCTTGTGGAAGCTGACCACACAGGAGGATGAGATTTCAGAAGGCATGCAGTAGGTTACTATCTGTGTTTGTAAGGCAAGTAGGAGGGGGAATGGTAAAGGACTATGAACCACTCAAAGCATAGGGGCCTTTTTGAAAGTGGATGGGGATACAAAAATAGAGATTATCCTTAATACCAATCCATCTTGAGTATCAGAGTCCAACATACAAAGTGCAGGGGAAGACGTTAAATGAGCTTCCTTCTGTGAGAAGGAAACACTATCGTTCTCAAGTGAGATAGTGCATTTCAAACTCAAAGGCAGCAAATTCCTCAAGTGGAACATTGCTAGCACTAGGATCTAAAGCAGGCTTTAGTAGTGTTGAAGGCAGTCAGTTTTTGTTAGCTATCATGACCAACACAATGTGATCCATATTACTTCTATATTGAAAGAAAATATATTCAGGCACATGCTCCCACTAGAAGGTAATGAGGAAATTCAAAAGCTGTGAACGTCTTTTTAATGCCTAAAGGAATGATTGTGAGTTTTACTTACCATATAAATTGGTCAAATGATGCCGTATGCCGGAAGATTTGCTTTTTTTTTTCTTCAGTCTCGGCAAGGCAGAGAAATTCTGTGGTGAAACGGTGCCACTGCTGGCCATTCAGTATAATCTGCAGATGGAAAAGTCCACTGTTAGCACAATTTTTACAAAGGGTAAACAGATCAATACTATGGAGTCTATATTATTGTGAAAATCAACAGCTCATTAGAAAATCAAATCCCAATTTGTAATTTTAACCTCCCATACTTCTTTGAATCCCACGCCTCACTTGCTAACACTCTCTAAACAACTGTAGCACATACATTAGGACATAGATCTATAGATCTTTTTCCCAGACAAGTGGCAGTGAACCCTTCTCAATTCATTTGTGTTAGGATATGGTACACCGATAGCAATTACGCCAGCTGATAAGTTGAGAGAGGAAGGGTTATGCTACAGTTAATGGAAATAATAAAAACGAGGAATAGATTATTTACCATCCTCATTTTAGCCAATTCCTACCAGTTCAGCAATAGTAAAGTTGAGACTCTTATGCTCAAACGTACGTTCATACAAATTCAGAAGTCTCAGAAAGTGCCCCAATTTCTTTCATCTTAACATCTTAGTTTGTAGTAGGGCATCCTGTCTACCCTACTACTCATTTAATTACCAAGATGAATGTATCCTACTGGTTAATAGGCAACAGAGTGGCCCTCATGTCAGACAACATCTTGTTTTTGCTTTATGATGTCAGCTTGCTAGGCAACAGAGTGGCCCTCAGGTCAGACAACATTCTTGCTTTAGCTTTATGACGTCAGAGCACCAGTGGACCAATTGTCCTTGTGGAAGCTGACCACACAGGAGGATGAGATTTCAGAAGGTATGCAGTAGGTTACTATCTGTGTTTGTAAGGCAAGTAGGAGGGGGAATGGTAAAGGACTATGAACCACTCAAAGCATAGGGGCCTTTTTGAAAGTGGATGGGGATACAAAAATAGAGATTATCCTTAATACCAATCCATCTTGAGTATCAGAGTCCAACATACAAAGTGCAGGGGAAGACGTTAAATGAGCTTCCTTCTGTGAGAAGGAAACACTATCGTTCTCAAGTGAGATAGTGCATTTCAAACTCAAAGGCAGCAAATTCCTCAAGTGGAACATTGCTAGCACTAGGATCTAAAGCAGGCTTTAGTAGTGTTAAAGGCAGTCAGTTTTTGTTAGCTATCATGACCAACACAATGTGATCCATATTACTTCTATATTGAAAGAAAATATATTCAGGCACAGGCTCCCACTAGAAGGTAATGAGGAAATTCAAAAGCTGTGAACGTCTTTTTAATGCCTAAAGGAATGATTGTGAGTTTTACTTACCATATAAATTGGTCAAATGATGCCGTATGCCGGAAGATTTGCTTTTTTTTTTCTTCAGTCTCGGCAAGGCAGAGAAATTCTGTGGTGAAACGCTGCCACTGCTGGCCATTCAGTATAATCTGCAGATGGAAAAGTCCACTGTTAGCACAATTTTTACAAACGGTAAACAGATCAATACTATGGAGTCTATATTATTGTGAAAATCAACAGCTCATTGAAAAATCAAATCCCAATTTGTAATTTTAACCTCCCATACTTCTTTGAATCCCACGCCTCACTTGCTAACACTCTCTAAACAACTGTAGCACATACATTAGGACATAGATCTATAGATCTTTTTCCCAGACAAGTGGCAGTGAACCCTTCTCAATTCATTTGTGTTAGGATATGGTACACCGATAGCAATTAAGCCAGCTGATAAGTTGAGAGAGGAAGGGTTATGCTACAGTTAATGGAAATAATAAAAACGATGAATAGATTATTTACCATCCTCATTTTAGCCAATTCCTACCAGTTCAGCAATAGTAAAGTTGAGACTCTTATGCTCAAACGTACGTTCATACAAATTCAGAAGTCTCAGAAAGTGCCCCAATTTCTTTCATCTTAACATCTTAGTTTGTAGTAGGGCATCCTGTCTACCCTACTACTCATTTAATTACCAAGATGAATGTATCCTACTGATTAATAGGCAACAGAGTGGCCCTCATGTCAGACAACATCTTGTTTTTGCTTTATGATGTCAGCTTGCTAGGCAACAGAGTGGCCCTCAGGTCAGACAACATTCTTGCTTTAGCTTTATGACGTCAGAGCACCAGTGGAACAATTGTCCTTGTGGAAGCTGACCACACAGGAGGATGAGATTTCAGAAGGCATGCAGTAGGTTACTATCTGTGTTTGTAAGGCAAGTAGGAGGGGGAATGGTAAAGGACTATGAACCACTCAAAGCATAGGGGCCTTTTTGAAAGTGGATGGGGATACAAAAATAGAGATTATCCTTAATACCAATCCATCTTGAGTATCAGAGTCCAACATACAAAGTGCAGGGGAAGACGTTAAATGAGCTTCCTTCTGTGAGAAGGAAACACTATCGTTCTCAAGTGAGATAGTGCATTTCAAACTCAAAGGCAGCAAATTCCTCAAGTGGAACATTGCTAGCACTAGGATCTAAAGCAGGCTTTAGTAGTGTTGAAGGCAGTCAGTTTTTGTTAGCTATCATGACCAACACAATGTGATCCATATTACTTCTATATTGAAAGAAAATATATTCAGGCACATGCTCCCACTAGAAGGTAATGAGTAAATTCAAAAGCTGTGAACGTCTTTTTAATGCCTAAAGGAATGATTGTGAGTTTTACTTACCATATAAATTGGTCAAATGATGCCGTATGCCGGAAGATTTGCTTTTTTTTTTCTTCAGTCTCGGCAAGGCAGAGAAATTCTGTGGTGAAACGGTGCCACTGCTGGCCATTCAGTATAATCTGCAGATGGAAAAGTCCACTGTTAGCACAATTTTTACAAAGGGTAAACAGATCAATACTATGGAGTCTATATTATTGTGAAAATCAACAGCTCATTAGAAAATCAAATCCCAATTTGTAATTTTAACCTCCCATACTTCTTTGAATCCCACGCCTCACTTGCTAACACTCTCTAAACAACTGTAGCACATACATTAGGACATAGATCTATAGATCTTTTTCCCAGACAAGTGGCAGTGAACCCTTCTCAATTCATTTGTGTTAGGATATGGTACACCGATAGCAATTACGCCAGCTGATAAGTTGAGAGAGGAAGGGTTATGCTACAGTTAATGGAAATAATAAAAACGAGGAATAGATTATTTACCATCCTCATTTTAGCCAATTCCTACCAGTTCAGCAATAGTAAAGTTGAGACTCTTATGCTCAAACGTACGTTCATACAAATTCAGAAGTCTCAGAAAGTGCCCCAATTTCTTTCATCTTAACTTCTTAGTTTGTAGTAGGGCATCCTGTCTACCCTACTACTCATTTAATTACCAAGATGAATGTATCCTACTGATTAATAGGCAACAGAGTGGCCCTCATGGTAGACAACATCTTGTTTTTGCTTTATGATGTCAGCTTGCTAGGCAACAGAGTGGCCTTCAGGTCAGACAACATTCTTGCTTTAGCTTTATGACGTCAGAGCACCAGTGGACCAATTGTCCTTGTGGAAGCTGACCACACAGGAGGATGAGATTTCAGAAGGTATGCAGTAGGTTACTATCTGTGTTTGTAAGGCAAGTAGGAGGGGGAATGGTAAAGGACCATGAACCACTCAAAGCATAGGGGCCGTTTTGAAAGTGGATGGGGATACAAAAATAGAGCTTATCCTTAATACCAATCCATCTTGAGTATCAGAGTCCAACATACAAAGTGCAGGGGAAGACGCTAAATGAGCTTCCTTCTGTGAGAAGGAAACACTATCGTTCTCAAGTGAGATAGTGCATTTCAAACTCAAAGGCAGCAAATTCCTCAAGTGGAACATTGCTAGCACTAGGATCTAAAGCAGGCTTTAGTAGTGTTGAAGGCAGTCAGTTTTTGTTAGCTATCATGACCAACACAATGTGATCCATATTACTTCTATATTGAAAGAAAATATATTCAGGCACAGGCTCCCACTAGAAGGTAATGAGGAAATTCAAAAGCTGTGAACGTCTTTTTAATGCCTAAAGGAATGATTGTGAGTTTTACTTACCATATAGATTGGTCAAATGATGCCGTATGCCGGAAGATTTGCTTTTTTTTTTTTCTTCAGTCTCGGCAAGGCAGAGAAATTCTGTGGTGAAACGCTGCCACTGCTGGCCATTCAGTATAATCTGCAGATGGAAAAGTCCACTGTTAGCACAATTTTTACAAACGGTAAACAGATCTATACTATGGAGTCTATATTATTGTGAAAATCAACAGCTCATTAGAAAATCAAATCCCAATTTGTAATTTTAACCTCCCATACTTCTTTGAATCCCACGCCTCACTTGCTAACACTCTCTAAACAACTGTAGCACATACATTAGGACATAGATCTATAGATCTTTTTCCCAGACAAGTGGCAGTGAACCCTTCTCAATTCATTTGTGTTAGGATATGGTACACCGATAGCAATTAAGCCAGCTGATAAGTTGAGAGGTGAAGGGTTATGCTACAGTTAATGGAAATAATAAAAACGATGAATAGATTATTTACCATCCTCCTTTTAGCCAATTCCTACCAGTTCAGCAATAGTAAAGTTGAGACTCTTATGCTCAAACGTACGTTCATACAAATTCAGAAGTCTCAGAGAGTGCCCCAATTTCTTTCATCTTAACATCTTAGTTTGTAGTAGGGCATCCTGTCTACCCTACTACTCATTTAGTTACCAAGATGAATGTATCCTACTGATTAATAGGCAACAGAGTGGCCCTCATGTCAGACAACATCTTGTTTTTGCTTTATGATGTCAGCTTGCTAGGCAACAGAGTGGCCCTCAGCTCAGACAACATTCTTGCTTTAGCTTTATGACGTCAGAGCACCAGTGGACCAATTGTCCTTGTGGAAGCTGACCACACAGGAGGATGAGATTTCAGAAGGTATGCAGTAGGTTACTATCTGTGTTTGTAAGGCAAGTAGGAGGGGGAATGGTAAAGGACTATGAACCACTCAAAGCATAGGGGCCTTTTTGAAAGTGGATGGGGATACAAAAATAGAGATTATCCTTAATACCAATCCATCTTGAGTATCAGAGTCCAACATACAAAGTGCAGGGGAAGACGTTAAATGAGCTTCCTTCTGTGAGAAGGAAACACTATCGTTCTCAAGTGAGATAGTGCATTTCAAACTCAAAGGCAGCAAATTCCTCAAGTGGAACATTGCTAGCACTAGGATCTAAAGCAGGCTTTAGTAGTGTTAAAGGCAGTCAGTTTTTGTTAGCTATCATGACCAACACAATGTGATCCATATTACTTCTATATTGAAAGAAAATATATTCAGGCACAGGCTCCCACTAGAAGGTAATGAGGAAATTCAAAAGCTGTGAACGTCTTTTTAATGCCTAAAGGAATGATTGTGAGTTTTACTTACCATATAAATTGGTCAAATGATGCCGTATGCCGGAAGATTTGCTTTTTTTTTTCTTCAGTCTCGGCAAGGCAGAGAAATTCTGTTGTGAAACGCTGCCACTGCTGGCCATTCAGTATAATCTGCAGATGGAAAAGTCCACTGTTAGCACAATTTTTACAAACGGTAAACAGATCAATACTATGGAGTCTATATTATTGTGAAAATCAACAGCTCATTAAAAAATCAAATCCCAATTTGTAATTTTAACCTCCCATACTTCTTTGAATCCCACGCCTCACTTGCTAACACTCTCTAAACAACTGTAGCACATACATTAGGACATAGATCTATAGATCTTTTTCCCAGACAAGTGGCAGTGAACCCTTCTCAATTCATTTGTGTTAGGATATGGTACACCGATAGCAATTAAGCCAGCTGATAAGTTGAGAGAGGAAGGGTTATGCTACAGTTAATGGAAATAATAAAAACGATGAATAGATTATTTACCATCCTCATTTTAGCCAATTCCTACCAGTTCAGCAATAGTAAAGTTGAGACTCTTATGCTCAAACGTACGTTCATACAAATTCAGAAGTCTCAGAAAGTGCCCCAATTTCTTTCATCTTAACATCTTAGTTTGTAGTAGGGCATCCTGTCTACCCTACTACTCATTTAATTACCAAGATGAATGTATCCTACTGATTAATAGGCAACAGAGTGGCCCTCATGTCAGACAACATCTTGTTTTTGCTTTATGATGTCAGCTTGCTAGGCAACAGAGTGGCCCTCAGGTCAGACAACATTCTTGCTTTAGCTTTATGACGTCAGAGCACCAGTGGAACAATTGTCCTTGTGGAAGCTGACCACACAGGAGGATGAGATTTCAGAAGGCATGCAGTAGGTTACTATCTGTGTTTGTAAGGCAAGTAGGAGGGGGAATGGTAAAGGACTATGAACCACTCAAAGCATAGGGGCCTTTTTGAAAGTGGATGGGGATACAAAAATAGAGATTATCCTTAATACCAATCCATCTTGAGTATCAGAGTCCAACATACAAAGTGCAGGGGAAGACGTTAAATGAGCTTCCTTCTGTGAGAAGGAAACACTATCGTTCTCAAGTGAGATAGTGCATTTCAAACTCAAAGGCAGCAAATTCCTCAAGTGGAACATTGCTAGCACTAGGATCTAAAGCAGGCTTTAGTAGTGTTGAAGGCAGTCAGTTTTTGTTAGCTATCATGACCAACACAATGTGATCCATATTACTTCTATATTGAAAGAAAATATATTCAGGCACATGCTCCCACTAGAAGGTAATGAGGAAATTCAAAAGCTGTGAACGTCTTTTTAATGCCTAAAGGAATGATTGTGAGTTTTACTTACCATATAAATTGGTCAAATGATGCCGTATGCCGGAAGATTTGCTTTTTTTTTTCTTCAGTCTCGGCAAGGCAGAGAAATTCTGTGGTGAAACGGTGCCACTGCTGGCCATTCAGTATAATCTGCAGATGGAAAAGTCCACTGTTAGCACAATTTTTACAAAGGGTAAACAGATCAATACTATGGAGTCTATATTATTGTGAAAATCAACAGCTCATTAGAAAATCAAATCCCAATTTGTAATTTTAACCTCCCATACTTCTTTGAATCCCACGCCTCACTTGCTAACACTCTCTAAACAACTGTAGCACATACATTAGGACATAGATCTATAGATCTTTTTCCCAGACAAGTGGCAGTGGACCCTTCTCAATTCATTTGTGTTAGGATATGGTACACCGATAGCAATTACGCCAGCTGATAAGTTGAGAGAGGAAGGGTTATGCTACAGTTAATGGAAATAATAAAAACGAGGAATAGATTATTTACCATCCTCATTTTAGCCAATTCCTACCAGGTCTGCAATAGTAAAGTTGAGACTCTTATGCTCAAACGTACGTTCATACAAATTCAGAAGTCTCAGAAAGTGCCCCAATTTCTTTCATCTTAACATCTTAGTTTGTAGTAGGGCATCCTGTCTACCCTACTACTCATTTAATTACCAAGATGAATGTATCCTACTGATTAATAGGCAACAGAGTGGCCCTCATGTCAGACAACATCTTGTTTTTGCTTTATGATGTCAGCTTGCTAGGCAACAGAGTGGCCCTCAGGTCAGACAACATTCTTGCTTTAGCTTTATGACGTCAGAGCACCAGTGGACCAATTGTCCTTGTGGAAGCTGACCACACAGGAGGATGAGATTTCAGAAGGCATGCAGTAGGTTACTATCTGTGTTTGTAAGGCAAGTAGGAGGGGGAATGGTAAAGGACTATGAACCACTCAAAGCATAGGGGCCTTTTTGAAAGTGGATGGGGATACAAAAATAGAGATTATCCTTAATACCAATCCATCTTGAGTATCAGAGTCCAACATACAAAGTGCAGGGGAAGACGTTAAATGAGCTTCCTTCTGTGAGAAGGAAACACTATCGTTCTCAAGTGAGATAGTGCATTTCAAACTCAAAGGCAGCAAATTCCTCAAGTGGAACATTGCTAGCACTAGGATCTAAAGCAGGCTTTAGTAGTGTTGAAGGCTGTCAGTTTTTGTTAGCTATCATGACCAACACAATGTGATCCATATTACTTCTATATTGAAAGAAAATATATTCAGGCACATGCTCCCACTAGAAGGTAATGAGGAAATTCAAAAGCTGTGAACGTCTTTTTAATGCCTAAAGGAATGATTGTGAGTTTTACTTACCATATAAATTGGTCAAATGATGCCGTATGCCGGAAGATTTGCTTTTTTTTTTCTTCAGTCTCGGCAAGGCAGAGAAATTCTGTGGTGAAACGGTGCCACTGCTGGCCATTCAGTATAATCTGCAGATGGAAAAGTCCACTGTTAGCACAATTTTTACAAAGGGTAAACAGATCAATACTATGGAGTCTATATTATTGTGAAAATCAACAGCTCATTAGAAAATCAAATCCCAATTTGTAATTTTAACCTCCCATACTTCTTTGAATCCCACGCCTCACTTGCTAACACTCTCTAAACAACTGTAGCACATACATTAGGACATAGATCTATAGATCTTTTTCCCAGACAAGTGGCAGTGAACCCTTCTCAATTCATTTGTGTTAGGATATGGTACACCAATAGCAATTACGCCAGCTGATAAGTTAAAAGAGGAAGGGTTATGCTACAGTTAATGGAAATAATAAAAACGAGGAATAGAGTATTTACCATCCTCATTTTAGCCAATTCCTACCAGTTCAGCAATAGTAAAGTTGAGACTCTTATGCTCAAACGTACATTCATACAAATTCAGAAGTCTCAGAAAGTGCCCCAATTTCTTTCATCTTAACATCTTAGTTTGCAGTAGGGCATCCTGTCTACCCTACTACTCATTTAATTACCAAGATGAATGTATCCTACTGATTAATAGGCAACAGAGTTGCCCTCATGTCAGACAACATCTTGTTTTTGCTTCATGATGTCAGCTTGCTAGGCAACAGAGTGGCCCTCAGGTCAGACAACATTCTTGCTTTAGCTTTATGACGTCAGAGCACCAGTGGACCAATTGTCCTTGTGGAAGCTGACCACACAGGAGGATGAGATTTCAGAAGGTATGCAGTAGGTTACTATCTGTGTTTGTAAGGCAAGTAGGAGGGGGAATGATAAAGGACTCTGAACCACTCAAAGCATAGGGGCCTTTTTGAAAGTGGATGGGGATACAAAAATAGAGATTATCCTTAATATCAATCCATCTTGAGTATCAGAGTCCAACATACAAAGTGCAGGGGAAGACGTTAAATGAGCTTCCTTCTGTGAGAAGGAAACACTATCGTTCTCAAGTGAGATAGTGCATTTCAAAGTCAAAGGCAGCAAATTCCTCAAGTGGAACATTGCTAGCACTAGGATCTAAAGCAGGCCTTAGTAGTGTTGAAGGCAGTCAGTTTTTGTTAGCTATCATGACCAACACAATGTGATCCATATTACTTCTATATTGAAAGAAAATATATTCAGGCACAGGCTCCCACTAGAAGGTAATGAGGAAATTCAAAAGCTGTGAACGTCTTTTTAATGCCTAAGGGAATGATTGTGAGTTTTACTTACCATATAAATTGGTCAAATGATGCCGTATGCCGGAAGATTTGCTTTTTTTTTTTTTCTTCAGTCTCGGCAAGGCAGAGAAATTCTGTGGTGAAACGCTGCCACTGCTGGCCATTCAGTATAATCTGCAGATGGAAAAGTCCACTGTTAGCACAATTTTTACAAAGGGTAAACAGATCAATACCATGGAGTCTATATTATTGTGAAAATCAACAGCTCATTAGAAAATCAAATCCCAATTTGTAATTTTAACCTCCCATACTTCTTTGAATCCCACGCCTCACTTGCTAACACTCTCTAAACAACTGTAGCACATACATTAGGACATAGATCTATAGATCTTTTTCCCAGACAAGTGGCAGTGAACCCTTCTCAATTCATTTGTGTTAGGATATGGTACACCGATAGCAATTAAGCCAGCTGATAAGTTGAGAGGTGAAGGGTTATGCTACAGTTAATGGAAATAATAAAAACGATGAATAGATTATTTACCATCCTCCTTTTAGCCAATTCCTACCAGTTCAGCAATAGTAAAGTTGAGACTCTTATGGTCAAACGTACGTTCATACAAATTCAGAAGTCTCAGAGAGTGCCCCAATTTCTTTCATCTTAACATCTTAGTTTGTAGTAGGGCATCCTGTCTACCCTACTACTCATTTAATTACCAAGATGAATGTATCCTACTGATTAATAGGCAACAGAGTGGCCCTCATGTCAGACAACATCTTGTTTTTGCTTTATGATGTCAGCTTGCTAGGCAACAGAGTGGCCCTCAGCTCAGACAACATTCTTGCTTTAGCTTTATGACGTCAGAGCACCAGTGGACCAATTGTCCTTGTGGAAGCTGACCACACAGGAGGATGAGATTTCAGAAGGTATGCAGTAGGTTACTATCTGTGTTTGTAAGGCAAGTAGGAGGGGGAATGGTAAAGGACTATGAACCACTCAAAGCATAGGGGCCTTTTTGAAAGTGGATGGGGATACAAAAATAGAGATTATCCTTAATACCAATCCATCTTGAGTATCAGAGTCCAACATACAAAGTGCAGGGGAAGACGTTAAATGAGCTTCCTTCTGTGAGAAGGAAACACTATCGTTCTCAAGTGAGATAGTGCATTTCAAACTCAAAGGCAGCAAATTCCTCAAGTGGAACATTGCTAGCACTAGGATCTAAAGCAGGCTTTAGTAGTGTTAAAGGCAGTCAGTTTTTGTTAGCTATCATGACCAACACAATGTGATCCATATTACTTCTATATTGAAAGAAAATATATTCAGGCACAGGCTCCCACTAGAAGGTAATGAGGAAATTCAAAAGCTGTGAACGTCTTTTTAATGCCTAAAGGAATGATTGTGAGTTTTACTTACCATATAAATTGGTCAAATGATGCCGTATGCCGGAAGATTTGCTTTTTTTTTTTCTTCAGTCTCGGCAAGGCAGAGAAATTCTGTGGTGAAACGCTGCCACTGCTGGCCATTCAGTATAATCTGCAGATGGAAAAGTCCACTGTTAGCACAATTTTTACAAACGGTAAACAGATCAATACTATGGAGTCTATATTATTGTGAAAATCAACAGCTCATTAAAAAATCAAATCCCAATTTGTAATTTTAACCTCCCATACTTCTTTGAATCCCACGCCTCACTTGCTAACACTCTCTAAACAACTGTAGCACATACATTAGGACATAGATCTATAGATCTTTTTCCCAGACAAGTGGCAGTGAACCCTTCTCAATTCATTTGTGTTAGGATATGGTACACCGATAGCAATTAAGCCAGCTGATAAGTTGAGAGAGGAAGGGTTATGCTACAGTTAATGGAAATAATAAAAACGATGAATAGATTATTTACCATCCTCATTTTAGCCAATTCCTACCAGTTCAGCAATAGTAAAGTTGAGACTCTTATGCTCAAACGTACGTTCATACAAATTCAGAAGTCTCAGAAAGTGCCCCAATTTCTTTCATCTTAACATCTTAGTTTGTAGTAGGGCATCCTGTCTACCCTACTACTCATTTAATTACCAAGATGAATGTATCCTACTGATTAATAGGCAACAGAGTGGCCCTCATGTCAGACAACATCTTGTTTTTGCTTCATGATGTCAGCTTGCTAGGCAACAGAGTGGCCCTCAGGTCAGACAACATTCTTGCTTTAGCTTTATGACGTCAGAGCACCAGTGGAACAATTGTCCTTGTGGAAGCTGACCACACAGGAGGATGAGATTTCAGAAGGCATGCAGTAGGTTACTATCTGTGTTTGTAAGGCAAGTAGGAGGGGGAATGGTAAAGGACTATGAACCACTCAAAGCATAGGGGCCTTTTTGAAAGTGGATGGGGATACAAAAATAGAGATTATCCTTAATACCAATCCATCTTGAGTATCAGAGTCCAACATACAAAGTGCAGGGGAAGACGTTAAATGAGCTTCCTTCTGTGAGAAGGAAACACTATCGTTCTCAAGTGAGATAGTGCATTTCAAACTCAAAGGCAGCAAATTCCTCAAGTGGAACATTGCTAGCACTAGGATCTAAAGCAGGCTTTAGTAGTGTTGAAGGCAGTCAGTTTTTGTTAGCTATCATGACCAACACAATGTGATCCATATTACTTCTATATTGAAAGAAAATATATTCAGGCACATGCTCCCACTAGAAGGTAATGAGGAAATTCAAAAGCTGTGAACGTCTTTTTAATGCCTAAAGGAATGATTGTGAGTTTTACTTACCATATAAATTGGTCAAATGATGCCGTATGCCGGAAGATTTGCTTTTTTTTTTCTTCAGTCTCGGCAAGGCAGAGAAATTCTGTGGTGAAACGGTGCCACTGCTGGCCATTCAGTATAATCTGCAGATGGAAAAGTCCACTGTTAGCACAATTTTTACAAAGGGTAAACAGATCAATACTATGGAGTCTATATTATTGTGAAAATCAACAGCTCATTAGAAAATCAAATCCCAATTTGTAATTTTAACCTCCCATACTTCTTTGAATCCCACGCCTCACTTGCTAACACTCTCTAAACAACTGTAGCACATACATTAGGACATAGATCTATAGATCTTTTTCCCAGACAAGTGGCAGTGGACCCTTCTCAATTCATTTGTGTTAGGATATGGTACACCGATAGCAATTACGCCAGCTGATAAGTTGAGAGAGGAAGGGTTATGCTACAGTTAATGGAAATAATAAAAACGAGGAATAGATTATTTACCATCCTCATTTTAGCCAATTCCTACCAGGTCTGCAATAGTAAAGTTGAGACTCTTATGCTCAAACGTACGTTCATACAAATTCAGAAGTCTCAGAAAGTGCCCCAATTTCTTTCATCTTAACATCTTAGTTTGTAGTAGGGCATCCTGTCTACCCTACTACTCATTTAATTACCAAGATGAATGTATCCTACTGATTAATAGGCAACAGAGTGGCCCTCATGTCAGACAACATCTTGTTTTTGCTTTATGATGTCAGCTTGCTAGGCAACAGAGTGGCCCTCAGGTCAGACAACATTCTTGCTTTAGCTTTATGACGTCAGAGCACCAGTGGACCAATTGTCCTTGTGGAAGCTGACCACACAGGAGGATGAGATTTCAGAAGGCATGCAGTAGGTTACTATCTGTGTTTGTAAGGCAAGTAGGAGGGGGAATGGTAAAGGACTATGAACCACTCAAAGCATAGGGGCCTTTTTGAAAGTGGATGGGGATACAAAAATAGAGATTATCCTTAATACCAATCCATCTTGAGTATCAGAGTCCAACATACAAAGTGCAGGGGAAGACGTTAAATGAGCTTCCTTCTGTGAGAAGGAAACACTATCGTTCTCAAGTGAGATAGTGCATTTCAAACTCAAAGGCAGCAAATTCCTCAAGTGGAACATTGCTAGCACTAGGATCTAAAGCAGGCTTTAGTAGTGTTGAAGGCTGTCAGTTTTTGTTAGCTATCATGACCAACACAATGTGATCCATATTACTTCTATATTGAAAGAAAATATATTCAGGCACATGCTCCCACTAGAAGGTAATGAGGAAATTCAAAAGCTGTGAACGTCTTTTTAATGCCTAAAGGAATGATTGTGAGTTTTACTTACCATATAAATTGGTCAAATGATGCCGTATGCCGGAAGATTTGCTTTTTTTTTTCTTCAGTCTCGGCAAGGCAGAGAAATTCTGTGGTGAAACGGTGCCACTGCTGGCCATTCAGTATAATCTGCAGATGGAAAAGTCCACTGTTAGCACAATTTTTACAAAGGGTAAACAGATCAATACTATGGAGTCTATATTATTGTGAAAATCAACAGCTCATTAGAAAATCAAATCCCAATTTGTAATTTTAACCTCCCATACTTCTTTGAATCCCACGCCTCACTTGCTAACACTCTCTAAACAACTGTAGCACATACATTAGGACATAGATCTATAGATCTTTTTCCCAGACAAGTGGCAGTGAACCCTTCTCAATTCATTTGTGTTAGGATATGGTACACCAATAGCAATTACGCCAGCTGATAAGTTAAAAGAGGAAGGGTTATGCTACAGTTAATGGAAATAATAAAAACGAGGAATAGAGTATTTACCATCCTCATTTTAGCCAATTCCTACCAGTTCAGCAATAGTAAAGTTGAGACTCTTATGCTCAAACGTACATTCATACAAATTCAGAAGTCTCAGAAAGTGCCCCAATTTCTTTCATCTTAACATCTTAGTTTGCAGTAGGGCATCCTGTCTACCCTACTACTCATTTAATTACCAAGATGAATGTATCCTACTGATTAATAGGCAACAGAGTTGCCCTCATGTCAGACAACATCTTGTTTTTGCTTCATGATGTCAGCTTGCTAGGCAACAGAGTGGCCCTCAGGTCAGACAACATTCTTGCTTTAGCTTTATGACGTCAGAGCACCAGTGGACCAATTGTCCTTGTGGAAGCTGACCACACAGGAGGATGAGATTTCAGAAGGTATGCAGTAGGTTACTATCTGTGTTTGTAAGGCAAGTAGGAGGGGGAATGATAAAGGACTCTGAACCACTCAAAGCATAGGGGCCTTTTTGAAAGTGGATGGGGATACAAAAATAGAGATTATCCTTAATATCAATCCATCTTGAGTATCAGAGTCCAACATACAAAGTGCAGGGGAAGACGTTAAATGAGCTTCCTTCTGTGAGAAGGAAACACTATCGTTCTCAAGTGAGATAGTGCATTTCAAAGTCAAAGGCAGCAAATTCCTCAAGTGGAACATTGCTAGCACTAGGATCTAAAGCAGGCCTTAGTAGTGTTGAAGGCAGTCAGTTTTTGTTAGCTATCATGACCAACACAATGTGATCCATATTACTTCTATATTGAAAGAAAATATATTCAGGCACAGGCTCCCACTAGAAGGTAATGAGGAAATTCAAAAGCTGTGAACGTCTTTTTAATGCCTAAGGGAATGATTGTGAGTTTTACTTACCATATAAATTGGTCAAATGATGCCGTATGCCGGAAGATTTGCTTTTTTTTTTTTTCTTCAGTCTCGGCAAGGCAGAGAAATTCTGTGGTGAAACGCTGCCACTGCTGGCCATTCAGTATAATCTGCAGATGGAAAAGTCCACTGTTAGCACAATTTTTACAAAGGGTAAACAGATCAATACCATGGAGTCTATATTATTGTGAAAATCAACAGCTCATTAGAAAATCAAATCCCAATTTGTAATTTTAACCTCCCATACTTCTTTGAATCCCACGCCTCACTTGCTAACACTCTCTAAACAACTGTAGCACATACATTAGGACATAGATCTATAGATCTTTTTCCCAGACAAGTGGCAGTGAACCCTTCTCAATTCATTTGTGTTAGGATATGGTACACCGATAGCAATTAAGCCAGCTGATAAGTTGAGAGGTGAAGGGTTATGCTACAGTTAATGGAAATAATAAAAACGATGAATAGATTATTTACCATCCTCCTTTTAGCCAATTCCTACCAGTTCAGCAATAGTAAAGTTGAGACTCTTATGGTCAAACGTACGTTCATACAAATTCAGAAGTCTCAGAGAGTGCCCCAATTTCTTTCATCTTAACATCTTAGTTTGTAGTAGGGCATCCTGTCTACCCTACTACTCATTTAATTACCAAGATGAATGTATCCTACTGATTAATAGGCAACAGAGTGGCCCTCATGTCAGACAACATCTTGTTTTTGCTTTATGATGTCAGCTTGCTAGGCAACAGAGTGGCCCTCAGCTCAGACAACATTCTTGCTTTAGCTTTATGACGTCAGAGCACCAGTGGACCAATTGTCCTTGTGGAAGCTGACCACACAGGAGGATGAGATTTCAGAAGGTATGCAGTAGGTTACTATCTGTGTTTGTAAGGCAAGTAGGAGGGGGAATGGTAAAGGACTATGAACCACTCAAAGCATAGGGGCCTTTTTGAAAGTGGATGGGGATACAAAAATAGAGATTATCCTTATACCAATCCATCTTGAGTATCAGAGTCCAACATACAAAGTGCAGGGGAAGACGTTAAATGAGCTTCCTTCTGTGAGAAGGAAACACTATCGTTCTCAAGTGAGATAGTGCATTTCAAACTCAAAGGCAGCAAATTCCTCAAGTGGAACATTGCTAGCACTAGGATCTAAAGCAGGCTTTAGTAGTGTTGAAGGCAGTCAGTTTTTGTTAGCTATCATGACCAACACAATGTGATCCATATTACTTCTATATTGAAAGAAAATATATTCAGGCACATGCTCCCACTAGAAGGTAATGAGGAAATTCAAAAGCTGTGAACGTCTTTTTAATGCCTAAAGGAATGATTGTGAGTTTTACTTACCATATAAATTGGTCAAATGATGCCGTATGCCGGAAGATTTGCTTTTTTTTTTTCTTCAGTCTCGGCAAGGCAGAGAAATTCTGTGGTGAAACGCTGCCACTGCTGGCCATTCAGTATAATCTGCAGATGGAAAAGTCCACTGTTAGCACAATTTTTACAAAGGGTAAACAGATCAATACTATGGAGTCTATATTATTGTGAAAATCAACAGCTCATTAGAAAATCAAATCCCAATTTGTAATTTTAACCTCCCATACTTCTTTGAATCCCACGCCTCACTTGCTAACACTCTCTAAACAACTGTAGCACATACATTAGGACATAGATCTATAGATCTTTTTCCCAGACAAGTGGCAGTGAACCCTTCTCAATTCATTTGTGTTAGGATATGGTACACCGATAGCAATTACGCCAGCTGATAAGTTGAGAGAGGAAGGGTTATGCTACAGTTAATGGAAATAATAAAAACGAGGAATAGATTATTTACCATCCTCATTTTAGCCAATTCCTACCAGTTCAGCAATAGTAAAGTTGAGATTCTTATGCTCAAACGTACGTTCATACAAATTCAGAAGTCTCAGAAAGTGCCCCAATTTCTTTCATCTTAACATCTTAGTTTGTAGTAGGGCATCCTGTCTACCCTACTACTCATTTAATTACCAAGATGAATGTATCCTACTGATTAATAGGCAACAGAGTTGCCCTCATGTCAGACAACATCTTGTTTTTGCTTCATGATGTCAGCTTGCTAGGCAACAGAGTGGCCCTCAGGTCAGACAACATTCTTGCTTTAGCTTTATGACGTCAGAGCACCAGTGGACCAATTGTCCTTGTGGAAGCTGACCACACAGGAGGATGAGATTTCAGAAGGTATGCAGTAGGTTACTATCTGTGTTTGTAAGGCAAGTAGGAGGGGGAATGATAAAGGACTCTGAACCACTCAAAGCATAGGGGCCTTTTTGAAAGTGGATGGGGATACAAAAATAGAGATTATCCTTAATATCAATCCATCTTGAGTATCAGAGTCCAACATACAAAGTGCAGGGGAAGACGTTAAATGAGCTTCCTTCTGTGAGAAGGAAACACTATCGTTCTCAAGTGAGATAGTGCATTTCAAAGTCAAAGGCAGCAAATTCCTCAAGTGGAACATTGCTAGCACTAGGATCTAAAGCAGGCCTTAGTAGTGTTGAAGGCAGTCAGTTTTTGTTAGCTATCATGACCAACACAATGTGATCCATATTACTTCTATATTGAAAGAAAATATATTCAGGCACAGGCTCCCACTAGAAGGTAATGAGGAAATTCAAAAGCTGTGAACGTCTTTTTAATGCCTAAGGGAATGATTGTGAGTTTTACTTACCATATAAATTGGTCAAATGATGCCGTATGCCGGAAGATTTGCTTTTTTTTTTTTTCTTCAGTCTCGGCAAGGCAGAGAAATTCTGTGGTGAAACGCTGCCACTGCTGGCCATTCAGTATAATCTGCAGATGGAAAAGTCCACTGTTAGCACAATTTTTACAAAGGGTAAACAGATCAATACCATGGAGTCTATATTATTGTGAAAATCAACAGCTCATTAGAAAATCAAATCCCAATTTGTAATTTTAACCTCCCATACTTCTTTGAATCCCACGCCTCACTTGCTAACACTCTCTAAACAACTGTAGCACATACATTAGGACATAGATCTATAGATCTTTTTCCCAGACAAGTGGCAGTGAACCCTTCTCAATTCATTTGTGTTAGGATATGGTACACCGATAGCAATTAAGCCAGCTGATAAGTTGAGAGGTGAAGGGTTATGCTACAGTTAATGGAAATAATAAAAACGATGAATAGATTATTTACCATCCTCCTTTTAGCCAATTCCTACCAGTTCAGCAATAGTAAAGTTGAGACTCTTATGGTCAAACGTACGTTCATACAAATTCAGAAGTCTCAGAGAGTGCCCCAATTTCTTTCATCTTAACATCTTAGTTTGTAGTAGGGCATCCTGTCTACCCTACTACTCATTTAATTACCAAGATGAATGTATCCTACTGATTAATAGGCAACAGAGTGGCCCTCATGTCAGACAACATCTTGTTTTTGCTTTATGATGTCAGCTTGCTAGGCAACAGAGTGGCCCTCAGCTCAGACAACATTCTTGCTTTAGCTTTATGACGTCAGAGCACCAGTGGACCAATTGTCCTTGTGGAAGCTGACCACACAGGAGGATGAGATTTCAGAAGGTATGCAGTAGGTTACTATCTGTGTTTGTAAGGCAAGTAGGAGGGGGAATGGTAAAGGACTATGAACCACTCAAAGCATAGGGGCCTTTTTGAAAGTGGATGGGGATACAAAAATAGAGATTATCCTTATACCAATCCATCTTGAGTATCAGAGTCCAACATACAAAGTGCAGGGGAAGACGTTAAATGAGCTTCCTTCTGTGAGAAGGAAACACTATCGTTCTCAAGTGAGATAGTGCATTTCAAACTCAAAGGCAGCAAATTCCTCAAGTGGAACATTGCTAGCACTAGGATCTAAAGCAGGCTTTAGTAGTGTTGAAGGCAGTCAGTTTTTGTTAGCTATCATGACCAACACAATGTGATCCATATTACTTCTATATTGAAAGAAAATATATTCAGGCACATGCTCCCACTAGAAGGTAATGAGGAAATTCAAAAGCTGTGAACGTCTTTTTAATGCCTAAAGGAATGATTGTGAGTTTTACTTACCATATAAATTGGTCAAATGATGCCGTATGCCGGAAGATTTGCTTTTTTTTTTTCTTCAGTCTCGGCAAGGCAGAGAAATTCTGTGGTGAAACGCTGCCACTGCTGGCCATTCAGTATAATCTGCAGATGGAAAAGTCCACTGTTAGCACAATTTTTACAAAGGGTAAACAGATCAATACTATGGAGTCTATATTATTGTGAAAATCAACAGCTCATTAGAAAATCAAATCCCAATTTGTAATTTTAACCTCCCATACTTCTTTGAATCCCACGCCTCACTTGCTAACACTCTCTAAACAACTGTAGCACATACATTAGGACATAGATCTATAGATCTTTTTCCCAGACAAGTGGCAGTGAACCCTTCTCAATTCATTTGTGTTAGGATATGGTACACCGATAGCAATTACGCCAGCTGATAAGTTGAGAGAGGAAGGGTTATGCTACAGTTAATGGAAATAATAAAAACGAGGAATAGATTATTTACCATCCTCATTTTAGCCAATTCCTACCAGTTCAGCAATAGTAAAGTTGAGACTCTTATGCTCAAACGTACGTTCATACAAATTCAGAAGTCTCAGAGAGTGCCCCAATTTCTTTCATCTTAACATCTTAGTTTGCAGTAGGGCATCCTGTCTACCCTACTACTCATTTAATTACCAAGATGAATGTATCCTACTGATTAATAGGCAACAGAGTTGCCCTCATGTCAGACAACATCTTGTTTTTGCTTCATGATGTCAGCTTGCTAGGCAACAGAGTGGCCCTCAGGTCAGACAACATTCTTGCTTTAGCTTTATGACGTCAGAGCACCAGTGGACCAATTGTCCTTGTGGAAGCTGACCACACAGGAGGATGAGATTTCAGAAGGTATGCAGTAGGTTACTATCTGTGTTTGTAAGGCAAGTAGGAGGGGGAATGATAAAGGACTCTGAACCACTCAAAGCATAGGGGCCTTTTTGAAAGTGGATGGGGATACAAAAATAGAGATTATCCTTAATATCAATCCATCTTGAGTATCAGAGTCCAACATACAAAGTGCAGGGGAAGACGTTAAATGAGCTTCCTTCTGTGAGAAGGAAACACTATCGTTCTCAAGTGAGATAGTGCATTTCAAAGTCAAAGGCAGCAAATTCCTCAAGTGGAACATTGCTAGCACTAGGATCTAAAGCAGGCCTTAGTAGTGTTGAAGGCAGTCAGTTTTTGTTAGCTATCATGACCAACACAATGTGATCCATATTACTTCTATATTGAAAGAAAATATATTCAGGCACAGGCTCCCACTAGAAGGTAATGAGGAAATTCAAAAGCTGTGAACGTCTTTTTAATGCCTAAGGGAATGATTGTGAGTTTTACTTACCATATAAATTGGTCAAATGATGCCGTATGCCGGAAGATTTGCTTTTTTTTTTTTTCTTCAGTCTCGGCAAGGCAGAGAAATTCTGTGGTGAAACGCTGCCACTGCTGGCCATTCAGTATAATCTGCAGATGGAAAAGTCCACTGTTAGCACAATTTTTACAAAGGGTAAACAGATCAATACCATGGAGTCTATATTATTGTGAAAATCAACAGCTCATTAGAAAATCAAATCCCAATTTGTAATTTTAACCTCCCATACTTCTTTGAATCCCACGCCTCACTTGCTAACACTCTCTAAACAACTGTAGCACATACATTAGGACATAGATCTATAGATCTTTTTCCCAGACAAGTGGCAGTGAACCCTTCTCAATTCATTTGTGTTAGGATATGGTACACCGATAGCAATTAAGCCAGCTGATAAGTTGAGAGGTGAAGGGTTATGCTACAGTTAATGGAAATAATAAAAACGATGAATAGATTATTTACCATCCTCCTTTTAGCCAATTCCTACCAGTTCAGCAATAGTAAAGTTGAGACTCTTATGGTCAAACGTACGTTCATACAAATTCAGAAGTCTCAGAGAGTGCCCCAATTTCTTTCATCTTAACATCTTAGTTTGTAGTAGGGCATCCTGTCTACCCTACTACTCATTTAATTACCAAGATGAATGTATCCTACTGATTAATAGGCAACAGAGTGGCCCTCATGTCAGACAACATCTTGTTTTTGCTTTATGATGTCAGCTTGCTAGGCAACAGAGTGGCCCTCAGCTCAGACAACATTCTTGCTTTAGCTTTATGACGTCAGAGCACCAGTGGACCAATTGTCCTTGTGGAAGCTGACCACACAGGAGGATGAGATTTCAGAAGGTATGCAGTAGGTTACTATCTGTGTTTGTAAGGCAAGTAGGAGGGGGAATGGTAAAGGACTATGAACCACTCAAAGCATAGGGGCCTTTTTGAAAGTGGATGGGGATACAAAAATAGAGATTATCCTTATACCAATCCATCTTGAGTATCAGAGTCCAACATACAAAGTGCAGGGGAAGACGTTAAATGAGCTTCCTTCTGTGAGAAGGAAACACTATCGTTCTCAAGTGAGATAGTGCATTTCAAACTCAAAGGCAGCAAATTCCTCAAGTGGAACATTGCTAGCACTAGGATCTAAAGCAGGCTTTAGTAGTGTTGAAGGCAGTCAGTTTTTGTTAGCTATCATGACCAACACAATGTGATCCATATTACTTCTATATTGAAAGAAAATATATTCAGGCACATGCTCCCACTAGAAGGTAATGAGGAAATTCAAAAGCTGTGAACGTCTTTTTAATGCCTAAAGGAATGATTGTGAGTTTTACTTACCATATAAATTGGTCAAATGATGCCGTATGCCGGAAGATTTGCTTTTTTTTTTTCTTCAGTCTCGGCAAGGCAGAGAAATTCTGTGGTGAAACGCTGCCACTGCTGGCCATTCAGTATAATCTGCAGATGGAAAAGTCCACTGTTAGCACAATTTTTACAAAGGGTAAACAGATCAATACTATGGAGTCTATATTATTGTGAAAATCAACAGCTCATTAGAAAATCAAATCCCAATTTGTAATTTTAACCTCCCATACTTCTTTGAATCCCACGCCTCACTTGCTAACACTCTCTAAACAACTGTAGCACATACATTAGGACATAGATCTATAGATCTTTTTCCCAGACAAGTGGCAGTGAACCCTTCTCAATTCATTTGTGTTAGGATATGGTACACCGATAGCAATTACGCCAGCTGATAAGTTGAGAGAGGAAGGGTTATGCTACAGTTAATGGAAATAATAAAAACGAGGAATAGATTATTTACCATCCTCATTTTAGCCAATTCCTACCAGTTCAGCAATAGTAAAGTTGAGACTCTTATGCTCAAACGTACTTTCATACAAATTCAGAAGTCTCAGAAAGTGCCCCAATTTCTTTCATCTTAACATCTTAGTTTGTAGTAGGGCATCCTGTCTACCCTACTACTCATTTAATTACCAAGATGAATGTATCCTACTGATTAATAAGCAACAGAGTGGCCCTCATGTCAGACAACATCTTGTTTTTGCTTTATGATGTCAGCTTGCTAGGCAACAGAGTGGCCCTCAGGTCAGACAACATTCTTGCTTTAGCTTTATGACGTCAGAGCACCAGTGGAACAATTGTCCTTGTGGAAGCTGACCACACAGGAGGATGAGATTTCAGAAGGCATGCAGTAGGTTACTATCTGTGTTTGTAAGGCAAGTAGGAGGGGGAATGGTAAAGGACTATGAACCACTCAAAGCATAGGGGCCTTTTTGAAAGTGGATGGGGATACAAAAATAGAGATTATCCTTAATACCAATCCATCTTGAGTATCAGAGTCCAACATACAAAGTGCAGGGGAAGACGTTAAATGAGCTTCCTTCTGTGAGAAGGAAACACTATCGTTCTCAAGTGAGATAGTGCATTTCAAACTCAAAGGCAGCAAATTCCTCAAGTGGAACATTGCTAGCACTAGAATCTAAAGCAGGCTTTAGTAGTGTTGAAGGCAGTCAGTTTTTGTTAGCTATCATGACCAACACAATGTGATCCATATTACTTCTATATTGAAAGAAAATATATTCAGACACATGCTCCCACTAGAAGGTAATGAGGAAATTCAAAAGCTGTGAACGTCTTTTTAATGCCTAAAGGAATGATTGTGAGTTTTACTTACCATATAAATTGGTCAAATGATGCCGTATGCCGGAAGATTTGCTTTTTTTTTTTTCTTCAGTCTCGGCAAGGCAGAGAAATTCTGTGGTGAAACGCTGCCACTGCTGGCCATTCAGTATAATCTGCAGATGGAAAAGTCCACTGTTAGCACAATTTTTACAAAGGGTAAACAGATCAATACTATGGAGTCTATATTATTGTGAAAATCAACAGCTCATTAGAAAATCAAATCCCAATTTGTAATGTTAACCTCCCATACTTCTTTGAATCCCACGCCTCACTTGCTAACACTCTCTAAACAACTGTAGCACATACATTAGGACATAGATCTATAGATCTTTTTCCCAGACAAGTGGCAGTGAACCCTTCTCAATTCATTTGTGTTAGGATATGGTACACCGATAGCAATTACGCCAGCTGATAAGTTGAGAGAGGAAGGGTTATGCTAAAGTTAATGGAAATAATAAAAACGAGGAATAGATTATTTACCATCCTCCTTTTAGCCAATTCCTACCAGTTCAGCAATAGTAAAGTTGAGACTCTTATGCTCAAACGTACGTTCATACAAATTCAGAAGTCTCAGAGAGTGCCCCAATTTCTTTCATCTTAACATCTTAGTTTGTAGTAGGGCATCCTGTCTACCCTACTACTCATTTAATTACCAAGATGAATGTATCCTACTGATTAATAGGCAACAGAGTGGCCCTCATGTCAGACAACATCTTGTTTTTGCTTTATGATGTCAGCTTGCTAGGCAACAGAGTGGCCCTCAGGTCAGACAACATTCTTGCTTTAGCTTTATGACGTCAGAGCACCAGTGGACCAATTGTCCTTGTGGAAGCTGACCACACAGGAGGATGAGATTTCAGAAGGTATGCAGTAGGTTACTATCTGTGTTTGTAAGGCAAGTAGGAGGGGGAATGGTAAAGGACTATGAACCACTCAAAGCATAGGGGCCGTTTTGAAAGTGGATGGGGATACAAAAATAGAGCTTATCCTTAATACCAATCCATCTTGAGTATCAGAGTCCAACATACAAAGTGCAGGGGAAGACGTTAAATGAGCTTCCTTCTGTGAGAAGGAAACACTATCGTTCTCAAGTGAGATAGTGCATTTCAAACTCAAAGGCAGCAAATTCCTCAAGTGGAACATTGCTAGCACTAGGATCTAAAGCAGGCTTTAGTAGTGTTGAAGGCAGTCAGTTTTTGTTAGCTATCATGACCAACACAATGTGATCCATATTACTTCTATATTGAAAGAAAATATATTCAGGCACAGGCTCCCACTAGAAGGTAATGAGGAAATTCAAAAGCTGTGAACGTCTTTTTAATGCCTAAAGGAATGATTGTGAGTTTTACTTACCATATAGATTGGTCAAATGATGCCGTATGCCGGAAGATTTGCTTTTTTTTTTTTCTTCAGTCTCGGCAAGGCAGAGAAATTCTGTGGTGAAACGCTGCCACTGCTGGCCATTCAGTATAATCTGCAGATGGAAAAGTCCACTGTTAGCACAATTTTTACAAACGGTAAACAGATCTATACTATGGAGTCTATATTATTGTGAAAATCAACAGCTCATTAGAAAATCAAATCCCAATTTGTAATTTTAACCTCCCATACTTCTTTGAATCCCACGCCTCACTTGCTAACACTCTCTAAACAACTGTAGCACATACATTAGGACATAGATCTATAGATCTTTTTCCCAGACAAGTGGCAGTGAACCCTTCTCAATTCATTTGTGTTAGGATATGGTACACCGATAGCAATTAAGCCAGCTGATAAGTTGAGAGGTGAAGGGTTATGCTACAGTTAATGGAAATAATAAAAACGATGAATAGATTATTTACCATCCTCCTTTTAGCCAATTCCTACCAGTTCAGCAATAGTAAAGTTGAGACTCTTATGCTCAAACGTACGTTCATACAAATTCAGAAGTCTCAGAGAGTGCCCCAATTTCTTTCATCTTAACATCTTAGTTTGTAGTAGGGCATCCTGTCTACCCTACTACTCATTTAATTACCAAGATGAATGTATCCTACTGATTAATAGGCAACAGAGTGGCCCTCATGTCAGACAACATCTTGTTTTTGCTTTATGATGTCAGCTTGCTAGGCAACAGAGTGGCCCTCAGGTCAGACAACATTCTTGCTTTAGCTTTATGACGTCAGAGCACCAGTGGAACAATTGTCCTTGTGGAAGCTGACCACACAGGAGGATGAGATTTCAGAAGGCATGCAGTAGGTTACTATCTGTGTTTGTAAGGCAAGTAGGAGGGGGAATGGTAAAGGACTATGAACCACTCAAAGCATAGGGGCCTTTTTGAAAGTGGATGGGGATACAAAAATAGAGATTATCCTTAATACCAATCCATCTTGAGTATCAGAGTCCAACATACAAAGTGCAGGGGAAGACGTTAAATGAGCTTCCTTCTGTGAGAAGGAAACACTATCGTTCTCAAGTGAGATAGTGCATTTCAAACTCAAAGGCAGCAAATTCCTCAAGTGGAACATTGCTAGCACTAGGATCTAAAGCAGGCTTTAGTAGTGTTGAAGGCAGTCAGTTTTTGTTAGCTATCATGACCAACACAATGTGATCCATATTACTTCTATATTGAAAGAAAATATATTCAGACACATGCTCCCACTAGAAGGTAATGAGGAAATTCAAAAGCTGTGAACGTCTTTTTAATGCCTAAAGGAATGATTGTGAGTTTTACTTACCATATAAATTGGTCAAATGATGCCGTATGCCGGAAGATTTGCTTTTTTTTTTTTCTTCAGTCTCGGCAAGGCAGAGAAATTCTGTGGTGAAACGCTGCCACTGCTGGCCATTCAGTATAATCTGCAGATGGAAAAGTCCACTGTTAGCACAATTTTTACAAAGGGTAAACAGATCAATACTATGGAGTCTATATTATTGTGAAAATCAACAGCTCATTAGAAAATCAAATCCCAATTTGTAATGTTAACCTCCCATACTTCTTTGAATCCCACGCCTCACTTGCTAACACTCTCTAAACAACTGTAGCACATACATTAGGACATAGATCTATAGATCTTTTTCCCAGACAAGTGGCAGTGAACCCTTCTCAATTCATTTGTGTTAAGATATGGTACACCGATAGCAATTACGCCAGCTGATAAGTTGAGAGAGGAAGGGTTATGCTACAGTTAATGGAAATAATAAAAACGAGGAATAGATTATTTACCATCCTCATTTTAGCCAATTCCTACCAGTTCAGCAATAGTAAAGTTGAGACTCTTATGCTCAAACGTACTTTCATACAAATTCAGAAGTCTCAGAAAGTGCCCCAATTTCTTTCATCTTAACATCTTAGTTTGTAGTAGGGCATCCTGTCTACCCTACTACTCATTTAATTACCAAGATGAATGTATCCTACTGATTAATAAGCAACAGAGTGGCCCTCATGTCAGACAACATCTTGTTTTTGCTTTATGATGTCAGCTTGCTAGGCAACAGAGTGGCCCTCAGGTCAGACAACATTCTTGCTTTAGCTTTATGACGTCAGAGCACCAGTGGAACAATTGTCCTTGTGGAAGCTGACCACACAGGAGGATGAGATTTCAGAAGGCATGCAGTAGGTTACTATCTGTGTTTGTAAGGCAAGTAGGAGGGGGAATGGTAAAGGACTATGAACCACTCAAAGCATAGGGGCCTTTTTGAAAGTGGATGGGGATACAAAAATAGAGATTATCCTTAATACCAATCCATCTTGAGTATCAGAGTCCAACATACAAAGTGCAGGGGAAGACGTTAAATGAGCTTCCTTCTGTGAGAAGGAAACACTATCGTTCTCAAGTGAGATAGTGCATTTCAAACTCAAAGGCAGCAAATTCCTCAAGTGGAACATTGCTAGCACTAGGATCTAAAGCAGGCTTTAGTAGTGTTGAAGGCAGTCAGTTTTTGTTAGCTATCATGACCAACACAATGTGATCCATATTACTTCTATATTGAAAGAAAATATATTCAGACACATGCTCCCACTAGAAGGTAATGAGGAAATTCAAAAGCTGTGAACGTCTTTTTAATGCCTAAAGGAATGATTGTGAGTTTTACTTACCATATAAATTGGTCAAATGATGCCGTATGCCGGAAGATTTGCTTTTTTTTTTTTCTTCAGTCTCGGCAAGGCAGAGAAATTCTGTGGTGAAACGCTGCCACTGCTGGCCATTCAGTATAATCTGCAGATGGAAAAGTCCACTGTTAGCACAATTTTTACAAAGGGTAAACAGATCAATACTATGGAGTCTATATTATTGTGAAAATCAACAGCTCATTAGAAAATCAAATCCCAATTTGTAATGTTAACCTCCCATACTTCTTTGAATCCCACGCCTCACTTGCTAACACTCTCTAAACAACTGTAGCACATACATTAGGACATAGATCTATAGATCTTTTTCCCAGACAAGTGGCAGTGAACCCTTCTCAATTCATTTGTGTTAGGATATGGTACACCGATAGCAATTACGCCAGCTGATAAGTTGAGAGAGGAAGGGTTATGCTAAAGTTAATGGAAATAATAAAAACGAGGAATAGATTATTTACCATCCTCCTTTTAGCCAATTCCTACCAGTTCAGCAATAGTAAAGTTGAGACTCTTATGCTCAAACGTACGTTCATACAAATTCAGAAGTCTCAGAGAGTGCCCCAATTTCTTTCATCTTAACATCTTAGTTTGTAGTAGGGCATCCTGTCTACCCTACTACTCATTTAATTACCAAGATGAATGTATCCTACTGATTAATAGGCAACAGAGTGGCCCTCATGTCAGACAACATCTTGTTTTTGCTTTATGATGTCAGCTTGCTAGGCAACAGAGTGGCCCTCAGGTCAGACAACATTCTTGCTTTAGCTTTATGACGTCAGAGCACCAGTGGACCAATTGTCCTTGTGGAAGCTGACAACACAGGAGGATGAGATTTCAGAAGGTATGCAGTAGGTTACTATCTGTGTTTGTAAGGCAAGTAGGAGGGGGAATGGTAAAGGACTATGAACCACTCAAAGCATAGGGGCCGTTTTGAAAGTGGATGGGGATACAAAAATAGAGCTTATCCTTAATACCAATCCATCTTGAGTATCAGAGTCCAACATACAAAGTGCAGGGGAAGACGTTAAATGAGCTTCCTTCTGTGAGAAGGAAACACTATCGTTCTCAAGTGAGATAGTGCATTTCAAACTCAAAGGCAGCAAATTCCTCAAGTGGAACATTGCTAGCACTAGGATCTAAAGCAGGCTTTAGTAGTGTTGAAGGCAGTCAGTTTTTGTTAGCTATCATGACCAACACAATGTGATCCATATTACTTCTATATTGAAAGAAAATATATTCAGGCACAGGCTCCCACTAGAAGGTAATGAGGAAATTCAAAAGCTGTGAACGTCTTTTTAATGCCTAAAGGAATGATTGTGAGTTTTACTTACCATATAGATTGGTCAAATGATGCCGTATGCCGGAAGATTTGCTTTTTTTTTTTTCTTCAGTCTCGGCAAGGCAGAGAAATTCTGTGGTGAAACGCTGCCACTGCTGGCCATTCAGTATAATCTGCAGATGGAAAAGTCCACTGTTAGCACAATTTTTACAAACGGTAAACAGATCTATACTATGGAGTCTATATTATTGTGAAAATCAACAGCTCATTAGAAAATCAAATCCCAATTTGTAATTTTAACCTCCCATACTTCTTTGAATCCCACGCCTCACTTGCTAACACTCTCTAAACAACTGTAGCACATACATTAGGACATAGATCTATAGATCTTTTTCCCAGACAAGTGGCAGTGAACCCTTCTCAATTCATTTGTGTTAGGATATGGTACACCGATAGCAATTAAGCCAGCTGATAAGTTGAGAGGTGAAGGGTTATGCTACAGTTAATGGAAATAATAAAAACGATGAATAGATTATTTACCATCCTCCTTTTAGCCAATTCCTACCAGTTCAGCAATAGTAAAGTTGAGACTCTTATGCTCAAACGTACGTTCATACAAATTTAGAAGTCTCAGAGAGTGCCCCAATTTCTTTCATCTTAACATCTTAGTTTGTAGTAGGGCATCCTGTCTACCCTACTACTCATTTAATTACCAAGATGAATGTATCCT
The DNA here is from genome assembly GCF_964263255.1 of Lissotriton vulgaris. NCBI lineage: Eukaryota > Metazoa > Chordata > Amphibia > Caudata > Salamandridae > Lissotriton > Lissotriton vulgaris. The sequence goes on from NC_141696.1 coordinate 616,032,704, forward strand.
ACTGATTAATAGGCAACAGAGTGGCCCTCATGTCAGACAACATCTTGTTTTTGCTTTATGATGTCAGCTTGCTAGGCAACAGAGTGGCCCTCAGGTCAGACAACATTCTTGCTTTAGCTTTATGACGTCAGAGCGCCAGTGGACCAATTGTCCTTGTGGAAGCTGACCACACAGGAGGATGAGATTTCAGAAGGTATGCAGTAGGTTACTATCTGTGTTTGTAAGGCAAGTAGGAGGGGGAATGGTAAAGGACTATGAACCACTCAAAGCATAAGGGCCGTTTTGAAAGTGGATGGGGATACAAAAATAGAGCTTATCCTTAATACCAATCCATCTTGAGTATCAGAGTCCAACATACAAAGTGCAGGGGAAGACGTTAAATGAGCTTCCTTCTGTGAGAAGGAAACACTATCGTTCTCAAGTGAGATAGTGCATTTCAAACTCAAAGGCAGCAAATTCCTCAAGTGGAACATTGCTAGCACTAGGATCTAAAGCAGGCTTTAGTAGTGTTGAAGGCAGTCAGTTTTTGTTAGCTATCATGACCAACACAATGTGATCCATATTACTTCTATATTGAAAGAAAATATATTCAGGCACAGGCTCCCACTAGAAGGTAATGAGGAAATTCAAAAGCTGTGAACGTCTTTTTAATGCCTAAAGGAATGATTGTGAGTTTTACTTACCATATAGATTGGTCAAATGATGCCGTATGCCGGAAGATTTGCTTTTTTTTTTTCTTCAGTCTCGGCAAGGCAGAGAAATTCTGTGGTGAAACGCTGCCACTGCTGGCCATTCAGTATAATCTGCAGATGGAAAAGTCCACTGTTAGCACAATTTTTACAAACGGTAAACAGATCTATACTATGGAGTCTATATTATTGTGAAAATCAACAGCTCATTAGAAAATCAAATCCCAATTTGTAATTTTAACCTCCCATACTTCTTTGAATCCCACGCCTCACTTGCTAACACTCTCTAAACAACTGTAGCACATACATTAGGACATAGATCTATAGATCTTTTTCCCAGACAAGTGGCAGTGAACCCTTCTCAATTCATTTGTGTTAGGATATGGTACACCGATAGCAATTAAGCCAGCTGATAAGTTGAGAGGTGAAGGGTTATGCTACAGTTAATGGAAATAATAAAAACGATGAATAGATTATTTACCATCCTCCTTTTAGCCAATTCCTACCAGTTCAGCAATAGTAAAGTTGAGACTCTTATGCTCAAACGTACGTTCATACAAATTCAGAAGTCTCAGAGAGTGCCCCAATTTCTTTCATCTTAACATCTTAGTTTGTAGTAGGGCATCCTGTCTACCCTACTACTCATTTAATTACCAAGATGAATGTATCCTACTGATTAATAGGCAACAGAGTGGCCCTCATGTCAGACAACATCTTGTTTTTGCTTTATGATGTCAGCTTGCTAGGCAACAGAGTGGCCCTCAGCTCAGACAACATTCTTGCTTTAGCTTTATGACGTCAGAGCACCAGTGGAACAATTGTCCTTGTGGAAGCTGACCACACAGGAGGATGAGATTTCAGAAGGCATGCAGTAGGTTACTATCTGTGTTTGTAAGGCAAGTAGGAGGGGGAATGGTAAAGGACTATGAACCACTCAAAGCATAGGGGCCTTTTTGAAAGTGGATGGGGATACAAAAATAGAGATTATTCTTAATACCAATCCATCTTGAGTATCAGAGTCCAACATACAAAGTGCAGGGGAAGACGTTAAATGAGCTTCCTTCTGTGAGAAGGAAACACTATCGTTCTCAAGTGAGATAGTGCATTTCAAACTCAAAGGCAGCAAATTCCTCAAGTGGAACATTGCTAGCACTAGGATCTAAAGCAGGCTTTAGTAGTGTTGAAGGCAGTCAGTTTTTGTTAGCTATCATGACCAACACAATGTGATCCATATTACTTCTATATTGAAAGAAAATATATTCAGGCACATGCTCCCACTAGAAGGTAATGAGGAAATTCAAAAGCTGTGAACGTCTTTTTAATGCCTAAAGGAATGATTGTGAGTTTTACTTACCATATAAATTGGTCAAATGATGCCGTATGCCGGAAGATTTGCTTTTTTTTTCTTCAGTCTCGGCAAGGCAGAGAAATTCTGTGGTGAAACGGTGCCACTGCTGGCCATTCAGTATAATCTGCAGATGGAAAAGTCCACTGTTAGCACAATTTTTACAAAGGGTAAACAGATCAATACTATGGAGTCTATATTATTGTGAAAATCAACAGCTCATTAGAAAATCAAATCCCAATTTGTAATTTTAACCTCCCATACTTCTTTGAATCCCACGCCTCACTTGCTAACACTCTCTAAACAACTGTAGCACATACATTAGGACATAGATCTATAGATCTTTTTCCCAGACAAGTGGCAGTGAACCCTTCTCAATTCATTTGTGTTAGGATATGGTACACCGATAGCAATTACGCCAGCTGATAAGTTGAGAGAGGAAGGGTTATGCTACAGTTAATGGAAATAATAAAAACGAGGAATAGATTATTTACCATCCTCATTTTAGCCAATTCCTACCAGTTCAGCAATAGTAAAGTTGAGACTCTTATGCTCAAACGTACGTTCATACAAATTCAGAAGTCTCAGAAAGTGCCCCAATTTCTTTCATCTTAACATCTTAGTTTGTAGTAGGGCATCCTGTCTACCCTACTACTCATTTAATTACCAAGATGAATGTATCCTACTGATTAATAGGCAACAGAGTGGCCCTCATGGTAGACAACATCTTGTTTTTGCTTTATGATGTCAGCTTGCTAGGCAACAGAGTGGCCCTCAGGTCAGACAACATTCTTGCTTTAGCTTTATGACGTCAGAGCACCAGTGGACCAATTGTCCTTGTGGAAGCTGACCACACAGGAGGATGAGATTTCAGAAGGTATGCAGTAGGTTACTATCTGTGTTTGTAAGGCAAGTAGGAGGGGGAATGGTAAAGGACTATGAACCACTCAAAGCATAGGGGCCGTTTTGAAAGTGGATGGGGATACAAAAATAGAGCTTATCCTTAATACCAATCCATCTTGAGTATCAGAGTCCAACATACAAAGTGCAGGGGAAGACGTTAAATGAGCTTCCTTCTGTGAGAAGGAAACACTATCGTTCTCAAGTGAGATAGTGCATTTCAAACTCAAAGGCAGCAAATTCCTCAAGTGGAACATTGCTAGCACTAGGATCTAAAGCAGGCTTTAGTAGTGTTGAAGGCAGTCAGTTTTTGTTAGCTATCATGACCAACACAATGTGATCCATATTACTTCTATATTGAAAGAAAATATATTCAGGCACAGGCTCCCACTAGAAGGTAATGAGGAAATTCAAAAGCTGTGAACGTCTTTTTAATGCCTAAAGGAATGATTGTGAGTTTTACTTACCATATAGATTGGTCAAATGATGCCGTATGCCGGAAGATTTGCTTTTTTTTTTTTCTTCAGTCTCGGCAAGGCAGAGAAATTCTGTGGTGAAACGCTGCCACTGCTGGCCATTCAGTATAATCTGCAGATGGAAAAGTCCACTGTTAGCACAATTTTTACAAACGGTAAACAGATCTATACTATGGAGTCTATATTATTGTGAAAATCAACAGCTCATTAGAAAATCAAATCCCAATTTGTAATTTTAACCTCCCATACTTCTTTGAATCCCACGCCTCACTTGCTAACACTCTCTAAACAACTGTAGCACATACATTAGGACATAGATCTATAGATCTTTTTCCCAGACAAGTGGCAGTGAACCCTTCTCAATTCATTTGTGTTAGGATATGGTACACCGATAGCAATTAAGCCAGCTGATAAGTTGAGAGGTGAAGGGTTATGCTACAGTTAATGGAAATAATAAAAACGATGAATAGATTATTTACCATCCTCCTTTTAGCCAATTCCTACCAGTTCAGCAATAGTAAAGTTGAGACTCTTATGCTCAAACGTACGTTCATACAAATTCAGAAGTCTCAGAGAGTGCCCCAATTTCTTTCATCTTAACATCTTAGTTTGTAGTAGGGCATCCTGTCTACCCTACTACTCATTTAATTACCAAGATGAATGTATCCTACTGATTAATAGGCAACAGAGTGGCCCTCATGTCAGACAACATCTTGTTTTTGCTTTATGATGTCAGCTTGCTAGGCAACAGAGTGGCCCTCAGCTCAGACAACATTCTTGCTTTAGCTTTATGACGTCAGAGCACCAGTGGACCAATTGTCCTTGTGGAAGCTGACCACACAGGAGGATGAGATTTCAGAAGGTATGCAGTAGGTTACTATCTGTGTTTGTAAGGCAAGTAGGAGGGGGAATGGTAAAGGACTATGAACCACTCAAAGCATAGGGGCCTTTTTGAAAGTGGATGGGGATACAAAAATAGAGATTATCCTTAATACCAATCCATCTTGAGTATCAGAGTCCAACATACAAAGTGCAGGGGAAGACGTTAAATGAGCTTCCTTCTGTGAGAAGGAAACACTATCGTTCTCAAGTGAGATAGTGCATTTCAAACTCAAAGGCAGCAAATTCCTCAAGTGGAACATTGCTAGCACCAGGATCTAAAGCAGGCTTTAGTAGTGTTGAAGGCAGTCAGTTTTTGTTAACTATCCTGACCAACACAATGTGAGCCATATTACTTCCATATTGACAGAAATTATATTCAGGCACAGGCTCCCACTAGAAGGTAATGAGGAAATTCAAAAGCTGTGAACGTCTTTTTAATGCCTAAAGGAATGATTGTGAGTTTTACTTACCATATAAATTGGTCAAATGATGCCGTATGCCGGAAGATTTGCTTTTTTTTTTTATCTTCAGTCTCGGCAAGGCAGAGAAATTCTGTGGTGAAACGCTGCCACTGCTGGCCATTCAGTATAATCTGCAGATGGAAAAGTCCACTGTTAGCACAATTTTTACAAACGGTAAACAGATCAATACTATGGAGTCTATATTATTGTGAAAATCAACAGCTCGTTAAAAAATCAAATCCCAATTTGTAATTTTAACCTCCCATACTTCTTTGAATCCCACGCCTCACTTGCTAACACTCTCTAAACAACTGTAGCACATACATTAGGACATAGATCTATAGATCTTTTTCCCAGACAAGTGGCAGTGAACCCTTCTCAATTCATTTGTGTTACTATATGGTACACCGATAGCAATTAAGCCAGCTGATAAGTTGAGAGAGGAAGGGTTATGCTACAGTTAATGGAAATAATAAAAACGATGAATAGATTATTTACCATCCTCATTTTAGCCAATTCCTACCAGTTCAGCAATAGTAAAGTTGAGACTCTTATGCTCAAACGTACGTTCATACGAATTCAGAAGTCTCAGAAAGTGCCCCAATTTCTTTCATCTTAACATCTTAGTTCGTAGTAGGGCATCCTGTCTACCCTACTACTCATTTAATTACCAAGATGAATGTATCCTACTGATTAATAGGCAACAGAGTGGCCCTCATGTCAGACAACATCTTGTTTTTGCTTTATGATGTCAGCTTGCTAGGCAACAGAGTGGCCCTCAGCTCAGACAACATTCTTGATTTGGCTTTATGACGTCAGAGCACCAGTGGACCAATTGTCCTTGTGGAAGCTGACCACACAGGAGGATGAGATTTCAGAAGGTATGCAGTAGGTTACTATCTGTGTTTGTAAGGCAAGTAGGAGGGGGAATGGTAAAGGACTATGAACCACTCAAAGCATAGGGGCCTTTTTGAAAGTGGATGGGGATACAAAAATAGAGATTATCCTTAATACCAATCCATCTTGAGTATCAGAGTCCAACATACAAAGTGCAGGGGAAGACGTTAAATGAGCTTCCTTCTGTGAGAAGGAAACACTATCGTTCTCAAGTGAGATAGTGCATTTCAAACTCAAAGGCAGCAAATTCCTCAAGTGGAACATTGCTAGCACTAGGATCTAAAGCAGGCTTTAGTAGTGTTAAAGGCAGTCAGTTTTTGTTAGCTATCATGACCAACACAATGTGATCCATATTACTTCTATATTGAAAGAAAATATATTCAGGCACAGGCTCCCACTAGAAGGTAATGAGGAAATTCAAAAGCTGTGAACGTCTTTTTAATGCCTAAAGGAATGATTGTGAGTTTTACTTACCATATAAATTGGTCAAATGATGCCGTATGCCGGAAGATTTGCTTTTTTTTTTCTTCAGTCTCGGCAAGGCAGAGAAATTCTGTGGTGAAACGCTGCCACTGCTGGCCATTCAGTATAATCTGCAGATGGAAAAGTCCACTGTTAGCACAATTTTTACAAACGGTAAACAGATCAATACTATGGAGTCTATATTATTGTGAAAATCAACAGCTCATTAAAAAATCAAATCCCAATTTGTAATTTTAACCTCCCATACTTCTTTGAATCCCACGCCTCACTTGCTAACACTCTCTAAACAACTGTAGCACATACATTAGGACATAGATCTATAGATCTTTTTCCCAGACAAGTGGCAGTGAACCCTTCTCAATTCATTTGTGTTAGGATATGGTACACCGATAGCAATTAAGCCAGCTGATAAGTTGAGAGAGGAAGGGTTATGCTACAGTTAATGGAAATAATAAAAACGATGAATAGATTATTTACCATCCTCATTTTAGCCAATTCCTACCAGTTCAGCAATAGTAAAGTTGAGACTCTTATGCTCAAACGTACGTTCATACAAATTCAGAAGTCTCAGAAAGTGCCCCAATTTCTTTCATCTTAACATCTTAGTTTGTAGTAGGGCATCCTGTCTACCCTACTACTCATTTAATTACCAAGATGAATGTATCCTACTGATTAATAGGCAACAGAGTGGCCCTCATGTCAGACAACATCTTGTTTTTGCTTTATGATGTCAGCTTGCTAGGCAACAGAGTGGCCCTCAGGTCAGACAACATTCTTGCTTTAGCTTTATGACGTCAGAGCACCAGTGGAACAATTGTCCTTGTGGAAGCTGACCACACAGGAGGATGAGATTTCAGAAGGCATGCAGTAGGTTACTATCTGTGTTTGTAAGGCAAGTAGGAGGGGGAATGGTAAAGGACTATGAACCACTCAAAGCATAGGGGCCTTTTTGAAAGTGGATGGGGATACAAAAATAGAGATTATCCTTAATACCAATCCATCTTGAGTATCAGAGTCCAACATACAAAGTGCAGGGGAAGACGTTAAATGAGCTTCCTTCTGTGAGAAGGAAACACTATCGTTCTAAAGTGAGATAGTGCATTTCAAACTCAAAGGCAGCAAATTCCTCAAGTGGAACATTGCTAGCACCAGGATCTAAAGCAGGCTTTAGTAGTGTTGAAGGCAGTCAGTTTTTGTTAACTATCATGACCAACACAATGTGAGCCATATTACTTCCATATTGACAGAAATTATATTCAGGCACAGGCTCCCACTAGAAGGTAATGAGGAAATTCAAAAGCTGTGAACGTCTTTTTAATGCCTAAAGGAATGATTGTGAGTTTTACTTACCATATAAATTGGTCAAATGATGCCGTATGCCGGAAGATTTGCTTTTTTTTTTTATCTTCAGTCTCGGCAAGGCAGAGAAATTTTGTGGTGAAACGCTGCCACTGCTGGCCATTCAGTATAATCTGCAGATGGAAAAGTCCACTGTTAGCACAATTTTTACAAAGGGTAAACAGATCAATACTATGGAGTCTATATTATTGTGAAAATCAACAGCTCATTAGAAAATCAAATCCCAATTTGTAATTTTAACCTCCCATACTTCTTTGAATCCCACGCCTCACTTGCTAACACTCTCTAAACAACTGTAGCACATACATTAGGACATAGATCTATAGATCTTTTTCCCAGACAAGTGGCAGTGAACCCTTCTCAATTCATTTGTGTTACTATATGGTACACCGATAGCAATTAAGCCAGCTGATAAGTTGAGAGAGGAAGGGTTATGCTACAGTTAATGGAAATAATAAAAACGATGAATAGAATATTTACCATCCTCATTTTAGCCAATTCCTACCAGTTCAGCATTAGTAAAGTTGAGACTCTTATGCTCAAACGTACGTTCATACAAATTCAGAAGTGTCAGAAAGTGCCCCAATTTCTTTCATCTTAACATCTTAGTTTGCAGTAGGGCATCCTGTCTACCCTACTACTCATTTAATTACCAAGATGAATGTATCCTACTGATTAATAGGCAACAGAGTGGCCCTCATGTCAGACAACATCTTCTTTTTGCTTTATGATGTCAGCTTGCTAGGCAACAGAGTGGCCCTCAGGTCAGACAACATTCTTGCTTTAGCTTTATGACGTCAGAGCACCAGTGGACCAATTGTCCTTGTGGAAGCTGACCACACAGGAGGATGAGATTTCAGAAGGTATGCAGTAGGTTACTATCTGTGTTTGTAAGGCAAGTAGGAGGGGGAATGGTAAAGGACTATGAACCACTCAAAGCATAGGGGCCTTTTTGAAAGTGGATGGGGATACAAAAATAGAGATTATCCTTAATACCAATCATCTTGAGTATCAGAGTCCAACATACAAAGTGCAGGGGAAGACGTTAAATGAGCTTCCTTCTGTGAGAAGGAAACACTATTGTTCTCAAGTGAGATAGTGCATTTCAAACTCAAAGGCAGCAAATTCCTCAAGTGGAACATTGCTAGCACTAGGATCTAAAGCAGGCTTTAGTAGTGTTGAAGGCAGTCAGTTTTTGTTAGCTATCATGACCAACACAATGTGATCCATATCACTTCTATATTGAAAGAAAATATATTCAGGCACAGGCTCCCACTAGAAGGTAATGAGGAAATTCAAAAGCTGTGAACGTCTTTTTAATGCCTAAAGGAATGATTGTGAGTTTTACTTACCATATAAATTGGTCAAATGATGGCGTATGCCGGAAGATTTGCTTTTTTCTTTTTTCTTCAGTCTCGGCAAGGCAGAGAAATTCTGTGGTGAAACGCTGCCACTGCTGGCCATTCAGTATAATCTGCAGATGGAAAAGTCCACTGTTAGCATAATTTTTACAAAGGGTAAACAGATCAATACCATGGAGTCTATATTATTGTGAAAATCAACAGCTCATTAGAAAATCAAATCCCAATTTGTAATTTTACCCTCCCATACTTCTTTGAATCCCACGCCTCACTTGCTAACACTCTCTAAACAACTGTAGCACATACATTAGGACATAGATCTATAGATCTTTTTCCCAGACAAGTGGCAGTGAACCCTTCTCAATTCATTTGTGTTAGGATATGGTACACCGATAGCAATTAAGCCAGCTGATAAGTTGAGAGGTGAAGGGTTATGCTACAGTTAATGGAAATAATAAAAACGATGAATAGATTATTTACCATCCTCATTTTAGCCAATTCCTACCAGTTCAGCAATAGTAAAGTTGAGACTCTTATGCTCAAACGTACGTTCATACAAATTCAGAAGTCTCAGAAAGTGCCCCAATTTCTTTCATCTTAACATCTTAGTTTGTAGTAGGGCATCCTGTCTACCCTACTACTCATTTAATTACCAAGATGAATGTATCCTACTGATTAATAGGCAACAGAGTGGCCCTCATGTCAGACAACATCTTGTTTTTGCTTTATGATGTCAGCTTGCTAGGCAACAGAGTGGCCCTCAGGTCAGACAACATTCTTGCTTTAGCTTTATGACGTCAGAGCACCAGTGGACCAATTGTCCTTGTGGAAGCTGACCACACAGGAGGATGAGATTTCAGAAGGTATGCAGTAGGTTACTATCTGTGTTTGTAAGGCAAGTAGGAGGGGGAATGGTAAAGGACTATGAACCACTCAAAGCATAGGGGCCTTTTTGAAAGTGGATGGGGATACAAAAATAGAGATTATCCTTAATACCAATCCATCTTGAGTATCAGAGTCCAACATACAAAGTGCAGGGGAAGACGTTAAATGAGCTTCCTTCTGTGAGAAGGAAACACTATCGTTCTGAAGTGAGATAGTGCATTTCAAACTCAAAGGCCGCAAATTCCTCAAGTGGAACATTGCTAGCACTAGGATCTAAAGCAGGCTTTAGTAGTGTTAAAGGCAGTCAGTTTTTGTTAGCTATCATGACCAACACAATGTGATCCATATTACTTCTATATTGAAAGAAAATATATTCAGGCACAGGCTCCCACTAGAAGGTAATGAGGAAATTCAAAAGCTGTGAACGTCTTTTTAATGCCTAAAGGAATGATTGTGAGTTTTACTTACCATATAAATTGGTCAAATGATGCCGTATGCCGGAAGATTTGCTTTTTTTTTTTTCTTCAGTCTCGGCAAGGCAGAGAAATTCTGTGGTGAAACGCTGCCACTGCTGGCCATTCAGTATAATCTGCAGATGGAAAAGTCCACTGTTAGCACAATTTTTACAAACGGTAAACAGATCAATACTATGGAGTCTATATTATTGTGAAAATCAACAGCTCATTAGAAAATCAAATCCCAATTTGTAATTTTAACCTCCCATACTTCTTTGAATCCCACGCCTCACTTGCTAACACTCTCTAAACAACTGTAGCACATACATTAGGACATAGATCTATAGATCTTTTTCCCAGACAAGTGGCAGTGAACCCTTCTCAATTCATTTGTGTTACTATATGGTACACCGATAGCAATTAAGCCAGCTGATAAGTTGAGAGAGGAAGGGTTATGCTACAGTTAATGGAAATAATAAAAACGATGAATAGAATATTTACCATCCTCATTTTAGCCAATTCCTACCAGTTCAGCATTAGTAAAGTTGAGACTCTTATGCTCAAACGTACGTTCATACAAATTCAGAAGTGTCAGAAAGTGCCCCAATTTCTTTCATCTTAACATCTTAGTTTGCAGTAGGGCATCCTGTCTACCCTACTACTCATTTAATTACCAAGATGAATGTATCCTACTGATTAATAGGCAACAGAGTGGCCCTCATGTCAGACAACATCTTCTTTTTGCTTTATGATGTCAGCTTGCTAGGCAACAGAGTGGCCCTCAGGTCAGACAACATTCTTGCTTTAGCTTTATGACGTCAGAGCACCAGTGGACCAATTGTCCTTGTGGAAGCTGACCACACAGGAGGATGAGATTTCAGAAGGTATGCAGTAGGTTACTATCTGTGTTTGTAAGGCAAGTAGGAGGGGAAATGGTAAAGGACTATGAACCACTCAAAGCATAGGGGCCTTTTTGAAAGTGGATGGGGATACAAAAATAGAGATTATCCTTAATACCAATCCATCTTGAGTATCAGAGTCCAACATACAAAGTGCAGGGGAAGACGTTAAATGAGCTTCCTTCTGTGAGAAGGAAACACTATCGTTCTCAAGTGAGATAGTGCATTTCAAACTCAAAGGCAGCAAATTCCTCAAGTGGAACATTGCTAGCACTAGGATCTAAAGCAGGCTTTAGTAGTGTTAAAGGCAGTCAGTTTTTGTTAGCTATCATGACCAACACAATGTGATCCATATTACTTCTATATTGAAAGAAAATATATTCAGGCACAGGCTCCCACTAGAAGGTAATGAGGAAATTCAAAAGCTGTGAACGTCTTTTTAATGCCTAAAGGAATGATTGTGAGTTTTACTTACCATATAAATTGGTCAAATGATGCCGTATGCCGGAAGATTTGCTTTTTTTTTTCTTCAGTCTCGGCAAGGCAGAGAAATTCTGTGGTGAAACGCTGCCACTGCTGGCCATTCAGTATAATCTGCAGATGGAAAAGTCCACTGTTAGCACAATTTTTACAAACGGTAAACAGATCAATACTATGGAGTCTATATTATTGTGAAAATCAACAGCTCATTAAAAAATCAAATCCCAATTTGTAATTTTAACCTCCCATACTTCTTTGAATCCCACGCCTCACTTGCTAACACTCTCTAAACAACTGTAGCACATACATTAGGACATAGATCTATAGATCTTTTTCCCAGACAAGTGGCAGTGAACCCTTCTCAATTCATTTGTGTTAGGATATGGTACACCGATAGCAATTAAGCCAGCTGATAAGTTGAGAGAGGAAGGGTTATGCTACAGTTAATGGAAATAATAAAAACGATGAATAGATTATTTACCATCCTCATTTTAGCCAATTCCTACCAGTTCAGCAATAGTAAAGTTGAGACTCTTATGCTCAAACGTACGTTCATACAAATTCAGAAGTCTCAGAAAGTGCCCCAATTTCTTTCATCTTAACATCTTAGTTTGTAGTAGGGCATCCTGTCTACCCTACTACTCATTTAATTACCAAGATGAATGTATCCTACTGATTAATAGGCAACAGAGTGGCCCTCATGTCAGACAACATCTTGTTTTTGCTTTATGATGTCAGCTTGCTAGGCAACAGAGTGGCCCTCAGGTCAGACAACATTCTTGCTTTAGCTTTATGACGTCAGAGCACCAGTGGAACAATTGTCCTTGTGGAAGCTGACCACACAGGAGGATGAGATTTCAGAAGGCATGCAGTAGGTTACTATCTGTGTTTGTAAGGCAAGTAGGAGGGGGAATGGTAAAGGACTATGAACCACTCAAAGCATAGGGGCCTTTTTGAAAGTGGATGGGGATACAAAAATAGAGATTATCCTTAATACCAATCCATCTTGAGTATCAAAGTCCAACATACAAAGTGCAGGGGAAGACGTTAAATGAGCTTCCTTCTGTGAGAAGGAAACACTATCGTTCTAAAGTGAGATAGTGCATTTCAAACTCAAAGGCAGCAAATTCCTCAAGTGGAACATTGCTAGCACCAGGATCTAAAGCAGGCTTTAGTAGTGTTGAAGGCAGTCAGTTTTTGTTAACTATCATGACCAACACAATGTGAGCCATATTACTTCCATATTGACAGAAATTATATTCAGGCACAGGCTCCCACTAGAAGGTAATGAGGAAATTCAAAAGCTGTGAACGTCTTTTTAATGCCTAAAGGAATGATTGTGAGTTTTACTTACCATATAAATTGGTCAAATGATGCCGTATGCCGGAAGATTTGCTTTTTTTTTTTATCTTCAGTCTCGGCAAGGCAGAGAAATTTTGTGGTGAAACGCTGCCACTGCTGGCCATTCAGTATAATCTGCAGATGGAAAAGTCCACTGTTAGCACAATTTTTACAAAGGGTAAACAGATCAATACTATGGAGTCTATATTATTGTGAAAATCAACAGCTCATTAGAAAATCAAATCCCAATTTGTAATTTTAACCTCCCATACTTCTTTGAATCCCACGCCTCACTTGCTAACACTCTCTAAACAACTGTAGCACATACATTAGGACATAGATCTATAGATCTTTTTCCCAGACAAGTGGCAGTGAACCCTTCTCAATTCATTTGTGTTACTATATGGTACACCGATAGCAATTAAGCCAGCTGATAAGTTGAGAGAGGAAGGGTTATGCTACAGTTAATGGAAATAATAAAAACGATGAATAGAATATTTACCATCCTCATTTTAGCCAATTCCTACCAGTTCAGCATTAGTAAAGTTGAGACTCTTATGCTCAAACGTACGTTCATACAAATTCAGAAGTGTCAGAAAGTGCCCCAATTTCTTTCATCTTAACATCTTAGTTTGCAGTAGGGCATCCTGTCTACCCTACTACTCATTTAATTACCAAGATGAATGTATCCTACTGATTAATAGGCAACAGAGTGGCCCTCATGTCAGACAACATCTTCTTTTTGCTTTATGATGTCAGCTTGCTAGGCAACAGAGTGGCCCTCAGGTCAGACAACATTCTTGCTTTAGCTTTATGACGTCAGAGCACCAGTGGACCAATTGTCCTTGTGGAAGCTGACCACACAGGAGGATGAGATTTCAGAAGGTATGCAGTAGGTTACTATCTGTGTTTGTAAGGCAAGTAGGAGGGGGAATGGTAAAGGACTATGAACCACTCAAAGCATAGGGGCCTTTTTGAAAGTGGATGGGGATACAAAAATAGAGATTATCCTTAATACCAATCATCTTGAGTATCAGAGTCCAACATACAAAGTGCAGGGGAAGACGTTAAATGAGCTTCCTTCTGTGAGAAGGAAACACTATTGTTCTCAAGTGAGATAGTGCATTTCAAACTCAAAGGCAGCAAATTCCTCAAGTGGAACATTGCTAGCACTAGGATCTAAAGCAGGCTTTAGTAGTGTTGAAGGCAGTCAGTTTTTGTTAGCTATCATGACCAACACAATGTGATCCATATCACTTCTATATTGAAAGAAAATATATTCAGGCACAGGCTCCCACTAGAAGGTAATGAGGAAATTCAAAAGCTGTGAACGTCTTTTTAATGCCTAAAGGAATGATTGTGAGTTTTACTTACCATATAAATTGGTCAAATGATGGCGTATGCCGGAAGATTTGCTTTTTTCTTTTTTCTTCAGTCTCGGCAAGGCAGAGAAATTCTGTGGTGAAACGCTGCCACTGCTGGCCATTCAGTATAATCTGCAGATGGAAAAGTCCACTGTTAGCATAATTTTTACAAAGGGTAAACAGATCAATACCATGGAGTCTATATTATTGTGAAAATCAACAGCTCATTAGAAAATCAAATCCCAATTTGTAATTTTACCCTCCCATACTTCTTTGAATCCCACGCCTCACTTGCTAACACTCTCTAAACAACTGTAGCACATACATTAGGACATAGATCTATAGATCTTTTTCCCAGACAAGTGGCAGTGAACCCTTCTCAATTCATTTGTGTTAGGATATGGTACACCGATAGCAATTAAGCCAGCTGATAAGTTGAGAGGTGAAGGGTTATGCTACAGTTAATGGAAATAATAAAAACGATGAATAGATTATTTACCATCCTCATTTTAGCCAATTCCTACCAGTTCAGCAATAGTAAAGTTGAGACTCTTATGCTCAAACGTACGTTCATACAAATTCAGAAGTCTCAGAAAGTGCCCCAATTTCTTTCATCTTAACATCTTAGTTTGTAGTAGGGCATCCTGTCTACCCTACTACTCATTTAATTACCAAGATGAATGTATCCTACTGATTAATAGGCAACAGAGTGGCCCTCATGTCAGACAACATCTTGTTTTTGCTTTATGATGTCAGCTTGCTAGGCAACAGAGTGGCCCTCAGGTCAGACAACATTCTTGCTTTAGCTTTATGACGTCAGAGCACCAGTGGACCAATTGTCCTTGTGGAAGCTGACCACACAGGAGGATGAGATTTCAGAAGGTATGCAGTAGGTTACTATCTGTGTTTGTAAGGCAAGTAGGAGGGGGAATGGTAAAGGACTATGAACCACTCAAAGCATAGGGGCCTTTTTGAAAGTGGATGGGGATACAAAAATAGAGATTATCCTTAATACCAATCCATCTTGAGTATCAGAGTCCAACATACAAAGTGCAGGGGAAGACGTTAAATGAGCTTCCTTCTGTGAGAAGGAAACACTATCGTTCTGAAGTGAGATAGTGCATTTCAAACTCAAAGGCCGCAAATTCCTCAAGTGGAACATTGCTAGCACTAGGATCTAAAGCAGGCTTTAGTAGTGTTAAAGGCAGTCAGTTTTTGTTAGCTATCATGACCAACACAATGTGATCCATATTACTTCTATATTGAAAGAAAATATATTCAGGCACAGGCTCCCACTAGAAGGTAATGAGGAAATTCAAAAGCTGTGAACGTCTTTTTAATGCCTAAAGGAATGATTGTGAGTTTTACTTACCATATAAATTGGTCAAATGATGCCGTATGCCGGAAGATTTGCTTTTTTTTTTTTCTTCAGTCTCGGCAAGGCAGAGAAATTCTGTGGTGAAACGCTGCCACTGCTGGCCATTCAGTATAATCTGCAGATGGAAAAGTCCACTGTTAGCACAATTTTTACAAACGGTAAACAGATCAATACTATGGAGTCTATATTATTGTGAAAATCAACAGCTCATTAGAAAATCAAATCCCAATTTGTAATTTTAACCTCCCATACTTCTTTGAATCCCACGCCTCACTTGCTAACACTCTCTAAACAACTGTAGCACATACATTAGGACATAGATCTATAGATCTTTTTCCCAGACAAGTGGCAGTGAACCCTTCTCAATTCATTTGTGTTACTATATGGTACACCGATAGCAATTAAGCCAGCTGATAAGTTGAGAGAGGAAGGGTTATGCTACAGTTAATGGAAATAATAAAAACGATGAATAGAATATTTACCATCCTCATTTTAGCCAATTCCTACCAGTTCAGCATTAGTAAAGTTGAGACTCTTATGCTCAAACGTACGTTCATACAAATTCAGAAGTGTCAGAAAGTGCCCCAATTTCTTTCATCTTAACATCTTAGTTTGCAGTAGGGCATCCTGTCTACCCTACTACTCATTTAATTACCAAGATGAATGTATCCTACTGATTAATAGGCAACAGAGTGGCCCTCATGTCAGACAACATCTTCTTTTTGCTTTATGATGTCAGCTTGCTAGGCAACAGAGTGGCCCTCAGGTCAGACAACATTCTTGCTTTAGCTTTATGACGTCAGAGCACCAGTGGACCAATTGTCCTTGTGGAAGCTGACCACACAGGAGGATGAGATTTCAGAAGGTATGCAGTAGGTTACTATCTGTGTTTGTAAGGCAAGTAGGAGGGGAAATGGTAAAGGACTATGAACCACTCAAAGCATAGGGGCCTTTTTGAAAGTGGATGGGGATACAAAAATAGAGATTATCCTTAATACCAATCATCTTGAGTATCAGAGTCCAACATACAAAGTGCAGGGGAAGACGTTAAATGAGCTTCCTTCTGTGAGAAGGAAACACTATTGTTCTCAAGTGAGATAGTGCATTTCAAACTCAAAGGCAGCAAATTCCTCAAGTGGAACATTGCTAGCACTAGGATCTAAAGCAGGCTTTAGTAGTGTTGAAGGCAGTCAGTTTTTGTTAGCTATCATGACCAACACAATGTGATCCATATCACTTCTATATTGAAAGAAAATATATTCAGGCACAGGCTCCCACTAGAAGGTAATGAGGAAATTCAAAAGCTGTGAACGTCTTTTTAATGCCTAAAGGAATGATTGTGAGTTTTACTTACCATATAAATTGGTCAAATGATGGCGTATGCCGGAAGATTTGCTTTTTTTTTTTTTCTTCAGTCTCGGCAAGGCAGAGAAATTCTGTGGTGAAACGCTGCCACTGCTGGCCATTCAGTATAATCTGCAGATGGAAAAGTCCACTGTTAGCATAATTTTTACAAAGGGTAAACAGATCAATACCATGGAGTCTATATTATTGTGAAAATCAACAGCTCATTAGAAAATCAAATCCCAATTTGTAATTTTACCCTCCCATACTTCTTTGAATCCCACGCCTCACTTGCTAACACTCTCTAAACAACTGTAGCACATACATTAGGACATAGATCTATAGATCTTTTTCCCAGACAAGTGGCAGTGAACCCTTCTCAATTCATTTGTGTTAGGATATGGTACACCGATAGCAATTAAGCCAGCTGATAAGTTGAGAGGTGAAGGGTTATGCTACAGTTAATGGAAATAATAAAAACGATGAATAGATTATTTACCATCCTCATTTTAGCCAATTCCTACCAGTTCAGCATTAGTAAAGTTGAGACTCTTATGCTCAAACGTACGTTCATACAAATTCAGAAGTGTCAGAAAGTGCCCCAATTTCTTTCATCTTAACATCTTAGTTTGCAGTAGGGCATCCTGTCTACCCTACTACTCATTTAATTACCAAGATGAATGTATCCTACTGATTAATAGGCAACAGAGTGGCCCTCATGTCAGACAACATCTTCTTTTTGCTTTATGATGTCAGCTTGCTAGGCAACAGAGTGGCCCTCAGGTCAGACAACATTCTTGCTTTAGCTTTATGACGTCAGAGCACCAGTGGACCAATTGTCCTTGTGGAAGCTGACCACACAGGAGGATGAGATTTCAGAAGGTATGCAGTAGGTTACTATCTGTGTTTGTAAGGCAAGTAGGAGGGGAAATGGTAAAGGACTATGAACCACTCAAAGCATAGGGGCCTTTTTGAAAGTGGATGGGGATACAAAAATAGAGATTATCCTTAATACCAATCATCTTGAGTATCAGAGTCCAACATACAAAGTGCAGGGGAAGACGTTAAATGAGCTTCCTTCTGTGAGAAGGAAACACTATTGTTCTCAAGTGAGATAGTGCATTTCAAACTCAAAGGCAGCAAATTCCTCAAGTGGAACATTGCTAGCACTAGGATCTAAAGCAGGCTTTAGTAGTGTTGAAGGCAGTCAGTTTTTGTTAGCTATCATGACCAACACAATGTGATCCATATCACTTCTATATTGAAAGAAAATATATTCAGGCACAGGCTCCCACTAGAAGGTAATGAGGAAATTCAAAAGCTGTGAACGTCTTTTTAATGCCTAAAGGAATGATTGTGAGTTTTACTTACCATATAAATTGGTCAAATGATGCCGTATGCCGGAAGATTTGCTTTTTTTTTTTTCTTCAGTCTCGGCAAGGCAGAGAAATTCTGTGGTGAAACGCTGCCACTGCTGGCCATTCAGTATAATCTGCAGATGGAAAAGTCCACTGTTAGCACAATTTTTACAAACGGTAAACAGATCAATACTATGGAGTCTATATTATTGTGAAAATCAACAGCTCATTAGAAAATCAAATCCCAATTTGTAATTTTAACCTCCCATACTTCTTTGAATCCCACGCCTCACTTGCTAACACTCTCTAAACAACTGTAGCACATACATTAGGACATAGATCTATAGATCTTTTTCCCAGACAAGTGGCAGTGAACCCTTCTCAATTCATTTGTGTTACTATATGGTACACCGATAGCAATTAAGCCAGCTGATAAGTTGAGAGAGGAAGGGTTATGCTACAGTTAATGGAAATAATAAAAACGATGAATAGAATATTTACCATCCTCATTTTAGCCAATTCCTACCAGTTCAGCATTAGTAAAGTTGAGACTCTTATGCTCAAACGTACGTTCATACAAATTCAGAAGTGTCAGAAAGTGCCCCGATTTCTTTCATCTTAACATCTTAGTTTGCAGTAGGGCATCCTGTCTACCCTACTACTCATTTAATTACCAAGATGAATGTATCCTACTGATTAATAGGCAACAGAGTGGCCCTCATGTCAGACAACATCTTCTTTTTGCTTTATGATGTCAGCTTGCTAGGCAACAGAGTGGCCCTCAGGTCAGACAACATTCTTGCTTTAGCTTTATGACGTCAGAGCACCAGTGGACCAATTGTCCTTGTGGAAGCTGACCACACAGGAGGATGAGATTTCAGAAGGTATGCAGTAGGTTACTATCTGTGTTTGTAAGGCAAGTAGGAGGGGGAATGGTAAAGGACTATGAACCACTCAAAGCATAGGGGCCTTTTTGAAAGTGGATGGGGATACAAAAATAGAGATTATCCTTAATACCAATCCATCTTGAGTATCAGAGTCCAACATACAAAGTGCAGGGGAAGACGTTAAATGAGCTTCCTTCTGTGAGAAGGAAACACTATCGTTCTGAAGTGAGATAGTGCATTTCAAACTCAAAGGCAGCAAATTCCTCAAGTGGAACATTGCTAGCACTAGGATCTAAAGCAGGCTTTAGTAGTGTTGAAGGCAGTCAGTTTTTGTTAGCTATCATGACCAACACAATGTGATCCATATCACTTCTATATTGAAAGAAAATATATTCAGGCACAGGCTCCCACTAGAAGGTAATGAGGAAATTCAAAAGCTGTGAACGTCTTTTTAATGCCTAAAGGAATGATTGTGAGTTTTACTTACCATATAAATTGGTCAAATGATGCCGTATGCCGGAAGATTTGCTTTTTTTTTTTTCTTCAGTCTCGGCAAGGCAGAGAAATTCTGTGGTGAAACGCTGCCACTGCTGGCCATTCAGTATAATCTGCAGATGGAAAAGTCCACTGTTAGCACAATTTTTACAAAGGGTAAACAGATCAATACTATGGAGTCTATATTATTGTGAAAATCAACAGCTCGTTAGAAAATCAAATCCCAATTTGTAATTTTAACCTCCCATACTTCTTTGAATCCCACGCCTCACTTGCTAACACTCTCTAAACAACTGTAGCACATACATTAGGACATAGATCTATAGATCTTTTTCCCAGACAAGTGGCAGTGAACCCTTCTCAATTCATTTGTGTTACTATATGGTACACCGATAGCAATTAAGCCAGCTGATAAGTTGAGAGAGGAAGGGTTATGCTACAGTTAATGGAAATAATAAAAACGATGAATAGAATATTTACCATCCTCATTTTAGCCAATTCCTACCAGTTCAGCAATAGTAAAGTTGAGACTCTTATGCTCAAACGTACGTTCATACAAATTCAGAAGTGTCAGAAAGTGCCCCAATTTCTTTCATCTTAACATCTTAGTTTGCAGTAGGGCATCCTGTCTACCCTACTACTCATTTAATTACCAAGATGAATGTATCCTACTGATTAATAGGCAACAGAGTGGCCCTCATGTCAGACAACATCTTCTTTTTGCTTTATGATGTCAGCTTGCTAGGCAACAGAGTGGCCCTCAGGTCAGACAACATTCTTGCTTTAGCTTTATGACGTCAGAGCACCAGTGGACCAATTGTCCTTGTGGAAGCTGACCACACAGGAGGATGAGATTTCAGATGGTATGCAGTAGGTTACTATCTGTGTTTGTAAGGCAAGTAGGAGGGGGAATGGTAAAGGACTATGAACCACTCAAAGCATAGGGGCCTTTTTGAAAGTGGATGGGGATACAAAAATAGAGATTATCCTTAATACCAATCCATCTTGAGTATCAGAGTCCAACATACAAAGTGCAGGGGAAGACGTTAAATGAGCTTCCTTCTGTGAGAAGGAAACACTATCGTTCTCAAGTGAGATAGTGCATTTCAAACTCAAAGGCAGCAAATTCCTCAAGTGGAACATTGCTTGCACTAGGATCTAAAGCAGGCTTTAGTAGTGTTAAAGGCAGTCAGTTTTTGTTAGCTATCATGACCAACACAATGTGATCCATATCACTTCTATATTGAAAGAAAATATATTCAGGCACAGGCTCCCACTAGAAGGTAATGAGGAAATTCAAAAGCTGTGAACGTCTTTTTAATGCCTAAAGGAATGATTGTGAGTTTTACTTACCATATAAATTGGTCAAATGATGCCGTATGCCGGAAGATTTGCTTTTTTTTGTTTTTTCTTCAGTCTCGGCAAGGCAGAGAAATTCTGTGGTGAAACGCTGCCACTGCTGGCCATTCAGTATAATCTGCAGATGGAAAAGTCCACTGTTAGCACAATTTTTACAAACGGTAAACAGATCAATACTATGGAGTCTATATTATTGTGAAAATCAACAGCTCATTAGAAAATCAAATCCCAATTTGTAATTTTAACCTCCCATACTTCTTTGAATCCCACGCCTCACTTGCTAACACTCTCTAAACAACTGTAGCACATACATTAGGACATAGATCTATAGATCTTTTTCCCAGACAAGTGGCAGTGAACCCTTCTCAATTCATTTGTGTTACTATATGGTACACCGATAGCAATTAAGCCAGCTGATAAGTTGAGAGAGGAAGGGTTATGCTACAGTTAATGGAAATAATAAAAACGATGAATAGAATATTTACCATCCTCATTTTAGCCAATTCCTACCAGTTCAGCATTAGTAAAGTTGAGACTCTTATGCTCAAACGTACGTTCATACAAATTCAGAAGTGTCAGAAAGTGCCCCGATTTCTTTCATCTTAACATCTTAGTTTGCAGTAGGGCATCCTGTCTACCCTACTACTCATTTAATTACCAAGATGAATGTATCCTACTGATTAATAGGCAACAGAGTGGCCCTCATGTCAGACAACATCTTCTTTTTGCTTTATGATGTCAGCTTGCTAGGCAACAGAGTGGCCCTCAGGTCAGACAACATTCTTGCTTTAGCTTTATGACGTCAGAGCACCAGTGGACCAATTGTCCTTGTGGAAGCTGACCACACAGGAGGATGAGATTTCAGAAGGTATGCAGTAGGTTACTATCTGTGTTTGTAAGGCAAGTAGGAGGGGGAATGGTAAAGGACTATGAACCACTCAAAGCATAGGGGCCTTTTTGAAAGTGGATGGGGATACAAAAATAGAGATTATCCTTAATACCAATCATCTTGAGTATCAGAGTCCAACATACAAAGTGCAGGGGAAGACGTTAAATGAGCTTCCTTCTGTGAGAAGGAAACACTATTGTTCTCAAGTGAGATAGTGCATTTCAAACTCAAAGGCAGCAAATTCCTCAAGTGGAACATTGCTAGCACTAGGATCTAAAGCAGGCTTTAGTAGTGTTGAAGGCAGTCAGTTTTTGTTAGCTATCATGACCAACACAATGTGATCCATATCACTTCTATATTGAAAGAAAATATATTCAGGCACAGGCTCCCACTAGAAGGTAATGAGGAAATTCAAAAGCTGTGAACGTCTTTTTAATGCCTAAAGGAATGATTGTGAGTTTTACTTACCATATAAATTGGTCAAATGATGCCGTATGCCGGAAGATTTGCTTTTTTTTTTTTCCTTCAGTCTCGGCAAGGCAGAGAAATTCTGTGGTGAAACGCTGCCACTGCTGGCCATTCAGTATAATCTGCAGATGGAAAAGTCCACTGTTAGCATAATTGTTACAAAGGGTAAACAGATCAATACCATGGAGTCTATATTATTGTGAAAATCAACAGCTCATTAGAAAATCAAATCCCAATTTGTAATTTTACCCTCCCATACTTCTTTGAATCCCACGCCTCACTTGCTAACACTCTCTAAACAACTGTAGCACATACATTAGGACATAGATCAATAGATCTTTTTCCCAGACAAGTGGCAGTGAACCCTTCTCAATTCATTTGTGTTAGGATATGGTACACCGATAGCAATTAAGCCAGCTGATAAGTTGAGAGGTGAAGGGTTATGCTACAGTTAATGGAAATAATAAAAACGATGAATAGATTATTTACCATCCTCATTTTAGCCAATTCCTACCAGTTCAGCAATAGTAAAGTTGAGACTCTTATGCTCAAACGTACGTTCATACAAATTCAGAAGTCTCAGAAAGTGCCCCAATTTCTTTCATCTTAACATATTAGTTCGTAGTAGGGCATCCTGTCTACCCTACTACTCATTTAATTACCAAGATGAATGTATCCTACTGATTAATAGGCAACAGAGTGGCCCTCATGTCAGACAACATCTTGTTTTTGCTTTATGATGTCAGCTTGCTAGGCAACAGAGTGGCCCTCAGGTCAGACAACATTCTTGCTTTAGCTTTATGACGTCAGAGCACCAGTGGACCAATTGTCCTTGTGGAAGCTGACCACACAGGAGGATGAGATTTCAGAAGGTATGCAGTAGGTTACTATCTGTGTTTGTAAGGCAAGTAGGAGGGGGAATGGTAAAGGACTATGAACCACTCAAAGCATAGGGGCCTTTTTGAAAGTGGATGGGGATACAAAAATAGAGATTATCCTTAATACCAATCCATCTTGAGTATCAGAGTCCAACATACAAAGTGCAGGGGAAGACGTTAAATGAGCTTCCTTCTGTGAGAAGGAAACACTATCGTTCTCAAGTGAGATAGTGCATTTCAAACTCAAAGGCAGCAAATTCCTCAAGTGGAACATTGCTAGCACTAGGATCTAAAGCAGGCTTTAGTAGTGTTAAAGGCAGTCAGTTTTTGTTAGCTATCATGACCAACACAATGTGATCCATATTACTTCTATATTGAAAGAAAATATATTCAGGCACAGGCTCCCACTAGAAGGTAATGAGGAAATTCAAAAGCTGTGAACGTCTTTTTAATGCCTAAAGGAATGATTGTGAGTTTTACTTACCATATAAATTGGTCAAATGATGCCGTATGCCGGAAGATTTGCTTTTTTTTTTTTCTTCAGTCTCGGCAAGGCAGAGAAATTCTGTGGTGAAACGCTGCCACTGCTGGCCATTCAGTATAATCTGCAGATGGAAAAGTCCACTGTTAGCACAATAATTTTTACAAACGGTAAACAGATCAGTACTATGGAGTCTATATTATTGTGAAAATCAACAGCTCATTAGAAAATCAAATCCCAATTTGTAATTTTAACCTCCCATACTTCTTTGAATCCCACACCTCACTTGCTAACACTCTCTAAACAACTGTAGCACATACATTAGGACATAGATCTATAGATCTTTTTCCCAGACAAGTGGCAGTGAACCCTTCTCAATTCATTTGTGTTAGGATATGGTACACCGATAGCAATTACGCCAGCTGATAAGTTGAGAGGTGAAGGGTTATGCTACAGTTAATGGAAATAATAAAAACGAGGAATAGATTATTTACCATCCTCATTTTAGCCAATTCCTACCAGTTCAGCAATAGTAAAGTTGAGACTCTTATGCTCAAACGTACGTTCATACAAATTCAGAAGTCTCAGAAAGTGCCCCAATTTCTTTCATCTTAACATCTTAGTTCATAGTAGGGCATCCTGTCTACCCTACTACTCATTTAATTACCAAGATGAATGTATCCTACTGATTAATAGGCAACAGAGTGGCCCTCATGTCAGACAACATCTTGTTTTTGCTTTATGATGTCAGCTTGCTAGGCAACAGAGTGGCCCTCAGGTCAGACAACATTCTTGCTTTAGCTTTATGACATCAGAGCACCAATGGACCAATTGTCCTTGTGGAAGCTGACCACACAGGAGGATGAGATTTCAGAAGGTATGCAGTAGGTTACTATCTGTGTTTGTAAGGCAAGTAGGAGGGGGAATGATAAAGGACTCTGAACCACTCAAAGCATAGGGGCCTTTTTGAAGGTGGATGGGGATACAAAAATAGAGATTATCCTTAATATCAATCCATCTTGAGTATCAGAGTCCAACATACAAAGTGCAGGGGAAGACGTTAAATGAGCTTCCTTCTGTGAGAAGGAAACACTATCGTTCTCAAGTGAGATAGTGCATTTCAAACTCAAAGGCAGCAAATTCCTCAAGTGGAACATTGCTAGCACCAGGATCTAAAGCAGGCTTTAGTAGTGTTGAAGGCAGTCAGTTTTTGTTAACTATCATGACCAACACAATGTGAGCCATATTACTTCCATATTGACAGAAATTATATTCAGGCACAGGCTCCCACTAGAAGGTAATGAGGAAATTCAAAAGCTGTGAACGTCTTTTTAATGCCTAAAGGAATGATTGTGAGTTTTACTTACCATATAAATTGGTCAAATGATGCCGTATGCCGGAAGATTTGCTTTTTTTTTTTTCTTCAGTCTCGGCAAGGCAGAGAAATTCTGTGGTGAAACGCTGCCACTGCTGGCCATTCAGTATAATCTGCAGATGGAAAAGTCCACTGTTTGCATAATTTTTACAAAGGGCAAACAGATCAATACCATGGAGTCTATATTATTGTGAAAATCAACAGCTCATTAGAAAATCAAATCCCAATTTGTAATTTTAACCTCCCATACTTCTTTGAATCCCACGCCTCACTTGCTAACACTCTCTAAACAACTGTAGCACATACATTAGGACATAGATCTATAGATCTCTTTCCCAGACAAGTGGCAGTGAACCCTTCTCAATTCATTTGTGTTAGGATATGGTACACCGATAGCAATTACGCCAGCTGATAAGCTGAGAGAGGAAGGGTTATGCTACAGTTAATGGAAATAATAAAAACGAGGAATAGATTATTTACCATCCTCATTTTAGCCAATTCCTACCAGTTCAGCAATAGTAAAGTTGAGACTCTTATGCTCAAAGGTACGTTCATACAAATTCAGAAGTCTCAGAAAGTGCCCCAATTTCTTTCATCTTAACATCTTAGTTTGTAGTAGGGCATCCTGTCTACCCTACTACTCATTTAATTACCAAGATGAATGTATCCTACTGATTAATAGGCAACAGAGTTGCCCTCATGTCAGACAACATCTTGTTTTTGCTTTATGATGTCAGCTTGCTAGGCAACAGAGTGGCCCTCAGGTCAGACAACATTCTTGCTTTAGCTTTATGACGTCAGAGCACCAGTGGACCAATTGTCCTTGTGGAAGCTGACCACACAGGAGGATGAGATTTCAGAAGGTATGCAGTAGGTTACTATCTGTGTTAGTAAGGCAAGTAGGAGGGGGAATGATAAAGGACTCTGAACCACTCAAAGCATAGGGGCCTTTTTGAAAGTGGATGGGGATACAAAAATAGAGATTATCCTTAATATCAATCCATCTTGAGTATCAGAGTCTAACATACAAAGTGCAGGGGAAGACGTTAAATGAGCTTCCTTCTGTGAGAAGGAAACACTATCGTTCTCAAGTGAGATAGTGCATTTCAAAGTCAAAGGCAGCAAATTCCTCAAGTGGAACATTGCTAGCACCAGGATCTAAAGCAGGCTTTAGTAGTGTTGAAGGCAGTCAGTTTTTGTTAACTATCATGACCAACACAATGTGAGCCATATTACTTCCATATTGACAGAAATTATATTCAGGCACTGGCTCCCACTAGAAGGTAATGAGGAAATTCAAAAGTTGTGAACGTCTTTTTAATGCCTAAAGGAATGATTGTGAGTTTTACTTACCATATAAATTGGTCAAATGATGCCGTATGCCGGAAGACTTGCTTTTTTTTTTTTCTTCAGTCTCGGCAAGGCAGAGAAATTCTGTGGTGAAACGCTGTCACTGCTGGCCATTCAGTATAATCTGCAGATGGAAAAGTCCACTGTTAGCACAATAATTTTTACAAAGGGTAAACAGATCAATACCATGGAGTCTATATTATTGTGAAAATCAACAGCTCATTAGAAAATCAAATCCCAATTTGTAATTTTAACCTCCCATACTTCTTTGAATCCCACACCTCACTTGCTAACACTCTCTAAACAACTGTAGCACATACATTAGGACATAGATCTATAGATCTCTTTCCCAGACAAGTGGCAGTGAACCCTTCTCAATTCATTTGTGTTAGGATATGGTACACCGATAGCAATTACGCCAGCTGATAAGCTGAGAGAGGAAGGGTTATGCTACAGTTAATGGAAATAATAAAAACGAGGAATAGATTATTTACCATCCTCATTTTAGCCAATTCCTACCAGTTCAGCAATAGTAAAGTTGAGACTCTTATGCTCAAAGGTACGTTCATACAAATTCAGAAGTCTCAGAAAGTGCCCCAATTTCTTTCATCTTAACATCTTAGTTCATAGTAGGGCATCCTGTCTACCCTACTACTCATTTAATTACCAAGATGAATGTATCCTACTGATTAATAGGCAACAGAGTGGCCCTCATGTCAGACAACATCTTGTTTTTGCTTTATGATGTCAGCTTGCTAGGCAACAGAGTGGCCCTCAGGTCAGACAACATTCTTGCTTTAGCTTTATGACATCAGAGCACCAATGGACCAATTGTCCTTGTG
Source organism: Lissotriton vulgaris (assembly GCF_964263255.1). Taxonomy (NCBI): domain Eukaryota; kingdom Metazoa; phylum Chordata; class Amphibia; order Caudata; family Salamandridae; genus Lissotriton; species Lissotriton vulgaris. Next base: position 616,060,085 of record NC_141696.1, read on the forward strand.
GAAGCTGACCACACAGGAGGATGAGATTTCAGAAGGTATGCAGTAGGTTACTATCTGTGTTTGTAAGGCAAGTAGGAGGGGGAATGATAAAGGACTCTGAACCACTCAAAGCATAGGGGCCTTTTTGAAGGTGGATGGGGATACAAAAATAGAGATTATCCTTAATATCAATCCATCTTGAGTATCAGAGTCCAACATACAAAGTGCAGGGGAAGACGTTAAATGAGCTTCCTTCTGTGAGAAGGAAACACTATCGTTCTCAAGTGAGATAGTGCATTTCAAACTCAAAGGCAGCAAATTCCTCAAGTGGAACATTGCTAGCACCAGGATCTAAAGCAGGCTTTAGTAGTGTTGAAGGCAGTCAGTTTTTGTTAACTATCATGACCAACACAATGTGAGCCATATTACTTCCATATTGACAGAAATTATATTCAGGCACAGGCTCCCACTAGAAGGTAATGAGGAAATTCAAAAGCTGTGAACGTCTTTTTAATGCCTAAAGGAATGATTGTGAGTTTTACTTACCATATAAATTGGTCAAATGATGCCGTATGCCGGAAGATTTGCTTTTTTTTTTTCTTCAGTCTCGGCAAGGCAGAGAAATTCTGTGGTGAAACGCTGCCACTGCTGGCCATTCAGTATAATCTGCAGATGGAAAAGTCCACTGTTTGCATAATTTTTACAAAGGGCAAACAGATCAATACCATGGAGTCTATATTATTGTGAAAATCAACAGCTCATTAGAAAATCAAATCGCAATTTGTAATTTTAACCTCCCATACTTCTTTGAATCCCACGCCTCACTTGCTAACACTCTCTAAACAACTGTAGCACATACATTAGGACATAGATCTATAGATCTCTTTCCCAGACAAGTGGCAGTGAACCCTTCTCAATTCATTTGTGTTAGGATATGGTACACCGATAGCAATTACGCCAGCTGATAAGCTGAGAGAGGAAGGGTTATGCTACAGTTAATGGAAATAATAAAAACGAGGAATAGATTATTTACCATCCTCATTTTAGCCAATTCCTACCAGTTCAGCAATAGTAAAGTTGAGACTCTTATGCTCAAAGGTACGTTCATACAAATTCAGAAGTCTCAGAAAGTGCCCCAATTTCTTTCATCTTAACATCTTAGTTTGTAGTAGGGCATCCTGTCTACCCTACTACTCATTTAATTACCAAGATGAATGTATTTTACTGATTAATAGGAAACAGAGTGGCCCTCATGTCAGACAACATCTTGTTTTTGCTTTATGATGTCAGCTTGCTAGGCAACAGAGTGGGCGTCAGGTCAGACAACATTCTTGCTTTAGCTTTATGACATCAGAGCACCAGTGGACCAATTGTCCTTGTGGAAGCTGACCACACAGGAGGATGAGATTTCAGAAGGTATGCAGTAGGTTACTATCTGTGTTTGTAAGGCAAGTAGGAGGGGGAATGATAAAGGACTCTGAACCACTCAAAGCATAGGGGCCTTTTTGAAAGTGGATGGGGATACAAAAATAGAGATTATCCTTAATATCAATCCATCTTGAGTATCAGAGTCCAACATACAAAGTGCAGGGGAAGACGTTAAATGAGATTCCTTCTGTGAGAAGGAAACACTATCGTTCTCAAGTGAGATAGTGCATTTCAAACTCAAAGGCAGCAAATTCCTCAAGTGGAACATTGCTAGCACTAGGATCTAAAGCAGGCTTTAGTAGTGTTGAAGGCAGTCAGTTTTTGTTAGCTATCATGACCAACACAATGTGATCCATATTACTTCTATATTGAAAGAAAATATATTCAGGCACAGGCTCCCACTAGAAGGTAATGAGGAAATTCAAAAGCTGTGAACGTCTTTTTAATGCCTAAAGGAATGATTGTGAGTTTTACTTACCATATAAATTGGTCAAATGATGCCGTATGCCGGAAGATTTGCTTTTTTTTTTTTCTTCAGTCTCGGCAAGGCAGAGAAATTCTGTGGTGAAACGCTGCCACTGCTGGCCATTCAGTATAATCTGCAGATGGAAAAGTCCACTGTTAGCACAATTTTTACAAACGGTAAACAGATCAATACTATGGAGTCTATATTATTGTGAAAATCAACAGCTCATTAGAAAATCAAATCCCAATTTGTAATTTTAACCTCCCATACTTCTTTGAATCCCACGCCTCACTTGCTAACACTCTCTAAACAACTGTAGCACATACATTAGGACATAGATCTATAGATCTTTTTCCCAGACTAGTGGCAGTGAACCCTTCTCAATTCATTTGTGTTAGGATATGGTACACCGATAGCAATTAAGCCAGCTGATAAGTTGAGAGAGGAAGGGTTATGCTACAGTTAATGGAAATAATAAAAACGATGAATAGATTATTTACCATCCTCATTTTAGCCAATTCCTACCAGTTCAGCAATAGTAAAGTTGAGACTCTTATGCTCAAACGTACGTTCATACAAATTCAGAAGTCTCAGAAAGTGCCCCAATTTCTTTCATCTTAACATCTTAGTTTGTAGTAGGGCATCCTGTCTACCCTACTACTCATTTAATTACCAAGATGAATGTATCCTACTGATTAATAGGCAACAGAGTGGCCCTCATGTCAGACAACATCTTGTTTTTGCTTTATGATGTCAGCTTGCTAGGCAACAGAGTGGCCCTCAGGTCAGACAACATTCTTGCTTTAGCTTTATGACGTCAGAGCACCAGTGGACCAATTGTCCTTGTGGAAGCTGACCACACAGGAGGATGAGATTTCAGAAGGTATGCAGTAGGTTACTATCTGTGTTTGTAAGGCAAGTAGGAGGGGGAATGGTAAAGGACTATGAACCACTCAAAGCATAGGGGCCTTTTTGAAAGTGGATGGGGATACAAAAATAGAGATTATCCTTAATACCAATCCATCTTGAGTATCAGAGTCCAACATACAAAGTGCAGGGGAAGACGTTAAATGAGCTTCCTTCTGTGAGAAGGAAACACTATCGTTCTCAAGTGAGATAGTGCATTTCAAACTCAAAGGCAGCAAATTCCTCAAGTGGAACATTGCTAGCACTAGGATCTAAAGCAGGCTTTAGTAGTGTTAAAGGCAGTCAGTTTTTGTTAGCTATCATGACCAACACAATGTGATCCATATTACTTCTATATTGAAAGAAAATATATTCAGGCACAGGCTCCCACTAGAAGGTAATGAGGAAATTCAAAAGCTGTGAACGTCTTTTTAATGCCTAAAGGAATGATTGTGAGTTTTACTTACCATATAAATTGGTCAAATGATGCCGTATGCCGGAAGATTTGCTTTTTTTTTTTTCTTCAGTCTCGGCAAGGCAGAGAAATTCTGTGGTGAAACGCTGCCACTGCTGGCCATTCAGTATAATCTGCAGATGGAAAAGTCCACTGTTAGCACAATTTTTACAAACGGTAAACAGATCAGTACTATGGAGTCTATATTATTGTGAAAATCAACAGCTCATTAGAAAATCAAATCCCAATTTGTAATTTTAACCTCCCATACTTCTTTGAATCCCACGCCTCACTTGCTAACACTCTCTAAACAACTGTAGCACATACATTAGGACATAGATCTATAGATCTTTTTCCCAGACAAGTGCCAGTGAACCCTTCTCAATTCATTTGTGTTAGGATATGGTACACCGATAGCAATTACGCCAGCTGATAAGTTAAGAGAGGAAGGGTTATGCTACAGTTAATGGAAATAATAAAAACGAGGAATAGATTATTTACCATCCTCATTTTAGCCAATTCCTACCAGTTCAGCAATAGTAAAGTTGAGACTCTTATGCTCAAGCGTACGTTCATACAAATTCAGAAGTCTCAGAAAGTGCCCCAATTTCTTTCATCTTACCATCTTAGTTTGTAGTAGGGCATCCTGTCTACCCTACTACTCATTTAATTACCAAGATGAATGTATCCTACTGATTAATAGGCAACAGAGTTGCCCTCATGTCAGACAACATCTTGTTTTTGCTTTATGATGTCAGCTTGCTAGGCAACAGAGTGGCCCTCAGGTCAGACAACATTCTTGCTTTAGCTTTATGACGTCAGAGCACCAGTGGACCAATTGTCCTTGTGGAAGCTGACCACACAGGAGGATGAGATTTCAGAAGGTATGCAGTAGGTTACTATCTGTGTTAGTAAGGCAAGTAGGAGGGGGAATGATAAAGGACTCTGAACCACTCAAAGCATAGGGGCCTTTTTGAAAGTGGATGGGGATACAAAAATAGAGATTATCCTTAATATCAATCCATCTTGAGTATCAGAGTCTAACATACAAAGTGCAGGGGAAGACGTTAAATGAGCTTCCTTCTGTGAGAAGGAAACACTATCGTTCTCAAGTGAGATAGTGCATTTCAAAGTCAAAGGCAGCAAATTCCTCAAGTGGAACATTGCTAGCACCAGGATCTAAAGCAGGCTTTAGTAGTGTTGAAGGCAGTCAGTTTTTGTTAACTATCATGACCAACACAATGTGAGCCATATTACTTCCATATTGACAGAAATTATATTCAGGCACTGGCTCCCACTAGGAGGTAATGAGGAAATTCAAAAGCTGTGAACGTCTTTTTAATGCCTAAAGGAATGATTGTGAGTTTTACTTACCATATAAATTGGTCAAATGATGCCGTATGCCGGAAGACTTGCTTTTTTTTTTTTCTTCAGTCTCGGCAAGGCAGAGAAATTCTGTGGTGAAACGCTGTCACTGCTGGCCATTCAGTATAATCTGCAGATGGAAAAGTCCACTGTTAGCACAATTTTTACAAAGGGTAAACAGATCAATACCATGGAGTCTATATTATTGTGAAAATCAACAGCTCATTAGAAAATCAAATCCCAATTTGTAATTTTAACCTCCCATACTTCTTTGAATCCCACACCTCACTTGCTAACACTCTCTAAACAACTGTAGCACATACATTAGGACATAGATCTATAGATCTTTTTCCCAGACAAGTGGCAGTGAACCCTTCTCAATTCATTTGTGTTAGGATATGGTACACCGATAGCAATTACGCCAGCTGATAAGTTGAGAGGTGAAGGGTTATGCTACAGTTAATGGAAATAATAAAAACGAGGAATAGATTATTTACCATCCTCATTTTAGCCAATTCCTACCAGTTCAGCAATAGTAAAGTTGAGACTCTTATGCTCAAACGTACGTTCATACAAATTCAGAAGTCTCAGAAAGTGCCCCAATTTCTTTCATCTTAACATCTTAGTTCATAGTAGGGCATCCTGTCTACCCTACTACTCATTTAATTACCAAGATGAATGTATCCTACTGATTAATAGGCAACAGAGTGGCCCTCATGTCAGACAACATCTTGTTTTTGCTTTATGATGTCAGCTTGCTAGGCAACAGAGTGGCCCTCAGGTCAGACAACATTCTTGCTTTAGCTTTATGACGTCAGAGCACCAGTGGACCAATTGTCCTTGTGGAAGCTGACCACACAGGAGGATGAGATTTCAGAAGGTATGCAGTAGGTTACTATCTGTGTTTGTAAGGCAAGTAGGAGGGGGAATGATAAAGGACTCTGAACCACTCAAAGCATAGGGGCCTTTTTGAAAGTGGATGGGGATACAAAAATAGAGATTATCCTTAATATCAATCCATCTTGAGTATCAGAGTCCAACATACAAAGTGCAGGGGAAGACGTTAAATGAGATTCCTTCTGTGGAGAAGGAAACACTATCGTTCTCAAGTGAGATAGTGCATTTCAAACTCAAAGGCAGCAAATTCCTCAAGTGGAACATTGCTAGCACTAGGATCTAAAGCAGGCTTTAGTAGTGTTGAAGGCAGTCAGTTTTTGTTAGCTATCATGACCAACACAATGTGATCCATATTACTTCTATATTGAAAGAAAATATATTCAGGCACAGGCTCCCACTAGAAGGTAATGAGGAAATTCAAAAGCTGTGAACGTCTTTTTAATGCCTAAAGGAATGATTGTGAGTTTTACTTACCATATAAATTGGTCAAATGATGCCGTATGCCGGAAGATTTGCTTTTTTTTTTTTCTTCAGTCTCGGCAAGGCAGAGAAATTCTGTGGTGAAACGCTGCCACTGCTGGCCATTCAGTATAATCTGCAGATGGAAAAGTCCACTGTTAGCACAATTTTTACAAACGGTAAACAGATCAATACTATGGAGTCTATATTATTGTGAAAATCAACAGCTCATTAGAAAATCAAATCCCAATTTGTAATTTTAACCTCCCATACTTCTTTGAATCCCACGCCTCACTTGCTAACACTCTCTAAACAACTGTAGCACATACATTAGGACATAGATCTACAGATCTTTTTCCCAGACTAGTGGCAGTGAACCCTTCTCAATTCATTTGTGTTAGGATATGGTACACCGATAGCAATTAAGCCAGCTGATAAGTTGAGAGAGGAAGGGTTATGCTACAGTTAATGGAAATAATAAAAACGAGGAATAGATTATTTACCATCCTCATTTTAGCCAATTCCTACCAGTTCAGCAATAGTAAAGTTGAGACTCTTATGCTCAAGCGTACGTTCATACAAATTCAGAAGTCTCAGAAAGTGCCCCAATTTCTTTCATCTTACCATCTTAGTTTGTAGTAGGGCATCCTGTCTACCCTACTACTCATTTAATTACCAAGATGAATGTATCCTACTGATTAATAGGCAACAGAGTTGCCCTCATGTCAGACAACATCTTGTTTTTGCTTTATGATGTCAGCTTGCTAGGCAACAGAGTGGCCCTCAGGTCAGACAACATTCTTGCTTTAGCTTTATGACGTCAGAGCACCAGTGGACCAATTGTCCTTGTGGAAGCTGACCACACAGGAGGATGAGATTTCAGAAGGTATACAGTAGGTTACTATCTGTGTTAGTAAGGCAAGTAGGAGGGGGAATGATAAAGGACTCTGAACCACTCAAAGCATAGGGGCCTTTTTGAAAGTGGATGGGGATACAAAAATAGAGATTATCCTTAATATCAATCCATCTTGAGTATCAGAGTCTAACATACAAAGTGCAGGGGAAGACGTTAAATGAGCTCCTTCTGTGAGAAGGAAACACTATCGTTCTCAAGTGAGATAGTGCATTTCAAAGTCAAAGGCAGCAAATTCCTCAAGTGGAACATTGCTAGCACCAGGATCTAAAGCAGGCTTTAGTAGTGTTGAAGGCAGTCAGTTTTTGTTAACTATCATGACCAACACAATGTGAGCCATATTACTTCCATATTGACAGAAATTATATTCAGGCACTGGCTCCCACTAGAAGGTAATGAGGAAATTCAAAAGCTGTGAACGTCTTTTTAATGCCTAAAGGAATGATTGTGAGTTTTACTTACCATATAAATTGGTCAAATGATGCCGTATGCCGGAAGACTTGCTTTTTTTTTTTTCTTCAGTCTCGGCAAGGCAGAGAAATTCTGTGGTGAAACGCGGTCACTGCTGGCCATTCAGTATAATCTGCAGATGGAAAAGTCCACTGTTAGCACAATTTTTACAAAGGGTAAACAGATCAATACCATGGAGTCTATATTATTGTGAAAATCAACAGCTCATTAGAAAATCAAATCCCAATTTGTAATTTTAACCTCCCATACTTCTTTGAATCCCACACCTCACTTGCTAACACTCTCTAAACAACTGTAGCACATACATTAGGACATAGATCTATAGATCTTTTTCCCAGACAAGTGGCAGTGAACCCTTCTCAATTCATTTGTGTTAGGATATGGTACACCGATAGCAATTACGCCAGCTGATAAGTTGAGAGGTGAAGGGTTATGCTACAGTTAATGGAAATAATAAAAACGAGGAATAGATTATTTACCATCCTCATTTTAGCCAATTCCTACCAGTTCAGCAATAGTAAAGTTGAGACTCTTATGCTCAAACGTACGTTCATACAAATTCAGAAGTCTCAGAAAGTGCCCCAATTTCTTTCATCTTAACATCTTAGTTCATAGTAGGGCATCCTGTCTACCCTACTACTCATTTAATTACCAAGATGAATGTATTTTACTGATTAATAGGAAACAGAGTGGCCCTCATGTCAGACAACATCTTGTTTTTGCTTTATGATGTCAGCTTGCTAGGCAACAGAGTGGGCGTCAGGTCAGACAACATTCTTGCTTTAGCTTTATGACGTCAGAGCACCAGTGGACCAATTGTCCTTGTGGAAGCTGACCACACAGGAGGATGAGATTTCAGAAGGTATGCAGTAGGTTACTATCTGTGTTTGTAAGGCAAGTAGGAGGGGGAATGATAAAGGACTCTGAACCACTCAAAGCATAGGGGCCTTTTTGAAAGTGGATGGGGATACAAAAATAGAGATTATCCTTAATATCAATCCATCTTGAGTATCAGAGTCCAACATACAAAGTGCAGGGGAAGACGTTAAATGAGATTCCTTCTGTGAGAAGGAAACACTATCGTTCTCAAGTGAGATAGTGCATTTCAAACTCAAAGGCAGCAAATTCCTCAAGTGGAACATTGCTAGCACTAGGATCTAAAGCAGGCTTTAGTAGTGTTGAAGGCAGTCAGTTTTTGTTAGCTATCATGACCAACACAATGTGATCCATATTACTTCTATATTGAAAGAAAATATATTCAGGCACAGGCTCCCACTAGAAGGTAATGAGGAAATTCAAAAGCTGTGAACGTCTTTTTAATGCCTAAAGGAATGATTGTGAGTTTTACTTACCATATAAATTGGTCAAATGATGCCGTATGCCGGAAGATTTGCTTTTTTTTTTTTCTTCAGTCTCGGCAAGGCAGAGAAATTCTGTGGTGAAACGCTGCCACTGCTGGCCATTCAGTATAATCTGCAGATGGAAAAGTCCACTGTTAGCACAATTTTTACAAACGGTAAACAGATCAATACTATGGAGTCTATATTATTGTGAAAATCAACAGCTCATTAGAAAATCAAATCCCAATTTGTAATTTTAACCTCCCATACTTCTTTGAATCCCACGCCTCACTTGCTAACACTCTCTAAACAACTGTAGCACATACATTAGGACATAGATCTATAGATCTTTTTCCCAGACTAGTGGCAGTGAACCCTTCTCAATTCATTTGTGTTAGGATATGGTACACCGATAGCAATTAAGCCAGCTGATAAGTTGAGAGAGGAAGGGTTATGCTACAGTTAATGGAAATAATAAAAACGATGAATAGATTATTTACCATCCTCATTTTAGCCAATTCCTACCAGTTCAGCAATAGTAAAGTTGAGACTCTTATGCTCAAACGTACGTTCATACAAATTCAGAAGTCTCAGAAAGTGCCCCAATTTCTTTCATCTTAACATCTTAGTTTGTAGTAGGGCATCCTGTCTACCCTACTACTCATTTAATTACCAAGATGAATGTATCCTACTGATTAATAGGCAACAGAGTGGCCCTCATGTCAGACAACATCTTGTTTTTGCTTTATGATGTCAGCTTGCTAGGCAACAGAGTGGCCCTCAGGTCAGACAACATTCTTGCTTTAGCTTTATGACGTCAGAGCACCAGTGGACCAATTGTCCTTGTGGAAGCTGACCACACAGGAGGATGAGATTTCAGAAGGTATGCAGTAGGTTACTATCTGTGTTTGTAAGGCAAGTAGGAGGGGGAATGATAAAGGACTCTGAACCACTCAAAGCATAGGGGCCTTTTTGAAAGTGGATGGGGATACAAAAATAGAGATTATCCTTAATACCAATCCGTCTTGAGTATCAGAGTCCATCATACAAAGTGCAGGGGAAGACGTTAAATGAGCTTCCTTCTGTGAGAAGGAAACACTATTGTTCTAAAGTGAGATAGTGCATTTCAAACTCAAAGGCAGCAAATTCCTCAAGTGGAACATTGCTAGCACCAGGATCTAAAGCAGGCTTTAGTAGTGTTGAAGGCAGTCAGTTTTTGTTAACTATCATGACCAACACAATGTGAGCCATATTACTTCCATATTGACAGAAATTATATTCAGGCACAGGCTCCCACTAGAAGGTAATGAGGAAATTCAAAAGCTGTGAACGTCTTTTTAATGCCTAAAGGAATGATTGTGAGTTTTACTTACCATATAAATTGGTCAAATGATGCCGTATGCCGGAAGATTTGCTTTTTTTTTTTTCTTCAGTCTCGGCAAGGCAGAGAAATTCTGTGGTGAAACGCTGCCACTGCTGGCCATTCAGTATAATCTGCAGATGGAAAAGTCCACTGTTAGCATAATTTTTACAAAGGGCAAACAGATCAATACCATGGAGTCTATATTATTGTGAAAATCAACAGCTCATTAGAAAATCAAATCCCAATTTGTAATTTTAACCTCCCATACTTCTTTGAATCCCACGCCTCACTTGCTAACACTCTCTAAACAACTGTAGCACATACATTAGGACATAGATCTATAGATCTTTTTCCCAGACAAGTGGCAGTGAACCCTTCTCAATTCATTTGTGTTAGGATATGGTACACCGATAGCAATTAAGCCAGCTGATAAGTTGAGAAAGGAAGGGTTATGCTACAGTTAATGGAAATAATAATAAAAACGATGAATAGATTATTTACCATCCTCATTTTAGCCAATTCCTACCAGTTCAGCAATAGTAAAGTTGAGACTCTTATGCTCAAACGTACGTTCATACAAATTCAGAAGTCTCAGAAAGTGCCCAATTTCTTTCATCTTAACATCTTAGTTTGTAGTAGGGCATCCTCTCTACCCTACTACTCATTTAATTACCAAGATGAATGTATCCTACTGATTAATAGGCAACAGAGTGGCCCTCATGTCAGACAACATCTTGTTTTTGCTTTATGATGTCAGCTTGCTAGGCAACAGAGTGGCCCTCAGGTCAGACAACATTCTTGCTTTAGCTTTATGACGTCAGAGCACCAGTGGACCAATTGTCCTTGTGGAAGCTGACCACACAGGAGGATGAGATTTCAGAAGGTATGCAGTAGGTTACTATCTGTGTTTGTAAGGCAAGTAGGAGGGGGAATGATAAAGGACTCTGAACCACTCAAAGCATAGGGGCCTTTTTGAAAGTGGATGGGGATACAAAAATAGAGATTATCCTTTATACCAATCCATCTTGAGTATCAGAGTCCAACATACAAAGTGCAGGGGAAGACGTTTAATGAGCTTCCTTCTGTGAGAAGGAAACACTATCGTTCTCAAGTGAGATAGTGCATTTCAAACTCAAAGGCAGCAAATTCCTCAAGTGGAACATTGCTAGCACTAGGATCTAAAGCAGGCTTTAGTAGTGTTGAAGGCAGTCAGTTTTTGTTAGCTAGCATGACCAACACAATGTGATCCATATTACTTCTATATTGAAAGAAAATATATTCAGGCACAGGCTCCCACTAGAAGGTAATGAGGAAATTCAAAAGCTGTGAACGTCTTTTTAATGCCTAAAGGAATGATTGTGAGTTTTACTTACCATATAAATTGGTCAAATGATGCCGTATGCCGGAAGATTTGCTTTTTTTTTTTTCTTCAGTCTCGGCAAGGCAGAGAAATTCTGTGGTGAAACGCTGCCACTGCTGGCAATTCAGTATAATCTGCAGATGGAAAAGTCCACTGTTAGCACAATTTTTACAAAGGGTAAACAGATCAATACTATGGAGTCTATATTATTGTGAAAATCAACAGCTCATTAGAAAATCAAATCCCAATTTGTAATTTTAACCTCCCATACTTCTTTGAATCCCACGCCTCACTTGCTAACACTCTCTAAACAACTGTAGCACATACATTAGGACATAGATCTATAGATCTTTTTCCCAGACAAGTGGCAGTGAACCCTTCTCAATTCATTTGTGTTAGGATATGGTACACCGATAGCAATTAAGCCAGCTGATAAGTTGAGAGAGGAAGGGTTATGCTACAGTTAATGGAAATAATAAAAACGATGAATAGATTATTTACCATCCTCATTTTAGCCAATTCCTACCAGTTCAGCAATAGTAAAGTTGAGACTCTTATGCTCAAATGTACGTTCATACAAATTCAGAAGTCTCAGAAAGTGCCCCAATTTCTTTCATCTTAACATCTTAGTTCGTAGTAGGGCATCCTGTCTACCCTACTACTCATTTAATTACCAAGATGAATGTATCCTACTGATTAATAGGCAACAGAGTGGCCCTCATGTCAGACAACATCTTGTTTTTGCTTTATGATGTCAGCTTGCTAGGCAACAGAGTGGCCCTCAGGTCAGACAACATTCTTGCTTTAGCTTTATGACGTCAGAGCACCAGTGGACCAATTGTCCTTGTGGAAGCTGACCACACAGGAGGATGAGATTTCAGAAGGTATGCAGTAGGTTACTATCTGTGTTTGTAAGGCAAGTAGGAGGGGGAATGGTAAAGGACTATGAACCACTCAAAGCATAGGGGCCTTTTTGAAAGTGGATGGGGATACAAAAATAGAGATTATCCTTAATATCAATCCATCTTGAGTATCAGAGTCCAACATACAAAGTGCAGGGGAAGACGTTAAATGAGCTTCCTTCTGTGAGAAGGAAACACTATCGTTCTCAAGTGAGATAGTGCATTTCAAACTCAAAGGCAGCAAATTCCTCAAGTGGAACATTGCTAGCACTAGGATCTAAAGCAGGCCTTAGTAGTGTTGAAGGCAGTCAGTTTTTGTTAGCTATCATGACCAACACAATGTGATCCATATTACTTCTATATTGAAAGAAAATATATTCAGGCACATGCTCCCACTAGAAGGTAATGAGGGAATTCAAAAGCTGTGAACGTCTTTTTAATGCCTAAAGGAATGATTGTGAGTTTTACTTACCATATTAATTGGTCAAATGATGCCGTATGCCGGAACATTTGCTTTTTTTTCTTTTCTTCAGTCTCGGCAAGGCAGAGAAATTCTGTGGTGAAACGCTGCCACTGCTGGCCATTCAGTATAATCTGCAGATGGAAAAGTCCACTGTTAGCACAATTTTTACAAAGGGTAAACAGATCAATACTACGGAGTCTATATTATTGTGAAAATCAACAGCTCATTAGAAAATCAAATCCCAATTTGTAATTTTAACCTCCCATACTTCTTTGAATCCCACGCCTCACTTGCTAACACTCTCTAAACAACTGTAGCACATACATTAGGACATAGATCTATAGATCTTTTTCCCAGACAAGTGGCAGTGAACCCTTCTCAATTCATTTGTGTTAGGATATGGTACACCGATAGCAATTACGCCAGCTGATAAGTTGAGAGAGGAAGGGTTATGCTACAGTTAATGGAAATAATAAAAACGAGGAATAGATTATTTACCATCCTCATTTTAGCCAATTCCTACCAGTTCAGCAATAGTAAAGTTGAGACTCTTATGCTCAAACGTACGTTCATACAAATTCAGAAGTCTCAGAAAGTGCCCAATTTCTTTCATCTTAACATCTTAGTTTGTAGTAGGGCATCCTGTCTACCCTACTACTCATTTAATTACCAAGATGAATGTATCCTACTGATTAATAGGCAACAGAGTGGCCCTCATGTCAGACAACATCTTGTTTTTGCTTTATGATGTCAGCTTGCTAGGCAACAGAGTGGCCCTCAGGTCAGACAACATTCTTGCTTTAGCTTTATGGCGTCAGAGCACCAGTGGAACAATTGTCCTTGTGGAAGCTGACCACACAGGAGGATGAGATTTCAGAAGGTATGCCGTAGGTTACTATATGTGTTTGTAAGGCAAGTAGGAGGGGGAATGGTAAAGGACTATGAACCACTCAAAGCATAGGGGCCTTTTTGAAAGTGGATGGGGATACAAAAATAGAGATTATCCTTAATACCAATCCATCTTGAGTATCAGAGTCCAACATACAAAGTGCAGGGGAAGACGTTAAATGAGCTTCCTTCTGTGAGAAGGAAACACTATCGTTCTCAAGTGAGATAGTGCATTTCAAACTCAAAGGCAGCAAATTCCTCAAGTGGAACATTGCTAGCACTAGGATCTAAAGCAGGCTTTAGTAGTGTTGAAGGCAGTCAGTTTTTGTTAACTATCATGACCAACACAATGTGATCCATATTACTTCTATATTGAAAGAAAATATATTCAGGCACAGGCTCCCACTAGAAGGTAATGAGGAAATTCAAAAGCTGTGAACGTCTTTTTAATGCCTAAAGGAATGATTGTGAGTTTTACTTACCATATAAATTGGTCAAATGATGCCGTATGCCGGAAGATTTGCTTTTTTTTTTTTCTTCAGTCTCGGCAAGGCAGAGAAATTCTGTGGTGAAACGCTGCCACTGCTGGCCATTCAGTATAATCTGCAGATGGAAAAGTCCACTGTTAGCACAATTTTTACAAAGGGTAAACAGATCAATACTATGGAGTCTATATTATTGTGAAAATCAACAGCTCATTAGAAAATCAAATCCCAATTTGTAATTTTAACCTCCCATACTTCTTTGAATCCCACGCCTCACTTGCTAACACTCTCTAAACAACTGTAGCACATACATTAGGACATAGATCTATAGATCTTTTTCCCAGACAAGTGGCAGTGAACCCTTCTCAATTCATCTGTGTTAGGATATGGTACACCGATAGCAATTAAGCCAGCTGATAAGTTGAGAAAGGAAGGGTTATGCTACAGTTAATGGAAATAATAAAAACGATGAATAGATTATTTACCATCCTCATTTTAGCCAATTCCTACCAGTTCAGCAATAGTAAAGTTGAGACTCTTATGCTCAAACGTACGTTCATACAAATTCAGAAGTCTCAGAAAGTGCCCCAATTTCTTTCATCTTAACATCTTAGTTTGTAGTAGGGCATCCTGCCTACCCTACTACTCATTTAATTACCAAGATGAATGTATCCTACTGATTAATAGGCAACAGAGTGGCTCTCATGTCAGACAACATCTTGTTTTTGCTTTATGATGTCAGCTTGCTAGGCAACAGAGTGGCCCTCAGGTCAGACAACATTCTTGCTTTAGCTTTATGACGTCAGAGCACCAGTGGACCAATTGTCCTTGTGGAAGCTGACCACACAGGAGGATGAGATTTCAGAAGGTATGCAGTAGGTTACTATCTGTGTTTGTAAGGCAAGTAGGAGGGGGAATGGTAAAGGACTATGAACCACTCAAAGCATAGGGGCCTTTTTGAAAGTGGATGGGGATACAAAAATAGAGATTATACTTAATACCAATCCGTCTTGAGTATCAGAGTCCATCATACAAAGTGCAGGGGAAGACGTTAAATGAGCTTCCTTCTGTGAGAAGGAAACACTATCGTTCTAAAGTGAGATAGTGCATTGCAAACTCAAAGGCAGCAAATTCCTCAAGTGGAACATTGCTAGCACCAGGATCTAAAGCAGGCTTTAGTAGTGTTGAAGGCAGTCAGTTTTTGTTAACTATCATGACCAACACAATGTGATCCATATTACTTCTATATTGAAAGAAAATATATTCAGGCAAAGGCTCCCACTAGAAGGTAATGAGGAAATTCAAAAGCTGTGAACGTCTTTTTAATGCCTAAAGGAATGATTGTGAGTTTTACTTACCATATAAATTGGTCAAATGATGCCGTATGCCGGAAGATTTGCTTTTTTTTTTTTCTTCAGTCTCGGCAAGGCAGAGAAATTCTGTGGTGAAACGCTTCCACTGCTGGCCTTTCAGTATAATCTGCAGATGGAAAAGTCCACTGTTAGCACAATTTTTACAAAGGGTAAACAGATCAATACTATGGAGTCTATATTATTGTGAAAATCAACAGCACATTAGAAAATCAAATCCCAATTTGTAATTTTAACCTCCCATACTTCTTTGAATCCCACTCCTCACTTGCTAACACTCTCTAAACAACTGTAGCACATACATTAGGACATAGATCTATAGATCTTTTTCCCAGACAAGTGGCAGTGAACCCTTCTCAATTCATTTGTGTTAGGATATGGTACACCGATAGCAATTACGCCAGCTGATAAGTTGAGAGAGGAAGGGTTATGCTACAGTTAATGGAAATAATAAAAACGAGGAATAGATTATTTACCATCCTCATTTTAGCCAATTCCTACCAGTTCAGCAATAGTAAAGTTGAGACTCTTATGCTCAAACGTACGTTCATACAAATTCAGAAGTCTCAGAAAGTGCCCAATTTCTTTCATCTTAACATCTTAGTTTGTAGTAGGGCATCCTGTCTACCCTACTACTCATTTAATTACCAAGATGAATGTATCCTACTGATTAATAGGCAACAGAGTGGCCCTCATGTCAGACAACATCTTGTTTTTGCTTTATGATGTCAGCTTGCTAGGCAACAGAGTGGCCCTCAGGTCAGACAACATTCTTGCTTTAGCTTTATGACGTCAGAGCACCAGTGGAACAATTGTCCTTGTGGAAGCTGACCACACAGGAGGATGAGATTTCAGAAGGTATGCAGTAGGTTACTATCTGTGTTTGTAAGGCAAGTAGGAGGGGGAATGGTAAAGGACTATGAACCACTCAAAGCATAGGGGCCTTTTTGAAAGTGGATGGGGATACAAAAATAGAGATTATCCTTAATACCAATCCATCTTGAGTATCAGAGTCCAACATACAAAGTGCAGGGGAAGACGTTAAATGAGCTTCCTTCTGTGAGAAGGAAACACTATCGTTCTCAAGTGAGATAGTGCATTTCAAACTCAAAGGCAGCAAATTCCTCAAGTGGAACATTGCTAGCACTAGGATCTAAAGCAGGCTTTAGTAGTGTTGAAGGCAGTCAGTTTTTGTTAGCTATCATGACCAACACAATGTGATCCATATTACTTCTATATTGAAAGAAAATATATTCAGGCACAGGCTCCCACTAGAAGGTAATGAGGAAATTCAAAAGCTGTGAACGTGTTTTTAATGCCTAAAGGAATGATTGTCAGTTTTACTTACCATATAAATTGGTCAAATGATGCCGTATACTGGAAGATTTGTGTTTTTTTTTTTCAGTCTCGGCAAGGCAGAGAAATTCTGTGGTGAAACGCTGCCACTGCTGGCCATTCAGTATAATCTGCAGATGGAAAAGTCCACTGTTAGCACAATTTTTACAAAGGGTAAACAGATCAATACTATGGAGTCTATATTATTGTGAAAATCAACAGCTCATTAGAAAATCAAATCCCAATTTGTAATTTTAACCTCCCATACTTCTTTGAATCCCACGCCTCACTTGCTAACACTCTCTAAACAACTGTAGCACATACATTAGGACATAGATCTATAGATCTTTTTCCCAGACAAGTGGCAGTGAACCCTTCTCAATTCATTTGTGTTAGGATATGGTACACCGATAGCAATTACGCCAGCTGATAAGTTGAGAGAGGAAGGGTTATGCTACAGTTAATGGAAATAATAAAAACGAGGAATAGATTATTTACCATCCTCATTTTAGCCAATTCCTACCAGTTCAGCATTAGTAAAGTTGAGTCTCTTATGCTCAAACGTACGTTCATACAAATTAAGAAGTCTCAGAAAGTGCCCCAATTTCTTTCATCTTAACATCTTAGTTTGTAGTAGGGCATCCTGTCTACCCTACTACTCATTTAATTACCAAGATGAATGTATCCTACTGATTATTAGGCAACAGAGTGGCCCTCATGTCAGACAACATCTTGTTTTTGCTTTATGATGTCAGCTTGCTAGGCAACAGAGTGGCCCTCAGGTCAGACAACATTCTTGCTTTAGCTTTATGATGTCAGAGCACCAGTGGAACAATTGTCCTTGTGGAAGCTGACCACACAGGAGGATGAGATTTCAGAAGATATGCAGTAGGTTACTATCTGTGTTTGTAAGGCAAGTAGGAGGGGGAATGGTAAAGGACTATGAACCACTCAAAGCATAGGGGCCTTTTTGAAAGTGGATGGGGATACAAAAATAGAGATTATCCTTAATACCAATCCATCTTGAGTATCAGAGTCCAACATACAAAGTGCAGGGGAAGACGTTAAATGAGCTTCCTTCTGTGAGAAGGAAACACTATCGTTCTCAAGTGAGATAGTGCATTTCAAACTCAAAGGCAGCAAATTCCTCAGGTGTAACATTGCTAGCACTAGGATCTAAAGCAGGCTTTAGTAGTGTTGAAGGCAGTCAGTTTTTGTTAACTATCATGACCAACACAATGTGATCCATATTACTTCTATATTGAAAGAAAATATATTCAGGCACAGGCTCCCACTAGAAGGTAATGAGGAAATTCAAAAGCTGTGAACGTCTTTTTAATGCCTAAAGGAATGATTGTGAGTTTTACTTACCATATAAATTGGTCAAATGATGCCGTATGCCGGAAGATTTGCTTTTTTTTTTTTCTTCAGTCTCGGCAAGGCAGAGAAATTCTGTGGTGAAACGCTGCCACTGCTGGCCATTCAGTATAATCTGCAGATGGAAAAGTCCACTGTTAGCACAATTTTTACAAAGGGTAAACAGATCAATACTATGGAGTCTATATTATTGTGAAAATCAACAGCTCATTAGAAAATCAAATCCCAATTTGTAATTTTAACCTCCCATACTTCTTTGAATCCCACGCCTCACTTGCTAACACTCTCTAAACAACTGTAGCACATACATTAGGACATAGATCTATAGATCTTTTTCCCAGACAAGTGGCAGTGAACCCTTCTCAATTCATTTGTGTTAGGATATGGTACACCGATAGCAATTAAGCCAGCTGATAAGTTGAGAAAGGAAGGGTTATGCTACAGTTAATGGAAATAATAAAAACAATGAATAGATTATTTACCATCCTCATTTTAGCCAATTCCTATCAGTTCAGCAATAGTAAAGTTGAGACTCTTATGCTCAAACGTACGTTCATACAAATTCAGAAGTCTCAGAAAGTGCCCCAATTTCTTTCATCTTAACATCTTAGTTTGTAGTAGGGCATCCTGCCTACCCTACTACTCATTTAATTACCAAGATGAATGTATCCTACTGATTAATAGGCAACCGAGTGGCTCTCATGTCAGACAACATCTTGTTTTTGCTTTATGATGTCAGCTTGCTAGGCAACAGAGTGGCCCTCAGGTCAGACAACATTCTTGCTTTAGCTTTATGACGTCAGAGCACCAGTGGACCAATTGTCCTTGTGGAAGCTGACCACACAGGAGGATGAGATTTCAGAAGGTATGCAGTAGGTTACTATCTGTGTTTGTAAGGCAAGTAGGAGGGGGAATGGTAAAGGACTATGAACCACTCAAAGCATAGGGGCCTTTTTGAAAGTGGATGGGGATACAAAAATAGAGATTATACTTAATACCAATCCGTCTTGAGTATCAGAGTCCATCATACAAAGTGCAGGGGAAGACGTTAAATGAGCTTCCTTCTGTGAGAAGGAAACACTATCGTTCTAAAGTGAGATAGTGCATTGCAAACTCAAAGGCAGCAAATTCCTCAAGTGGAACATTGCTAGCACCAGGATCTAAAGCAGGCTTTAGTAGTGTTGAAGGCAGTCAGTTTTTGTTAACTATCATGACCAACACAATGTGAGCCATATTACTTCCATATTGACAGAAATTATATTCAGGCACAGGCTCCCACTAGAAGGTAATGAGGAAATTCAAAAGCTGTGAACGTCTTTTTAATGCCTAAAGGAATGATTGTGAGTTTTACTTACCATATAAATTGGTCAAATGATGCCGTATGCCGGAAGATTTGCTTTTTTTTTTTCTTCAGTCTCGGCTAGGCAGAGAAATTCTGTGGTGAAACGCTGCCACTGCTGGCCATTCAGTATATTCTGCAGATGGAAAAGTCCACTGTTAGCACAATTTTTACAAAGGGTAAACAGATCAATACTATGGAGTCTATATTATTGTGAAAATCAACAGCTCATTAGAAAATCAAATCCCAATTTGTAATTTTAACCTCCCATACTTCTTTGAATCCCACGCCTCACTTGCTAACACTCTCTAAACAACTGTAGCACATACATTAGGACATAGATCTATAGATCTTTTTCCCAGACAAGTGGCAGTGAACCCTTCTCAATTCATTTGTGTTAGGATATGGTACACCGATAGCAATTAAGCCAGCTGATAAGTTGAGAAAGGAAGGGTTATGCTACAGTTAATGGAAATAATAAAAACGATGAATAGATTATTTACCATCCTCATTTTAGCCAATTCCTACCAGTTCAGCAATAGTAAAGTTGAGACTCTTATGCTCAAACGTACGTTCATACAAATTCAGAAGTCTCAGAAAGTGCCCCAATTTCTTTCATCTTAACATCTTAGTTTGTAGTAGGGCATCCTGCCTACCCTACTACTCATTTAATTACCAAGATGAATGTATCCTACTGATTAATAGGCAACAGAGTGGCTCTCATGTCAGACAACATCTTGTTTTTGCTTTATGATGTCAGCTTGCTAGGCAACAGAGTGGCCCTCAGGTCAGACAACATTCTTGCTTTAGCTTTATGACGTCAGAGCACCAGTGGAACAATTGTCCTTGTGGAAGCTGACCACACAGGAGGATGAGATTTCAGAAGATATGCAGTAGGTTACTATCTGTGTTTGTAAGGCAAGTAGGAGGGGGAATGGTAAAGGACTATGAACCACTCAAAGCATAGGGGCCTTTTTGAAAGTGGATGGGGATACAAAAATAGAGATTATCCTTAATACCAATCCATCTTGAGTATCAGAGTCCAACATACAAAGTGCAGGGGAAGACGTTAAATGAGCTTCCTTCTGTGAGAAGGAAACACTATCGTTCTCAAGTGAGATAGTGCATTTCAAAGTCAAAGGCAGCAAATTCCTCAAGTGGAACACTGCTAGCACTAGGATCTAAAGCAGGCCTTAGTAGTGTTGAAGGCAGTCAGTTTTTGTTAACTATCATGACCAACACAATGTGAGCCATATTACTTCCATATTGACAGAAATTATATTCAGGCACAGGCTCCCACTAGAAGGTAATGAGGAAATTCAAAAGCTGTGAACGTCTTTTTAATGCCTAAAGGAATGATTGTGAGTTTTACTTACCATATAAATTGGTCAAATGATGCCGTATGCCGGAAGACTTGCTTTTTTTTTTTTTCCTTCAGTCTCGGCAAGGCAGAGAAATTCTGTGGTGAAACGCTGCCACTGCTGGCCATTCAGTATAATCTGCAGATGGAAAAGTCCACTGTTAGCATAATTTTTACAAAGGGTAAACAGATCAATACCATGGAGTCTATATTATTGTGAAAATCAACAGCTCATTAGAAAATCAAATCCCAATTTGTAATTTTAACCTCCCATACTTCTTTGAATCCCACGCCTCTCTTGCTAACACTCTCTAAACAACTGTAGCACATACATTAGGACATAGATGTATAGATCTTTTTGCCAGCCAAGTGGCAGTGAACCCATCTCAATTCATTTGTGTTAGGATATGGTACACCGATAGCAATTAAGCCGGCTGATAAGTTGAGAGAGGAAGGGTTATGCTACAGTTAATGGAAATAATAAAAACGATGAATAGAATATTTACCATCCTCATTTTAGCCAATTCCTACCAGTTCAGCAATAGTAAAGTTGAGACTCTTATGCTCAAACGTACGTTCATACAAATTCAGAAGTCTCAGAAAGTGCCCCAATTTCTTTCATCTTAACATCTTAGTTTGTAGTAGGGCATCCTGCCTACCCTACTACTCATTTAATTACCAAGATGAATGTATCCTACTGATTAATAGGCAACAGAGTGGCCCTCATGTCAGACAACATCTTGTTTTTGCTTTATGATGTCAGCTTGCTAGGCAACAGAGTGGCCCTCAGGTCAGACAACATTCTTGCTTTAGCTTTATGACGTCAGAGCACCAGTGGACCAATTGTCCTTTAGGAAGCTGACCACACAGGAGGATGAGATTTCAGAAGGTATGCAGTAGGTTACTATCTGTGTTTGTAAGGCAAGTAGGAGGGGGAATGATAAAGGACTCTGAACCACTCAAAGCATAGGGGCCTTTTTGAAAGTGGATGGGGATACAAAAATAGAGATTATCCTTAATACCAATCCGTCTTGAGTATCAGAGTCCATCATACAAAGTGCAGGGGAAGACGTTAAATGAGCTTCCTTCTGTGAGAAGGAAACACTATCGTTCTAAAGTGAGATAGTGCATTGCAAACTCAAAGGCAGCAAATTCCTCAAGTGTAACATTGCTAGCACTAGGATCTAAAGCAGGCTTTAGTAGTGTTGAAGGCAGTCAGTTTTTGTTAACTATCATGACCAACACAATGTGATCCATATTACTTCTATATTGAAAGAAAATATATTCAGGCACAGGCTCCCACTAGAAGGTAATGAGGAAATTCAAAAGCTGTGAACGTCTTTTTAATGCCTAAAGGAATGATAGTGAGTTTTACTTACCATAAAAATTGGTCAAATGATGCCGTATGCCGGAAGATTTTCTTAATTTTTTTTTTTCTTCAGTCTCGGCAAGGCAGAGAAATTCTGTGGTGAAACGCTGCCACTGCTGGCCATTCAGTATAATCTGCAGATGGAAAAGTCCACTGTTAGCACAATTTTTACAAAGGGTAAACAGATCAATACCATGGAGTCTATATTATTGTGAAAATCAACAGCTCATTAGAAAATCAAATCCCAATTTGTAATTTTAACCTCCCATACTTCTTTGAATCCCACGCCTCACTTGCTAACACTCTCTAAACAACTGTAGCACATACATTAGGACATAGATCTATAGATCTTTTTGCCAGACAAGTGGCAGTGAACCCTTCTCAATTCATTTGTGTTAGGATATGGTACACCGATAGCAATTAAGCCAGCTGATAAGTTGAGAGAGGAAGGGTTATGCTACAGTTAATGGAAATAATAAAAACGATGAATAGATTATTTACCATCCTCATTTTAGCCAATTCCTACCAGTTCAGCAATAGTAAAGTTGAGACTCTTATGCTCAAATGTACGTTCATACAAATTCAGAAGTCTCAGAAAGTGCCCCAATTTCTTTCATCTTAACATCTTAGTTCGTAGTAGGGCATCCTGTCTACCCTACTACTCATTTAATTACCAAGATGAATGTATCCTACTGATTAATAGGCAACAGAGTGGCCCTCATGTCAGACAACATCTTGTTTTTGCTTTATGATGTCAGCTTGCTAGGCAACAGAGTGGCCCTCAGGTCAGACAACATTCTTGCTTTAGCTTTATGACGTCAGAGCACCAGTGGACCAATTGTCCTTGTGGAAGCTGACCACACAGGAGGATGAGATTTCAGAAGGTATGCAGTAGGTTACTATCTGTGTTTGTAAGGCAAGTAGGAGGGGGAATGGTAAAGGACTATGAACCACTCAAAGCATAGGGGCCTTTTTGAAAGTGGATGGGGATACAAAAATAGAGATTATCCTTAATATCAATCCATCTTGAGTATCAGAGTCCAACATACAAATTGCAGGGGAAGACGTTAAATGAGCTTCCTTCTGTGAGAAGGAAACACTATCGTTCTCAAGTGAGATAGTGCATTTCAAACTCAAAGGCAGCAAATTCCTCAAGTGGAACATTGCTAGCACTAGGATCTAAAGCAGGCCTTAGTAGTGTTGAAGGCAGTCAGTTTTTGTTAGCTATCATGACCAACACAATGTGATCCATATTACTTCTATATTGAAAGAAAATATATTCAGGCACAGGCTCCCACTAGAAGGTAATGAGGGAATTCAAAAGCTGTGAACGTCTTTTTAATGCCTAAAGGAATGATTGTGAGTTTTACTTACCATATTAATTGGTCAAATGATGCCGTATGCCGGAACATTTGCTTTTTTTTCTTTTCTTCAGTCTCGGCAGGGCAGAGAAATTCTGTGGTGAAACGCTGCCACTGCTGGCCATTCAGTATAATCTGCAGATGGAAAAGTCCACTGTTAGCACAATTTTTACAAAGGGTAAACAGATCAATACTACGGAGTCTATATTATTGTGAAAATCAACAGCTCATTAGAAAATCAAATCCCAATTTGTAATTTTAACCTCCCATACTTCTTTGAATCCCACGCCTCACTTGCTAACACTCTCTAAACAACTGTAGCACATACATTAGGACATAGATCTATAGATCTTTTTCCCAGACAAGTGGCAGTGAACCCTTCTCAATTCATTTGTGTTAGGATATGGTACACCGATAGCAATTACGCCAGCTGATAAGTTGAGAGAGGAAGGGTTATGCTACAGTTAATGGAAATAATAAAAACGAGGAATAGATTATTTACCATCCTCATTTTAGCCAATTCCTACCTGTTCAGCATTAGTAAAGTTGAGTCTCTTATGCTCAAACGTACGTTCATACAAATTCAGAAGTCTCAGAAAGTGCCCCAATTTCTTTCATCTTAACATCTTAGTTTGTAGTAGGGCATCCTGTCTACCCTACTACTCATTTAATTACCAAAATGAATGTATCCTACTGATTATTAGGCAACAGAGTGGCCCTCATGTCAGACAACATCTTGTTTTTGCTTTATGATGTCAGCTTGCTAGGCAACAGAGTGGCCCTCAGGTCAGACAACATTCTTGCTTTAGCTTTATGACGTCAGAGCACCAGTGGAACAATTGTCCTTGTGGAAGCTGACCACACAGGAGGATGAGATTTCAGAAGATATGCAGTAGGTTACTATCTGTGTTTGTAAGGCAAGTAGGAGGGGGAATGGTAAAGGACTATGAACCACTCAAAGCATAGGGGCCTTTTTGAAAGTGGATGGGGATACAAAAATAGAGATTATCCTTAATACCAATCCATCTTGAGTATCAGAGTCCAACATACAAAGTGCAGGGGAAGACGTTAAATGAGCTTCCTTCTGTGAGAAGGAAACACTATCGTTCTCAAGTGAGATAGTGCATTTCAAAGTCAAAGGCAGCAAATTCTTCAAGTGGAACATTGCTAGCACTAGGATCTAAAGCAGGCCTTAGTAGTGTTGAAGGCAGTCAGTTTTTGTTAGCTATCATGACCAACACAATGTGATCCATATTACTTCTATATTGAAAGAAAATATATTCAGGCAAAGGCTCCCACTAGAAGGTAATGAGGAAATTCAAAAGCTGTGAACGTCTTTTTAATGCCTAAAGGAATGATTGTGAGTTTTACTTACCATATAAATTGGTCAAATGATGCCGTATGCCGGAAGATTTGCTTTTTTTTTTTTCTTCAGTCTCGGCAAGGCAGAGAAATTCTGTGGTGAAACGCTTCCACTGCTGGCCTTTCAGTATAATCTGCAGATGGAAAAGTCCACTGTTAGCACAATTTTTACAAAGGGTAAACAGATCAATACTATGGAGTCTATATTATTGTGAAAATCAACAGCACATTAGAAAATCAAATCCCAATTTGTAATTTTAACCTCCCATACTTCTTTGAATCCCACTCCTCACTTGCTAACACTCTCTAAACAACTGTAGCACATACATTAGGACATAGATCTATAGATCTTTTTCCCAGACAAGTGGCAGTGAACCCTTCTCAATTCATTTGTGTTAGGATATGGTACACCGATAGCAATTACGCCAGCTGATAAGTTGAGAGAGGAAGGGTTATGCTACAGTTAATGGAAATAATAAAAACGAGGAATAGATTATTTACCATCCTCATTTTAGCCAATTCCTACCAGTTCAGCAATAGTAAAGTTGAGACTCTTATGCTCAAACGTACGTTCATACAAATTCAGAAGTCTCAGAAAGTGCCCAATTTCTTTCATCTTAACATCTTAGTTTGTAGTAGGGCATCCTGTCTACCCTACTACTCATTTAATTACCAAGATGAATGTATCCTACTGATTAATAGGCAACAGAGTGGCCCTCATGTCAGACAACATCTTGTTTTTGCTTTATGATGTCAGCTTGCTAGGCAACAGAGTGGCCCTCAGGTCAGACAACATTCTTGCTTTAGCTTTATGACGTCAGAGCACCAGTGGAACAATTGTCCTTGTGGAAGCTGACCACACAGGAGGATGAGATTTCAGAAGGTATGCCGTAGGTTACTATATGTGTTTGTAAGGCAAGTAGGAGGGGGAATGGTAAAGGACTATGAACCACTCAAAGCATAGGGGCCTTTTTGAAAGTGGATGGGGATACAAAAATAGAGATTATCCTTAATACCAATCCATCTTGAGTATCAGAGTCCAACATACAAAGTGCAGGGGAAGACGTTAAATGAGCTTCCTTCTGTGAGAAGGAAACACTATCGTTCTCAAGTGAGATAGTGCATTTCAAACTCAAAGGCAGCAAATTCCTCAAGTGGAACATTGCTAGCACTAGGATCTAAAGCAGGCTTTAGTAGTGTTGAAGGCAGTCAGTTTTTGTTAGCTATCATGACCAACACAATGTGATCCATATTACTTCTATATTGAAAGAAAATATATTCAGGCACAGGCTCCCACTAGAAGGTAATGAGGAAATTCAAAAGCTGTGAACGTGTTTTTAATGCCTAAAGGAATGATTGTCAGTTTTACTTACCATATAAATTGGTCAAATGATGCCGTATACTGGAAGATTTGTGTTTTTTTTTTTCAGTCTCGGCAAGGCAGAGAAATTCTGTGGTGAAACGCTGCCACTGCTGGCCATTCAGTATAATCTGCAGATGGAAAAGTCCACTGTTAGCACAATTTTTACAAAGGGTAAACAGATCAATACTATGGAGTCTATATTATTGTGAAAATCAACAGCTCATTAGAAAATCAAATCCCAATTTGTAATTTTAACCTCCCATACTTCTTTGAATCCCACGCCTCACTTGCTAACACTCTCTAAACAACTGTAGCACATACATTAGGACATAGATCTATAGATCTTTTTCCCAGACAAGTGGCAGTGAACCCTTCTCAATTCATTTGTGTTAGGATATGGTACACCGATAGCAATTACGCCAGCTGATAAGTTGAGAGAGGAAGGGTTATGCTACAGTTAATGGAAATAATAAAAACGAGGAATAGATTATTTACCATCCTCATTTTAGCCAATTCCTACCAGTTCAGCATTAGTAAAGTTGAGTCTCTTATGCTCAAACGTACGTTCATACAAATTAAGAAGTCTCAGAAAGTGCCCCAATTTCTTTCATCTTAACATCTTAGTTTGTAGTAGGGCATCCTGTCTACCCTACTACTCATTTAATTACCAAGATGAATGTATCCTACTGATTATTAGGCAACAGAGTGGCCCTCATGTCAGACAACATCTTGTTTTTGCTTTATGATGTCAGCTTGCTAGGCAACAGAGTGGCCCTCAGGTCAGACAACATTCTTGCTTTAGCTTTATGATGTCAGAGCACCAGTGGAACAATTGTCCTTGTGGAAGCTGACCACACAGGAGGATGAGATTTCAGAAGATATGCAGTAGGTTACTATCTGTGTTTGTAAGGCAAGTAGGAGGGGGAATGGTAAAGGACTATGAACCACTCAAAGCATAGGGGCCTTTTTGAAAGTGGATGGGGATACAAAAATAGAGATTATCCTTAATACCAATCCATCTTGAGTATCAGAGTCCAACATACAAAGTGCAGGGGAAGACGTTAAATGAGCTTCCTTCTGTGAGAAGGAAACACTATCGTTCTCAAGTGAGATAGTGCATTTCAAACTCAAAGGCAGCAAATTCCTCAGGTGTAACATTGCTAGCACTAGGATCTAAAGCAGGCTTTAGTAGTGTTGAAGGCAGTCAGTTTTTGTTAACTATCATGACCAACACAATGTGATCCATATTACTTCTATATTGAAAGAAAATATATTCAGGCACAGGCTCCCACTAGAAGGTAATGAGGAAATTCAAAAGCTGTGAACGTCTTTTTAATGCCTAAAGGAATGATTGTGAGTTTTACTTACCATATAAATTGGTCAAATGATGCCGTATGCCGGAAGATTTGCTTTTTTTTTTTTCTTCAGTCTCGGCAAGGCAGAGAAATTCTGTGGTGAAACGCTGCCACTGCTGGCCATTCAGTATAATCTGCAGATGGAAAAGTCCACTGTTAGCACAATTTTTACAAAGGGTAAACAGATCAATACTATGGAGTCTATATTATTGTGAAAATCAACAGCTCATTAGAAAATCAAATCCCAATTTGTAATTTTAACCTCCCATACTTCTTTGAATCCCACGCCTCACTTGCTAACACTCTCTAAACAACTGTAGCACATACATTAGGACATAGATCTATAGATCTTTTTCCCAGACAAGTGGCAGTGAACCCTTCTCAATTCATTTGTGTTAGGATATGGTACACCGATAGCAATTAAGCCAGCTGATAAGTTGAGAAAGGAAGGGTTATGCTACAGTTAATGGAAATAATAAAAACAATGAATAGATTATTTACCATCCTCATTTTAGCCAATTCCTATCAGTTCAGCAATAGTAAAGTTGAGACTCTTATGCTCAAACGTACGTTCATACAAATTCAGAAGTCTCAGAAAGTGCCCCAATTTCTTTCATCTTAACATCTTAGTTTGTAGTAGGGCATCCTGCCTACCCTACTACTCATTTAATTACCAAGATGAATGTATCCTACTGATTAATAGGCAACCGAGTGGCTCTCATGTCAGACAACATCTTGTTTTTGCTTTATGATGTCAGCTTGCTAGGCAACAGAGTGGCCCTCAGGTCAGACAACATTCTTGCTTTAGCTTTATGACGTCAGAGCACCAGTGGACCAATTGTCCTTGTGGAAGCTGACCACACAGGAGGATGAGATTTCAGAAGGTATGCAGTAGGTTACTATCTGTGTTTGTAAGGCAAGTAGGAGGGGGAATGGTAAAGGACTATGAACCACTCAAAGCATAGGGGCCTTTTTGAAAGTGGATGGGGATACAAAAATAGAGATTATACTTAATACCAATCCGTCTTGAGTATCAGAGTCCATCATACAAAGTGCAGGGGAAGACGTTAAATGAGCTTCCTTCTGTGAGAAGGAAACACTATCGTTCTAAAGTGAGATAGTGCATTGCAAACTCAAAGGCAGCAAATTCCTCAAGTGGAACATTGCTAGCACCAGGATCTAAAGCAGGCTTTAGTAGTGTTGAAGGCAGTCAGTTTTTGTTAACTATCATGACCAACACAATGTGAGCCATATTACTTCCATATTGACAGAAATTATATTCAGGCACAGGCTCCCACTAGAAGGTAATGAGGAAATTCAAAAGCTGTGAACGTCTTTTTAATGCCTAAAGGAATGATTGTGAGTTTTACTTACCATATAAATTGGTCAAATGATGCCGTATGCCGGAAGATTTGCTTTTTTTTTTTCTTCAGTCTCGGCTAGGCAGAGAAATTCTGTGGTGAAACGCTGCCACTGCTGGCCATTCAGTATATTCTGCAGATGGAAAAGTCCACTGTTAGCACAATTTTTACAAAGGGTAAACAGATCAATACTATGGAGTCTATATTATTGTGAAAATCAACAGCTCATTAGAAAATCAAATCCCAATTTGTAATTTTAACCTCCCATACTTCTTTGAATCCCACGCCTCACTTGCTAACACTCTCTAAACAACTGTAGCACATACATTAGGACATAGATCTATAGATCTTTTTCCCAGACAAGTGGCAGTGAACCCTTCTCAATTCATTTGTGTTAGGATATGGTACACCGATAGCAATTAAGCCAGCTGATAAGTTGAGAAAGGAAGGGTTATGCTACAGTTAATGGAAATAATAAAAACGATGAATAGATTATTTACCATCCTCATTTTAGCCAATTCCTACCAGTTCAGCAATAGTAAAGTTGAGACTCTTATGCTCAAACGTACGTTCATACAAATTCAGAAGTCTCAGAAAGTGCCCCAATTTCTTTCATCTTAACATCTTAGTTTGTAGTAGGGCATCCTGCCTACCCTACTACTCATTTAATTACCAAGATGAATGTATCCTACTGATTAATAGGCAACAGAGTGGCTCTCATGTCAGACAACATCTTGTTTTTGCTTTATGATGTCAGCTTGCTAGGCAACAGAGTGGCCCTCAGGTCAGACAACATTCTTGCTTTAGCTTTATGACGTCAGAGCACCAGTGGAACAATTGTCCTTGTGGAAGCTGACCACACAGGAGGATGAGATTTCAGAAGATATGCAGTAGGTTACTATCTGTGTTTGTAAGGCAAGTAGGAGGGGGAATGGTAAAGGACTATGAACCACTCAAAGCATAGGGGCCTTTTTGAAAGTGGATGGGGATACAAAAATAGAGATTATCCTTAATACCAATCCATCTTGAGTATCAGAGTCCAACATACAAAGTGCAGGGGAAGACGTTAAATGAGCTTCCTTCTGTGAGAAGGAAACACTATCGTTCTCAAGTGAGATAGTGCATTTCAAAGTCAAAGGCAGCAAATTCCTCAAGTGGAACACTGC